>NC_064645.1:362797731-363441481 GCF_023864345.2 Schistocerca serialis cubense | reverse complement strand
ATGGTGATTGCATTGATAGCACAAATGTCGATGAGAGAGTAAAATACAGATAGAGGCCATCTCTTTGTTCCCCTCTTGCAGGTGTACATACGCGCACTTGGATCAATGGTATCAATTCCACCATTATATTATGCATTTATCTCTTCTCTCCTCCAACAGTGCCTTTATCTTGTTGCACTGTTGCCAAACATCAGTAAGTTTTTACTTGGTTTCGTTTTTGCTGTGTAGGACACCAAAGTTACTGGAGGCCTACGTGTTGGGAACTGCACTAACTCACTGCAAGTTTACAAGATAAATAACAGCTGACTGACATCAAAAATCACTTCCTCTGAAAGTAAACCGATTGTTGTGAATATCAAGAATACCAACCAAGAAGAAACTAACTTGCATTGCTGTACAGATGAGAAATACGAAATCCTACACAGGGAAATTTTCTATAGCATGGAAGCCTAAGGGGGAGGGGGGGGGGGGGGGGTTGTTGGACCCATAATAAGTTTATTTATTTTTTCTTTCAAAGCAGGAATTTTCTATAAAATATATTGACACTAACGTAGGGTTAATACGTCCTCGTAGTTTGTATCGTGTTTCTTTGTTGTTCATGGTCAGATGCTCTGCTAATAAAAGCTACAGAGTACTGTTGTTTTCGTATCCGATTTGTAAAACTGTAAAACAGGTTTCTGTTCCCAAGTCAAGTCTAAACCAGCAGTTGGTTTACTCTGTTTGCAGCTGTTTACCTGGAATAACTTTACCGAATTAGGTTGGCGACAGTGAATTGACAGTTAATTGATTTACATGACCACTGTCTTATTATCCATCTATAAGACTTTTGGTTCCACTGCCATTACAGTAACTGTTATAACCATTTCAAAACACAATCTTTCACGTGACGAAACAAAACCTGGTTGCTTCCCAGTAGTTACAGTCAACTTTAGAAACCTCTCAAGGGGGTAATATTATAGGGGACTCGCTCTCGTACCAAACTATATCGTTATAATCTACGAATCTCGTCATTAATATCCTTTCAACCTGATTTTTAATACCACTCTTGAATCTTTCTTTTACTTTCGGCATTTCTTCTGTTATGTTTTAAATAGAACAACATGGGCAAGAGCCAACATCCCTGTCTTAGACTCTTTCTAATCCGAGCACTTTGTTCTTGGTCTTCCATCGTTAGTGTTGGCTCTTGAACCTTGTACATTTTGTATATATGCTCCTGTCCCTACAGGACCATTCTCAGAAATTCGAACCTCGCCCATCGTGTTACACTAACAAACACTTTCTCGAAATCGTCAAATCCTGTGACAGTGGCTGGGGATTTCTTCAGTCTCTCATCTATTATTATTCACAAAGTTGAGAACTGGCTCTCTGGTGGCCGTACCTGTCCTAAACTCGAACTGGTCGTCAAATAACGGACGCTCATATGAAACTTCCTAGCAGATCAAAACTGTGTGCCGAAGCGAGACTCGAACTCGGCACCTTCGCCTGGCGGAATCTGAGCTGCGAGGACGGGTCGTGAGCCTTGCTTGGGTAGCTCAGGTGGAAAAGTACTTGTCCGCGTAAGGCAAAGGTTCCGAGTTCGAGTGTCGGTCTGGCACACAGCTTCGATCTGCCAGGAAGTTTAATACCAGCGGACACTCCACTGCAGGGTGAAAACTGCATCCTGGGAACTGATCCTCAATTTGTTTTCTTCCACCATTCTGTATATTGTTCTTGGCACTACCTTACATGCACGAGTTGACTATACGAGAGCCAGTGCACGTGAAAGTCTCATGGTATGTCTCCACATTGATACATTCTGCACACCAACTTAAACAGTTGAATAGCACTTTCCCTAATTATGTCATAAATTTTGGAGGAATGTTGTTGTAATAATAGGGATGATGATGATGTTTGATCTGTGGGGCGCTCAAATGCGCGGTTATCAGCGCTCGTACAGATTCCCAACCTTTGCTCAGTCCAATCTCGCCACTTTCATAAATGAAGATGAAATGATGAGGACAAGACAAACACTCAGTCATCTCAAGGCAGGTGAAAATCCCTGACCCCATCGGGAATCGAATTCGGGACCCCGTGCTCGGGGAGCGAGAACGCGACCGCGAGACCACGAACTGCGAACAAGTAATAAGGAGATGGGATCTGGGAGTAATAAGGTGTTGAGCGAAAATATAACGATGTCTGAAAGAATTACATTTTTCTGTTTACCACAGACACCGCTTTAATTTACAAAAGCAAGTAATATTTGTTCATACCCAAAATTTATCAAACGCTTCTCAAACAATACACATCAGCAGATGCGACAGACAGAATAGACTGTATCGCGAATAAATACCAGAACACGTTGGTCAAAGAATTAATAGCAGTAAATATACAGACACGGGCGTGTAGCAGCCAGTGGGAATTTTATCATGCTAATATATCGAGTAGCAAATTTTAAGGAATTGTTGATTTCTTTTATCAACAAATTCCGTAATATGCATTAACAGGCCCCTGAAACTTGAACTAATATACAAGTCCTTGAAACAGACACGGCAGATAATTACCAAAGGGCACAAAAATTTAAGAAAACTTATATGCACAGCTGTTGGGCAAACTGAGGGGACTGTTGTCTCATTAGTTCGTACACTCATGGAAAGTATAATATTTGAAACGTTCACGTCTGCTGAGCAGGTTTTTGAATCAGCAAATCGGTGAGAAAATCAGTTAAAATATTTTCTTAAGCCTTAACATACACAGCTGTGAAGCAGCCAAACGGCATTACAGGAAACAGAAAATTAAAGTAATGTATATATCTCTGACGCAGACTTTTGCATCAACATCTGTCAGTCATATAGATTACGAATTTAGTATTAAAAATCTTAACTTTACATACGCGGCTGTGAAGCAGCCAAAAGGAAGTACTATTTCACGAATACCCGTAATGATAGAAGACAGAAAAATTAAAATCATATGCATATGATAAGCAGTGGTGACCGAATACTTCCGGCATCAGAAGTCACCTTCATTCAGCCAACGGCCTTGTCAGAAAGGCTGGAGAAGCGGCTAGACGTTCAAGGCACTCTCTTGCCTTGTGTGGGAAACTGTCCCTAAAAGCGGAAGAACCAGCAATGATCAACGGCATGAGAATGCAGAAGGTAATGAAAACCACTGCATTAAAGACACAGCTTGTATCCACAGGACATGTGGCCTGTGACTGAAAAAGTGTGATGATGATCTCTCCATCGGCAAAAGATTTCGGAATAGCCCTCCATTCGGATCTCCAGAAGGGGACTACCAAGGGGGAGGTGACCATGAGAAAAAGACTAAAGAAACAACGAAAGGATAACGTTCTACGAGTCGGGGCGAGGAATGTCAAAAGTCTTGCCGTGGTAGGGAAGCTGTTAAACCTGAAAACGGAAATGCTAAGGCTCAGTCTTAATATGGTGGGGATCAGTGTCGTGACATGGGAGGAGGACGAGGATTTCTGGGTAGTATCAGCGGGTGCAGAAAATGGTATAATGGAAGTAGTATTTGTTATGCATAGGATGGTAGGACAGAGAGTGAGTTACTGTGGACAGTTCAGTAACAGGTTTATCCTGTCAGAAGCGAATGCAGACAAACACCGACAACAACAGTTAAGTATACATGCCCACGTCGCAAGGAGAAGCTGAAAAGATAGAGAAGGTGTACGAGAATACTGAACGGGTAATTCAGTACGTAAAGGGAAATGAGAATCTAATAGTCATGAGGATTTGGAAAGCGATTGTAGGGGAGGGCGGAGAAGAAAGGTTTCCGGGACAATATGGACTTGGTAAGAGAAACAAGAGAGGAGAAAGACTAATTGTGTTCCGCAATAAATGTCAGTTTGTAATAGCGAATATTCTGTTCGAGAATCACAGGACGAGCAGTTACCCTTGGATACGGCTGGGAGATACGGAAGGTTTCACTTAGATTACATCATGGTCAGGCAGAGATTCCGAAATCAGATTCTGGATCTTAAGCTGAACCCAGGAGCAGATATAGACTCAGATCACAATGTAGTAGTGATGAAGAATAGCCTGAAGTTTAAGCGATTAGGCAGAAGGAATCAGTACGCAAAGAAAGGGGGATACAGAAGTTACATTTGGAACACCAGAACCACCTCGTACAATAGCAACTGTCAACCATCCGTTGCCATGTGTGAAGGAATCATTAATGTCAATGCTGAAGTTCAATCTGCATCCACAGAAGACTGATGGTCCATCAAGTAGAGAGTGTGCAGCGACAGATTTTATAGTATTCTTCTTTTTATCAGCTGCAGATGTAGTCATTTCAACATCTTCAATGGTTTTATACATTGTATATCGTGAACGTCGACGATATGATAATGCTGCATGACGTCATCTTGGCAGCGCGCCAGCCACGGAGCGCCGCGCGGACGCGTGCTACTAGATTTCCTTTAGCACGCGTCCGGGATAACACTCGGCTGGCAGTGTGAAATATTCTAAGTCCCTTATCGCTGACGCGCTGTGGCGCAACTATATAAGCGAGCGATCTCCGCGCAGCGGATCATTCGCGCTGCTGCCGGTTCACAGGCAACTGCTTTGAACGCTGCCAAGATGCCCTACAGAAGATATCGTCGACGTTCACGATATACAATGTATAAAACCATAGAAGATGTTGAAATGACTACATCTGCAGCTGATAAAAAGAAGAATACTATAAAATGAGTCGCTGCACATGAATAAGAGATGAAATACTTCTATTGATCGACGAAAGAAGGAAGTACAAAAATGTTCAGGAAAATACAGAAATATAAAAATACAAGTCACTTGGAATCGAAATAAACAAAAAGTCCAGGGAAGCTAATGCAAAATGGCTAAATTACAAATGTGGAACCATTGAAAAAGAAATGATTGTCGGACGGACGGATTCAGCATACAGCAAAGTCAAAACAGCCTTCGGTGGAATTAATAGGTAGGTGATAACATTAACAGTTCAGTGGGAATTACACTGTTCAATGCAGAGGAGCGAGCGGATAGGTGAAGAGTACATTGGATGCCTCTGTGAGGGAAAGTGTTTATCTGACGACTTCATAGAAGAAGAAAGAGGAGTCGACAGGGAAGAGTTAGGGGATCCAGCATTAGAATGAGAATTTAAAAGAACTTTGGAAGACTTAACATCAAATCAGGTACAAGGGATAGATAACATTCCATAGGAAATTAAAAAATGGTTGAGGGAATTGGGAACAAAATGACTATTTACGTTGGTGTGTCGAATGTATGAAACTGGCGATATACCATCAGACTTTCATCACACAGTTCCGAAGAGAGTAAAAGCCGACAAGTGCGAGAATTATCGCACAACCAGCTTAATAGCTCTTGCATCTGAGTTGCTGACACTGATAATATGCATAAGAATGGAAAAGGAAATTAAGGATCTGTTAGATGATGACCAGTTTGGCCTTAGGAAAGGTAAAGGCACCAGAGAGGCAGTTATTACGCGGTAGTTGATAATGGATGCAAGACTGAAGAAAAATCAAGACATGTTTACTGGATTTTCCGACCTGGGGTAAGATGTTCGAAATTCTGAGAGAAGTAGGAATAAAGTATGGGGTTAGGAGGTTAACATACAATATGTACAAGAACAATAAGAGTGGAAGACCAAGAACGAAATGCTCTGATTAAACAGGGTGTAAGACAGGGATGAAGTCTTATGCCCCACCCCTCCTGTTTAATCTACACATCGAAGAAGAATTGAAGGAAATAAAAGAACTATGGAAGAATGGGATTAAAATTCAGGGTGAAAGGATGTCAATGATAAGATTCGCTAACGACGTTGTTATCCCCAACGAAAGGGAAGAAGAACAGCAGCTTACTTCGAATGGAATGAGTACAGAATATGGACTGAGTGTACCTCGAAGAAAGATCAAGTAGCAGAAATGAAAACCATGAGAAACTTAACGTTGCAACTTGGGATCGCGAAGTAGAGGAAGTTAAGAAATTCTGCTACATATGATGGACGAAGAAAGGAGGACATAAAAAGCTGACTAGCACTGGCGACAAAGGCATCCATGGACAAGAGAAGTCTACTAGTATTAATCATAGATCTTCATGTGATGAAGAAATTTGTAAGAATGTACGTTTAGAGCACATCATTGTATCGTGGTGAGACGTGGACTGTAGGAAAACTGGAACAGAAGAGAAGCGAAACATTTGTGATATGGTGCTGCAGACGAATGTTGAAAATTAGGTGGACTAGTAAGGTAAGGAATGAGGAGGTTCTCCTCAGAATCAGCGAGGAAAGAAATGTATTAAAAACACTGACAAGAAGATGCGACAGGATGGTAAGACGTGTGGTAAGACTTCAGGGGATAACTTCCACATTAGTAGAGGGTGCTGTAGAGCGTGCAAACTGTAGAAGAAGACAGAGACTGGAATACATCCAGCAAATTAAAAGTTTGGCTCAGGAGAGAAATTCGTGGCGGGCCGCATCAAACCAGTCAGAAGACGATTCAAAGAAAGTGTGTGTATCAGAGATACACAAGGTTCCACAAAAACTGCCAAACTGCAGCAGGCATGCCTCAGCTGTCCACGAGCTTAAATCCCATGTCGAGACACCAAGGCGCCACCACTAGAGACACCAAGGGAACAGTTGGCGAAGCAACGCTAGGCAAAGGTAGTCCTCGAGAACAGGGATCGATATAACTCCTTGAACAGCTCACTTATCTGTGCTTGCTACACTACTGGCCATTAAAATTGCTACACCAAGAAGAAATGCAGATGATAAACGGGTATTCATTGGAAAATATATTATACTAGAACTGACATGTGATTATATTTTCACAAAATTGGGGTGCATAGTTCCTGAGAAATCAGTACCCAGAACAACCACCTCTGGCCGTAATAACGGCCTTATTATGCCTGGGCATTGAGTCAAACAGATTTTGGACCGCGTGTACAGGTACAGCTGCCCATGCACTTCAACACGATACCACTGTTCATCAAGAGTAGTGACTGGCGTATTGTGACGAGCCAGTTGCTCGGCCACCATTGACCAGACGTTTTCAATTGGTGAGAGATCTGGAGAATGTGCTGGCCAGGGCAGCAGTCGAACATTTTCTGTATCCAGAAAGGCCTGTACAGGACCTGAAACATGCGATCGTGCATTATCCTGCTGAAATGTAGGGTTTCGCAGCGATCGAATGAAGGGTAGAGCCACGGGTCGTAACACATGTGAAATGTAACGTACACTGTTCAAAGTGACGTCAATGCGATCAAGAGTTGACCGAGACGTGTAACCAATGGCATCCCATACCATCACGCTGGGTGATACGCCAGTATGGCGATGACGAATACACGCTTCCAATGTGCGTTCACCGCGATGTCGCCAAACGCGTATGCGACCATCATGATGCTGTAAACAGAACCTGGATTCATCCGAAAAAATGACGTTTTGCCATTCGTGCACCCAGGTTCGTCGTTGAGTACACCATCGCAGGCGCTCCTGTCTGTGATGCAGCGTAAAGGGTAACCACAGCCATGGTCTCCGAGCTGATAGTCCATGCTGCTGCAAACGTCGTCGAACTGTTCGTTTACGATTGTGAACGGGGCTGTAACTATTAGTTGCCTTTTACAGTTACACACATTTATTTTTGAAACAGTAATTCCAGACTCAACAAGAAATAAAAAGTACCAGAGGTTATTAATATAGGAATAAATAACTGTAAATAATAGTGTTTTCAGTCCGTTACAGTTTGGCAAATCACCATAAAACACAGATACATATAATGCTTTTGAAAAAAAGCCACTGTGATCACGGCTGAAGGCCTTACACGCCAAGAATGGCAATAAATTAAGAATGTTTAAGAACTTGCTGCAATTACAACGTACAGGTATTGAAATATTAAGAGGTAAGTGGCCACATACACAGCAGAAGGTATCACGCGCCAGGAATGGCAGTAAATAAGGTTTTGAAGCTTACTACTAAAGTACAAATATCGAATGCCTTTTTCAAAGCAAATGACCACAATCACAACTGAAGGCCTTACGCGCCAGGAACGGCAATTATATAAAAATTTAGAAACCTGCTGCAAAACAGAGAACACAAGCAGAGGTTAATTAAAAGAAACCAGCAGCTGACCATAAAACGGGTGAAGTAATATGATGGTAACATTGTAACACAACCCTTACATTGCTAGATTTATTCCAAGGCGACCGGAACTATTAACTAGACATACACAACCTTTAATGTAGGCATTAAAAGGGATGGTAATGAATAATACAATAATAAAACCCAAGGACCAGTCACAGACGGTGCTCCAGGAATCGACCTCTGAGAAGGTCCGGCAACAAACATTTTGACGAGCGATGAGATAGGCAGCCAAGAGTTGCAATCACTTCACAAAATGGTGACTCAGACTAGTGGTAGTCTAACGAATGTCTAATGATAATCTTGCTGAAGCTACCTGACGTCCGATAAACCAAATGCAATGATGGAGCAATACGCCAAAGCCTGAACCGGCGGTCTGCAATACGTCCCCAGAATACTGTGTTTAGAGCGCCCGGGACGAGAAAGGAACCACTACCAGATTTCCGACCGGTTCCACAAACCCGAAAATCTTAACAAGCAAGTCACACTACAGAACACCAGAAAAACTAACAGTAACTAAAACCCCACTCGATTTGCGTGCGAGGCAAAACCGAAATGTAACGAACCAGAATCAGCAACCACACGTCATTACGGAAACAATCGCAAAGCGAGCCAAAACCAAGTACCAAATGAGTGACATCCAATTCCTTAGGCACACAAACGCACACTGAACTCACTGTGACAACTCTGACGACAGTTGGCAGAATGAAACAGATCTCTTCTTTGCTTTATTAATTCACAATTGAGTAACCACACCGTTTAATCACTGAGCCAAGTGCTTTTAACACAGTGCAGTCTTCAAGTACTAAGCGGTATGCAGATCCACCAAACTGGATATGACGACGCGATGATAATCTGTCACAACATCACATACGTACTACGGGGCCCACACGTGTGACTGACTCTGCTCTACTTGGATTGAAATGCACTCATCTTAAAGCTTGCTGGATCCGGTTTACGACGAGATCATACACCCTCGTAACCACAGCCCTTCCATCCGGCAGATCATGCGTGCTGCCTGTGGTCCCGGCGTGTTCTAGCACTGCGCGGACCTGGCTCCTCCTGAGTCCCCAACCGAACTCGCCACACTCACACGACCTGGAAAATCAAACACGTCCCCCAAATATAGGGCAACAGTTACTACATATCAATAACAGTCGCTGCTGTCACTAGCGGACAGGAAACGCTTGCGAAACCGAGTGGCGCCAGTCAAGACGAGAAGAAGACAAACAAGCGCAACTATGTAAGTCTGCAGGCTTTCGTGGCCGTTGTCACTGAAGTTAAAATCTTCTGGGTTATTAGACTGCGTCACGTATCTTCTAAAATGTTCGACGTTTCGACCCCTCTGCTGGGATCTTCCTCAGGATCTTTTGGTGTCCACTACTGTTAGACCACTGTCAACTGCAACTATTCCTACTAAACGATAATGTCTGGCCTCCAACAGAGGGCAGAAACCTACAGACAGCACCAACGTGAACCGCAGCACGGCTCATGAAGTTAATACAAAAATTAGCAAATTAGTTTAACCTCTGTTATGCAGTACAGTTACTGAGGCAGAAAATTTAGACTGAAACTAGTCATTAGCAAACACACGAAACTGGTAGTAAACAGTTAATCAATTTTCAAAGTCTTACAACCTTCGGTGATTGCATGGAGAGGACACGGGAACCTACCTGGCAATAGTGACTGAGAACAATGACAACACATGCGACCTACAAGTTTTAACTAATGCAAGTTATTATTCCAGATAGTCATACTTTGTGAAAGAAATGAAACAGGGTAAAGCCTCTACATTCCTAAATCTGTCAGTTAACAGTCTTACGATGTTGTAACTGCGGAGGACGAAGAATGTAGCCGACGACAATGTTGAGCAGCCGTTGTTGCTGCTGCTGCTGTTCGATGAGAACCCCGAGTCGTCTCCAGAGCTACGGATAATTACGGGACAAGAAACAGAAAAGCAGCTTCCTCCGCCTGCCCAATCTTACCGTGGTCTCAATACTCGCGGGTTAACGAATCAGGGCGTCTACACCGGCGCGAGCATAGCTGCACACCGCGTCGACGGGAGCGCCGAACAAAACACTGCCGCACTGTTTCACTGTTTCATCATCAAACTGCTCTGCCTCCTCTCTGCTCGCACCGCGTCAGAGACTCTCCATATGCAAAGATAAACAACGGCACAGCTACTGTCATTTAGTCGTTGCTATCGATACATTCCAATAAAGTTCCCTTGATTATTACCCAGCAATTTACAATATTTTCATTAAAACTACAGTCACTTATATGCAGTGAGATATAAATACACTATTACATCGAATACTTATTAAATATAGTTTCTTTAATACAGCTTACAGCTTGATAATCAGAACTAGAGTACAAGTTATCAACGGATATTAAACGGCAAATTTTTTTATTGGTGCAGGAGGTATTGTGTCTGCATTATCGGTGTTACAAACGGACGAACATCACATTCGTCATCTGTGCCATGTTAGCTGGAGTAAACATGTACAGGCTCAGAGGGATAACAGTCATTACATTCACAATTCGAGATTGTTTTCTAGAGGTTGTCAGGCCCACTTACTGGTTTATGGTCGATAATGAATTTTTAAAAAGTGTGTTCATGGCAAAACCCAGACTCCAAATGAGTCTCTAAATTCACGCATATGGAAACGGTGCTCTAAAATCACATTTTCATCAGCTACAGTTATCAGAATTGCAACTTATGATTCAGTTCTTGTATTTAATGATGAGAATGTAGGGACGATGCAGGTTTTAGAGAGAATGGGTTTTAAGATGGGAAACTTCACTCAAGACATTTTGAGAAAAATAGATTTACAGCGCGTCTTTTCTGCAGCTGAAAAGTCAGTTGAAGACTTGGTAAAGAAAGGTAGGCAGAGAATAAGAAAGCAGAAAGGAAATCTGACGCAAAAGAAGACCCTGACTACAAAACTAGAGTCTTTTGAAGATGTGACATAAGAAAAGCCGTTACGTTGTACTTTAAATTCCATATCGTGAAAATTATGTTTTTTGAAGTTTATGCACCTTTTTCTGAGAAGGTATGATGGCTAGAACTATGAAATTTTCTACACTTATTTTTAATAAATGTCGTCTCAGAGAAAATTTGGAAATTCTGAGTGGAATCTGAGATATGGGGCGAAGTCGTTAGTATTTTGCATGAATTTCATACTGCCCTCACAGAATTGCAATTAAAAATTATTTAAATTCTCCTTGTTGATATATTCAAAAAGCTCATGAGAGAAGTTTACTGTATGCGAAGAGATTTAACAGAGAAAATTTTGTGTAAGTCTCTTTAATAGTTTCTGGGAGAAAATTACACATATTATTTTTTGAAAATAAATATTTGAAAATCTACAAAAAATGTTAAATGTACAGGATATTTCACATTTCGTGTTACATACGTCTAGAGGTTGCAGAGGGAACTTAGTAGATGAAGTTCTACTTAGGAATCCACGTCCGGAAACGTCATCCGACGACGCTAGAGCGCATCAAAGTTACAGGCCGTGTGCCTGTAAATGTATCTATGTACGTGATGATTCCATGATGATGTTACCAATTTTCCAGACTGATGAAGAAGAATAAATGTATCAATAGGAGGTAAGGGTCCCTGTACCTGAAACGAAGGGGTTCAAAGTTATAAGCGAACACCGTTCTGATACCTCTGATAGTGGAATACATGTACTGGTACTGTTGTTTCTAAGACTGCAGTGTAGGCAAGTTTCAAAGATGGTAGTATGGATCAAAGCAAGAAAAAATTTCCAGTAAACATAGGCTCTAAAATGCATACCTGAGGATCTATGAGCGCTTGTTCATCTTCGCTAGTGTGAAACGCATTTCCTGTAATTTTATCTTGGAACTCTTCCATTTGGTCCGTGTTTGCATAGAAAAACAACAATAACAGAAATTAAGTCCGCCTTGATGCAAAACACCCTGTTATTCGTATATTTCTTTATTTTCCCAAACTAGTTTCGGGGACAGATATCGCCATCATCATTGGGTTTTTTAATCTTATTTATTGTATGTTACAGCATGTTTTTGAGAATTATTGTCGCTGTTTGCGACATATTTTCCGTACGCTTTCTTTTTTGTTGCCGTTTTTACTCAGCGAACATCATGTCATCTGCAAGTTCGTTGGACGGTATGTAGCTGATTCTATACACATAAAAACAAAACTTTCACACTTAGTTTATGATCAAGAATATCACGCCATCCTGCTGTTCTGGGAAGATAAAGAAATAAACGAATGACAATGTGTTTTGCATCAAGGCGGACTCAATTTCTGATATTGTTGATTCAAATTTTCTGTATTGAACAAGTGCTCATAGCCCTTGAGGTATGCATTTTAAAGCCCATGTTTACCAGGCATATTTTCTTGTCTTGGTCCATACTACCATCTCTGAAAGTTGCCTACACTACAATCTTAGAAACGCCAGTACCAACCAGAGGTATCACAACGGTTTTCGTTTATAACTTTCGACTCGTCCGTTTCCGGTAAAGGGATCCTAACCTCAAACTGATACGTTTATCCTTCCCCATTATCCTTCGAAGAGTGTAACATTATCACGGAGTCGCCTTGTATACAGGATGGTCCATTGATCGTGACCGGGCCAAATATCTCACCAAATAAGCGTCAAACGAAAAAACTACAAAGAACGAAACTTGTCTAGCTTGAAGGGGGAAACCAGATGGCGCTATGGTTGGCCCACTAGATGGCGCTGCCATAGGTCAAGCGGAGATCAACTGCGTTTTTAAAAAAATAGGAACCCCCATTTTTATTACATATTCGTGTAGTACGTAAAGAAATATTAATGTATTAGTTGGACCACTTTTATTGCTTTGTGATAGATGGCGCTGTAATAGTCACAAACTTATAAGTACGTGGTATCACGTAACACTCCTCCAGTGCGGACGGTATTTGCTTCGTGATACATTACCCGTGTTAAAATGGACCGTTTACCAATTGCGGAAAAGGTCGATTTCGTGTTGATGTATGGCTATTGTGATCAAAATGCCCAAAGGGCGTGTGCTATGTATGCTGCTCGGTATCCTGGACGACAACATCCAAGTGTCCGGACCGTTGGCCGTATAGTTACGTTATTTAAGGAAACAGGAACTGTTCAGTCACATGTGAAACGTCAACCATGACGTGAAACAAATGATGATGCCCAAGTAGGTGTTTTAGCTGCTGTCGCGGCTAATCCACACATCAGTAGCAGACAAATTGCGCTAGAATCGGGAATCTCAAAAACGTCGGTGTTGAGAATGCTACATCAAATCGATTGCACCTGTAGCATATTTCTATGAACCAGGAATTGTATGGCGATGACTTTGAACGTTGTGTACAGCTTTTCCACTGGGAACAAGAGTAATTACGGGACGATGACAGATTTCTTGCAGGTGTTCTGTTTAGCGACGAAGCGTCATTCACCAACAGCGGTAACGTAAACCGGCATAATATGCACTATTGGTGGCAACGGAAAATCCACGATGATTGTGACGAGTGAAACATCAGCGGCCTTGGCGGGTTAATGTATGGTGCGGCATTATGGAGCGAAGGATTATTGGCCCCCATTTTATTGACGGCAATCTAAATGGTGCAATGTATGGTGATTTCCTACGTAATGTTCTACCGATGTTACTACAAGATGTTTCACTGCATGACAGAATGGCGATGTACTTCCAACATGATGGATGTCCGGCACATAGCTCGCGTGCGGTTGAAGCGGTATAGAATAGCATATTTCGTGATGCATAGCGTATTTCATGACAGGTGAATTGGTCGTCCAAGCACCATACCATGGCCCGCACGTTCACCGGATCTGACGTACCCGGAAAGTGGAAAGTTGTAGGATATTTGCTATCGTGATCCACCGACAACGCCTGACAACATGCGTCATCGCATTGTCAATGTATGTGCGAACATTACGGAAGGCGAACTACTCGCTGTTGAGAGGAATGTCGTTACACGTATTGCCAAATGCATTGAGGTTGCCGGACATCATTTTGAGCATTTATTGCATTAATGTGGTATTTACAGGTAATCACGCTGTAACAGCATGCGTTCTCAGAAATGATAAGTTCACAAAGGTACATATATCACATTGGAACAACCGAAATAAAATGTCCAAACGTACCAACGTTCTGTATTTTAATTTAAAAAACCTACCTGTTACTAACTGTTCGTCTAAAATTGTGAGCTATATGTTTGTGACTATTACAGCGCCATCTATCACAAAGCGAAGAAAGTGACCCAACAAAAACATTCATATTTCTTTACGTTCTACACGAACATGTAATTAACAAATGGGGGTTCCTATTTAAAAAAACGCAGTTGATATCCGTTTAACCTGTGGCAGCGCCATCTAGCGGGCCAGCCATAGCGCCATCTGGCTTCCCCCTTGAAGATAGACGAGTTTCCTTGTGTGTAGTTTCTTCGTTTGATGCTTATTTCGTGAGATATTTGGCCCGTGCACTATCAATGGACCACCCTATATACATACATTTACAGGCGCCGGCGCCTGTATATCTGACGGTCTGTAGCGCCGCCATATGACGTTTCCGGACGTCTAGAAAAGTGTAACACGAATTGTGAAACGTCATGTATATAATCCAAGGAAGTTAACGGTAAATGTGTCATTTTGATGTAATGCATGGTACAAAGTTTTATTACCGTATCTGGGAAATTGTAGATTTTATCTATCTTTTAAAGAAAATGTGTTTTTCACGAACGTTTCCCCTTAAGGAGAGGAGCGGTGGGCAGCGCGCTCAGACACTTCCGGACAGGTTGTGAGCTTCGAACAGCAGCAGCGTGTTTGCGGCCGGGGGAAGGCTGGGGCAGCAGCAGCAGCTAAGCTTAATGTTAGCCTGTGCTGTTCCCACGTGATGATGGTTAATGTTTGGGTAACAAATATCGCCTGGGCCGGCCGGTGTGGCCGTGCGATTCTAGGCGCTTCAGTCTGGAACCGCGCGGCTGCTATGGCCGCAGGTTCGAGTCCTGCCTCGGGCATGGATGTGTGTGCTGTCCTTAGGTTAGTTAGGTTTAAGTAGTTCTAAGTTCTAGGGGACTGATGCCCACAGATGTTACGTCCCATAGTGCTCAGAGCCATTTGAACCAAATATCGCCTGGTGAGGAGCTTGTCCCGACGTGACGAGTGGACCTTTATATCTGCTCATCATCTGAACATCTGAAGGACCCTGTGTCAGCAGCAACGGCTGCCTGTGGATTACGGCCTATTGGTTTCTGAACTATAGCTCTACCACCAAAGCACAGGCTTGCTGGCAGTCTCGATTATTTGGGACTGCCTTTGATTTTCTCATAGATCTTCAGAAATTGCAGTGACCGTTTTATTTTACGACTGTTGTGTCGTTATGTGATCTGCCCGCCTGTGAGCTAGCTGTCCTGGTTACCCAAAAACGTGTCAGAAGCACAGCAGAACCAGCCAGCTAATTGCGTCACACTGACTATTACGTCATTTCGTACAGATTGTTTGTTATTAATCTTACGACACGATCAGAGGCTCTAGGCCAAGTCGGACCCTGTTCAAAATGGCAAAACCACATGTAACTTAAGTCACTCGTGTGATGCAGTATTAGAGCCGTATTTATTGTTCTCTATTGTGCCTTGTGTGGTCCCTTAATCACAAGCTCACCTTTTCTCTGTATCTACAGTTTGTAAATTTGTTTTGATAGTGCATCTGAGTCTCGTGTGTTACAGAAAGGGGATCTTGTGTTTTTGTCTTGTGGTGAAATAAATACAAAATTAAATTTACTGATTTTTTTAAAAAGAAAAAAAAATTATGGAAATGGAACTGTAACTTTAGAATTTTTGAAAGGCTTTTTTACGGACTATATTGACCGGCTGGAATGCCGACAAATTCAGTGCTGCGTGAAATTTGCCTGTAATATAATTTACAATTCCGATTAACTAAATTTTGAATTCTACGTCATTGTTGATTTATTCAGAGTTCTCACCTTAAACGTAGAATTAGTACTTCTGCTACAATATTAATTCATTAGTCGCCATCGATGTTCTTCTCTTTGTTGGCCGTGCGTATCTTCCAAAGTCGGCGTCGCTATCCTTCACGAAGTTAGTGGAAAGAAAGGAATACAATGCTACGTCGCTTTAAATAGGCCCTAATTCTCGTAAAACTTAGATACTTCTCACTATTTTTTATTCACAAGACAATAAGACTTCCTCTGCTCGTCGCACGAACCATAAATACTAACAAGATAGGTGCCTTTCCGCACACACCAAAAATTACGTCCGTCCCCTACAAGGTAATAATCGAAAGTGTATCTTAAGTCCTTCTTGGAGTATGAAACAAAAGAGAATCCAATATGAACATTACAGAGATTATATTCTACATCCATCTCAACTTAATCTTTGGCCCAGCCTTTAAGGTACTGTATGTCTCTGCGTCGGAATGTGTCATTACAGTCTGTATTATGCAACACACAACTCTCTATCTAGCCTTCAGAAAACAAGCGCGAAATTTTCAAATTCTCTCGCTCGCTACGCTCAGACTGTTAGTCCTACACAAAAAAAAAGAAACGGACAGGATCTTTACTGTAGGAATGTTAGTGTAGTTAAATTTTTCACTCGGGTACGTTTTCGCTAGAGGTCGTAGTTTTCGAGTTATTGTGGAGAAACGTACAAAAGTGTTCTTCAAAGGCAACCACACACTTACATTCAGCCACCCTCCCCAGCCCCCCACCGGTCAAGATTTCTGGTATGTTGTTCATGGTACTACCTCCTACTACTGTACAATAATTAGCAACTGCATGAACTATTTCCCAGATTCGGAGTTTTTTGGTCTTCATTGACCTGCCCTAATACGTCACCAGCTTACCGCTTACAATCGTAAAATTGACGGTTGTTTAAATTTTACCTATGTTGTGAATATTAACAGCATAAAATAAAAAATTACGTCCCTGTATTCGTCAAGCCCTCTGATTACGGAACTACTGTCCTTTGGATCCAATTGTTAGTTTTAGCATAACTTTTAGAAAAGTCGTTTCTTATTGGTAACCTCAGGGGCACGTTTAAATTAATAATGTTAACGAAGTATGCGACTATGCTGGTTGTTTAGTAGCCCAATCAATAGAACCACAAAAGTTCAAATATTGGGAATACCTCGAGTAGACCAAAACTACTGAACAGTGGCAGAAGGGAATGCAACGAACAATTTACTGTACAAGAAACCTTGACTGGTGAGGCACAATTGTGGAGATGTAGATGTTTTTGTAGGTCACTTTTATACCTTTCTTTTGAATATCTTGGAAACCATGGCATCCAGCTGAAACGTCTCTCAAAACAAATTCAACTACACTAAATTTCCTACGAATAGGTCTTGTTCATTTTTCTGTAGGACTAATAGCGTGCGCGTAGCGAGCGAGGGAATATGAAAATCTCGCGCGAGAGTTTTGAAGGCCATATATAGCACTGCAGGTTGCGTAAAACGATATTGGTGGATACAACTGACTCCCCCTGCGTCATTAATAACTCCTTTACTGAAACAGGTGGATAACTTGCAACTAAATGCTTTAGATTATCCATAAGATACTCTAAATGAAGAAACTAGTTAGGTTATGCAACTGTTTAGTCTAGAGGTCCTAAGTAAAATTTCAGCTTTGGTTCTGCTTACGTTACTGCCTGACAACCCCATCTTACATACTGAATGTCGTATTATTTCAGGGTATGTATAATGGTACTGATTTCTTTGCTCATGCAAACTTTTGAGTACCCTTTGTGTAAGAAGCTATCTGATCGAAGGTGAATACTGTTTGCTTTTCATTATTTAAAACGGCCTTGCTAGGCTAGGTCTGATAAAATTATTTGCTCCCGTATTATCGTGAACTATCCACTATGAATAGGATTTAACTTTAACTGCAAGTGCTATCTAGATAATATTTAAACCAGTGTTGTTCTTATTAAAGAAAGGGTTTCTCTCGTTATCAGTTGCTGTTTAAAATTGCCAGTTGCTGTTTAACTATATACTCTTTGATAATTTCATTACATTCTGCCAATGGTTGCTTTCCTTAAGCGAAAAATTAAATTATAGTGGTAGTTGCTGTTATATCTACTGATCATTTTGAAATCCTGTCAACAGTCGCTTTTCATGAGTGGTAGTTGGCAATTGCTGTTTTACTCATTGACCATTGTATTAAATTCTGCCCACAGTTGCTTTCCTTAAGTTGTAGTAATACGTTTTGTTGGCCTTTTCTGTCGTGCTGGTTATTCATTTTGCTAAATTCTGCCTACGGCTACCTTTCTTAAGTTGTAATAGTAGATCTTGTTTACAGCTGCAGCCTTACTCATTGATTATTCTATTAACTTCTGCCAACAGTTCTTTCTTTAATTTGTAACAATTTATCTAGTTGGTAGTTACTGCTTAGCTTAATGCTCATTCTACTACTACGTTCTGCCAGCAGTGAGCTTTGTAAATCACTATGGTAAATTCTGTAGTAATCGTTGGCCAAATTCGCGGTGTCAGTGGCTGCTTCTGTTACGAGTAGTAATAAATCTGGTTGGTAGTGTTACCTAACTGAGGTATTTTACTTAATTCTGCAAGCAGTACCCTTTTGTAAAGACATATTAATTAATTCTAGTGGTATGTGCTATTCTTATCTGATATATTTTACGCTTGTGAAATTTCCTGCTTGTTTAAATAAAGCGGTTTGTTTAAATTTGAATAAACTTATTCCGATTCAGCAGCTTATCACTGAACACCAGCTCTGTAGTGCTTTCAATGGCCTGTAGGTAATCTTTACATGTCCTCAATGCAGTGGTTACCATTGCTTTTTGGATCCCTATTTCTTGACCATTGTTGAGTCATTTACCATCTAAGGTAAGTTACCCAACCCAAGGGTAAGAGGTTCCTTTGATACAATTTTCGCTCCTCCATCCTCTTGGACATGATCAATAACAGAATAAGGGTAATACCTTGTGCCGGAAGCCTCTAGCTGCCATTCCTGATACTTTTTTTCCAAAATTTAGGCAGTGTCAGGTTGGAACCAGGGTCCCATGGCGTCTTGATATCAAGTCAAAGACGCTACGCCCAGGTCACTCGTCCTATGACAGCTGTTTCAGATTTTTTCCTGTCCATATTTGTGGCCATTTAATTAATTAATGATGCAGTCATTGTATCAAACCCTATTGCACTGTCAGTCTCTGTTGATTCATTGTGGACATGGGACCGGCTGGTCAAATATTTAACTATGAAATTCGTCAAACAGCTGTGCGGTTGAGATCCTATTTTATTATATTTCAGGCCCCAGATGCAAATCTATAAAATGATCGATATTGACATGCTGGGGCCATATGTTTTTGGATGTCGTGAACTCGTAGCTCAAGTGCTTCCTTCGAAGACTTGATTGCGCTATTGACCGACATGAACATGTCAAAACTGTGAAAGATATTTTGGAGATGACTACTACTTTCGTTGATGATATTTGTGTTTATGTACATGCCTCCACACAAAATTATGTTGAATTTGGCTGTTGATACTTCATCTAGAGATACTGTTAGTTTATTGAATAGAAGTGACCATATTCCGACTCGGTGGTCAATATACAGACAGATTGATTAATTTTTGAGTGATGTCAAGCCCTGTTAATTCAATAGCTCATATCATGAAGTGTTTGTCTTCACTTATTCCACCAAAGTCATTTCTAGATTTAAACTGTATTATTTTTGTGATATGAAACTATGATCATCCATCCACTGAAGCAGTCCTACAGTAAAAGATGTTCTTTCTAACAACATTATGCTCGAATTCTGTATGTCTGCATCTGACCTCAGTAAGATAAACTTCTATCCAGTTCAAAGTACTCTATTTTATCTTTTACTGATTTCATGTTTTAATGAAGGATTGGTAAGTCTGTGAAATGCACCATGCTGGTTTCTCCAATGATTTAGTTTTCTTTACGGAACGTAGTATCTGTATTTTTGATGTGTTATAATCTACCTTGTGAGTGATTACTGCAGAATTTTTTAAACTGCTGAATTACATTTTAGGCAGGGGAATTGATTGTCTTGATTTAGCCTGAAAATGATTCACTTCACCTACCCATGAAAGAAGTATTAGCTTGTCTTGCCCCATGGGCGATGTTCAGTATTTTAGTTTATTGATAAACAAAACTCGAACATTAAATACCTCTAAAATAAGTTCAGATCTCATAACATGAAACTGAAGTACTCACTTTTCACTCTCCTGACGATTTGCTGTTGCATAAGTGTAACAGTGGAAACCAGAAAAGCGATTTATGGGTGCGACGTACATTTTCACATTATACACAACTTACTTAAACACATCCGCATATTCAGTTGAAGGTCAACACTGTCAGTCGGGTTGGACACTGCGATTCAAGGTACTAGATTCTTTGGTTTAATTGTTGTTTCCAGCCTGCCATAAATTAATACTGACAGTATGCTGACGCTTAGAATTGCCATTTATTTGGTACACGTCAACAGGAAATCATATTGGTTATAAAGTTTTATGACCATCGGTAATTGGAAGTAGGGCGATACGGATCTCTAAGAACTCGTTATAATTGCTCTAAGAACGACATGATATACCTGCGCGTTCTATTAACGCTTTTCCATTCTCGTTCACTAGTCTGTTAAGCGTAAGTAGTATTTCCCGTAAAGCAATTTCTTAATTAACCACAAGCTGTACTGAACGATTTCCCACTTCCAAAAATAAATGTAATTTCTTAAATATTCTCTGTTGTAAATTCTAAAAGAGGTCAGACATTTTATTACGTCAAAAATGGTTTATAAATCTTGAAACTATTGTAATGGTTAATGACAAATCCAAAAATGCTTGTGTCGTTAATGGTCCATCCAAGAACAATTTAATAAGTTACGCAAGATTTAGTTGTCAGTATTTTTCTTTTTTTCTGAAACAGTGTTACACATGACGGAGTCACATTAGTGTGACCAACGCCTATGTTCGACGCCGAAGATCAATAATCATTCACAGACGACAGGTTGCAGCACTAGAAGTGGAAGGAGGACCTGGATAATAGTTCAGTCGTTGTCGTAATGCGGACATGGGGTGATTTATCTCACGTCCAAAACGCCATGATCGTTGGCTTTTGGGCCAAGAGTGGAAGAATTTCCGAGACGACTAAGTTTGTGAACTCTTGGCGTGCCACAGTGGTTAAGGTATACCGTGCGTGTCAAAATGGCGCTGTCTAAAGCAGCACCGACTCAAAGGAAGGCCTCGGCGCTTGTTCGTGACGTCACGTCAGCTAGGCACGGCGAACGCCAGGTCTGTTGCAGGCATACTCATAATGGTGGTGTCTCCCTCCCAGACACTGGAAAATGTGAAACTATTGGCGGTTGTTGACCAACACACATTGTTCTGAGAGATTTCTGCAATCAATTAATTGTGCAATTCATTACACTTCTTAACAAATAGTGTACTCCTGAACTTAAATTTCCACCTGTATTAAGGATTGACATACAAAAACAACTTCATGGTCCAGCAGCAACAGAATTCGTGCTTATTTACCTTATTTGTAAATCTGAGGCAGTTACGTTTGTACTGGGTTGCTTTTACAAGAAACTGTGAACATATTGGTGCTCTTCTTTAGGTATCTTGGTTGACTATGGGGTGAGGAGCTTTGAATGTTAATGAAATATCTTGCGATTGTACACGTCGAGAGGGAGGGGGTGCGGGACAGAAGAAGAGGCAAAAGAGAGATACTCGTTTTATCAAATAAAATTTTTTTATCTTATTAAGTTTCTCCTTTCGGTTGCAAGAGGGGAATATTTATCTTTTCGAATGTGCATGTTTAAAAAAGTTTAAGCTCAGCGGTATTTTCGATGTATGAAGCAATTTTTTTTGTGTTTAGAATTCCTTTCGTTGAAAACGACTGTAATCTAATGACTGGCAACAGTTGGACATTTACACATGTAAATTAGTTCACATTTCCAGTGACGACGTCAAACGAAAATAAATAAATAAATAAAAGAAACGAGTTCATTGTAAGGGGGTTGGGGTAACTTTCGATAACAAAATGGATCAAGTAAGTATAGTTACATGAATGTAAAATTTCCGAAGCTTGCAATGGGGCAAAGCGTCTTCTCATATTGATCTACGTTTGTTTCGACAGGATTCAGTAATACAGAACTATGATCTTCAGTTGTAGCTTTACGATAGTAAGAAAATCTTTCATCTAAATAAAACTGCAGAATCCAAAACAATACCAAACGTTTTGTCCAAAAATAAGAGATTTATACTCATAAGCACGCCCAGGCGTTTCTGCCTGCAACAGACCTGGCGTTCTCCATTCCTAGCTGACGTGACGTCACCAACAAGCGCCGAGGCCTTTCTTTGAGTCGGTGTTGTCTAAAGCCGGCACCGAGGAAACTATAGAGTGCCAAGGGCCATGGTATAAGGGGTGAACAACGGCTGCGGAGATGTCTACGGGCGAACAGACGTGCTACTATAGAGCACTTACCGTCCATATGAACCAACGGGCAATCAACAATGTCTCCTCAAAGACCGTACAACGAACGTTGCTGCATATGTGCCTCGACAGCAGGTACCTATGGCTGCTCATCGGGGAAGAAGGTTGGAATTTGCACGTCAGTGCCGTTCCTGGACGCCTAATAGGTGGCGACAGGTGACCTTTGCAGAGGAATCACGTTCTGTGCTTCATCGGATAGATGGCCATTGGCGTGTACAGCGACAAACGTCTGAAAGCAATTAACCCTGCATGCATTGTGGTATGGGGAATGTTTTCGCCTGGTGGCGTTGCGAGCACGTGACGAGTAACCAAAGTATGTAAGCGGAGCAGACACGGACGGGGAATCACCCTAGGGAAAATGTGGGCTGCAAATGGGGAAATCCATTGGGATAAGTTACTCTGACAAAGGGCAGATTGTTATTACGCAGATCCAGTGAACGAGTAGGTGGAAAACGGTGAAGCTGGTCGAATGTGCACGTGCTACTATCGTGAACATATAAGGTAAGAGGTAGTACCTGTGTGTTAAAATTACGAACAATTTCAGTTGGAAAGACCACATATATAATATTGTGGGAAAGGCGAGCCAAAGGTTGCGTTTCATTGGCAGGACACTTAGAAGATGCAACAAGTCCACTAAAGAGACAGCTTACACTACACTCGTTCGTCCTCTGTTGAAATATTGTTGCGCGGTGTGGGATCCTTACCAGGTGGGATTGACGGAGCACATCGAAAGGGTGCAAAAAAGGGCAGCTCGTTTTGTATTATCACGTAATAGGGGAGAGAGTGTAGCAGATATGATAAGCGAGATGGGATGGAGGTCATTAAAACAAAGACGTTTTTCGTCGCGGCGAGATCTATTTACGAAATTTCAGTCACCAACTTTCTCTTCCGAATGCGAAAATATTTTGTTGAGCCCAACCTACATAGGTAGGAATGATCATCAAAATAAAATAAGAGAAATCAGAGCTAGAACAGAAAGGTTTAGGTGTTCATTTTTCCCGCGCGCTGTTCGGGAGTGGAATGGTAGAGAGATAGTATGATTGTGGTTCGATGAACCCTCTGCACTTAAATGTGAATTGCAGAGTAATCATGTAGATGTAGATGTAGTTGCAGAAGGACAGTGAAACTGCCACCTTGTCTCCTCAGTAACGTAGGACAGATGGTGATCTGTGGATTCTCAGCCAAAAGGGCACATTGCTGGTGCACGCACGAGAGTTTCGGAGCAGAACGTTCATGGCACATTGTTGAACATGGAGCTCCACAACAGACCAATCTCAAATGGTCACATGCCGACCCAACGACATGGTCAGTTACGGTTTCAGTGGGCTTGAGACTATCCGAATTCGACCGTAGATCAATAGAAACGTGTAGGCTCTTCGGGTGAATCACATTTTTGCTACACTAGATCGCTGGTCGTCTCCACAAGGGCCGTCAGCGAGGTGAATCGGTGCTTGAAAGGTGTAGCGCGCCACGGACCCGGACTGGTGGGAATAGTATTATGCTATGGGAGACTTACTCTTGCATTTGCAAGGGACCTGTGGCGGTAATGGAAGACACGCTGACATGTGCGAACTACCTGGATCCCTTCATGCTTGGTGTATTCCCCCCCCCCCCCCCCCCCCCCCCGCTATGGCGATGTCATCTTCAGTACTATAATTGTCTCGGAGCCAAAACCGTGCTACAATGGTTTGAGGAGCATTAAACTCACGTTGACATCTCGGTGACCAAATCCGCCTGATGTAGATGCTATGCAACCGATTTCGGTCGCTATTTGGCGTCCTCACCGTGTACGCAAATGAGCGACCCGTTACTTAAGCGAATTTAATGAGCTGTGCGTAGAAATGTAGAGCCACATATCTCCACAAACCTGCCAAAATACTGTCGGACCTCTGTTGCGCATAAAAGGAAAAAGTATTCCAAAATCACCTGTAGTTTCCTGTTCATATTTCGTTCAGCGCATTTCTTGTTTTGTAATCTTTTGAATGGAACTCAAGGAACTTTTATCATGTCTGAAGAAATGTACCTCCACTCTTAAAGAAGCAATTTTCAGGTTGGATGACCTAGTTACGTGGAGCTTTGTCAGGCACATACGGAGTTAATTCCACCTGTGCTCCGTGGGATTTAAGTCAAGGGAATGGAGAGGCCAGTCCACTCACCGAATATCATCTAGTTCCAACAGCCCGTCCACCTGCGTTGTTCGTTGCGGTCGCACAATGTCGTATATAAAAATGAAATCAAGACCAAATGCATCCCTGAAAAGACGCACATGGGAAAAAGTGCAGTGCCATTATAACTTTGACCAGTAAGTGTATTCTGTTGAAAGACTGGGAAGTACGTACACCAATGCAACATTATGCCTTCACAGACTGTAGCACTTAGTCTTCCAAAACGATAATATTATACGATGTTCCTAGATGGAATACGTGTTCCCATCTCTTGCCATATTGGAGTACATCCAGAATGACTTCTCAGAATGTAACTGGTCCAATTCAAGAAGAACACGCAGTCCCACTCTTCGTTGGTCAAGTCTCCATGCTCTTGGCACCATCGCAAACTGTGCTGTCGATGTACGGGTGTTAGCGGAGCACAACTTACTAGTCTTCAAGCAAAGACGTCATCCCCATGCAGTGACAATGTGGAGCGTAAAACTGCCTACCTTGGAGTTCTGTTAAATGTGGTTACAAGTGCACCTGCTGTCCGACTTGGGTTCCTTCTTGGGTGCTGCACAATGTAGCCGTCATCCGCAGCTGTACTTGACTGTTGTTGAACATCTCAGTGTCAGTGACTCAAATGTTCCCTATGCACGAGAAGCTATAGTACAGCGTAAATGCTTGCTGGTTGACGCGCAACGTGTTTTTCCACTCTTCCTACTGGCAACTGTTGCGGTGCCAACCCCATTTGGCGCTATAGTCACGCTGATCTCACAGCATGCTATGTCCAGCTTTCTGTGCACGACAGGGAGACCTCTGGCGACATCTTCCCGCACATTCATTCATTTTCACCGACTTGTTAATATGTTATATTACTTTATCTATCTGGTCGTTAATTTTTGAAGGGCCACGTGATTTGGGAGCAAACAGAGGAAGTGTATTTGAGTTACAGCTGATGGTACCTTTTTACACGATCAGCCCCAGTAGATCTCACGTAGCTACGAGGCTCCTCTTCCACCAGATTCTTTTCTGTGCCATCTGTCGCTAATCACCCTCTATGCCGTTCTGTAGCAAGTGCTTATGGACTCCATCTCCCCACTTTCTCTTTGGTCTTCCTAATGGTCTTCTTCCGCAGGTAGTAAAATCCATCGGTTTCAAACGGATTAAATGGCTCTAACCACTATGGGACTTAACATCTAACGTCATCAGTCCCATAGACTACTTAGACCTAACTAACCTAAGGACATCACACACATCCATGCCCGAGGCAGGATTCGAACCTGCGACTGTAGCAGCAGCAGCGCGGTTCCGGACTGAAGCGCCTAGAACCGCTGGGCCACAGAGGCCGACCTTTCGGTTTCGAAGTCCTTCCGTGATGGGAATAGCACCCATGAATATCTCTATTTGCGCATAGAACTCATTCTCCACTTGGAATGCGCTTTCTTCAGAGGGTGCACAGTTGTTAACAAATGACGTGTTACGTACCTTATGGTCTGTTGTTAATACCGCTATTCTAGGAGTCAGTGGCGGAAATCCAGATACATTAGCAGCTACTGCTGCTAATGTCGTCCGAACAAGACACAACCAGGGCGAAGGCACTATAGGAGCAAAGATGCGAGCTGGTGCCGGTGCCGTAGACACTCGCCACTTGCACGAGTTCCACCAGCGCCATGGCCTGCACTGAGGATGAAGATATCGACTTCGTCTCGGCCAATTTTCGGCCGAGTATAATACGCCAATGACCGGACGATAACGGACAGAAGCCTACTTAAAAGACAAAGGGAATCTGTCACCCACTTGGTTATAGATCATCGCCTAGTGTTGACTTAGGCAGGGAACGTCGTTTAGTGAACTCTTGAGAGTGAACAGAAAGTAGCTGTAATTGCATTTGCTACGTACTGCGAAGTTTACCTACGATTATTTGCTCTTAACCATTGAGAGCCTTTTTTGTTATATTACAAACAGTGTTGCAGACTTCAGGATTCAACAAGTCACAAAAATAAATAAATATGTTAACTCATTTGCGAGACAGCTACTGATACACTACTGGACATTAAAATTGCTACACCACGAAGATGACGTGCTACAGATGCGAAATTTAACCGACAGGAAGAAAATGCTGTGATATGCAAATGATTAGCTTTTCAGAGCGTTCACACAAGGTTGGCGCCGGTGTCGACACCTACAACGTGCTGACATGAGGAAAGTTTCCAACCGGTTTCTCATACACAAACAGCAGTTGATCGGCGTTGCCTGGTGAAACGTTGTTGTGATACCTCGTGTAAGGAGGAGAAATGCGTACCATCACGTTTCCGACTTTGATAAAGGTCGGATTGTAGCCTATCGCGATTGCGGTTTATCGTATCGCGATATTACTGCTTGCGTTGGTCGAGATCCAATGACTGTTAGCAGAATATGGAATCGGTGGGTCCAGGAGGGTAATACGGTACGCCGTGCTGGATCACAACGGCCTCGTATCACTAGCAGTCGAGATGACAGGCATCTTATCCGAATGGTGCAGCCACGTCTCGATCCCTGAGTCAACAGATGGGGACGTTTGCAAAACAAAAAGCATCTGAACGAACAGTTCGACGACGTTTGCAGCAGCACGGACTATATGAGCTCGGAGACCATGTCTGCTGTTACCCTTGATGCTGCATCACAGACAGGAGCGCCTGCGATGGTGTACTCAACGACGAACCTGGGTGCTCGAATGGCAAAACATCATTTTTCGGATGAATCCAGGTTCTGTTTACATCGTCATGATGGTAGCATCCGTGTTTGGCGACATCGCGATGAACGCACATTGGAAGCGTGTATTCGTCATCGCCATACTGGCGTATCACCCGGCATGATGGTATGGGGTGCCTTTGGTTACACGTCTCGGTCACCTCTTGTTCGCATTGACGGCTCTTGAACAGTGGACGTCACCTTTGAGATGTGTTGCGACCTATGACTCTACCCTCCATTCGATCCCTGCGAAACCCTACATTTCAGCAGGATAATGCACGACTGCATGTTGCAGGTCCTGTACGGTCCTTTCTGGATACAGAAAATGTTCGACTGCTTCCCTGGCCAGCACATTCTCCAGATCTCTCACCAATTTAAAACGGCTGGTTAATGATGGCCGTGCAACTGGCTCGTCACAGTACGCCAGTCACTACTGTTGATGAAATGTGGTATCGTGTTGAAGCTGCATAGGCAGCTGTACCTGTACACGCCATCCAAGCTCTGTATGACTTAATGCCCAGGCGTATCAAGGCCATTATTATGGCCAGAGGTGGTTCTTCTGGGTACTGATTTTTCAGGAGCTATGCACCCAAATTGCGTAAAAATGTAATCACATGTCAGTTCTAGTATAATATATTTGTCCAATGAATACCCGTTTATCATCTGCATTTGTTCTTGGTGTAGCAATTTTAATGGCCACTAGTGTAAAAAAAAATCGTAATGTACTGCAGCCATAGCGGCATCGTCAAATGTTAAATGCAGAATCAGCACCAGCATCGCCAAATATATATGGGTGCTGTTTCTGCATAAACATTTGACGATGCCACTATGGCTGGAGTACATTAGGACTTTGCTTTTATTAAACAGATGTGATGATGTTCACTATAAACCGAAACCGGTAGTCTATTAACAAAAAAGTTTGTGATCATAGACGTAAAATAAATGAAAGGTATTATATATACGACAATGTCGCAGCTTGTGATTAATTTCATGGACATCCGGTACAGAAATAATGCAGGATCAGTTCAGTTGAAACACTTTTAATATGCAGCTACGGTACGTCATACCATTAGATACCGGTACCATTACTGCTACAATAGGGGCTCAATATACCGTCAATCAGAGTCTGAAACCTCAGGATTGTATTCTGCACAGCAGAACGAAGCGTGTCAGTAGCTATGCTGGCTACCTCTC
The DNA here is from genome assembly GCF_023864345.2 of Schistocerca serialis cubense. Lineage (NCBI taxonomy): Eukaryota > Metazoa > Arthropoda > Insecta > Orthoptera > Acrididae > Schistocerca > Schistocerca serialis. The sequence goes on along the minus strand of NC_064645.1, from coordinate 363,412,808 downwards.
TTGATATTCTGCGCTTCAGATCAGCACATGTGTGAATGTCCCCTTCATAAACCGTGTCCTTCAGGTAGCTCCACAAACAGAAATCACAGGCAGTGAGATCAGGTGATCGTGCCGGCCAAGCATTTGTAAATGATCGGCTGATAATTCCGTCGTTTACAAATGTGTATCGGAGAAGCAGGTGAATTTAACGAGTGCGTCTCTCTCCTGAAGGGCGGGTATGACATGCTGGCGAAGCATATCACATTAACGCTGCCCAGTCACACTGCACGTCTTTGGTCCTTTGCACGTCTTTGGTCTTTGAGTGCCAACCTGTTAGATGAAGAATGGGCCAATGATGAATGTAGCCGTGAAGCCACGCCAGGGCTGACACGTTCGCCACACAGAGGAACTTCATTCACGGTGACTGGAGGTGAAGACCCCACACTCAGCAATCCTGTGTGTTTACCTCATTCGTCAGAGAGGGCCGGCCCTCGTCAACTTCAATCCTTGCGAGAGAGTAGGAGTGAAGGCAACACGTCGTTGTGCGTTCTGTGGTGCAAACTGCTTTACGATACGGATATTGTACGGATACCATTTGAGAATGTTTCTAAGCACCTTCCCTACAGTGGACCACAGGATGTTTAACTATCGTGACACCACACGCACACTGCCTGACGATGCCGGCCGGAGTGGCCGAGCGCTTCTAGGCGCTTCAAACTAGAACAGCGCGACCGCTACGGTCGCAGGTTCGAATCCTGCCTGGGGCATGGGTGTGTGATGTCCTCAGGTTAGTTAGGTTTAAGTAGTTCTAAGTTCTAGGGGAGTGATGACCTCAGATGTTAAGTCCCATAGTGCTCAGAGCCATTTAAACTGCCTGACGATCGGAAATTGCGCGCAGCGTTGTCTGCCATAGCAACAGCGATTACATCAACCACCTGTGGTGCATCGGCCTCTTCCGGAAGCGACGCCCAGTTCCCCAGTTGATTCGAAATTCTTCATCACGCTCCGGACACCAGGTGGAGAAAGAGGACCCTTCCGTAATCCATACAGCCGGCGATATTCTCGAAGTGCAGCTGCAGCATTACTGTTGTTTTGATAACAGAGCTGCACCAATAACGCCCTTCGCCTTTTGTCCCAGCTCATGTCGACACTGCGACTGGCCAGGTATGTGAGACTGTAAATGACAATGACTGATCACGGCACTTGGTGGCCATAGTTAAACCGGTCGGCGGCGCTGTGACGCATGAAAATCATCCACCCCATACTCTGCACGTTAATGCCACCAAGTTTGCTACTCGTACGATAGTTAGTTTCCGGGCTATAACGTCTTAAAGAGGGGAAAGTTTCATTATAGCCACACGGTATATTAAATGCTAGGGTAGTGAATTACAACAGCTTTTAATCCTCTGGCAGAGGAGCAAGTATCATGGAAACACAGCTAGAAGCAGACCGGCGCGGCACACTGCAAAGGCTCGACTTGTGTCGATTCCACCTGTCACCTGCAGCACGAACACTTGAAGGCTTACTGCGTACACATGTCTATAAAGACAGGCGCCATTTGTGCACTATACCATCATGCCACAGGCGTTGCTAGATGCGGAGTGAAATATACGATTGAAGGAAAATCTCTGTCGATTCGAGTTGATACACGACAACGACACACCTCCCACATGACAGGTGCCCAAGAGGACACAAGTCGGTTGGCTACGTGCAGGAGCAATGAAATCACGATCCGTGGTAAGCCACATCCCGTCTGACATCACAAACCAAGATGGAGGTAAGTCACTCCCCTATCCTAATCTCACAGCCCAGTATTTTAACCGCCATTGAAATGAAACAGCCAATCCCATTACAGTACATTACTGGCCAAGATAGCTAAACAGTCAGTCTCAAATTAACATTTTTACCAGCCATTAAAACAGAACAACCAGCCACAGCATACTATTCTTGTGGCCATTCAAATGAAACAGTCAGTGCCAAATATAGCCACAGAGCAGCTATCTTGATCAAAAGTATCCAAACTATTTGAATTTTACACCATATTCCAAACTAGTTATCAAAAATTACATAAAGGGTGTTACCTGCGTTATTTCCACGTGTAAAATACTGAAGCTACATAGTAAAAAAAATGAAAACCACCATGTATGCCATGAACTGACAGGATAAGCAGCAATTGTAAACGTCCATCATTAAACCTGCATACCATTGTTGACGTAATGCACAATGGATCATCTAAATAAATATTTTCCACATCTAAATTATTTTATGATGCTAGCCATGTGTCACAATATTAATCAGTATCTAAAATTTCGGCCAAAAATTTGTCTGAAACACTGGAAAAGCAGCGTTTATGTCTAGTGTCACATGGTTATTTCCACAGACACAAATATCTGTAAAAATTAATGCCTACAAACATTTCTGTGGACACACTAATTAAGTTGTGTTTTCATATCTAAATAGCTACAGAACACATGTTCTTAAGGAAATCCTAAGCATGTAGTTGACATTTAATTTTTGGGACTACGCTTGGTGTAAGACACAGTAAACCCTCAAATTCAATAATTCCACATCTAAATTGAACTTCGATGCTTGTTAAGTATCATAATGTTAATTCAGCTTCTAAAAGGCAGCAAAAATACGAAAGAAGTAGAAAAACTGCAATGTGCTTGGGAAGTGCAGGGCCCTGGCGTAACGGTGGTTACCTCCTGAATAGGCTGTCAGTGTCCTCTTGAAGGGCAGGTGTTTATTGCAGATCTTGTTAGCGGAACGGCGGTCTGCGGGTAGCATCACCGACTAGTAATGAAAACATTCTGGTCCCGTGTTCAAACCTAACCACGATTTAAATTTTGCATAAAAATGATCAGCAAGACTATCCGAAGACTTCCGGCATAAGTTGCCGCCATTGGTCTGCCAACGGACTTGTCAAATATGGCAGAGGAGCCAACACAGATTCATGGCACGCTTTGTCTCTACGAGTGAGAAACTGTCCCTAAAAAGCGGAAGAATCGACAATGATCAATGGCATGGTGATGTAGAAGGCAGTGGTAACAACTCCACTTCAGTCGTATAATTTGCATCCACAGGATATGTGTCCTGAAATTGGAAAAGTGTCATCGTGGTCTCTACATTGGCAAAAGATTCTAGATCAGTCCCCCATTCGGAACTCCAGTAGGGGACTGCCAAGGGAGAGGTGACACTGAGAAAGAAAGGAGTAACTAACGAAAAGGAAATGCCCCCCAAGTGTGTCGACTACAAGAAATTTGAACGTGGTAAGGAAGACAGAAAATTTGCAAAGTTAAATGTAATGAATCAGTCAATATACAGGGTGCAAATTTTAAGTTGACAAACCAGAATAACTCGAAAAATAAGCTTCACACAAAAAAATGTGTAGAATCCACAGTTTCTTATTTTTGAATGGGACATCTGCTGGTGCTAAAATTAGCCTGCCACCCCCACTCCCCTGGGGGTGGGAGGCAACTTTAAAATTTCAAATGGGAGCCCCCAGTTTTTACTGCAGAATCAAATTCTACATAAAAAACTACGTACAATTTGCCTTAAATATTTGTTTTGATTCTTGGTAGTTGGCGCTGTAATTCAAGAAAATCCAAATTCTCATTTTATGTGGAAAATGGTTACGGATAAATAAAAAATGCTTATTTACCTCGTAAATTTTGATTCGGAAGTATTTGCACATACTCAACAATAAAACGAAACAAATCGTTACTTTTCAGGACCACCATATCTTAAACGGGAATACGTTCATCTTTAGTTAGCGAGTGGATTAGTGTTTTCTCCAGTTAGACTTTTACATTGTTTACTCTGTCAATTAATGAGTTCACTCGTTAGTGAGTAGGATGTTTGGTTAGTTAGTTAGCTAGTCAGATGATTTGTTTGATAATTAAAAGCTATGTCACCTCATGACCACGAAACAAACAAAACTTATACGAATCTGCGAAAAAAATGAATATTTGAGTCAACATTTCCTCACTCTCAAACCCCACCCTATGGGGGGAGGGGGAGATTTTTAGATTTAGTGAATCAAAATGTACGAAGTAAATAAGTATTTTTTATTTATCTGTAACCATTTTCCACGCAAAAATGAGAACATGGATTTTCCTGAACTACAGTGCCAACTACCAAGAATCAAAACAAATGTATAAGACTAATTGAACGTAGTTTTTTATGTCGAATTTTATTCTGCAGTAAAAAATGGGGGTTCCCATTTGAAATTTTAAAGTTGCCTCCCGCCCCACCCGCAGGAGGGTGGTGTGGCGGGCAAGTTTTAGCATCAGCAGATGTCCCCCTCGAAAATAATCTACTGCGGATTCCACACATTTTTTCGTGTGAAGCTTATTTATCGAGTTATTTTCTTTGTAAACTTGGAATTAACATCCTGTACAGTGGGAGCCAGTGAAAAGAAGTAGAAGGAAGATAAGAATTTCTAGCGAGAAAAATATATGGTAATATCAATAGAAGCAGAAAATGGTATCACGAGTGTAGAATTCATTATGAATAGGAAGGTAGGGCAGAGAGTGAGATACTGTGAACAGATCAGTGATAGGGCTGTTCTCATGAGTTTCTACAGCAAACCAGCGCTGGCAACAATGGTGCAGATACACAGAAAAAATGGTTCAAATGGCTCTGAGCACTATGGGACTTAACATCTATGGTCATCAGTCCCCTAGAACTTAGAGCTACTTAAACCTAACTAACCTAAAGACATCACACACATCCATGCCCGAGGCAGGATTCGAACCTGCGACCGTAGCGGTCACGCGGTTCCATGGTGAAGCGCCTAGAACCGCACTGCCACACCGGCCAGCTCATATACACATCCCAACGTTGCCAGTAGAAGGTAAAGAGATAGAGAAAGTGAAGATATTGAACAAGTAGTTCGGTATGTAAAGGGAGATGATATTCTAATACTGATGGGGGACTGAAATGCGATTGTAGGGCAAGGAGTAAAATGAGCTGGTGGGAATAGTATTATGCTATGGGAGACTTACTCTTGCATTTGCATGGGACCTGTGGCGGTAATGGAAGACATGCTGACATGTGCGAACTACCTGGATCCCTTCATGCTTGGTGTATTCCCCCCCCCGCTATGGCGATGTCATCTTCAGTACTATAATTCCGCCTGATGTAGATGCTATGCAACCGATTTCGGTCGCTATTTGGCGTCCTCACCGTGTACGCAAATGAGCGACCCGTTACTTAAGCGAATTTAATGAGCTGTGCGTAGAAATGTAGAGCCACATATCTCCACAAACCTGCCAAAATAATGTCGGACCTCTGTTACGCAGAATCTGTGATGTGTTTCGTTCCAAGGACGGACAAACAAGCTATTAAGCAGGTGTCTTAATGTTCTGATCATCAGTGAACTGGCATTAATAGGTTGTGAATGAGAAACCGACCAATTCGAAAGGGCAACCAAGACTCCTGTTACAGTGATATGGGACACAGTACATCATTCAGTGGCTAACCGGGGTCACTCTTCTGTAGTAGGTCATTAACAGAAGTTATGGCATATGTAAGCCAGAGCTGCGGAAGCTACCAACAGTTTGCTGTATTAACGGCAAGTGCTATTCTATCGGTTTTAACACGCTCGCAAAAGCTTCACCCATATACTGGGTCAGTCGACAGAAACTGTAGCGTTTATTCAAGAGCCCGCTTCGTTATAAACTCACCTACCCATAAAAGGAAAAAGCATTCCAAAATCACCTGTAGTTTCCTGTTCATATTTCGTTCAGCGCATTTCTTGTTTTGAAATCTTTTGAATGGAACTCAAGGAACTTTTATCATGTCTGAAGAAATGTACCTCCACTCTTAAAGAAGTAATTTTCAGGTTGGATGACCTAGTTACGTGGAGCTTTGTCAGGCACATACGGAGTTAATTCCACCCGTGCTCCGTGGGATTTAAGTCAAGGGAATGGAGAGGCCAGTCCACTCACCGAATATCATCTAGTTCCAACAGCCTGTCCACCTGCGTTGTTCGTTGCGGTCGCACAATGTCGTATATAAAAATGAAATCAAGACCAAATGCATCCCTGAAAAGACACACATGGGAAAAAGTGCAGTGCCATTATAACTTTGACCAGTAAGTGTATTCTGTTGAAAGATTGGGAAGTACGTACACCAATGCAACATTATGCCTTCACAGACTGTAGCACTTAGTCTTCCAAAACGATAATATTATACGATGTTCCTAGATGGAATACGTGTTCCCATCTCTTGCCATATTGGAGTACATCCAGAATGACTACTCAAACTGTAACTGGTCCAATTCAAGAAGATCACGCAGTCCCACTCTTCGTTGGTCAAGTCTCCATGCTCTTTGCACCATCGCAAACTGTGCTGTCGATGTACGGGTGTCAGCGGAGCACAACTTACTAGTCTTCAAGCAAAGACGTCATCCCCATGCAGTGACAATGTGGAGCGTAAAACTGCCTACCTTGGAGTTCTGTTAAATGTGGTTACAAGTGCACCTGCTGTCCGACTTGGGTTCCTTCTTGGGTGCTGCACAATGTAGCCGTCATCCGCAGCTGTACTTGACTGTTGTTGAACATCTCCTCTCCTTCGGACAGCGGTGTCAGTGACTCAAATGTTCCCTGTGCACGAAAAGCTATAGTACAGCGTAAATGCTTGCTGGTTGACGCGCCACGTGTTTTTCCACTCTTCCTACTGGCAACTGTTGCGGTGCCAGCCCCATTTGGCGCTATAGTCACGCTGATCTCACAGCATGCTATGTCCAGCTTTCTGTGCACGACAGGGAGACCTCTGGCGACATCTTCCCGCACATTCAGTCATTTTCACCGACTTGTTAATATGTGATACTACTTTATCTATCTGGTCGTTAAGTTTTGAAGGGCCACGTGATTTGGGAGCAAACAGAAGAAGTGCATTTGAGTTACAGCTGATGGTACCTTTTTACACGATCAACCCCAGAAGATCTCACGCAGCTACGAGGCTCCTCTTCCACCAGATTCTTTTCTGTGCCATCTGTCGCTAATCACCCTCTATGCCGTTTTGTAGCAAGTGCTTATGGACTCCATCTCCCCACTTTCTCTTTGGTCTTCCTAATGGTCTTCTTCCGCAGGTAGTGAAATCCATCGGTTTCAAATGGATTAAATGGCTCTAAGCACTATGGGACTTAACATCTAACGTCATCAGTCCCATAGACTACTTAAACCTAACTAACCTAAGGACATCACACACATCCATGCCCGAGGCAGGATTCGAACCTGCGACTGTAGCAGCAGCAGCTCGGTTCCGGACTGAAGCGCCTAGAACCGCTGGGCCACAGAGGCCGACCTTTCGGTTTCGAAGTCCTTCCGTGATGGGAATAGCACCCATGAATATCTCTATTTGCGCATAGAACTCATTCTCCACTTGGAATGCGCTTTCTTCAGAGGGTGCACAGTTGTTAACAAATGACGTGTTACGTACCTTATGGTCTGTTGTTAATACCGCTATTCTAGGAGTCAGTGACGGAAATCCAGATACATTAGCAGCTGCTGCTACTAATGTCGTCCGAACAAGACACAACCAGGGCGAAGGCACTATAGGCGCAAAGATGCGAGCTGGTGCCGGTGCCATAGACATTCGCCACTTGCACGAGTTCCACCAGCGCCATGGGCTGCACTGAGGATGAAGATATCGACTTCGTCTCGGCCAATTTTCGGCCGAGTATAATCCGCCAATGACCGGATGATAACGGACAGAAGCGTACTTAAAAGACAAAGGGAATCTGTCACCCACTTGGTTATAGATCATCGCCTAGTGTTGACTTAGGCAGGGAACGTCGTTTAGTGAACTCTTGAGAGTGAACAGAAAGTAGCTGTAATTACATTTGCTACGTACTGTGAAGTTTACCTACGATTATTTGCTCTTAACCATTGAGGGCCTTTTTTGTTATATTACAAACAATGTTGCAGACTTCATGATTCAATAAGTCACAAAAATAAATAAATATGTTAACTCATTTGCGAGGCAGCTACTGATACACTACTGGACATTAAAATTGCTACACCACGAAGATGACGTGCTACAGATGCGAAATTTAACCGACAGGAAGAAAATGCTGTGATATGCAAATGATTATCTTTTCAGAGCATTCACACAAGGTTGGCGTCGGCGGCGACACCTACAACGTGCTGACATGAGGAAAGTTTCCAACCGGTTTCTCATACAGAAACAGCAATTGACAGGCGTTGCCTGGTGAAACGTTGTTGTGATGCCTCGTGTAAGGAGGAGAAATGCGTACCATCACGTTTCCGACTTTGATAAAGGTCGGATTGTAACCTATCGCGATTGCGGTTTATCGTATCGCGACATTGCTGCTCGCGTTGGTCGAGATCCAATGACTGTTAGCAGAATATGGAATCGGTGGGTCCAGGAGGGTAATACGGTACGCCGTGCTGGATCACAACGGCCTCGTATCACTAGCAGTCGAGATGACAGGCATCTTATCCGAATGGTGCAGCCACGTCTCGATCCCTGAGTCAACAGATGGGGACGTTTGCAAAACAAAAAGCATCTGAACGAACAGTTCGACGACGTTTGCAGCAGCATGGACTATATCCGCTCGGAGACCATGGCTGCTGTTACCCTTGATGCTGCATCACAGACAGGAGCGCCTGCGATGGTGTACTCAACGACGAACCTGGGTGTTCGAATGGCAAAACATCATTTTTCGGATGAATCCAGGTTCTGTTTACATCGTCATGATGGTCGCATCCGTGTTTGGCGACATCGCGGTGAGCGCACATTGGAAGCGTGTATTCGTCATCGCCATACTGGCGTATCACCCGGCATGATGGCATGGGGTGCCATTGGTTACACGTCTCGGTCACCTCTTGTTCGCATTGACGGCACTTTGAACAGTGGACGTCACCTTTGAGATGTGTTGCGACCCGTGGCTCTGCCCTCCATTCGATCCCTGCGAAACCCTACATTTCAGCAGGATAATGCACGACTGCATGTTGCAGGTCCTGTACGGGCCTTTCTGGATACAGAAAATGTTCGACTGCTGCCCTGGCCAGCACATTCTCCAGATCTCTCACCAATTGAAAACGTCTGGTCAATGGTGGCCGAGCAACTGGCTCGTCACAATACGCCAGTCACTACTCTTGATGAACTGTGGTATCGTGTTGAAGCTGCATGGGCAGCTGTACCTGTACACGCCATCCAAGCTCTGTTGGACTCAATGCCCGGGCGTATCAAATCCCTTATTACGGCCAGAGGTGGTTGTTCTGGGTACTGATTTCTCAGGATCTATGCACCCAAATTGCGTGAAAATGTAATCACATGTCAGTTCTAGTATAATATATTTGTCCAAAGAATATCCGTTTATCATCTGCATTTCTTCTTGATGTGGCAATTTTAATGGCCAGTAGTGTATGTTGGAGTGTTGTAGAACCTTCGTTTCCCTATGCTGTTACCTGACACTGGGGCATAGCTGTGTAATAGTTTCAGGGAGAAAGTATCTTAGCTGTGTGCTGCACCCGAAGTCGTTTCACGAACTCACAATCTCGGCTTACCGTAACAACAGTTGCAACTCGGCTTCCACAGCAGCAGCGACGAGGCCCCTACAAAACTGGTGACGATGGTTTACAAGAGTCTGTGTCTTATCTCACAGCTTCCATAAAAACATATTTACTTTTCGACATCAAGGTTACCAATTACCACCCCAACGTAATTCCTGTAAGGCAGATAAATTTATCCTTTATCTTTCAATCCCCTTGATGATTCTGATGCAGGCAGCTGTTTTATATAAACAACGACTATTCCACGTTCCAAACCGTATACCGTGTTCTCGAACTTTTCATCTACTTTGTACTACCAAATTGCGAAGATTTCTTGTAGTTTGCTTACGGGGTAACCTTCCCCTAGATGATTTTCTTTCTCTACAGCTGTCGAGGGTAGTTTGCCTTTGTCTTAAAAATGTGAAAGGATGAAGGACAGACAATGGGAAGATAGGGCACTGTGAGGCACAGTTAGGTCTGGCTCATCGACCCTGTTAGCAGCTGTGCTACCGTCGGCATAGCCCTTGTCATTATTGTGTTGTCGTCTTCAGTCCTGAGACTGGTTTCATGTAGCTCTCCATGCTACCCTATCCTGTGCAAGCTTCTTGATCTCCCAGTACTTACTGCAACCTACTCCTTCTGAATCTGCTTAATGTATTCATCTCTTGGTCTCCGTCTACGATTTTTACCCTCCACGCTGCCCTCCAATGCTAAATTTGTGATCCCTTTGTGTCATATGAACTCACAAACATCTCAGCCCACAAGGACAGTACCACTTGTAAGGTGGTGTGTCCTGCAGAGAACTGGTGGCCTCTAGTTGTCATATCAAACTTGGTTGTTTTTATTCCTTGGTCCGGTGCACAGTCGAGGCCGATCCGAGCCTATGGGAGCAAGGACACAGTGCAGACGGCAACCTGTTCCAGAGGCCGCCTACACATCAAATCAGTGGAGGGCCGAGCGCAGCGAACCAGTCCAGCCGGCAGTCTCAAGGCAGCCGCCAGCCGCCAGCAGGTGCTGACCGTCTGTCTGACCACCTCTGCCTGCGACCGCCGCTGCTGCTGACTCACCTCTCTGCTGACAGCCACTCTTGGCCGCTCACTTCTTTTTGTCCTCCCATCACTCTTCACAATGGCTGAATGTAGCATGCCACGAGTTTTGCTCTTATAATAACACACTAAACGTCCTCAATACACGTAGAATAAATTCCAATCTCTGAGGGTACCTGTGTAAACTGACGGGAAAAACTCGCCACACCAAAAAATTTTGGGATAGATTAATGAAATTTTGGGAATACAATTCTCTAGGTGACATATGTAAGTGATTAACATTGCAAGATTACAGATTAGCATAAGCACGAGGGAAGCAATTGCAATTGTGAAACGCTGGTACGTTAGTAACCAATGTAACCACCAGAATGTTGAATGCAAGCATGTAAATCTGCACGCATTGTATTGCGCATGTGCCGAATGTCAGTTTGTGGGATAGAATTCCGTGGCTGTTTCTCTTGGCTGGTCAATGCAGAGACGGTTAATGTTGGCAGTGGATGACGCCGGAGTTATCGTCCGATGATGTCACATATGTACTCGATCGGAGACAGATCTGGTGATCGAGCAGGCCAAAGCAACAAATGATTCAAATGGCACTCAGGGCTATGGGACTCATCATCTGAGAACTACTTAAACCTAACCTAAGGACATTACACACATCCATGCCCGAGGCCGGATACGAACCTGCGACCGTAGCAGACCCGTGGTTCCGGACTGAAGCGCCTAGAACCACTCGGCCACCACAGCCTGCTCCAAAGCAACATATCGACACTCTTTAGAGCATGTTTTCAGATGAAGAGGCCCCATGTAACACTCAATACTGCGTCATTTGGAGCTAGAAGTTCTACCTAACAAGGAAACTCTTTATTTAATATAAAATACAAGTAAAATTATTATGCTTCGGCAATATGATTGCATTACTGAGTGTCCGATCACTGGTGAATTTTCTTATCTGCTTTAACTATTTTATATTTCTAGTTTTTACTGAGTCTGACGAAGGCGATGTTGGCCTGATGTATTCGACGATGCCCTTCCGCTACACTGTCGAAAGGATCGTCCTAAGAAATACCAAAGGTATTTGCTCTTTCAGTATTTGATCTGTTTATACATGCTTTTAGGTTATCGAAGTCTGCACAACGCAATCGTGATTGGTAAATAGATGTATTTGTTCTCTGTTTTCTATGTAGATCAACCTGACGATGCCTAAATAAGGCGAAACGCGTAGTTGAAAACTAAAAAACTAAAATTGCAACCAAGACTGTTAATCAATAATGTTAAGCACTGGTTTGCTGTATGCCACATATGGATTGGAGTAATTCCCTGGAATGCTGTTCGTGAATGGCACCACAACTGGTCGATTCACCAGATTGACGTACAAATTTACAGGAAGGTGCGTAGGATAGCCTCGATAGTGATTCTGCTGTCATACGGAATCCCAACCCAGACCATAACTCCAGTTGTAAGTCCAATGCCTTTAGGACACAGACAGGTTGGTTGCTGCCCCTCAACTGCCTTCCTCTAGCCTATACACGGTCACCGCGGGAATCGAGGGTGAACCAACTTTCATCAGAACAGGCAACACACCTCCACCCTGCCATCCACTGAGCTCTCGCTTGATGTCGCTGAAGTCGCAAAAGGCTGTGATTTGTGGTCAGTGGAATGCACGCTACAGGGCGTCTGGTTGGGAGCCGTCCTTGAAGTAACCGGTCTGTAACTCGTCGTTGTGTCGTTGTGGTGCGAAGTGCTGCTCAAATTCGGTTCTAAGCGCTTCAGTTTGGAACCGCGTCACCGCTACGGTCGCAGGGTCGAATCGTACCTCGGGCATGAATGTGTGTGATGTCCTTAGGTTAGTTAGGTTTAAGTAGTTCTGAGTTCTATGGGACTGATGACCTCAGAAGTTAAGTTCCATAGTGCTCAGAGCCATTTGAACCATTTTTTTTTTTTGCTGCTCAAATTACAGCTGCAGATGCAGTACGATGAGCCGGAGCCATATGCCGATTACGATGATCCTCACTGTCTGTAGTGTCACGCGACCGTCCAGAGCCCAGACCTCTTGCGCCCGTACATTCTCGTGAGCGCCGCTGCCAGTAATCATGTGCAGTTGCCTCATTCCTGCCAAGTGTGTCTGCAAGTTCACAGAAGAAACACACAGCTTCTTATAGCGCTATTACACGACCTCGTTCTAACTTAGTCAGGTGTTCATAATGGCGTTCTTGTCAAATTAAAAGCATTTAACATCAACTCACCACGTCGTGTCAAACACAACTGGCGCTCACGAACGTCAGAGCGATATTTAAAACAAGCCTGATTTACATCTTCGTAGTGGCATTACTAGTGCCACTCTAGTGCAACTGGCGCGAAATTTGAATAATTATTGTTCACCTGTAGAAACGCGCCTACCAACTTTACATTATGTTGCACAACTCCTTCTTGGTGCGCCGATTTTTTTTCTGTCAGTGTATTTCGTCAGTCGTACATCTAGGGACCACAACATGCTTACAACCATTATGACGGTTGTTTTTACTTTTTCTTTTCTTGTTCAATCCACATGTTTTTCGTAAATATAGCGTTAGGCAGACCACTTGGCACTAGCGATTTGGTCGCGCGGGATTAGCCGAGCGGTCTCAGGCGCTGCAGTCATGGACTGTGCGGCTGGTCCTGACGGCTGTTCGAGTCCTCCCTCGGGCATGGGCGTGTGTGTTTGTCCTTAGGATAATTTAGGTTAAGTAGTGGATAAGCTTAGGGACTGATGACCTTAGCAGTTAAGTCCCATAAGATTTCACACACATTTGAACATTTTTGAACTAGTGATTTAATTTTCTCCATAGAGAGTTTGAAACGTCGCAACAGTTTTCTTCAATATATCTCGGTTTTGCACCAATTTCGTCGTCTCCTTTCTTGGCACCTGTGTACAATGGTACTTTCGCATTCGGTGTAGAGCCAATGATGATGAAGGTATTTCCAGAATGAAATTTTCACTCAGCGCCAGTGTGTGCGCTGATGTGAAACTTCCTGGCATATTAAAACTGTGTTCCAGACTGAGACTCGAACTCGGGACCTTCGTCTTTCGCGGGCAAGTGCTCTACCATCTCAGCTACCCACGCTCGACTCACTTCCAGTCCTGACAGCTCTACTTCCACCAGTACCTTGTCTCCTACCTTCCAAACTTCACAGAAGCTTTCCTGGAAACCTTGCAGAACTAGCACTCCTGGAAGAAAGGATATTACGGAGACATGGCTTGCCTCAGCGGAGTGTGCGCTGTGAAGATTGGAAGTTAGGAAAAAAATGGAAATGAGCGTAGACGAGGTACTGGCGGAAGTATAGCTGTGAGGGAGGGGGGGGGGGGGGGTAGGGGTCAGTCGTCGTGGGTAGCTCAGCTGGTAGAGCACTTGTCTGCGAAAGGCAAAGGTCCCGAGTTCGAGTATCTGTCCGGCACGCAGTTTTAATCTGCCAGGAAGTTACAAGTTGAAGATACTTGTAGACCATTTGGAAGAAATCATTCTTGTCCTTACTTTGCCATAAAACGTCTTTTCTGCTGTACCTTAATTTCTTCTCAGTCCACTAGCAAATAGCTCATTCCGTTTAATATACCTTGTAACTCCTCTTCACTTTCACCCAGAACAGGAACGTCAAAAATGTATCCCGTTATTCATAACCGTTCACTCTTAATTTTTACCTCACTTCTGAACCATTCATTTATTTTATTCTTGTAAAGGACGAACAGTAGATGTGAAAGATTGCACCCTGCCTTACGCCCTTCTTAGTTCGAGAAGTTCTTTTCCTTTGTCGTTCAGTACAGTCTACATCTATTTTTCTGAGGACTTTCTTGAAGAAAGCCCCGGATTCAACAATTTAATAAACTCGCAACGAGGTCAGTACGGTGTAGCTCCTGAAGTCACACTGAGATCCTGTATGGTCGAAAGTGTAACCACAGATTTAATTTATGCATAATTTTTTGCAGCCGAACAACGTCTCTGGCAGTTTGAATTTGTGCCCGCATGCGCTGTGGTGGATTCTCCGGGTTTAAAGGAATGGAGCTGAAAATTTGACATATAACAGATTACATACAACAGTCGCAGAAACAATCATTCATAACCACCAGTTTCTCAACCACCAGTATGGACAGGCGTGGGGCAAAATGTGTTATAGTATTTAAACATGTATGTCCTCAGAAATATTACAGCTAAAATAGCAAAACTTGAGACTGTTTTGTACAACATAATGCTTGATATTCTGTGCAAGTTTTGTCCGAAAATACACATCGAGATACGTTTTGTAAGGATTTGAATTTTTAATTGCAGTTGTTTCTCTAAGGTACCGTTTCTCGTAAACTAATCACGCAATAAAATTAGAATTTCAGTTTACATCCGCATAAGAGGCCAATAAAACGCGTGGAACAGGTTTTTTTAAAGGACATAGTTACTTTGAAATTAGTTTTTCAGTTTTGTGTTACCCGGGAGTGCTCTATTTTTCTCGAATTTTAAAGGAGAATTTTTCTCAGAGAAAAGATAACGGGGAAGTGCTGCACAGGCTTATTCAGTAATTAATTCTTAATAACACTGCCGAATTTCAGGATGTTAGCTTTTATAATTCCTGAGAAAAGGTAGATTATAGTTCAAAAAAGTTAGTTTATGGCACTTCGCATTTAAAGTTTTTATCTCAGTTGTTGACAGTATTACTATACCTCTAGTGACTAATGCTATCCATACCCATAATCTTTATTCTATTCCTCGTCTTCCTGGAGTAATCTCTCCCTCCGTCTCCTTTGCCTAGCCAACTTTTGTACGCTTTTTTCTGTTGTCTGAGCATTGTCCAGTCACGCTTCATCGATGGTTCTGAGTGCCTTCAGTGTGGATGCACCTGGATAAGAACGTAGTCTCTGCAGTCATTTAATATTACCTACATTTTTGCTATTGAACACTGGACAGGCATCATATGCAGATCTATTCACAGCAACTGAGAACACAAATACTCATTTTTGACAATGCATTCACGTACACTGGTATTCAAAATTAAAGAGACAAACGGCAATTTTGCAAGGTTGCCTTTATTTTGCCACGAAGCAATATAAACAGGTGATAGAAAAGTAAAAACTACGTAAAGAATAGTGAATGTAAGCAGCTGCAATATGCATAACAGCTGCATAAAATATTCCTCGTTTTTTCTAACTTAACAGATTTGCACACACATTCTGACAACTGGTTAATGTGCTCTGTATGGGGTGTGACCATATGTGGCAGCAATACATCCCTTACAACGAAGGAGCGAGCTGTAAATAACGTCATCAATATCGTGTTGAGGCAGTAACTCCCGTTCTTCCTGCGGAGTTGCTCGCATGTCTTGGAGAGTGGTTGAGGGATGCTGACACGTCTCCCTATTGTATCCCAGACATGCTCTATGGGATTCAAATCAGGAGAGCGAGCAGCCCACGCCATGCCTGCAGACATCTTGTGCTCCACGAGGTCGAGCGTTATCGTCCATCAGTACGAATTCTGAGCGCACATCAACTCGCAACAACCGTACAGTGGTCACCAGGACCTCATCGCGATCCCTGTCAGCAGTTAAATCATTCCGATTCACCCGTACAATGAGATGTTCGAGTAATCAGCATAATCACTGCCCACTCGATTACCGATCCTCCTCGATATGGGTCTCTTTCCACAATGTTCGGGTCTCGAAATCATGTTCCACATTCCCTTCAGAACCGAATCCTTCGAGAACTACACTTTAGACCAAACCGTGACTCATCTGTGAAAAGGACATTGGGCCACTGTTCGACTGCCCAGGTGGCACACTACAGCAGGTCTCCGACAATAAAGGCCATTCTGTCGAAGCCTTCTCTAACTGTTTGCCTCTTTCAACACTTACAGTGGGTGCTCAAAGGTCAGAAGACAGTTGCTGCGCAGTACTAAGGCGGTGCCGTCGTGCGCTTACAGCCACGTAACGGTCCTCTCTTTGTGATGTCACACTTGATTGCACCGGCCCTGATCTTCGTGACACCGTTTCAGTCTCTATAAACTGTCGACACATCCGAGAAACAATAGAATGGCTCACGTTAAGCCATCGGGTCACTTGAGTTTACGACTGTCCTGCTTCCATTCTTCCTATGGCCCTCCACTGCAGAGTGTCTGGTAGGCGTCGTCTCTGTGTCTTACTGAGCTGTCTGTGACTGTGTACACAGAAACTGTGGATGTGGGACTACCCAGCAAACACTACGCCACTTGATATGTGCCCTGCCATCATCATTCGCGTGGTTTTCCGTTGACCGAAACGCCATCTTCCGTGCAGAACACGACCTTACGGAGATATGTTGACAGTCTGTACGATTATATCGTGAATTAGACACGTGAGGGTGAAATAGCAGTTTGTTGCTTCAATTTTGTACACCAGTGTAGATTGATTGGAGCTCTTATTTATATTCAGTGTTTCCCTATGTACACACTTCTTCAGCAGTTCTGCATTGCCTAGGTAAATGAAAGTTGGTTTTATAAGATTTAAGACAGCATGTGGCAAGCTATTATGTTTGTTGATGTTTGGCTTTCCACTGGCTTCTGCCTGAAAATAGTGGCACCACGATATGTCACAAAAGGGTTGTTGAGGAGAATCGCCTGTGGAAAGTTTGTAAAATAATACTGTCCATTGCATTGTTTTCATACTGTGTAAGTAACCCTGATAGCTGTTCTATAACTTATTTGTAAAGTGTGATTTTCTTGTCTATTAGTCTATTAATACCTCCTTTTCCCAGAAAAACACATTGTAAAAAAAAAAAAAAACCGAAGATAATCTTTCTCACAGTCTTCTAGACTCATCTGCAGTTCGTTTCAATTGTGTGGACGAAAAATTAATGCACATAAAACTTTTAGCGTAGAGAAGGTACGGGTCACAGCATAGAAAGAGGGGGCGTGGCAAATCAAGAGGCCCAAAACAAACTTTTTTAAATCATATTTGTAACCAGAACTCAATTATGAAACTTTCCGATGTGTTTCTGAAGCAATCAAATGACACAATAAATAACATTCAAATTGAAACTTCCTGGCAGATTAAAACTGTGTCCCCGACCGAGACTCGAACTCGGGACCGTTGCCTTTCGCGGGCAAGTGCTCTACCATCTTTTTTTTTTTTTTTTTTTTTAGTAGCTTTTTGATTTTTTTTTAATTTATATATTTTTTTTTCACCAGGAAAAGGGTAAATGGAAAAAAAGATCTTTATTGGTACAAACTTAAATACAACAGAAATGCCATCCTTCCGGCGAAAATAACACAAGACAATACACTCGTACAAGGCGAGGAATTTTTTTTTTTTTTTATGAACATGGCGTAGGGAAAAAAAGAATAATAGGTCTGATGTAATCTAAGAGGTGTGAAGCAATATACAGTGGAGTGAGGGAAAGACCAGTGTTGTCTGGGGTAGTGCATTAAAGAAAGGAGGCGCGTGTCCATGCGCCTATTCCACTGTGGGTTACAAAGTAGAAAGTAGCGCGGGGAGTCTCAGATGTCAGCAGGGGGGGCGGGAGTGCTGTCTGCGTGTGGCACCATCCAACTGAGTGGGGGTGAAGTAAAGATCGCGTGTAGGTAATTGGCGAAGAAGGCGCGGTAGCGCGGTCGCTGTTCGACTTCACTGTGGGCGGTTTGTAAGTACTGCCAGAAATCAAGGCGTGATTTGTCGCCACCATTATACATGTAGGTGATCGTCCATCCCTTGACCCAGACAATCGCATGATTTTTGGAGGCGGGGAAATAAGTATTCTCAGGATGGATAAAAGTCCATGGGTCAATCGAGTCCGGCGGAACGCGGAGGTAACAGGCAACGAACTGTCGGGCAAGTTTCCAGACGTCACTGGTGGCAGTACAAGTCAGTTGATGGACATCGTCATCCACGAGGTGGCAAATGGAACAAAGTGGAGAGTCCTGTAGTCCGATGGCGTGAAGGCGATGGTTTGTGGCGAATTTTTCATTTGCGACTTGGTACCATGTTGCCCGGACGTTGGAGGGAAGAAAAGGCTGGTGGATGTGACGCCAAACCGTTGGCCACCGCGTGGACGGATGTCTCAGTTCGATATTGTTGCTGGATATGGAACGAAGGAGAGGGGTGTAAAAATCTTTAGGTCGAGGAGAACGCGTGGTCGGTAAGTGGGTGTGAGCATAACTGAAGTCGACGATGAAATCAGAAATGTGCGTCAAATGGTGCTGGATGTGTCCGACTGGTACTGGTGGTGTTATGGTCGCGGGCACAAGAATTTCCAGCAAGCTGCGCGTAAGGGAGGTGCCCCCGTGCCACTGCTTGTGCATGGTGGACATGTACAAGGACGCCGCTCGGAGTCGCACATTGACAAGGCCGAGGCCTCCTGCTCGCGGGGGAAGGGTGAGCGTGTCGCAGCGGACCTTGAAGATCGTACCGGCTGTAAGGAAGTATCCGAGGGCAGCCTGGAGGCTGCGTCCAATAGTTGATGGCAGCGGGAGGACCTGTGCGATGTGGACCATTCTGGCCGCCACATGTTGATTGAGGTATTGGACACGTTGTAAAGAATCGAGTCGTCGGAGAAGATTTTGTCGCACCGTCGTGCGGATAGTTTGGAGTGCACGCCGAAAATTGATGGCAGCGGAGCGGCGCACGGTGGAGGTGAAAATGATACCAAGATATCGTAGTTGTTGTACACACGGAAGAGGTGCTAAGTCTTCGTGTGAGAGGCCGCGTCCAATGGGCATCGCCGCGGATTTAGCCACATTCATGTTACTGCCCGCTGCAGTGCCGTACGTTGATATCAAATCAAGTACCGTGTGTGTTTCACTCCGTGAGCGGATCAAGAGGAGGAGGTCGTCCGCATACGCACGACATCGAAAACTGTGCTGTCGCAAATGGAGACCAGAAAGGTGGCTCGTCAGACTCCCGATGAGTGGCTCCAGGCTTATGGCATAGAGTAGGGTCGAAAGTGGGCAGCCTTGCCGTACGGAACGCCGGATCGCCACTGGTCCCGCCACACGGCCGTTAACCTGAATCAGAGATTCGGCGGTGCCGTACAGGCGCCGGATCGCGTCGATAAAGGCTGGTGGAAAACCCATGCGGTTCATCACTGAGAACAGAAAAAGATGCCGCAATTTGTCGAATGCGCTGTCAAAATCAATGGCAACCACTGCGGCGCGGAGTCTGCACGCCGCTGCCAGTGCAATTAAATCGCGACATTCTCCTGTGGCCGTTTGTATATTAACTGAGCCGCCCGGAGTTGTCTGTTCCGGGGATAGAATGCGAGGCAGGATCTTGCGGCATCGCGTTGCCAGTAGGCGTGTAAAAATTTTACAGTCTGCGTTAAGCAGAGTCAGGGGACGGTAATGTGCTGTCGTCACACCTGGTGTCGGTTTGTGGATGGGTATAATAATTCCCGTGACGAAGGACGGCGGTACGGCGTTCCCTATCGTCAGCAGTTCATTAAACATCGTTGTCCACCGTGATGCCATTAGTGTGAAGAAAGCGCGATAAAATTCTATCGGCAATCCGTCGACACCAGGTGACTTATTCAGAGCACCTTTTTTGATTGCATCGTGGATTTCGTCACGCGTAATGGGCTCCATCAGCTCGTCCGCTTCGTCGCTGGTGAGGGTGCGAGTTACGTGTGGTAACACAGACTCCTCAGCGTGGTTGTTGGTAGTCTCCTCCTGGTACATTGTGCGGTAGTGGTCGACAAAGGCACTGACGATTTCGGCCTGGCAAGTGACGTGCTGGCCGCGACAAGTGGTGATCTCGGTGATGAGTTGTCGTCGTCGATGTTTCCTATCGGAGGCGATATGATGCATGGTCGGATGTTCTCGTTCCGCCGAATCTTGACGTCGGGTTCGCACCATAGCCCCCTGCAGTCTACGGCGTGTCAAAGTTACAATTTGCGCCTTAATCCTGCTGCGTTCCCTCTGGGTGTCGGGGGTGGGCGGTTGGGCGTCCAGGTCGCGGAGAACGGCGTAGAAATAGTCGGTAGTGTGCCGGCGCCACATAGCAACTTCCTTTCCATACTGAATCAAAGTACGTCGAATGGCAGGTTTGGCACATTCTAGCCACCAGGTCAAGGTCGTGCAGTATTTAGGTAAGCGACGTTCACAGGTGGCCCATGTCTCGGTAACACGTTGAAGACATTCGGGATCATGAAGATGGGAGGTGTTTAGCTTCCACGGTGCACGACTACGCCAGACCACTTGCTTGGGGAAGAGAATGTTGCAGATGTAGGCACAGTGGTCCGAAAAGGCCAGGGGCCAAAGTTCTGCACCTTGGACTGCAGGTGTGAGTTCCCGAGAGACGTAAATTCTATCAAGGCGGCTCGCGGAGTGACTCGTCTGGTAAGTATGTCCAGTCGCGTCGCCGTGCCGAACTTCCCAAGTGTCGCGGAGCAACAGATCTCGGACGACAAGACGCAGTTCTTGACAGGTGTTGTAGTGGGGCACTTGATCTTTAGGGTGCAAGACACAATTAAAATCGCCCCCTAGCAAGTAATGGTCGCAGCGTCCAAGAAACAAAGGAGCGATTTCTTCTGAATAGAAGAGGGCCCTGTCGCGTCTGCGGGTGGAGCCTGACGGAGCGTAAATGTTGATGATACGCGTCCCCATGACGGTGACGGCCATGCCTCTGGCAGATGGAAGGTATGTGATATCGGCCACTGGAATGCCTTCTCTGGCGTAGATGGCTACGCCGCGTCCCAGGTGGTCACCAGGAGAAGGATAAGTGTTATATCCCGCGACGTCTGGTAGTGTGGCCAGGTGTACTTCCTGTAGTAGTGCGATATCGACGTCCGACGCCCATATCATCTCTCGCAGCAGTTGAAGTTTCACGGGTGAGCTAATGGTGTTAGTGTTGATCGTCGCTATTCGGTAGGTTTGGAGCTGTAACCCGCCGTGGAGGGGAACTCCACCGGCGGAGGATGAAGAGGGACGAGGCAACGGTGAGTCGTGCCGTACGCCACCTGACGGCATTATCAGCGGCGTAACGATGCTTCCGTCTGGGGTAACTCTGTCCCCAGCGTGTGGTCCGGCTCCTCATCGACGTCCTCACTCCACACCATTGAAGGCGTTGTCGTTGCGATGGTCGTACGTTCCACTTCGGTCGTAGGGGCTGTGGGCGTCTCGGCGGCAGTCGCATCTGTGGAGTCCATTGGTTCAGGAGCACCTGAGCGAGCCAGTAGAGTAGGCATCGACGTATCCACAGTCGGCGTCATGTTGTCGTCATTCGTATCGTCGTGTAGGTTCTCCGAGGCCTCGTCGGGTCGGACGGCCTCTGGAGCATCGGGGGGTGGTGATCCGTCTCGTTCCGAGACCGTACGGCGCCTCCTCTTGCGCCTCTTAGGTGAACGTTGTTTGCGGGTTCGTCCTTCCGTGTCGGAAGACGGGAGGGAGTCGCGTCGCTCTGAGAGGAAGGCCGTCGCGGGAACGTCAAATGAAGGGGCGTCCATATGTTCAGGCGGGTGGGTGTCGGAAGTCGTCGCTGTTGGTAGTGGCGCCGGAGTAGCGTCAGGCTTTCAGCGCGACGCGTCGGCCCCAGCGGTATCCGTAGTAGCTGGAAGGGTCACCGGTGCATGGTCCGATGGGCGGCGGCCGGTGGGAGGAGAACAGAGCGCCGATGCGTAGGTGATCGGTAAAACCGTAGTCGGAGCCGGAGGTGCCACGGTAGCGGCTGGCAATTGGGTGATTCGTCGCTGAAGACACTCAGATCTGAGGTGTCCTTCTTTGCCGCACCCGGAACAGGTCTTGGGTTGGCCGTCGTATATGACAACCGCGCGGCACCCGCTAATTTGCAGGTAAGATGGCACGTGGCGATGGAGGTCAATGGTGATCTGCCGTACACCGTTAAGAACAGGGTACGTTTGGAATTGCGCCCAGCGTTCGGCAGTGTGGCCATGTACAGTGCCATAGGGACGGAAAGCCGCGATAACGTCTTCCGCTGGAAGCTCGAACGGGAGTTCAAAAACTCGTATGGTGCGCATTCCTAAGCCGTCATGGTCGACAGTGACCGCTCCGACATTGCCGTCGGCGTGGCAAAAGCGTAATCCATGGTTGGTGTCACGAAGTATTCTTTCACATACCGCGTCATTGACGACTTTGACGTACACAGTACTGCTTAATATGGACAAATGGATGCCCAAGATGTCAGAAGCTGGGATCTTAGCAACGTCGCGTAGGAAGCGTTCCAGTTCCAAGGCCTTTGGTCGTGCGTAGAAAATGGTTGGCCATGATTCTAGTGCACGTAAGCGACACGTAAGTGACGGCCGCTGAAATGTAAACAACAGCGAGCGCGCGCGCTCCGCAGGCGGAAAGAACAACATGTCCGCACTGCACGGCGGCGAAAGCCGGACTGATCTGAGCTACCGAAGCACGACTCAGGCCCGGTACTCACAGCTTTACTTCTGCCAGTAACTCGTCTCCTACCTTCCAAACTTTACAGAAGCTCTCCTGCGAACCTTGCAGAACTAGCACTCCTGAAAGAAAGGATACTGCGGACACACGGCTTAGCCACAGCCTGGGGGATGTTTCCAAACAAGGCGAAGGTCCCGAGTTCGAGTCTCGGTCGGGCACACAGTTTTAATCTGCCAGGAAGTTTCATATCAGCGCACACTCCGCTGCAGAGTGAAAATCTCATTCTGGAAACATTCAAATTTTTTCGCAGTTTCGCCCTACATCTGCCGTAAGCCAAGTAAGACATCTGACGGGCATTGTCCCGTGGTGCTTCTGTTACATAAAATAAGGTATTTGGGGAGGGGGGGGGGGTGTTTGAAGTTCAGGTCGTTGCTTCACTCAGACGATGGGAATATGGTATAAGGCCGAAACATCAGATCAAAAAGTAGGATTACTGCCATTGCACGCCCGAGGAACATGTTGGCCCAGTTAACAATGCCGAATCCTTTTTATACTTTTACAAATGATTAGAAAGAGTCTTTATGTTCTGAAATCTGACATCTATCATCAACCGTAGCCACAGGGCTACCGGAAGTGGACAAAATTACGGAAAGACCACAAAAACAACACCCCACCACGCCTAATACGGTATTGGAAAATCGTTGGGGTTCAAATCAACTTTCAGTCTTCTCCGAATGGATAAATACAGGACCTGTATAGATTTAAAGGGAATCTTGTACAATTATTCCTGCAAAATAGTGACAAGTTCAGTTAACAGAGTTAGGGGAAGGTAGAGATCACTCAACTGTGTCTCCCAAGTACACTCCTGGAAATGGAAAAAAGAACACATTGACACCGGTGTCAGACCCACCATACTTGCTCCGGACACTGCGAGAGGGCTGTACAAGCAATGATAACACGCACGGCACAGCGGACACACCAGGAACCGCGGTGTTGGCCGTCGAATGGCGCTAGCTGCGCAGCATTTGTGCACCGCCGCCGTCAGTGTCAGCCAGTTTGCCGTGGCATACGGAGCTCCATCGCAGTCTTTAACACTGGTAGCATGCCGCGACAGCGTGGACGTGAACCGTATGTGCAGTTGACGGACTTTGAGCGAGGGCGTATAGTGGGCATGCGGGAGGCCGGGTGGACGTACCGCCGAATTGCTCAACATGTGGGGCGTGAGGTCTCCACAGTACATCGATGTTGTCGCCAGTGGTCGGCGGAAGGTGCACGTGCCCGTCGACCTGGGACCGGACCGCAGCGACGCACGGATGCACGCCAAGACCGTAGGATCCTACGCAGTGCCGTAGGGGACCGCACCGCCACTCCCCAGCAAATTAGGGTCACTGTTGCTCCTGGGGTATCGGCGAGGACCATTCGCAACCGTCTCCATGGAGCTGGGCTACGGTCCCGCACACCGTTAGGACGTCTTCCGCTCACGCCCCAACATCGTGCAGCCCGCCTCCAGTGGTGTCGCGACAGGCGTGAATGGAGGGACGAATGGAGACGTGTCGTCTTCAGCGATGAGAGTCGCTTCTGCCTTGGTGCCAATGATGGTCGTATGCGTTTTTGGCGCCGTGCAGGTGAGCGCCACAATCAGGACTGCATACGACCGAGGCACACAGGGCCAACACCCGGCATCATGGTGTGGGGAGCGATCTCCTACACTGGCCGTACACCACTGGTGATCGTCGAGGGGACACTGAATAGTGCACGGTACATCCAAACCGTCATCGAACCCATCGTTCTACCATTCTTAGACCGGCAAGGGAACTTGCTGTTCCAACAGGACAATGCACGTCCGCATGTATCCCGTGCCACCCAACGTGCTCTAGAAGGTGTAAGTCAACTACCCTGGCCAGCAAGATCTCCGGATCTGTCCCCCATTGAGCATGTTTGGGACTGGATGAAGCGTCGTCTCACGCGGTCTGCACGTCCAGCACGAACGCTGGTCCAACTGAGGCGCCAGGTGGAAATGGCATGGCAAGCCGTTCCACAGGACTACATCCAGCATCTCTACGATCGTCTCCATGGGAGAATAACAGCCTGCATTGCTGCGAAAGGTGGATATACACTGTACTAGTGCCGACATTGTGCATGCTCTGTTGCCTGTGTCTATGTGCCTGTGGTTCTGTCAGTGTGATCATGTGATGTATCTGACCCCAGGAATGTGTCAATAAAGTTTCCCCTTCCTGGGACAATGAATTCACGGTGTTCTTATTTCAATTTCCAGGAGTGTAGATCACAAAGACTCAATAACTTTTGGATCTTGACTGTGGTGGCCAGGGAAGATCGGACAATTCATCCTCGCGCACACGTATCCAGTCTTGGACGATGCTAGATGTGTGAACAGGGGTCCAGTCATCGTGGAACAGAATATCACCATGGGGTAACTCATTTAGTAGCATGAGATGGATGTGATCAGCCAAATTATCCTTGAGAGTAATGTGACCATGCCGAGTAACTATAGGACCAATGGAATACTGCGGTGTGGTCGCCCATATGGCCACTGAACTCCACCAACTCCACCGTTTTACTCTCTTGGTGCGTTAACTCGGCCAGATGTTGGAACTCAAGCAAGACTCATCCGACCAAACGACGCTCTTCGAATGCTGTATGGTACAGGTTTCATGGCTTCGACACCACGTTTTTCTGTTACGGGCATTTGTGTATCTGATCGTTTTATTTTCGGGATTTTGTGAAGCAACCTATATGACTTCGCTGAAATCCACTGCACAGTATCTCCTTTTTTCTCCAAACTAATCTGTGCTTGCAAAGAACGTTAGTATACAGTGTCTCACGAAAAAGTGAAGCACCAAAAATCATCGCCGGAAGTCAAAGTAACTTTAACACGTCATCGGAGGGCACTTGAACGATCAGAGTTTCATTTCTCTGCGACGGATAGAACGGGCATCAGAGCGAATTAGTATTGTTCGCTTTTAGTGTTGTTGGCAGCCCTGGTAAGGTTTTCACGTAGTCCAGTCACATTAATGCGACCACAGCCTATGCTCAATGTTACCGTGCAATACCCCCTAACAGACGGCGGGTAGGAGCACCAGAAATGGAGGGCATATAGAGCGACGGACGCGGAAAACAGTGCAGTCGTTATCGTAATGTGGAAACGAAGCAATTTACCTCATGCCCAAAACTTCATGAGCGTTTGCTCTTGGCCCAATGGTGGAAACATTTCCTAAACCGCTAAGTTTGATAACTGTTCGTGTGCAAGAGTGTTTAAATTATATCGTGTACGGAAAAATGGCGCTATCCTAAACCTGTGTCGAGCCAAGTGTAGAGCACCATTGGCCATGCGTGACAGGGCTGAAAGACAGCTGCGGCCTTGTCTACTGCCGTGTAGAGGCGCAACTGTAGAACCAATGACCACCCGTATGAATCGAGGGGCTCCCAACAGTGTCTGCACTGGGGCGATTCAGTGGACGTTGCTGTGAACGGGGCTCTGCAGTAGGCACCTTGTTCATGGAGCCATGCTGACTGTTGTTCATCGATAACGAAGGTCGGAATTTGCGCACCAGTATCGCAACTGAACGTGACAGGTGGCAGTTTGAGATGAATCATATTTTATGCTCCTTTGGGCACATGCCCGATGAAGTGAACAACGTGAAACGTCTCAAGTCAGATAACTTGCACCAATCGTCTGAACGGTCCACATTGGAGGAGGGACCATTATGGTACGGGGAATGTTTTCTTGGCACTCCCTGGACGATCTCGTCATTCTGGAAAGCAGAATGGATCAACATAAGTACGCATCTATCCTTGGGAAACACATCCAACAATATGTACAGTTTGTTTATTCTCTGCATGATGGCATCTACCAACAGGAAAATGCAACTTGTCACACAGCTCGCAGTCCACGTGTATGATTCGAAGACCACCAGGATTATGTTACCGTACTTCCACGCCACCAAACTCCCTATATTTCAACGCAATCGATAATCTGTGGCACAAGCTCGAGCGGACTATTCGTGATATGGATTCTGCACCGAGAAAAACAGCACAGCACGGAGTCAGTATGGCTCCACATCGCTGTCGGTTCCTTGCAGAACCTCAGTGACCTCCTGCACGTCTTGCACCATTCTGTGCTGCAGACTGTGGGTATTCAGCTTTTGACACTTTATACGACTTGACAGTTTAATATGCCTGAACAGCATTGCATGTTGAGTGATCACTGTGAAGGGCACGTAGATGCCATGGACTCATTTGAGACAGTTTAATCAGCATCTCACTGGGTTTGACAAGGCCTCATTTTGGTACCCATTTGGCCGGCTGATCGAACAGTGCAATGTACAGGTTTCTTGGCCATACTGACGTGACAGTTCTGGACACACCCATCTTACCAGCCATTCGGCGAGGCGACTCGATCGCATGTGTGTGTACAACGTCTTACACAGGGACTTTGTAACTATGACTATATGAGGCAGCTACTGTCGTTGCTTTAATCCACTCAGCACAGTGCGGGGTGGTCTTACATACGGGTTCTAATGAAGTGCCTCCAGTGACCAGGTGTTTGATAATTTTTGTAGTACGATTGCATTGGTTTAATTCGTGAATGTAATTGGGTTTTAAGACATACTCTTTTATGTTTTTTATCGTTAATATTGCGGCAGCTGTTTGTCGTACCACACATAATACGACCTAGGCTACACATACGTAACTTATGTATTCTGACATGGTTATGTCATATTTTCTTGTATTTTAAATTATTTTATTGTTGTTTTTTATATTAGTTAATCATTAAAAAATATTCTTCCACTGGACATATGATTATATGCAGTACATTTGATTGTTGTGTTGCATGGCCTATTACAACTGTGTGTTACGGATTTATGAATAATAGCGTATACATATGTTCATCTATCATGCTATATTCGAGTTCAACAGTGAAAACTATTAACAACAGCATGATATAGGCAGAAGCATATTTGCCCTAATGTTACATATAGTTTTAAGGATATACAATATATCCTTGTCAGCTACTTACATAGTTAATATGATACCTGTCAATTGTTAACGTTGTTGTTGTTCTGGTCTTCAGTCCTGAGACTGGTTTGATGCAGCTCTCCATGCTACTCTATCCTGTGCAAGCTTCTTCATCTCCCAGTACCTACTGCAGCCTACATCATTCTGAATCTGCTTAGTGTATTCATCTCTAGGTCGCCCTCTACGATTTTTACCATACACGCTGCCCTCCAGTCCTAAATTGGTGATCCCTTGATGCCTCAGAACATGTCCTACCAACCAATCCCTTCTTCTAATCAAGTTATGCCACAAACTCCTATTCTCCCTAATTCTATTCAATACCTCCTCATTAGTTATCTGAGCTACCCATTTAATCTTCATCATTCTTCTGTAGTACCACATTTCGAAAGCTTCTATTCTCTTTTTGTCTAAACTAGTTATCGTCCATGTTTCACTTCCATACATGGCTACACTCCATACAAAT
The DNA here is from genome assembly GCF_023864345.2 of Schistocerca serialis cubense. NCBI lineage: Eukaryota > Metazoa > Arthropoda > Insecta > Orthoptera > Acrididae > Schistocerca > Schistocerca serialis. The sequence continues at coordinate 363,384,433 of NC_064645.1, read as the reverse complement.
ACTTTCAGAAACGACTTCCTGACACTTAAATCTATACTCGATGTTAACAAATTTCTCTTCTTCAGAAACGCTTTCCTTGCCATTGCCAGTCTACATTTTATATCCTCTCTACTTCAACCATCATCAGTTATTTTGCTCCCCAAATAGCAAAACTCATTTACTACTTTAAGTGCCTCATTTCCTAATCTAATTCCCTCAGCATCACCCAACTTAATTCGACTACATTCCATTATCCTCGTTTTGCTTTAGTTGACGTTCATCTTATACCCTTCTTTCAAGACACTGTCCATTCCGTTCAACTGCTCTTCCAAGTCCTTTGCTGTTTCTGACAGAATTACAATGTCATCGGCGAACCTCAAACTTTTTATTTCTTCTCCATGGATTTTAATACCTACTCCGAACTTTTCTTTTGTTTCTTTTACTGCTTGCTCAATATGCAGATTGAATAGCATCGATGAGAGGCTACAACCCTGTCTCACTCCCTTCCCAACCACTGCTTCCCTTTCATGTCCCTCGACTCTTATAACTGCCATCCGCTTTCTGTTAACGTATGTTCTATATTTCTTATAATAGTAGATTTATTCTACTCATTGTACAGGCGCCTGAAGATTGCATCAATGTAATGCCGAAACTGGTAGCACATAACAAGTTCATAAAACAAATTTATACAATACATACGGCTGTTGCTAAATTATTGCATCAAGAAAGTCTTGAACAGGGTGTGGTGGCCGCCGAACGATAACCTCTGGCCTTTTGTGATCATAGTGGCTACATCTGCACGATGAATTTCAACACTCAACCGTCTGGCCCAGTAATAGCCTTTGGAAGGTGAGTGTAACACACCTCCAGGACTCGAACTGCCGTCTGCAAGTGGCCGCAGTGTGGGCCAGCTGTGAAAGTCGTAAATCCCGGGACCAATCGACTTTGGCGGGGTGGCTCCTCTGCACAGAATAAGCAGGCCGTAGGACACTTACGCAGTTCGGTGAGGACACGGCTGCGTGACACCGGCAGGCCCTGGACTTGTACCATGCGGCGCTCAGGGACCTTGATGCTCTGTCTCCATCACCGCTCAGGCAACGAGAATGACACGGTGTCAAAGCTCACTTACTGTTGTTCACGAAGCGCCGCCCAGAAGACGCCATAATTCGCTCGCGATGACACGACCCAGCAGCAGGGGAGGTCCCCACCATGCACCTCATATCACCAGCAGTTAATCACTCGCCTTATGATGCAAGAAAGACGCTCCTGTACGACCCAAACGATCATAGTAAAACCATGGAGGAGCATTCTCGTCATCTTCACTAGGAAAGAACTGTAGACCACCAGGTCACTGCGGAAGCATTAAGACAGGTGACATGCTCTATTGACAGGGCAATGGTGACGGCATTACTGGAGGAAGTTTCGTCTGCCGAGGTGACCGACGCCTTGGACTAAGTTGCAGTCAACAAGTCTCCACAGTTCAATGGATTACTGGTCGAGTTTCACCGGACCTTCCGTGACGTCATGATGCCCCACTGGGTTACAGTGTCCTTAGAACTACTGTCCCCAGTCTGCTCCATACCGCATTCCTTCGTAAAAGGACTTCTCGCACCAGTACACAAGCCAGCAGGAGGGCAATCGGTCAATAACGATTGGCTGCTTACAATGTTGAATGCGGTCTACAAAATCTTTGCCAGGCTTTTAGCAGGCGGTATTAAGAATACTTTGTTAACGATTCTCGCCCCAGAACAGACATCGTGTGCCGGAGACGCCAACATAAAAATGGGCACCGCCGACTGCAGGGACTCCATAGCGATCGCCTCGGCAAAACGCCTAAGAGCGGCCATCGCCTCAATCGATATCAATCGGGCCTTCAACAGAGCACACCATGTGGTATCGATACCAACGATGCCAAGGCCTAAGTGTAAGTTAAGTTGACACTACGACAGACACCGACGACAGCGCCCTCTAGCAGTCGCTGTTGAGGTCTACCAGCGCCGCTGCAGATTCAGCCCATTTCATCAAGAGCAGACGGCGGGGACACTTCGCACCTGATTGAAAAGTTATGTAACGGTTTATCAACTTGTTTTTGCCTATAGTAAACATCTATAATTTGACAAGCAGTACCGTCGGGTTTTACCTTTTCCTGCTCCTACTCACTTCCTACATTCGGCCAACCTTTCAGTTTACCGTAGCAGACCTACGCGCCGCCTTCCTGGCGGGATACAAAACACCATAACTTGATAATTTAGGTGATGGACCATATGGGATTTACTTCCAGGCTCACCGACACCCTGCGGCGACTTGTGGCAGCACGCAGGTCTGAGGTCCAGGTCAATGGGCGGAAGGTGGGTCCAAAATCCATCAGGAGGTTGCCCGCTATCTACCAACTGCTCGGGGCACTCAACCACAGCCGCGCGGAGTGGTCGCGCGGTTAGAGGCGCCATGTCACTCATCGTGCGGCTCCTCCCGCCGGAGGTTCGAATCCTGCCTCGGGCATAGATGTTCAAAATGGCTCTGAGCACTATGGGACTTAACATCTGAAGTCATCAGTCCCCTAGAACTTAGAACTAGTTAAACCTAACCTAAGAACATAACAAACATCCATGCCCGAGGCAGGATTCGAACCTGCGACCATAGTGGACGCGCGGTTCCAGACTGAAGCCACACCGGCCGGCGGGCATAGATGTGAGTGTTGTCCTTAGTCTTAAGTTAGCTTAAGTAGTGTGTAAGTCTAGAGACCGATGACCTCAGCAGTTTGGTCCCTTAGGAATTCACACACATTTGGACATTTTTGGTCTCAACCACAGGCTATCAGGCATCATCTGAGGGAAGCCACCTTCCGCTGTAGGGCGCACGCCGACGACGTGCTACTGCTGATGAGGTCCGCATAGTACTAAATACGAACGAGCAATATGCAGAGGCTGCAGGCAGTCTCCTAACACTAAGTCGGCGGCGCTGGACATCGATCACGGCCTCGGGCGGGGCGCTGTCGCCCCCCACTCAGTTACTGAGATACACTCCTGGAAATTGAAATAAGAACATCGTGAATTCATTGTCCCAGGAAGAGGAAACTTTATTGACACATTCCTGGGGTCAGATACATCACATGATCACACTGACAGAACCACAGGCACATAGACACAGGCAACAGAGCATGCACAATGTCGGCACTAGTACAGTGTATATCCACCTTTCGCAGCAATGCAGGCTGCTATTCTCCCATGGAGACGATCGTAGAGATGCTGGATGTAGTCCTGTGGAACGGCTTGCCATGCCATTTCCACCTGGCGCCTCAGTTGGACCAGCGTTCGTGCTGGACGTGCAGACCGCGTGAGACGACGCTTCATCCAGTCCCAAACATGCTCAATGGGGGACAGATCCGGAGATCTTGCTGGCCAGGGTAGTTGACTTACACCTTCTAGAGCACGTTGGGTGGCACGGGATACATGCGGACGTGCATTGTCCTGTTGGAACAGCAAGTTCCCTTGCCGGTCTAGGAATGGTAGAACGATGGGTTCGATGACGGTTTGGATGTACCGTGCACTATTCAGTGTCCTCTCGACCATCACCAGTGGTGTACGGCCAGTGTAGGAGATCGCTCCCCACACCATGATGCCGGGTGTTGGCCCTGTGTGCCTCGGTCGTATGCAGTCCTGATTGTGGCGCTCACCTGCACGGCGCCAAACACGCATACGACCATTATTGGCACCAAGGCAGAAGCGACTCTCATCGCTGAAGACGACACGTCTCCATTCGTCCCTCCATTCACGCCTGTCGCGACACCACTGGAGGCGGGCTGCACGATGTTGGGGCGTCAGCGGAAGACGGCCTAACGGTGTGCGGGACCGTAGCCCAGCTTCATGGAGACGGTTGCGAATGGTCCTCGCCGATACCCCAGGAGCAACAGTGTCCCTAATTTGCTGGGAAGTGGCGGTGCGGTCCCCTACGGCACTGCGTAGGATCCTACGGTCTTGGCGTGCATCCGTGCGTCGCTGCGGTCCGGTCCCAGGTCGACGGGCACGTGCACCTTCCGCCGACCACTGGCGACAACATCGATGTACTGTGGAGACCTCACGCCCCACGTGTTGAGCAATTCGGCGGTACGTCCACCCGGCCTCCCGCATGCCCACTATACGCCCTCGCTCAAAGTCCGTCAACTGCACATACGGTTCACGTCCACGCTGTCGCGGCATGCTACCAGTGTTAAAGACTGCGATGGAGCTCCGTATGCCACGGCAAACTGGCTGACACTGACGGCGGCGGTGCACAAATGTTGCGCAGCTAGCGCCATTCGACGGCCAACACCGCGGTTCCTGGTGTGTCCGCTGTGCCGTGCGTGTGATCATTGCTTGTACAGCCCTCTCGCAGTGTCCGGAGCAAGTATGGTGGGTCTGACACACCGGTGTCAATGTGTTCTTTTTTCCATTTCCAGGAGTGTATTTCGGAGTCACGTTTATGAAGTATGTGCGCGGAATGACCGACGATTACTACAGGCCGCATGCGTGATCGTGCGCCAGATGCTGCTCCGGGACTTGAACCAGGTGCAACGTGTCAAGTACCTGAACCTCTAAGTGACAACAAAACAAGCACGTGGCAGACGTCCTTCCCCTACCAGCGGGTATAGGTCGCAGCCTTCAGGCGGCCTTCGGTTATTTACTGTCCACAGGACACATATTTAAACTACGTTATGACACTCTCATCCTCCCCCTATGCAGTGGAGCGTTGGCAGTCGTTAATCCCCGAGCACGGGCAGCTGCCCTTTATATGAGCAGTCGTCTATTGGAAGTCCTGATGCCGGTTTGTCACGACCCGCCGGTGTCGGTGGCGCACGTCGCGTCACATGTATCGACTTGTATCGGTATTCTTTATGGAACACAGCCTCGGATCTCTTCACAATGCGCCCTCCGAAGGCGAAAGATTTGTACACCACCCTTTTGCGTGTAGTCCCGCGCAACGTGGCTGAAAACAAGTATCCGACTGTCAACTGACCACGAGTGTGGAAAACGATACACCAGCATTTTCTGCCAACTAACGTGCGTGCGGCGTGGTATCAAGTCGCCAATAAAAAATATGAGACGAGCCGCCAGTATCACGCTGTCGGATTAAAAGACTCCCCATTTTGTCCCGACTGTCGCCTACTGGATGATGATGGACATCGCTTCACCTGCGTGTAGCCTGGGGAATGACACAGAAGATCCAAGCTTGTCATCTACCTGTTCCACCTGACGTGACTGAGCCTCCGTCCCTTCTGTGTCAGGATGACTGCTACTTTTCCCTCGTCAAATATCTTGCACTTTCATGGTTCAAGGGAATCTATTACATCTTCGGCGAAGGGGAGGAAGTGGAATTTCATTATTTGTGGAATCTGCAAAGCGCTCGCACACCAGCTGCACGGACACCGAGGTACCGCACGCGCTTTGCAAATTATTTACGCAGCGTTTTCGTAACCTGCCTCCCCTCTCCCCTCCGCCGCCCTTGCCACTAGCCATGGAATGCCAGGCTCAATGTAGCTGTGAACGTATGCGCAGCATCTCATCGAAGACAGAATGAGCTGAATTTCAAGCAGTGACAAAGGAAAGCGATTACCTGATCCCAGGAACGCTGCATTCAATGAGGCATTAGCAATGCAGCATTAGTTTGTTGTAGATGTTTTAGGCGGTATTGATGGACGTAGAAAACGCTAGTAGCAGTGGACAAGAAAACTCCAGTTGCACCATTTCTAGAAGAAAGACTCCTTTCGCTAAAGCAGCGCAAGCAATATAGAAAGTTATTGTTCTTTCAATCACATTTTTATTGTAACATTAATTTATATAGCATTTTCATTTGTACACATTTAAAATAATCGACATGTAATTACCAAATAAATTAATTAAAAAATAGAAAACAAATTACAGATGCGTGGAACCCATCCCTTGGGAGAATTTTCGCGAATAATTCAAGGCAACGGCTGAAAATCAATAGTTCATTTCCTTTGTTTATGGTAGAGTCAAAGTGGTGATGCCAACTAGGGGTAGATTTGATTTTTGTTTCTTTTACTTTTTGATATTAAACTTAGCTAGACGAGAAGATACACTCCTGGAAATGGAAAAAAGAACACATTGACACCGGTGTGTCAGACCCACCATACTTGCTCCGGACACTGCGAGAGGGCTGTACAAGCAATGATCGCACGCACGGCACAGCGGACACACCAGGAACCGCGGTGTTGGCCGTCGAATGGCGCTAGCTGCGCAGCATTTGTGCACCGCCGCCGTCAGTGTCAGCCAGTTTGCCGTGGCATACGGAGCTCCATCGCAGTCTTTAACACTGGTAGCATGCCGCGACAGCGTGGACGTGAACCGTATGTGTAGTTGACGGACTTTGAGCGAGGGCGTATAGTGGGCATGCGGGAGGCCGGGTGGACGTACCGCCGAATTGCTCAACACGTGGGGCGTGAGGTCTCCACAGTACATCGATGTTGTCGCCAGTGGTCGGCGGAAGGTGCACGTGCCCGTCGACCTGGGACCGGACCGCAGCGACGCACGGATGCACGCCAAGACCGTAGGATCCTACGCAGTGCCGTAGGGGACCGCACCGCCACTTCCCGGCAAATTAGGGACACTGTTGCTCCTGGGGTATCGGCGAGGACCATTCGCAACCGTCTCCATGAAGCTGGGCTACGGTCCCGCACACCGTTAGGCCGTCTTCCGCTCAAGCCCCAACATCGTGCAGCCCGCCTCCAGTGGTGTCGCGACAGGCGTGAATGGAGGGACGAATGGAGACGTGTCTTCTTCAGCGATGAGAGTCGCTTCTGCCTTGGTGCCAATGATGGTCGTATGCGTGTTTGGCGCCGTGCAGGTGAGCGCCACAATCAGGACTGCATACGACCGAGGCACACAGGGCCAACACCCGGCATCATGGTGTGGGGAGCGATCTCCTACACTGGCCGTACACCACTGGTGATCGTCGAGGGGACACTGAATAGTGCGCGGTACATCCAAACCGTCATCGAACCCATCGTTCTACCATTCCTAGACCGGCAAGGGAACTTGCTGTTCCAACAGGACAATGCACGTCCGCATGTATCCCGTGCCACCCAACGTGCTCTAGAAGGTGTAAGTCAACTACCCTGGCCAGCAAGATCTCCGGATCTGTCCCCCATTGAGCATGTTTGGGACTGGATGAAGCGTCGTCTCACGCGGTCTGCACGTCCAGCACGAACGCTGGTCCAACTGAGGCGCCAGGTGGAAATGGCATGGCAAGCCGTTCCACAGGACTACGTCCAGCATCTCTACGATCGTCTCCATGGGAGAATAGCAGCCTGCATTGCTGCGAAAGGTGGATATACACTGTACTAGTGCCGACATTGTGCATGCTCTGTTGCCTGTGTCTATGTGCCTGTGGTTCTGTCAGTGTGATCATGTGATGTATCCGACCCCAGGAATGTGTCAATAAAGTTTCCCCTTCCTGGGACAATGAATTCACGGTATTCTTATTTCAATTTCCAGGAGTGTAGGTCCACGACCTCAAAGAAAGAAAAAATAAATGCTGTAAGACTCGTGACGTCCGAATGTGAGGTCTCGCCATCGAGACCCGTCCACGGCCACGTTTTTACTGCCACTTTCGTCTTCATGTTGAAGTCACGAGCGAAATGATAATAGACCTGACAAAAAAGACTAACCGCTTTTGACTAGTCATCAAACCGTTCCGGGTCCCAGGTTCGAACTTCCTCGTTCTACCAAAGGCCTTGTCACAGAGGGCGGAGGAGTAGACAGGGGCTCAGTGCACCCCTTGCCCCTCAAGTGGGAAAACTGTGGAAAGCGGCGGATAAAACAGCAATGATCAACGGCATGAGGATGCAAAGGGAAATGGGGACTTCTGCAGTAAGGACACATAATGTATATCCACAGAACATGTGACCTGTAACTGAAAAAGTGACTTGATCATTTCTACGTTCCGGAGTACTTTCCCTATTCGGATATCCAGGACGTGACGGCCAAGGAGGAGGTGACCTTGAGAAAGAGTGAATAAAAAACTAAAGGATAACGTTCTACGAGTCGGGCGTGAAATGTCGTAGGTTTAAACGTATTAGGGAACCTAGAAAATCTAAAAAGGGAAATGCAAATGCACAATCTAGATATAGTGGAAGTCAGTGATGTGAAATGGAAAAAAAAGACAACGATTTCTCGTCAAACAGGTATAGGGTAATATTAACAGCAATGGAAAACGGTATAACGTGAAAAGGATTCGTTATGAATCGGCAGAGAGTGCGTTACTACACTGAAGCGCCAAAGTGGTTTAGGCATGCGTATTCAAATACTGAGACATGTAAACAGGCAGGATACGGTGCTGCGGTCGGCAACGCATACGTAAGACAACAAGTGTCTGCCGTAGTTGTTAAATCGGTTACTGCTGCTACATTGGTAGGTCATCAGGATTTAAGTGAGCTTGAACGTAGTGTTATAGTCGACGCACGAGCGATGGGACACAACATCTCCGACGTAGCGATGAAGTGGAGATTTTCCCTTACGACCATTTCACGAGTGTACCGTGAATATCAGGAATCCAGTAAAACATCAGATCTCCGACATCGGTGTGGCCGGAAAAGGATCCTGCAAGAACGGGACCAACGACGACTGAAGAGAATCGTTCAACGTGACAGAAGTTCAACTCCTCCGCAAATTGCCGCACATTTCAATGCTGGGCCATCAACAAATATCATCGATATGTACTTCCGGAGCCGAAGTCCCACCTCTGTACCCTTGATGACTGCACGACACAAGGCTTTACGCCTCGTCTGGGCCGGTCAGCATCGACATTAGACTGTTGATGATTGGATACACGTTCCCTGGTCCGACGAGTCTCGTTTCAAATTGTATCGAGCGGATGGACGCGTACTTCGAATCCTCATGAATCCATGGACCCTGCTTGTCAGCAGGGGACTCTTCAAGCTGGTGGAGCCTCCTTCGTGGTGTGGGACGTGTGCAGTTGGAGTGATATTGCACCCCTGATGCATCTACATACGACTCTGACAGGCGACACGTACGTAAGCGTCCTATCTGATCATCTGAACCATTCATGTTTATCGTGCTTTCCGACGGACTTGAGTAGCTCCAACAGGACAACGCGACACCCCACACGTCCAGATTTCCTATAGAGTGGCTCCAGGAATACTCTTCTGAGTTTAAACGCTTCCGCTGGCCACCAAACTCCCCAGCCATCAACATTATTGCGCGTATGTGGGACGCCTTGCAACGTGCTGTTCAGAAGAGATCTCCACCCCCTCGTACTCTTACGGATTTATGGACAGCCCTGCAGGATTCAGGGTGTCAGTTCCCTCCAGCACTACTTTAGACATTAGTCCATGCCACGTCGTGTTGCGGTAATCCTGTGTGCTCGCGGAGACCCTACACGATATTAGGCGCGTGTGCCAGTCTTCGTCTCTTCATTGTATGAACAGTTCAGTTTATTCTCAACAGAATCAACTCCAAACCAACACTAACTACAGTTGTGATATACATGTCGTCGTCGCAAGCAGAAGATTTAGAGTGACGAAAAGTATATGAGGGCATTGATCGGCCAATTCAATATGTAAACGGAGACGAAAATCTAATAGTCCTGGGGAACTGGAATGTATTAGGAGAAAGGGTTACGGGAGAATTTCGGATTGGTGATAGTAATGAGAGAGGAGGAAGACTAATTGAGTTCTATAATAAAATAGAGCTGGTAACAACGAATACACAAATGGAGGAGATATACTTGGAAAAGACCAGGAGATACGGAAAGGTTCCAGTTCGATTACATATTGGTCAGGTAGGGATTCCACAATCAGATACTGTATTGTAAAGCGCACCCAGGGGTGGATGCCGACTCTGAAGAACTAATGCAGAAAGAAGTTGGACACGGAAGTACTGTGTATTAAGAGAGGAGCTTGAAGTTCCCTGAGGCCACAGACTTGTTATAATGAACAGCTCAACAGGCAGTTCAGTTGAAGAGAAATGTAAATCTCCAACACGGCCGATCACAGAACTGGAAGAAGAAATCTATGTATAAAGAAGTAACTACGAGGAAACGGTGGGTAACAGAACGAAGGTAGGAAGTGGAGAAATGTCTAGCGAAATTCAGAAAACAGAAATACAGTTCCCTTAGGAATGAAACAAATAGGAAGTTCAGTTAAGCTAATTTCAAATCTCTGCATGGAAAATGTGAAAAAATCGAAAAAGAAACGACTGTCGGAAAGATTCTCAGTGTATTAAAAAGTCAAAACAACCTTTGGTGGAATTAAAGGAAGGGCGGTAACGTTAAGAGTGCAATGAAAATTCCACTGTTAAATGCATTGGACAGAGCAAATAGGCGGAAATAGTACACTGAAGGCCTTTATGAGTGGAGGACATGTCTGATGACGTCACAGAAGAAGGAACCAAATTATGCAGAAGGAATAGATAAAATTCCATTAAAATTTTTAAAGTCATTGTGGGGAGTAGCAAGAAGACGACCATTCACGTTGCTGCGTAAACTGTTTGAGACTGGGTATTAACACCAAATTTCCAGGAAAACGTCATCGACATAATACCGAAGATAGCAAGAGTCGACAAGTGCAACAATTGCCCCACAATCGGCTTGACAGCACGTGCGTTCAAGTTGCTGACAAGAATCATATCCAGAAGAACGGAAAATTGAGAATCTGTTAGATAAGTTTGGTTTTAGGAAAGATTAAGGCAGCAGAGAAATAGTTCTGTCCTTGCGGTTGATATTGGAAGCAAGACTGAAGGAAATTCAAGACACGTTCATAGGACTTGTCGACCCGGAAAGAAGCGTTTGACAATGTAAAATGGTGAAAGATGTTTGAAATTCTGGGAGAATTAGGGGCAAGTTATAGACAAAAGGTGTATAATAAGCACAAGAATTAAGAGGGGACAATTATAGCGGGAGACCAAGAACGAAGTTCTCGGATTAATAAGTGTGTAAAGCAAGGGTGTATTGTTTCGCCTCTACTGTTCCAATTACGTGTTAAATAAGCAATGACACAAGTAAAAGAAAGTTTCAAGAGTGGAATAAAATTTAAGGGTGACGGGATATTAGCGATATCATTCGCTGATGATACTGCTACCCTCAGCGAAAGTTAAGTAGAACTGCGGGATCTTATGACTGGAATTAACAGTGTAATGAGTACAGAATGCGGACTGAGAATCAACCGAGGAAAGATGTAAGTAACGAGAAGTAGCAGAAATGAGAACAGCAAGAAACTTAACATTAGAATTGGGGATCATTAAGTAGACGAAGTGAAGGAATTCTGCTGCCTAGGCAGGAAAATAACCCGTGATGGACGGAGCAAGATGGACATAAAAAGCACACTATTACTGGCAAAGAGGACATTTCTGGCCAAGAGAAGTATCAAACATAGGCCTTATTCTGAGGAAGACATTTCCGAGAACGGACATTTGGAGCACAGCACTCTATGGTAATAGGTAAAATGGAAAACAAGTGAATCGAAGTATCTGATATGTGATGCTGCAAAAGAATTTGAATATTGTGTGGACAGATTAGGTAAGGAATGAGGAAGTTCTCCGCAGAATCGGGAAGGAAAGGAATATATGGAAAACACTGACAAGAAGAAGGGACAGGGTGATTGGATGTCGGTTGAGACATCAGAGAACATCTTCCATGGTAGCAGAGGAAGCTGTACTGAGCAGAAACTATATAGGGAGAAAGAGACTGGAATACATACAGTGAATAACTTGAGATGTAGTCAGAAGTTTGTTGATTTAAAAAAAAATGCCGATCCATTAGGCTAGCACGTAGATAAAGGCATAACGTTATAATCTACTTATCTACTTCATTGATGATCTCTAGCACGTAGTTGAAATCAATTGATCATACATCCAGTTCCGCTAGAGTTACCGTGTGTTTCTTTTTCAGAACATTATCCAGCTCAGTTTGTTGTGCCATAGCGGCGAAACAAAGTCACATTTTCTAAGAGGAATTGCGTGATGTTGAGTGCCTGGCACCACAACCAAGAACTCGCGCACCTTACTTTGTAACCACGCATCTGGACAAGGGTAGAAATGCAATAGTGTGTGTCGTTTCCAAGAAATCGTTCAGGTAACCGCCTTAACTGTTTTAAATAAACAACGGTCAGATGGAGATTTGAATACCACCCGCCCAGAGATTGAGATCACTTTTTTAATTACTACTCCATCCTATCCGTTAAGTATGAGCAAGGTTTTCTTGCCTCATCAGTAGGTTTTTAGCTCCTTGGCCTTTTTTTCCCCACACATTATCAAAATGTTACTGGAACAGTTCTGTTATACACCGTGTTTCCGAAAGGATGAGCGAAAATGAAACAGGACAAGAGAATGCTCCACTGAACAATTCGAGGTAGGGAATCCAGCTTGAGGAGATGGAAATAAACTTGTCTACCGCTTTGCCTAACATTACTGGTTTCCACCTTATTTGCGACTAACATGTGTACAAGATTCCACGTACTGTGCTGTTTTTTTACATGTACATTCTTTATATCCAGGAAGGAAACAAGGAGCACGAGCCTGATCAATAGGAAATCTACATGGCCGTCTGAATGACTACCTGTACTTGACGCTCATTCAAAGAGTTCTACCCGTGTTGTTGGAGAGCGCACCCTTGACTGTACCTGAGAGGATGTGGATACAAATGACGGTGCACCGTCTCACTTCAGTGTGGATGTCCGCAACCATTTCAGTGCTGTGTATTTCCTGGTCGCTGGACTGACATGGGAAGTCCTATTCCACGACCTGCGAGGTCACCTGACCTGAATCCACTTCATTGTTTTCTATGGGAATATTTGAAGTCACTTGTGTATGAGATCCCAGTGTAATTAGTTGCCAGAATTGTAGCTGCCTGCGATGTGATTCGACACACAACGAGGATATTTGTCGGGGTGCGACAAAATCTTGTTGGCTGAATTCATGCTTGCACTGAGGCTGATGGCCATCAGTTTCAACACATTTTCTAAGATATAGTACAAATGGTACGTTCATTGTGTTAGTGATGGTACTTGCAGTTAACTGTCACTAATGTAAATAAGAAAGTATACAGTAATGCGATTTTATTGCTATCGTCTCCTTAAGCTGACCTCAAATTGTTCAGTGAAGGATGCTCTATGTTCTGTTGCATTTTTGCACGTTCTTGAGGCAACATCCTTTACAGCAGGCCTTAGGAACCGTAAGTTATTACTCTTATGAATGACAACGACAACAGAGCATTTGTTAGTACGAGGGCAGTTCAATAAGTAATGCAACACATTTTTTTTCTCGGCCAATTTTGGTTGAAAAAACCGGAAATTTCTTGTGGAATATTTTCAAACATTTCCGCTTCGTCTCGTATAGTTTCATTGACTTCCGACAGGTGGCAGCGCTGTACAGAGCTGTTAAAATGGCGTCTGTAACGGATGTGCGTTGCAAACAACGGGCAGTGATCGAGTTTCTTTTGGCGGAAAACCAGGGCATCTCAGATATTCATAGGCGCTTGCAGAATGTCTACGGTGATCTGGCAGTGGACAAAAGCACGGTGAGTCGTTGGGGAAAGCGTGTGTCATCATCGCCGCAAGGTCAAGCAAGACTGTCTGATCTCCCGCGTGCGGGCCGGCCGTGCACAGCTGTGACTCCTGCAATGGCGGAGCGTGCGAACACACTCGTTCGAGATGATCGACGGATCACCATCAAACAACTCAGTGCTCAACTTGACATCTCTGTTGGTAGTGCTGTCACAATTGTTCACCAGTTGGGATATTCAAAGGTTTGTTCCCACTGGGTCCCTCGTTGTCTAACCGAACACCATAAAGAGCAAAGGAGAACCATCTGTGCGGAATTGCTTGCTCGTCATGTGGCTGAGGGTGACAATTTCTTGTCAAAGATTGTTACAGGCGATGAAACATGGGTTCATCACTTCGAACCTGAAACAAAACGGCAATCAATGGAGTGGCGCCACACCCACTCCACTACCAAGAAAAAGTTTAAAGCCATACCCTCAGCCGGTAAAATCATGGTTACAGTCTCCTGGGACGCTGAAGGGGTTATTCTGTTCGATGTCCTTCCCCATGGTCAAACGATCAACTCTGAAGTGTATTGTGCTACTCTTCAGAAATTGAAGAAACGACTTCAGCGTGTTCGTAGGCACAAAAATCTTAACGAACTTCTCCTTCTTCATGACAACGCAAGACCTCACACAAGTCTTCGCACCCGAGAGGAGCTCACAAAACTTCAGTGGACTGTTCTTCCTCATGCACCCTACAGCCCCGATCTCGCACCGTCGGATTTCCATATGTTTGGCCCAATGAAGGACGCAATCCGTGGGAGGCACTACGCGGATGATGAAGAAGTTATTGATGCAGTACGACGTTGGCTCCGACATCGACCAGTGGAATGGTACCGTGCAGGCATACAGGCCCTCATTTCAAGATGGCGTAAGGCCGTAGCATTGAATGGAGATTACGTTGAAAAATAATGTTGTGTAGCTAAAAGATTGGGGAATAACCTGGTGTATTTCAATGCTGAATAAAACAACCCCTGTTTCAGAAAAAAAATGTGTTGCATTACTTATTGAACTGCCCTCGTAGATGATGAAAGGAAATGTTTGTGAAATTATCAGGAGCTTGTCCTCGATAGACATTTATATTAAGAAAAACACCCTATAGCTGTTTGGACAATAGCCAGAACAGAGAAAAAAATGGAAGAGTATTTAAAATCGTTAGCAAAGACGGCTAACTTGTCGCTGTTGGAAGGGCTCAGTACGTCTGAACCATGCGGTCAGCTGATGAGGTGTAAGCACGTTAGCTTGCCGGATAGTAAGAGGCGAGGGACGCGAATTGCAATCCGCAACACAGTAGCTTCGGTTCCCGGTTTGGTGGCTGCCAAGGAGAGGAAAGACTCCTTATAAAACCTTCCTGTGGCAGTAAATCTCGATCACAGACCGTAAACAGATCAACGTGGAAGCTGCTCGGTTTGCTTGAAAGGCTTGCGGCACTATTAAGAGTGTCTCAGGAGTAGTGATATCTTTGGAAAAAGTTACTGACAGATCAATCTCTGATGGTGGACGAAAAGTCGATCTTTGCAACAAAGTGAAATAGCACTCTGAAGAAACCAAACAACATCTGTATTTTTTAACAAAATACTAACGGTTTGTTCTATAACAGTACAAAACAGACGTGGCTCACATCATTGATACTACTGGTAGAGCTACAGGTTTAGGTACATTTGGCGACTACTGTACTTCGATTTTTCTACCAAATGGAAGTATGACTTTAAAAGAAAGTGGAAGTATGTGTATTAGTTCTGTATAACAGGACAAAACACAAGTGGCTCACTTATGGGACTATTAATCTAATTTACAGGGTAAGGTGCACTTAGTCATGACTCTAGTTGGCGCTCTATACCAAAGTAGAACATCACTTTAAGAAACCAAAATACGTAAAGATTTGTTCCTACGTACAACACTATTAAACACATGCAACGTACTTAGTGGTGCTAGTGATTTAACTTACAGATTAAGGTCTCTTGGTGACTACTGACTTTCTCTGTTGCATTTTGGACACTACATGAGGCTTCGATTAAGTAACATAGTGAACAGTAGTTTTACATTTGAGTGTAGTATACATTCGTATAGGAAATAAAACAGGGCTGCCATCCACTTTCAGCTACTTTTCTAAGTCAACCACTAACTTTATTGACCCCTGCTACGAGATTCATTTCCTCTTGCAGCACAAAATGTTTTTCATCTTCTGCTGATAAAGCCAACTTCTACCTCCGTAAAGTATATGTTCGCATTCAATAGTCTTCCACAATTTTGCATCAGATAAAACACACCATCCATTCTGCAGTTATAAATTACAGTTTCAAGTCGGATAATGGCATGTTATTTAGCCAGCTGGAAGACGTAAAAATTATTTGTAGAGTCATGTCAGGGCATTATATAACATGTTAAGATGCTTCACAATGTCTGGGCTTGTGATTTGACATATAAATTTATTACACTTTTTATTCTTCAGTTGGAGATCATCCTGATTAAACTCACTCTTCAAGCGGTCTTATCATTGTTCGCAGTCACGTTGCTGTTTCCTTGGTAGTACTCTCGCACACAGAAGTCATGGTTTTATGCTATTACTCATTCCTGGTTTGTTAAAAATCCCAGCAAAATCAGTAAAAACTTGCGTTAAATCCAGAATCAAAAGGTGCTAGTTGTGTACATGTAGTTGTGTAAGTAACTCAGGACGATCATCAGGGAGCATTTACCGCTTGGTAAATTGTTAAATACACCATAATTAACTTCTTTAACTTTATCTTAGAGATGGTTCTTTCTTTAACTGTTCTTGACAGTCCGCTTATATACACCTGCTTCCCTCTGACAGCAGGCAGATACACGTGCATTCTGAATCTCTGCAATATGCGAAATAAGACACATACGTGAACAAATTTCGACTAGTATGAGTTCTTGTTGACTAAACATACATAAATATCTTAGCATAGTTACCCCATACATCACATGCATGTGGTAATGAGGATTGTATAGGGACTGCAAGCATGTGAGGACAGGGTGGGGGGGGGGGGGGGGGGATGTGCTAAGATTTTGGCAGCAGGGTCTAAGTAAAATCTGACCTGTTTAAACTTCTGAGTGTCTTATTTCTCATATTACAGAGATGCAGGATGCACATGTACCAAGGAAACAGCCATGTGATTGCTGTTGAATGCCTAGAAAACCTAGTTTCTAACTTACATGAATGTGTACTAATTTCAGATTTACAACTACTGCTCAGCATGTTCATCTGCGTCCTGCAGATTCCAATACCTGACAGCATACCCCTGTTCTCGTCAAGTGTATCTTAGCCTGAAAATTATAATGATAGTGCCAGTAATTGAGTCACATGTGTTTGTACCGTTATAGAATAGATGTTTTCGTACATTGACAAATAACACAGAATAGTTTTTGCTTACTAAATGTGCTCTTTTACTTTGGTACAAGAATGAACTATAATCGTCGCTAGGTTTACTGAAAGGTCAGTCTTGTCAATTGTAACATATATTAAGACACGTGTGTTTTGTATTGTTCTAGACTAATAATAAAAATAACTGTTGGTTTCTTTAAAGTGTTATTTTCCTTCCCAGAAAGATTGAAGTATACTAACCACCAAATGTACCTTAAGCTGTACGTCAGATTATTAGTGGCATTAAGTGAGACATCTATGTTCTATGGTGTTATATAACAATAAAAAAACATTTTTGGTTACTTTAAAGTATTTTTGCTTCGGCGTAAAGATAGAAGCTTCGTTGTCATCAAGTGTGTCGTAACCTGTAAGTTACGCCTATAGTGTCAATAAAGTGGGACACATATGTTTTGTACTGTTGTAGTAAGGAATTAAAGACAATTTATAAGGAAGGAAGGAAGGAAAGAAGAAAAATTGCGTTTAATATCCCGTTGCCGTCGAGGTTATTATAAATGGAGCAGAAGCTCGGACTGCATCAAGGATAGTGAAGGAAATCGGCCATATCGTTGAACCATCACAGCACTTGCTTAGAGCGATTTAGGGAAATCACAAAAACCTAAATCTGGATTGGCAGAAGTGGGTTTGAACCATTGTCCTCCCGAATGCGAGTTCAGTTTGCTAATCTCTGCACCACCTCGCTCGGTGATAGTTTAGACCAGGGACTGATATTGTGACACTTAAATTCAGGGCCCAGAGTCGTATTCTTTGTGGTAAGTGTACTTTAACCTACAAGATATACCAGTAATGTCAATAGAGTGAGCCTTATATACATCATACAGCCATAAAACCACAATACAGAACAATTTAGACACGGATTTTAATTTGAGGGTCCATTGTGTCTCGCAATAAGATCGAGCTAATATTTCAGTGCCAAATGGAGTACTCTAAGAGGGAGGGATACGCCTCTATTGGCTGTTTCGTTTTAGTGGCCAGTAAAATTTTCGGTGCGATTTGGAGATCTATATATGTTTTGGTTCACTCAGAAGCTCGCTGACCGCCCTATTTCCAAGAAAGGTGGCTTTCGCAGGAGGAGGGATGTAAGAGTGGAGGGGAGAGGAGTTGGGAATGTTGTTGTAACCTGTTTGTCTAGTCACAGTAACTTTCTTTTTTTGGGGGGGGGGGGGGAGTAGGACGCGTTGCCAGCAATCGGATTAGCAGAGAAAGCTGGCCACCGACTGCAGGGGGCTCAGAGATCTAACTAGTGTTATAGCATATTTGGGAATCCAGAGATCGAACTAGCAGGACAATGTGGTCATCGACTGCAGTAAGTATGCCAGATATAGGTTGGAGCTAATTTGGTGCAAGAGACCAAACAGGGAGGTCATCGGTCTCATCTGATGAGGGATGGATGGGTTAGGAAGTCGGTTGTAGCCTTCAAAAGGAACCATCCTGGCATCTGCCTGAAACGATTTAGGGAAATCGCAGGAAACCTATATCAGGATGGCCGGACGCGGGATTGAACCGTCATCCTCCCGAATGTGAGCCCAGTGTGCTAACCAGCCGCCACCTCCCTCGGTCCGACTACAGCGTTGTCCAGTGGAGGCCACCCAAACTCGCTGAGGTAACGATCGACGATAGTGCTGGCAGGTGGAGACAGTCTGAATTCACCATTCTGGCTGATCAGCTCCATCTCATGGTACAATGTTAGGTCTCCAGTGGTTATGCTGTATTGCAAGGCGGCGTAGCTCCTGTTCACACAGCTCTCATGGTCCACAACTGGATTTCTAACCACAAGGATGAATTTTTGCGTCTTCTCTTACCATCACAGCCACCTGAACATCATATAAGCTTTATGGTCTACTTTGTAGAGAAGGCTGTGTAACCATTATCCTCTTCATCATCTTCACCTAACTTGCCACTAATTTAAGGAAGAATGGTATAAGATTCCCTTGAAAACCATACAAGATCTGTACCTATCCATTCAGAGACGACTGGAAGCTGTTTTTAATGCAAGTGGGTTGCCTACACAGTATTAGGCATAGTAATGAGTTGTGTTTTAAGTGTTTCTACATTTTTTCTAATCCCTATAAAGGGCCCCCAGTTCTCTCGCTATATAGTGCGTCCTCTAGCCTGCTGCAGTGTCTGAGACATTAGCGAGAAGCTGAATCAAATGCTAGATGTTAGTATGCAGTGGTGTTTCTGGGTCACTAAATTGAATTCAGACTGTCTCCACCAGCCGGCGCTATCGTAGTTCGCTACCTCACCGAGTTCGGGTGGCCTCCACTGGGCGACGCTACAGTCGGTAGCCTCAGTGCCCTACTAGTTGGATCTTTGGATTCCCAAATACGAACAAAACTAGTTAGATCTCTGACCCCCTGCAGTCGGTGGCCAGCTTTCTCTGCTATTCCGATTGCTGGCAACGCGTCCTAACCCCCCCCCCCTCCCCCCCAAAAAATATACTGTAACTGGCCAAACAGATTACAACATCATGCCCAACTCCTCTCCCCATCCTCTCTGTCATCCATTCTCCTACGCAAACCACCTTTCTTGGAAATAGGCTGGTCAACGAGCTTCTGAGTGATCAAAAACGTATATAGATCCTCAAATTGCACCCAAAATTTTGCTGGCCAATAAAACGAAACACTCAATAGGGTGTATCCCTCCCTGTTGGAGTTATCTGGCACTGAAATATTAGATCTATCTTATTGCAAGGCACAATGGACCCTCACATTAAATTCCATATCTAAACTCAATGTGGTGACTCAGAAACACCATTGCATACCTACTTATAGCATCTGATTCAGCTTCTCCCTAATGTCTCACATTGGCAGTAATGCCACCTTGTAGAGTAGTCATGGCACCAATTGAATACTGCAATATGATTTCCCAAATCATCATTGAACCCCTCTCCACGTTTCACTCTTGGCACGTAAGCTCGATCAGAGCATCAGACCAAATGACATTCTTCCATTGCTCCATAGTTCATATTGCATGGCTTCGGGTCTTTTAATCACTGATGTATGATTTTGGAATCCCAGCTCGCCATGCAGTTTCCTGCTTCTGGAGATCCTTCCATGCTGAGAGGTTTCGTGCGTGCGACACTCGGTTCTTCAGTGACTTTTACAGTTGTCGTCCTCTTATTTTTCGTCACAGTCCGCTTCAATCACAGTCCCTGTCGGTCACTCAACTCAAACTTTCGTCCGTGTTGAGCCTCAGCGGTTGGTGTTTTTCCTCTGTCTGTATGCAGTACAAATATTTGTCTAGGAGCACCAAACAGTTCGGCTACCTTTGCTACAGAAGTATCAACCATACGAACGCTAGTAATTTTTCCACGCTCGAATTCACTTAGCTCCGACATAATCAATTCATAATCAAACAGAGCACTGTTCTTACCACGAGTGGTACTGGCAACGTACTGAGGACATTACAGGGATGTCATCCATGGTCAGATACAACAGCGCAACCTGGAGGCGAGCATTTGCATCTGCAATTAATTGAAGCATACATTTTTTGGGGTGTTTCCATAATTTTATGGAGCTCCTTTACACACAACATTGGAAGTTGCTCAAAACTGTCTTTTAGACTGAATATGTTGCTGTTGTTGATGTTGTGGTCTTCAGTCAAAAGACTTGTTTGCTGCAGGCCTCCATGGTACTCTATCCTGTGCAAGCCTATTCGTCTTCAAGTAACTACACAAACTTACTTACTTCTGAATCTGTTTAAAGTGTTCATCTCTTGAACTCTCTATACGACTTTCAGCCCACCACAATTCCCTCCATTAATAAACTGCTGATCCCTTGACGTCTCAGAATGTGTCCTATAAACCAGTCACTTCTTCTTGTCGGGTTATACGATAAATTTATTTTCTCCACCATTCTGTTCAGCACCTCCATTTTACGTACGTTATCTAACCATCTAATCTTTAGCATTCTTCCGTAGTACCACGTTTCGACAGCTTCTACTCTCTTCTTATCTAAACTGTTTATTGTCCATGTTTCACTTCCATACATGGCTACACTCCATACTGAGCTGTGCTCACTCCCAACGATGCATTTTCGTGAACTTTGCTGTATATCTGTGTTTGGTTTCCAGCCCTTGTTGCGGTTACGTCGTAGTTCTTGTTCCTTCTACGTGTGGCAGCAGTGATGTGTATTGATATTTGCGCCGTGTACCATCTTTGGGTTGGTGCATATAATTTCCAGCTAGGGGGTCTGGAGGCAGTCGGTCGGTTGATGCGGACGACGGAAGCCATCCCCGCGCGGTGCAGTCGGCTGGGGCTGCTGGCAGCCCCTGCGCAGTGTTGGAGCGTGTGTGGGTGGGGCTGTCCGATCGCTACGAGCTTCGTGGTTCACCGACCCAGGGCGTCACAGTTGATTAGTGGTTTCAACTACCCAAGCCACGTCCTTTCATGTTGTGGTGGTTCGTTTCGGTGGTTTGGTGTTGGGGAGGTTTTCCTGTGACTTTTCTGCAGTATTTCAAATGGTTCAAATGGCTCTGCGCACTATGGGACTCAACTGCTGTGGTCATTAGTCCCCTAGAACTTAGAACTACTTAAACCTAACTAACCTAAGGACATCACACACATCCATGCCCGAGGCAGGATTCGAACCTGCGACCGTAGCAGTCGCACGGTTCCGGACTGCGCGCCTAGAACCGCGAGACCACCGCGGCCGGCTGCAGTATTTCCTGTGAGTATTTCTACTGCTGAAATGTAGCCGCCATGTGGTGCATTTAACTATTTTGATTGACTACAGTTCGAGTGCACCAGTGGAATTTTCAGTTTTGTGGTCGTTAGTGTTCTGGTTACCTGCCCTGGGCACTGACGTCAATTCAGGCAGTATTCTTTTGGGTGAAGTTAACTATATTGCCGTGTTTCAAATTCAAGTGTACCAGCGGAATTGTTTCTGCCTAGTGGCCGCTGGTGTTCCGGTTACCTGCCCTGGCCACTAACGTAATTGCAGGCAGCGTCCTTTCCTCATCTGTTGTCGCTGTCCAGCATGGTGTGTACTTTTGACAGCTAATACATACTCCATTGTGGATCATCCCGTTTGTAACCTTTTCTTTTTGACTTCTCATATACTGATTGATGGGAAACAAGTCGTTGTGTCGGTCGGTCCGTGGCTGTCTCCTGGTTGGGTTCTGACGGATCACGTGCAGTCAGGCTCTCTACCTGTCTCGCCTAAGTGACCGAGGGCAGACCGACCGCCCTGGAGGCTTCTGATTGCCACCGGTGTTTGATTATCTGTTTTTAGCTGCTTCAAATGTAAGGCTTATGGTCTTTTTTTTCATTTTTCTTAAAAATTTTGCAAAATTAATTCATAAATTTATCTTTCAAGCTTAAACATTGCGGCCTTCTGCCTTTGAAAGATTATGGTAATAAATTTCAAAATTCTGAAACTTAATTGTGGCCTTCAGCCAATGGTATTGCACCTTGCATATCTTTGTTCGATCTGCTTTGTCTGAAGATTTTCCACGTAGCCGTGATATGTTTTTTTATTTATTTCATTTTCCTTTAAATTGCATTTCTATCTTGTTGGTTTTTAAGATTTCTTGTTTTTAAACATTCTGGCCTTCTGCCTTTAAAAGTCTATGGTAATATATTCTAAAATTTTGGAACTTAGTTGTGACCTTCAGCCTTTTGTATTGCACCTTCCGTATGTTTGTTCTATCTACTTTGCTGTGATATTTTTTTAGTTATTTTATTGCTGTCTTAATTGGATTTTTATCTTGTTTATTTGTTAAGATTTCTTGTTTGGAGGCTTTCAGCCGTGAAAGAGTTGCATTCGGTAACGGTCCGGCTATGTTCGATTTGGCTGTAAAAGTGTTATTAAATTCCAATAAATTACAATTAGAAGGTGAAACTGACCCAAACATAATATGGCCCTTTCCACAATCCTAATTACCTGTTCTGCCAAGCGGGTTTAGTGGGCGTATCACATACAAATACTTTCAGAAAGGACTTCCTGACATTTAAATCTATACTTGATGTTAACAAATTTCTCTTCTTCGGAAACGCTTTTTTTGTTATCACCAGCCTACATTTTATAGCATCTCTATTTTGACCATCATCAGTTATTTTGCTGCCAAAATAGCAAAACTCATTTACACCTTAAGTGTCTCGTTTCATAATCTAATTCCCTCGCACCATCTTATTTGATTCGACTACATTCCATTACGCTGGTTTTTCTTTTGTTGGTATTCATCTTATATCATCCTTTGAAGATGTTGTTCATTCCTGTCAACTATTCTTCCAAGTCCTTTGCTGTGACTGAAAGTTTTAGCATGTCATCCGAAAATCTCAAAATTTTTATTTATTCTTCCTGAACTCCAATTGCTACCCCAAATTTTTCTTTGGTTTCTTATACTGCTTGCTCAGTGTACAAACTGGATAACATCGGGGAAAGGCTGCAGGTACAACACTGTCTCACGACCTTCTCAACAACTGGTTCCCTCGCATGCCCCTCGACTCTTGTAACGACCGTCTGGTTTATGCGGAAGTTATAAATGGACTTTCGCCTCCCCTATTTAGTCAGTACTGTCAAGTCTACAATCGCTGTAAACATAGGTTCGCCTTTCTGTAACATATATTCTAAGGTAAGTCGTATGGTCAGTAGTCTCCGAAATACAAACTGATCTTCACAGGGAAAGGTTTGTAAAAGTTCATTAATTTTTTTGTAAAGAATATCTTGCAACTATGACTCGTTAAATTGATATTTCGGTAATATTCACATCTGTCATCAACTTGTAACACTATTATCGATATCATCTATAATAGTCTTATCTAACTACTCTGTCTATTTTTACTTATTGTGATTTCTGTATAAATATGATGTAACATACATGTAAAATGTTTAATTGATTATTTATGTTAATTTATGTAACGGTAATTAATGTGAGTGTAATGTCGAAAGTAACGAAGTGTAAAAGAATGAAAATGCTATATTTTATCGCTTCATGCATAGGCCAAGTAGATAAGTAGATTTGTAATCACGTAAAACTTGGAGGGAAGTCCCTCTGGAACACACACACTAGGCGGGAATAGAAAAGGTGGATCTGGTGGTCGAACTGCAAAGCTCCTTTGTGGCGCAGAAGATCGACGCTGCCACCATCTTAATCTCAAATTATCAGTTGGGTACTGTATAGCTGCATGAACCAATTATATGGTTTCATTTTCAGTAATAATTCTTGTTGTGTCACCGCCAGACACCACACTTGCTAGGTGGTAGCTTTAAATCGGCCGCGGTCCATTAGTACATGTCGGACCCACGTGTCGCCACTGTGTGATCGCAGACCGAGCGCCACCACAAGGCAGGTCTCGAGATACGGACTAGCACTCGCCCCAGTTGTACGGACGACGTAGCTAGCGACTATACTGACGAAGCCTCGCTCCTTTGCCGAGCCGATAGTTAGAATAGCCTTGAGCTAAGTCAATGACTACAACCTAGCAAGGCGCCATTAGTAACATTGCATGTATGTAAAGAGTCTCACTTGTATCGCCACAATCTCCAGTTGTACCAAAAGGATGGATTAAAGTTAAGTATTCCAGAAGCTACGTACTTTTCTTTATAGCATTCATTACGTATCCTGTTTCAGACCTCACGCCCATCTGCGTGAGCGTAGCGCGTGCCTTTCGGCTTCCTCTCATTGTGTCTAGGCTGTCTTGTCTAGACACAACAATTCTGTATTCCGCAACTATGTGTTGAGGCACCGTATTTTATCCTTAGTATTTACCTAGACAGGGTTCTATCTCTAGTGCTACGTTGAATCCGAGCATCCTATTTCACTGAACTCGAAATCAATTATTTTCCTTAACAAAAATGAACAAACTTTGTGTAGTTGTGCAGTACGTAATTATTTAGTGATCGTTGTAGTTATGGCCTTCAGTCCTGAGAATGGTTTGATGCAGCTTTCCGTGCTACTCTATCCTGTGCAAGCTTCTTCATCGCCCAGTACTTACTGCAACCTACATCCTTCTGAATCTGCTTAGTGTATTCATCTCTTGGTCTCCCTCTACGATTTTTACCCTCCACGCTGCCCTCCAATACTAAACTGGTGATCCCTTGATGATCATAGTGATCATAAGTTTCGAAATACTCCACGCAGTTTTCATGAATGGATGCTTAAAGTATTCAGTTCAAAGATTCGTTTTATTGAAATAATAGTGTCTGCAGTTCTGTGTGTTATGCAAGTAACAGTGCTTCCCCTATTGTGTTGTCACTAAAGTGTTGAGCCACGATCTGAACCTACAGATAAATCAGTATCTGGGCTCGCATGCTAATTGTTGAGCCAGATTTAAATGTCATATTACAATAACAGCAATCAAGAATAAGCAACTGGCTACAATTATTCAAACTGTACTAATCCAGAAGCCGCATATTCCGTTAGAGCTAACTGATATAATGTAGTGAATATTCCTTGAAAGTGCAAATAATAAACAATACAAAAGGTTCAATTACTTCATAACTATTTCAGTAGTAGTAATTGCCTGTAATGAAACTGGCAAAAGAACCTCTTGCCCCACTTCAGTGGTGCACCACCATCATTCACCCATAATTGTCATTATTTTTCTACTGTAATTGTAGAGATAGTAAGTGTTGCTAGGAGCCACTTGTCTCCTGAACACATTAACACTTCGTCCATGTAGTTCAAGTCAGTTCACTGGTACATTACTTGCTAGACTGTGCTAAAGCTGTTCATCTCATCAGCAAACCAGAAGTTTAGTTTCAAGTAAAGTCAACCCACATAGTTAACGTTCTTTATGAACGTTGAAGATATTGGGTACAACTTTGCCTAATTAGGTTGGCGACCGTGGTTTGATACCCGTTTGTTTTGCTGTTATTTCCTCTCAGTAACAATTTCTCCGGAACCGAAAAACAGTCCGATTACAGTTACGGTTACAAAAATCATTTCACAGAAATAACATCATAGGTATTCTGCTAACTTAGCAATAGCCGGTAGTGTCTATGGAGATGGACTTATTATATTCTTCATTAAGCCTAAGTGTATTTCGCCTGTTTGATACATCTTGCAACTGATGGAAGAATTTTGTCATGGGTACGAGAAGATCCGAAGGACTCTCACCTACTCCCGGAGCCTTGTTTCAAATTAGGTCTTTCTGTAGTCTGTCAAATTCTTCTTACAGTGTCATATTGCACTTCTCATCTTCATGCAGGTCCTCCTCCATTCCTAAAATATTGCCTTCATGTTCATCTCCCTTACATAACCCCCACCCCCCACCCCCCACCCCCTCCCCCAACACCGATGAGGCAAAACATTGTTTGACCGTCTTTAGAACGAAATACACAACTAATTCTGCGTAACCAGGATACGACAATTTGTTGGTAGTTGCGTGGAGATATGTGGCATTAGTGTCCACTCAGAGGTCATGCAATTCGCGGAAATAATGGGCCGCTGGTTTGCGTACACGGTGTTGGCACCCGTTAGCGACCCAGATGGGTTCCATAGGATTAACGTCCGGCGAATCTGGTCATCGAGACATCAACGTGAGTTCTCTATAACGCTCCTCAAATCACTGTAGTTCGGTTCTGGATCAGAAACAGGGACAATTATATTGCTGAGAGATGACGTCGCCATCGGGAAAGACATCAAGTATGAAGGTAAGCAGGTGGTCCGCAGCTGTCAGCGTGCCTTCGATTACTACCAAATGTCCCATGCAAACGCAGGAGAATGGCTCCCATAACATAACACCGTTACCAACAGCCTGCGTCAGTGGCGCGCTGCACGTTTCGAGCCGCTGTAACCACAATGACGGCGTCTGGGGAGACGACTATCGAACTAGTGTAGCAAAAATGTCATTCGACCGAAGAGCTGACACTTTTCCATTTACCGACGGTCGAATTCCGATGTTCACGTGACCACTGTAATCGTAACTGACGACGTTGTTGAGTCAACATGTGGACACGTAGGGGTGGTCTGCTGCGGAGCTCCATTTTCAGTTACGCGCGATGAATGGTGTGCTCCGAAACACCTGCGCATGCACCAGCGTTGTGCCCTTTCGACAGAGATGTCACAGATCTTGTCCATCCAACTTTACAGATCAAAAAATCCTCCGAATCACACGTTCCGTGAACAGTCATGGATCTACATCTACATCTCCATCCATACTCCGCAAGCCACCTGACGGTGTGTGGCGGAGGGTACCTTGAGTACCTCTATCGGTTCTCCCTTCTATTCCAGTCTCGTATTGCTCGTGGAAAGAAGGATTGTCGGTATGCCTCTGTGTGGGCTCTAATCCCTCTGATTTTATCCTCATGGTCTCTTCGCTAGATATACGTAGGAGGGAGCAATATACTGCTTGACTCATCGGTGAAGGTACGTTCTCGAAACTGCAACAAAAGCCCGCACTGAGCTACTGAGCGTCTCTACTGCAGAGTCTTCCACTGGAGTTTACCTATCATCTCCGCAATGCTTTCGCGATTACTAAATGATCCTGTAACGAAGCGCGCTGCTCTCCGTTGGATCTTCTCTATCTCTTCTATGAGCTCTATCTGGTACGGATCCCACACTGCTGAGCAGTATTCAAGCAGTGGGCGAACAAGCGTACTGTAACCTACTTCCTTTGTTTTCAGATTGCATTTCCTTAGGATTCTTCCAGTGAATCTGTCTGGCATCTGCTTTACCAACGATCAACTTTATATGATCATTCCATTTTAAATCACTCCTAATGCGTACTCCCAGATAATTTATGAAATTAACTGCTTCCAGTTGCTGACCTGCTATATTGTAGCTAATTGATAAGGGATCTTTCTATGTATTCGCAGCACATTACACTTGTCTACATTGAGATTCAATTGCCATTCCCTGCACTATGCGTCAATTCGCTGCAGAGCCTCCTGCATTTCGGTACAATTTTCCATTGTTAAAACCTCTCGATATACTACAGCATCATCCGCAAATAATACGTGTTCCAAAATTCTACAACTGATAGACGTTAGAGATATAGGTCTATAGTGCTTCACATCTGTTCGAAATCCCTTCTTGAAAACGGGGATGACCTGTGCCCTTTTCCAATCGTTTGGAACGCTACGCTCTTCTAGCGACCTACGGTACACCGCTTCAAGAAGGGGGGCAAGTTCCTTTGCGTACTCTGTGTAAAATCGAACTGGTATCCCATCAGGCCCAGCGGCCTTTCCTCTTTTGAGCGATTTTAATTGTTTCTCTATCTCTCTGTCGTCTATTTCGATATCTACCATTTTGTCATGTCCAACTACTTAGCACCTAGTGGTGGTTTCCCTGCCCTTCTACCTCTTTCCGCAGATGCTCACGACAGTAGCGCATGAACTTTCAACCAGACGCTGTTTTCGAGATACTGATTCACAGGTTCTGCGTAATAACAATACATTCTTTGTGAAAGTCGCGTATCTCAATGGGTTTCGCCATATGCAGCCCATATCTCGCAGGAATCATCCCCACTCCGTGTCTGCTCCGCCTACATACTTTTGCTACAGCGCCACTTGCCCAGGCGTCGCCGTGGTCAGTGGTCATAATCTTTGGTTTTTCAGTGTATATACTCCTTCTACCAGTTTTACTGTATGGTTAAATGATGATGGCGTCCTCTTGGGTAAAATATTCCGGAGGTAAAATAGTCCCCCATTCGGATCTCCGGGCGGGGACTACTCAAGAGGATGTCGTTAGCAGGAGAAAGAAAACTGGCGTTCTACGGATCGGAGCGTGTAATGTCAGATCCCTTAATCGGGCAGGTAGGTTAGAAAATTTAGAAAGGGAAATGGATAGGTTGAAGTTAGATATAGTGGGAATTAGTGAAGTTCGGTGGCAGGAGGAACAAGGTGACTACAGGGTTATAAACACAAAATCAAATAGGGGTAATGCAGGAGTAGGTTTAATAATGAATAGCAAAATAGGAATGCGGGTAAGCTACTACAAACAGCACAGTGAACGCATTGTTGTGGCCAAGATAGATACGAAGCCCACACCTACTACAGTAGTACAAGTTTATATGCCAACTAGCTCTGCAGATGACGAAGAAATTGAAGAAATGTATGATGAAATAAAAGAAATTATTCAGATAGTGAAGGGAGACGAAAATTTAATAGTCATGGGTGACTGGAATTCGAGTGTAGGAAAAGGGAGAGAAGGAAACATAGTCGGTGAATATGGATTGGGGCTAAGAAATGAAAGAGGAAGCCGCCTGGTAGAATTTTGCACAGAGCACAACATAATCATAGCTAACACTTGGTTTAAGAATCATGAAAGAAGGTTGTATACATGGAAGAACCCTGGAGATACTAAAACGTATCAGATAGATTATATAATGGTAAGACAGAGATTTAGGAACCAGGTTTTAAATTGTAAGACATTTCCAGGGGCAGATGTGGACTCGGACCACAATCTATTGGTTATGACCTGTAGATCAAAACTGAAGAAACTGCAAAAAGGTGGGAATTTAAGGAGATCGGACCTGGAAAAACTGAAAGAACCAGAGGTTGTACAGAGTTTCAGGGAGAGCATAAGGGAGCAATTGACAGGAATGGGGGAAAGAAATACAGTAGAAGAAGAATGGGTAGCTTTGAGGTATGCAGTAGTGAAGGCAGCAGAGGATCAAGTAGGTAAAAAGACGAGGGTTAGTAGAAATCCTTGGGTAACAGAAGAAATATTGAATTTAATTGATAAAAGGAGAAAATATAAAAATGCAGTAAATGAAGCAGGCAAAAAGGAATACAAACGTCTCAAAAATGAGATCGACAGGAAGTGCAAAATGGCTAAGCAGGGATGGCTAGAGGACAAATGTAAGGATGTAGAGCTTTGTCTCACTAGGGGTAAGATAGATACTGCCTACAGGAAAATTAAAGAGGCCTTTGGAGAGAAGAGAACCACTTGTATGAATATCAAGAACTCAGATGGAAACCCAGTTCTAAGCAAAGAAGGGAAAGCAGAAAGGTGGAAGGAGTATATAGAGGGTCTATACAAGGGCGATGTGCTTGAGGACAATAGTATGGAAATGGAAGAGGATGTAGATGAAGATGAAATGGAAGATACGATACTGCGTGAAGAGTTTGACAGAGCACTGAAAGACCTGAGTCGAAACAAGGCCCCCGGAGTAGACAACATTCCATTGGAACTACTGACGGCTTTGGGAGAGCCAGTCCTGACAAAACTCTACCATCTGGTGAGCAAGATGTATGAAACAGGCGAAATACCCTCAGACTTCAAGAAGAATATAATAATTCCAATCCCAAAGAAAGCAGGTGTTGATAGATGTGAAAATTACCGAACTATCAGTTTAATAAGTCACAGCTGCAAAATACTAACAAGAATTCTTTACAGACGAATGGAAAAACTAGTGGAAGCTGACCTCGGGGAAGATCAGTTTGGATTCCGTAGAAACACTGGAACACGTGAGGCAATACTGACCTTACGACTTATCTTAGAAGAAAGATTAAGGAAAGGCAAACCTACGTTTCTAGCATTTGTAGACTTAGAGAAAGCTTTTGACAAAGTTGACTGGAATACTCTCTTTCACATTCTAAAGGTGGCAGGGGTAAAATACAGGGAGCGAAAGGCTATTTACAATTTGTACAGAAACCAGATGGCAGTTATAAGAGTCGAGGGGTATGAAAGGGAAGCAGTGGTTGGGAAGGGAGTAAGACAGGGTTGTAGCCTCTCCCCGATGTTGTTCAATCTGTATATTGAGCAAGCAGTAAAGGAAACAAAAGAAAAATTCGGAGTAGGTATTAAAATCCATGGAGAAGAAATAAAAACTTTGAAGTTCGCTGATGACATTGTAATTCTGTCAGAGACAGCAAAGGACTTGGAAGAGCAGTTGAAGGGAATTGACAGTGTCTTGAATGGAGGATATAAGATGAACATCAACAAAAGCAAAACGAAGACAATGGAATGTAGTCGAATTAAGTCGGGTGATGCTGAGGGAATTAGATTAGGAAGTGAGACAATGTAGTAATTAGTTTTGCTATTTGGGGAGCAAAATAACTGATGATGGTCGAAGTAGAGAGGATATAAAATGTAGACTGGCAATTGGAAGGAAAGCTTTTCCGAAGAAGAAAAATTTGTTAACATCGAGTATAGATTTAAGTGTCAGGAAGTCATTTCTGAAAGCATTTGTATGGAGTGTAGCCATGTATGGAAGTGATTTAAGTGTCAGGAAGTCATTTCTGTAAGCATTTGTATGGAGTATAGCCATGTATGGAAGTGAAACATGGACGATAAATAGTTTGGACAAGAAGAGAATAGAAGCATTCGAAATGTGGTGCTACAGAAGAATGCTGAAGATTAGATGGGTAGATCACATAACTAATGAGGAAGTATTGAATAGGATTGGGGAGAAGAGAAGTTTGTGGCACAACTTGACCAGAAGACGGGATCGGTTGGTAGGACATGTTCTGAGGCATCAAGGGATCACCAATTTAGTATTGGAGGGCAGCGTGGAGGGTAAAAATCGTAGAGGGAGACCAAGAGATGAATACACTAAGCAGATGCAGAAGGATGTAGATTGCAGTCGGTACAGGGAGATGAAGAACCTTGCACAGGATATAGTAGCATGGAGAGCTGCATCAAACCAGTCTCAGGACTGAAGACCACAACAACAACAACAACTCCTTCCACATTTCAAATTTTCCTTGTTGGTACTGGTTTTACATCTGAGCTCTTGGTATTCATACAACTGTTTCTCTTTTCTCCAAAGGCCTCTGTAATTTTCCTGTAGACGGTATCTGTCTTTCTCCTAGTGAAATATGCTTCTAAATTCTTAAATTTGTCCTATAGCCATTCCTTCTTAGCCATTCTCAACTTCCTGTCAATCTCTTTTTTACACGTTTGTATTCCCTTTCTTCTTCCTCTCCATTTTTTGCATTTTCATATTTTCTTCTTTCAGCAGTTAAATCAATATTATATCCTGTGTTATCTACGGATATCTAGTAGGCGTTGTCGTGTTACCAATTTGATTCTCTGCCACCCACACTATGTCATCTCCCAAAGCTACACATTCGTCTTCTACTGTGTTCATTTGCCCTGTTGCAGAAGCAACGAAAAAAAAAAACATTTCAAATTTAAAAGAACGCAAAATTCCAAATATTGGCAAGAAGTTCGAAATATAGCGCGTGCCTCAATGCGAGGTGCTTTTAACAATTTCCACAACGAGACTTTGTCTTGAAATCTGGCAGAAAACCCAAAGAGATTCTCGTCATATGTAGAGCACACCACTGGCAAGACGCATCAATACCTTCACTGCGCGATGACAACGGTGAAGTCACTGATGACAGTGCCACCTAATCAGAGTTATTAAACACGGCTTTCCGAAACTCCTTCACCAATGAAGACGAAGTAAATATTCCCGACTGCCAATCACGAAATGCCAAGATGAGAAACGTAGAAGTAGATATCCTCGGCGTAGCAAAGCAGCTTAAATCACTTAATAAAGGCAAAGCTTCCGGTCCAGATGGTATACCAGTCAGGTTCCTTTCAGAGTATGCTGATACAATAGCTCCATATTTAGCAATTATGTACAAACGCTCCCTCACAGAAAGTTCCGTACCAAATGACTGGAAAGTTGCTCAAGTCACAACAATACTCAACAAGGGACATAGGAGTAATCCGCTGAATTACAGGTCCATATCACTAACGTAGATTTGCAGGTGGGTTTTGAAACATGTACTGTATTCGAACATTATGAAGTACCTCGAAGAAAACGATTTATTCACACATAGCACGGATTCAGAAAACATCGTTTTTGCGGAACACAACTAGCTATTTTTACTTATGAAGTAATGAGTGCTATCGACAGGGCATGTCAAATTGACTCCATATTTTTAGATTTTCAGATGGCTTTCGACACCGTTCCTCACTAGCGTCTTCTAACTAAACTGCGTGCCTATGGAATATCACTTCAGTTGTGCGACTTGATTCATGATTTCCTGTTAGAAAGGTCACAGTTCGTAGTAATAGACGGAAAGTCACCGAGTAAAACAGTAACATCCGGCGTCCCCCTAGTAAGTGTTATAGGCCTTCTGATGTTCCTGATCTATATTAACGACATAGGAGACAATCTGCGTAGCCCTGTTAGATTATTTGCTGATGATGCTGTCATTTACCGTCTTGTAAAGTCATCAGATGACCAAAATGAATTGCAAAATGATTTAGGTAAGATATCTGTGTGGTGTGAAAAGTGGCAATTGTCCCTGAGTAAAGAGAAGTGTGAAGTTATTCACATGAGTACTAAAAGAAATCCGCTGACTTTCGATTGGGCGATAAGTCACACAAATCTGAAAGCAGTAAATTCAGCTAAATATTTAGGTATTGCAATTACAAATAACCTAAGTTGGAGCGATCACATAGATAATGTCTTGGATAGAGCAAACCGAGGACTGCGATTCATTGGCAGAACCCTTAGAAGGTGCAACAGATCTACTAAAGAGACTGCTTACTCTACACTTGTTCGACCTATTCTTGAGTATTGCTGTACGGTGTGGGATCCGTACCAGATGGGACTGACGGATGATATTGAAAAAGTTCAAAGAAGGACGGCTCGTTTTGTACTATCCCGAAATAGGGGAGATAGTGCCACAGACATGATACGTGAATTGAAGTGGTAATCATTAAAACAAAGGCGCTTTTCGTTGCGACGGGAACTTCTCATGAAATTTCAGTCACCTGTTCTCTCCTCCGGCAGCGAAAACATTCTGTTGGCACCCTCCCCCCCCCCCCCCCCCCCTACATAGGGAGAAATGATCATCACGATAAAATAAGAGAAATCAGGGCTCGCACAGAAAAATTTAAGTGCTCGTTTTCCCCGCACGCAGTTCAAGAGTGGAACGGTAGAGAGACAGCTCGAAGGTGGTTCAGTGAACCGCCAGGCACTTAACTGTGAATAGCAGAGCAATGTAGATGTACATGTAGATGTTGTAGTCAACTATTGCCTAACGTTCCCTCTGAAACTCTCAACAACCTCAAGTTCCTTCAACTTATCCAGGTCCTATCTCCTCTATATCCTACCTTTATGCAATTTCTCCAGTTTTGATCTACAGTTTATAGCTAATACATTGTGGTCAGAGTCCACATCTGCCCCTGGTTCCGGAATCTGTTTAGCATTATTCACTGAATTGACAAAAGTCATGGAGCAGCGATACGTACATATACAGATGGCGGTAGTATTGCATACACAAGGTATAAAGGGGTAGTGCATTGGAGGAGCTGATCTCCTCCCCCACATGCATCCTCTATGACCTCATTCCTTTCCCCCATCTACTCCTATTCCTCGAACATATCTGCATCCTCTACACCTTCCACCACCTTGATCCCCCTCACCCCCTGGTTGCTCCCCTCCTCTCCCATCCCCACCCCCTGCCACGTCTTCACTGTTGTGTCCCCCCTACCCACCATATCTACACCCTTCATCTCCTTTCCCAAAGTGGCTTCCATCAACTCCCCCTCCTGGATGATGCCCTCTCTCTGTCCATTTATCCCTCCTATCAACTCTGATCCTCACCCCCCCTCCTTTCCTCCGTCCTTTCCCTGGGCTCCCTCTTCCCCCCCTTCCATCCTGTGTTTTCTCCCCACCTAACCTCACCCTACCTCTCTTCTCCCACCCCACCCCCCCGAGTCCTTTTGTATTCCCCTCCTCTGGCCTCCCCACTCCCTGTCGCGTCTGCCCAGCACCCCCCACCCCTCTTATGGGTCCTCATCCTCCATTGGCTTCTTTCCATCCTCCTCCACCCTCTTCGATTTTCCTCTCCTTCCCCCCTTTTTTATTTTCCCATCTGTCCAGTTTCCTCCCACCTGCTCTCGGCTGTGGTATGTCATATTTGCCAGACTTTTAGTGCAGTGTTCCAGTGAATGTTCAGTGTTGTTTCATCTTTCCAAGCGTTGCAAACAGAAACCATGCTGTCACTGGGTGTGAATTTTGTGTCTTTTGCGAACAGAAACCAGACTGTCGCCGTGTTTTTTAATTGTCTGTCTATCATTTTACCTGTCTGCTTCATATGTATTTTATTAGCATCATCATCCCTTTGTTCTATGTTTTAAGATCCACGATTTTTTTCGCCACGTTCCCATTTAAGTCTCCGGTTTTATCGCCTGTTTTTATTGTATATTATCTTCATCTTTTTCAAAGTCTGTAGGCTGAAGAGCGGCATACTACATCGCTGCCACCCAGCCCCCTTCGGGGGGAATCGAAATTCAATAAAGAAAAAAGAAAAGAAAGAGGAGCTGACATTTGTACCCAGGCGAGACGCGTGAAAAGGTTTTCGAAC
The DNA here is from genome assembly GCF_023864345.2 of Schistocerca serialis cubense. Classification (NCBI taxonomy): domain Eukaryota; kingdom Metazoa; phylum Arthropoda; class Insecta; order Orthoptera; family Acrididae; genus Schistocerca; species Schistocerca serialis. The sequence goes on along the minus strand of NC_064645.1, from coordinate 363,349,276 downwards.
TGATTATGGTCACACGACTGGTATTAACAAACTTTAAATGTGGAATGGTAGTTGCAGCTACACGCTTGGGACATTTCTTTTCGGACATGGTTAGGGAATTCAAGATTCCGAGATCCACAATGCCAATAGCACGTCGAGAATAACAAATTTCGTCCTTTACCTCTCACCACGGACTGTGGCGTGGACGACGACCTCAACTTAACGACCTAGAGCAGCGGGGTCTGCGGAGAGCTGTCAGCGCTAACAGAGAACCAATACTGCGTGAAATAATTGCAAAAGTCAAACCTGCTACGAACCTATCCGTTAGGTGACTTTGCTAACAGCACGACGTCGAGTGCAGCGCCTCTCTTGGGGTCGTGACCATGTCGGTTGGGCCCTAAACGACTGAAAAACCTTAGTCTGCTGATATGAGCCCCGATTTCATTTGGTAAGTGGTGAAGGTAGGGTTCGAGCGTGGCGAACACTCCACGATGCCATGGACCCCTAGGTTATCAACAATGCACTGTGGCAGCTAGTGGTGGCTACATGATAATGTGGGCTGTGTTTACGTGGAATGCACGGGTATGGTAATATTCTGCTACTGGCAGACCATTTGCAATCATTCATGGACCCCATGTTGCCAAACAACGATGGAATTTTTATCAATGAAAACGCGCCGTGTCACGGGGTCACACCTGTAGGAAACTGGCGTAGAGAACATTCTGAACAGTCCCAGAGAATGATTTGGTCACCCAGAGCGACCAACATCCAAGCACATGAGGCACAATCGAGTGGTCAGTTCGTGCACAAAATCCTGCACCAGCAACACTTTCGCAGTTATGAACGGGTATACAGGCAGCATGTCTCCATATTTCTGCAGTGGACTCCAACGACTTAACGACTTGTTCAGTCCATTCGAGGTCAATTTGCTGCACTACGCCGAGCAAAAGGAGGCCTGACACAATATCGGGAGGTACCCTCACTTTTCTCATCTCAGTGTATAAGCAGTCTGAAACCTTCAGGGATCTCCAGGTCTCTTCCACGCATACAGCCTTCCTTCATGTTTCAGAAACCAAGTCGTAGCGATTTAAGTATCGTACGGGCAATATTGTACTAGGCGGCTTCCTCTTTCATTCCTTTCCGCTCAGTCCATATTGACCCACTATTCTTCCTGCCCTTTCTTTTCCTGCTATCGAATCCGTCCTCCATCACAATTGGTTTTCGTTTCACTTAATTTTATCTCATCTGACATTAGTTCAGTGCCGTCACCATCTGCGGAGCTGGTTGGCATAAAAACTTGTTCTGCAGTAATGGGTGTGGGCTTCGTGTACCTCTTGGCTACGATAATGCTTTCCCTATGTTGTTCATATTGCTACATCGAATCTTGAGTGGTGTACCAAGTGCCAGCGTGATCCGCGCTTGTGAAGAAAGTAGGATAGGGTACGACGTTTCCGATGATACATTGAATGGAATCTCTTACTTCGGTTTCACTTGTTACAGAAACCGGTGGACAACTTAGATGCATCGCCACGTCGTCCTTGTGTTCAATTTTTAGTGCCGCTCCAGCAAGAGAGACCTCCGTTCGACACCCGACACCACCGTTTAATTCAGTTTCGTGAGAGCACAGTGACGAATCAGTTAGAGGTATTTGAGAGAACAAAGATCCATCTTCAGGCTTTAGCAGTGGTTCCAGCTACAAATGGCGACCAAGTCGTCACCTGTGTTGTGATTTACATACGTGTTCTGAAAGCATGAAGCCGCTCATTGGTCTACTCTCAAGATCTGATGGAAAAGGTTTGACAATCAGACTCATGATACAGTGTTTCTATAAACTGGGAGATATGTGTGAAATGCTCGAGCTACGTTGAAGAACATCAGTAAATGTGGTCACGTATGAAATGATAACACTGAAGAATGACAACAAAGCATTTTCTGCAGCAGTCGACAGGTGAAACGCAGTGGAATGTGTCACTATTTATGGTGGTATGAATCACGATTTGCGGGATGAAGAGAACCCTCGCAGCAGTTCCCTTTATAAGCGGCGCTACTGACTAATCTCGAAACAATGGGCCGTGACTCGCGTCTTTCAGTGACCAACCGCTTTATGTAAGGAGCGGTAGAATGTTGCACTACACGGTCTCGGGCAATGCATAGCTGATTTATAGTCGGTGGTTTGCATGTGTTCGTACGATGAAAGTTAAATTAATAACCGCCTACTCGCCGCCTTAATTTCTTTATCACGTTAACTACTATATTTTAACCCAAAACATAAGCAAACATTGTATACATTCACTAACCTTTCAGAGGTGCAGTTAACTGGTTTATTGTGCTACTAGTAGACACACTAATTTTGTGGTTACTGCGGCCCCTGCAGTAAGAAAAGAGCTAACCGTGTGGAATATAAGCAACTTGTCAAGCTGACTAGATACTACACTCTTCATCGTAAGTGGTGTGCGACTATTAAAGACAAATTTGTCACTCGCACGACACGGAAAAGTTCATATTTTCCGCTTTCACTCCCGTATGCTGTAAGTAAACTCAAATAAAAATCAGTTACATCTCAGACACTGATGCACCATAATGGTTCAAATGGCTCTGAGCACTATGGGACTTAACAGCTGTGGTCATCAGTCCCCTAGAACTTAGAACTACGTAAACCTAACTAACCTAAGGACATCACACAACACCCAGTCATCACGAGGCGGAGAAAATCCCTGACCCCGCCGGGAATCGAACCCGGGAACCCGGGCGTGGGAAGCGAGAACGCTACCGCACGACCACGAGCTGCGGACGATGCACCATAAGTTACTGTGAACTCGTTTGACAAACACTATACGAGACTCCGTGTTACTGATTTATCCTCCTCGCAGAGGTGGCGGAAGATTTAAGTCAGTGGACTCTAATTCGAGACGGCGGCTTTATTGGGACTTCGGTTTTCTGCGACTCCTCTAATCGCTCAAGGTGAATGTCGAGGAGTTTTCTGTAAGGACACTGCCAGCTGCCACTGCTCCGACTATAACGACCTCATGCACTGACCCTAACCTTGATTCCACGAGCATAAATAGCCACGCAGATGTCTGTGAGACGGCGGAGTTGGGAACATACGGAAGGCATTATTACACAACGCCGTGTGGGATTAGCCGAGCGGTCTCAGGCGCTGCAGTCATGGACTGTGCGGCTGGTCCTCCCTCGGGCATGGGTGTGTGTGTGTTTGTCCTTAGGATAATTTAGGTTAAGTAGTGTGTAAGCTTCGGGACTGATGAGCATAGCAGTTAAGTCCGAAAAGATTTGACACACACATTACGTAACGGGCGACTAGGGACCACAAGTACTTCGTATCGAAGCACTCACCAAATGAACGTGATCAATCTCTGAAAGTTTGTCCATGAACTTCGGACTCTTCGTACCCTGCAATCATAATGAGGCAGCAAACTTTTTCATCTAAAATATTTTTGTACGCGTTACCATATCGGTAATTTGTTGTCCTTGAGACTTATAAAACATTACTCGTTTGGTTTTAAATGGAGCTATTTTTGCGCAGTTTGTTTCTTTTCCTATTTAAGTCCAGAACAGTAGTTCACCTTGACAAAAAGTATGTAGCATAAATTATGAGAAACTGCGTGAGGAAGTCCCTAACCGCTTGCTGCACATCTTCGTGCGACAGGAATCGCTAACCAGTCAAGGCCTTTTTGAAGGGACCGAAAGCTTGAAGTCGCGTGGGAAGAAGTGTGTATAGGACGGGTGCTCGGGTGCATCCCACTTGAGTTAGCGCAGCTTCAGCGTTACGACACTTAACGGTATGGGGACGTGGGTTACCATGGAGCACCAGGAGCCCTACATTCACCATTCCTCAACGGTGCTTTTCGACAGACGTGCTGCCCCATACACATTCTTCATTCTCCGATGTGTGTGTATCGGTGTTTCTCTTTCGGCAGCCAAGAAAAGCAGAATAGTACGTTTGTCCTGTTTGGATGCATTTGGTAATAACGTCTCAATAACTCACGTTTCCGCATGTACCGCACGCACGTCAGAAACACAGGAATGCACACTCGCCCCCTCGCCTACATGTCGGTACTTATATACCCACATCGGAGTCGCTCCACGTTTCATATACACGTTTTGATCGTTCCTTACACATCTTAATGTTAGAAACTGAAACGTTCTAATACTTTTGTGAGAGAGAATGTGAAATTGTTATGTAACCAAGAGCAACTACGGGGCCAAAAGAAGTTTCGTGATTCGTTGTTTCTAATGAAAGTCAAACGACAACTTTTTTTTTGGTTTTCACATGCGGATTCGACATGTTGCCGTGGAACACTCGATGTTAAACAATCATTTAAATAAATCTAATTGACTATTTACATTGAAAATAAATTATTACTGCGGAAACTCTCGTATTTTTATGCAATAAAGTGATGGCCATCTGCAGGGTTTCCATGAAGTCCCGCTACCGTCCCAACAATCATAATCTGCACACTACACTCCTGGAAATTGAATTAAGAACACCGTGAATTCATTGTCCCAGGAAGGGGAAACTTTATTGACACATTCCTGGGGCCAGATACATCACATGATCACACTGACAGAACCACAGGCACATAGACACAGGCAACAGAGCATGCACAATGTCGGCACTGGTACAGTGTATATCCACCTTTCGCAGCAATGCAGGCTGCTATTCTCCCATGGAGACGATCGTAGAGATGCTGGATGTAGTCCTGTGGAACGGCTTGCCATGCCATTTCCACCTGGCGCCTCAGTTGGACCAGCGTTCGTGCTGGACGTGCAGACCGCGTGAGACGACGCTTCATCCAGTCCCAAACATACTCAATGGGGGACAGATCCGGAGATCTTGCTGGCCAGGGTAGTTGACTTACACCTTCTAGAGCACGTTGGGTGGCACGGGATACATGCGGACGTGCATTGTCCTGTTGGAACAGCAAGTTCCCTTGCCGGTCTAGGAATGGTAGAACGATGGGTTCGATGACGGTTTGGATGCACCGTGCACTATTCAGTGTCCCCTCGACGATCACCAGTGGTGTACGGCCAGTGTAGGAGATCGCTCCCCACACCATGATGCCGGGTGTTGGCCCTGTGTGCCTCGGTCGTATGCAGTCCTGATTGTGGCGCTCACCTGCACGGCGCCAAACACGCATACGACCATCATTGGCACCAAGGCAGAAGCGACTCTCATCGCTGAAGAAGGCACGTCTCCATTCGTCCCTCCATTCACGCCTGTCGCGACACCACTGGAGGCGGGCTGCACGATGTTGGGGCGTGAGCGGAAGACGGCCTAACGGTGTGCGGGACCGTAGCCCAGCTACATGGAGACGGTTGCGAATGGTCCTCGCCGATACCCCAGGAGCAACAGTGTCCCTAATTTGCTGGGAAGTGGCGGTGCGGTCCCCTACGGCACTGCGTAGGATCCTACGGTCTTGGCGTGCATCCGTGCGTCGCTGCGGTCCAGTCCCAGGTCGACGGGCACATGCAACTTCCGCCGACCACTGGCGACAACATCGATGTACTGTGGAGACCTCACGCCCCACGTGTTGAGCAATTCGGCGGTACTTCCACCCGGCCTCCCGCATGCCCACTATACGCCCTCGCTCAAAGTCCGTCAACTCTACATACGGTTCACGTCCACGCTGTCGCGGCATGCTACCAGTGTTAAAGACTGCGATGGAGCTCCGTATGCCACGGCAAACTGGCTGACACTGACGGCGGCGGTGCACAAATGCTGCGCAGCTATCGCCATTCGACGGCCAACACCGCGGTTCCTGGTGTGTCCGCTGTGCCGTACGTGTGATCATTGCTTGTACAGCCCTCTCGCAGTGTCCGGAGCAAGTATGGTGGGTCTGACACACCGGTGTCAATGTGTTCTTTTTTCCATTTCCAGGAGTGTATTATCGACAGAGAATCGCAGTTTGTTGTAGACCGTTCAGTGGCTCTCAAAGTCGTTTTCTTTGTTGCAGAAACGCCTTGAAGAACATCAAATTGTCGACGATCAGGAATAGACGTTATGTGTCATAAGTTATGCAAAACCGAAATCTGTGACAAAGGTACCACACAGTAGTCCACACTTGTCTGCGAGCACCATCGGAAGAAAACAACCAACAACAACGAACATACGAACTTTGCACCAAAATGTACTATTTTTCTAAATTTGTAAGACTTCGAGTCAAAACGCATATGGTGAATTCTTCTCCTGCCCCAAGTACTTAATCTCAAACCAACATTTGCAACCTGCGTTCTCTATTGTCGCTGAATGTGTTCCAATCTCTGTCTTCCCCTTCAGTTTTTATCTTCGCCAGCTCCCTCTAATCACATGGAGGTTATTCCGTGATGTCTTAACACATGCCTGTTATTCTGTACGTTCTTCTTGTCAGTGTTTTCCATATTTTTCTTCTTCATCGATTCTCTGGAGAACATCCTCATTTCTTCCATCATTTGTCCACCTAGTTTTCAGCATTCTTCTGCAGCACCATATCTCAGACGCATCGATACTCTCGTGTTCCAGTTTCCCCATTGTCCGTGATTCGCTACCATAAAAAGCTGTGTTCCACACGTGTATTCTCAGAAACTTCTTCCTGAGATTGAGCCCTATGCTTGATGTTAAACGACTCCTTTTATCCAGGAACACCCTTTCTATTTTTGTTGGTCTGCTTTTCGTGGATTATTTTGCATCAAATGTAGCGGAATTTCTTAAATTCCTCTACTCTTTTATCACCAGGTCTGACGTTAAAGCTTCTAACTGCTTACATTTCTATTAGTTACCATTGTTTTCATTTTCTTTGGTTTACTCTCAACCCATATTCTACACTCATTAACCTGTTCGTTCCAGTGAACAGTTTCAATAATTCTTCCTCGCCTTAACTGAGGATAGCAATGTTATTAGCGAATCTTACTACTGATATTCTTTCGCCCTAAATTTTAATCCCATTCTTGAACTCTTACTTCTGTCATTGTTTCTTCCATGCATAGTTTGAACAGTAGGGTCGAAGGATCGCACCGCTGTCTTACATCCATCTTAACCCGAGCACATCGTTCTTAACCTTTTGTTACATATTATCCGTCGTTCCCTACAACTTACTTGAATTTTTCTGAGAATTTCGATATCTTGCACCATTTTGCATAGTAGAACTCTTTTTCTAGGTCCCATCATTTCTTTTTGTATTTTCTACGCCTTTCATGTTGCCATTTCGTCTCGGCTTCCCTGTAATTCCTATTTATTTCATTACAAAGTGATTTTGGTTGCTGTATTCCTGTCTGTCCCTGAAAATTTTCGTATTTCCTCCTTTCGTCGATCAGCTGAAGTACTTCTTCTGTTACGCAATCTCTCTTCGCAGTTACCCTCCTAACTCCACTGTTCTCTGTCCAAAATCTGAAGTTACTCTTTTTTAGATATTTCCATTCCTCTTCAACTGAACTGCCTATCGTAGTATTCCTTGTTTCAGCATCCAAACCTTCAGCGAACTTCAAACGAGTCTCACCAATCCTTATCGCTTCAGCATTCCACTTCCTTGCGCACTGATTTTCCCAGATGCTTCTCTTTAACTTCAGTTTGCTCTTTGTAATGACACATTCCGATGCAGAGACATACAATATCTTAAAAGCTGCGCCAAAGATAAATTGAGAGGCATGTATATTATAATCTTTGTAAAGTTCACATTGGATTCTCATTTGTTTGATACTCCAAGGAGCTAAGGGACACTTTCGATTGTTGCCTTGTGGAGGATGGACGTGATTTGTGGACTGTGCGGAAAGGCAGCCATATGGTTGGTAATTATAGTTTGTGCGACGAGCACAGCAAGTCTTATTGTGTTGTGAATAAAAAAATAGTGAAAAGTATCGAAGGTTTACGAAAATTATTTATAGCGACGTAGCATAGTATTCCTTGGTTTCCACCGTCTTCGTGAAGTGAACCGATGCCGACTCATGATGGTACACACGGTCAACAAAGAGAAGAACATCGATGGCGACTAATGAATTAATATTGTGGCAGAAGGACTAATTCTTCGTCTAAGGTGAGAACTCTGATTAAATCAACAATGATGTGGAATTTAAAATATAAAATGTTTTTTATTTATTTCGCCACACTGGCGACCGCTGACAGGGACAGTGCTGGTGGAACAAAGAGTAAGTACTTCATTGTTGTGCTACAAATGTACTTGTACTAATTACTGCTTCTCTGTTACATGACGCACATGGAAAATGACGAATAAAGTGAAACAATATTAACTGTATAAACGGATGGCACAATAACCAGAAGGAACAAGGACAAGGATTTACAAAACTAACGTAATCGTGAGTGACGCAGCACAGTCGGAATTAAGGTAGGAAAGCGCAAACGCATGCAGTGGCTGCACCTTGGCTTAGCTCCACTTAAAGCAGAACCTTTTCCTGTCCATATTAAAATCCTGGTAGTGTTTGTGGCAACACACAATTACACTTTGATAATTACTTTTTTATGTTCAACAATCGCAGAATTAGAAGACGTAGTGCGCCATCTTGTAAATTTCCGACGCGCAACAAATAACAATCGCGAGATATTTTTATTAATTCAACTGCGAGAGAATTTAAAGATTTAGATTAACAGTAAAGTACAGATAAAAATAATATCTTCACAATGGAGTCGAAGAACTTTAATTTGACAAATGTTCATGGACACGTCACCGATTCTGACAATAGTGACGTAAATGATGACGCAATTAGTTTTTCAGCACAACATAATGTAGAAGTAAATACAATTCAATTGCAATCCACAGGGATTAACAATAACGAACCACTTGCAAATGAAACCTTGTGCACAACCGATGAAGCATCGATTACCAGATCAGATGAAAATATTTCGCGTGAAATCAGTGAACCTAGCCCGGTTTCGATTCAATCAGACCGTGGCAGAGAAACAATGGCAACAAATAATGGCATAAATACAAACACACAAGCTTCGTCAGTTACGCTTGAGGCATTATATAGTCTGATGTCAAACGTGAGCGAGAAACTGGCGAATCTAGAAATCAGCCACAACATGACAAACACAAAATTGTCAAACATGGAAATTGGGTTCCAACAGCAGTTTTCAAGTGTAAACACGCAATTTGAAAACATACACAGACATTTCGATCAACGCTTAAATAAACTCACCAATGAAATCGATCAAAAGATCGAAGACAAAGTCATCAAAACCGTCAATAGTGTATACAATGTATTGGCAAATGACTTAGAAAAGAAATTGTCAGATCTTACAAACAAACAGGAACAGGAACTGTCAGAAATAGCAGAAACACACAATCAAACACAAACCGTACAAAAAGAAATACATGAAAACGTACAGGCTATTCAATTAAATTTAACAAGAGTACAGTCCGCATGTGAAGAAATACCTGACCAAGTTAATAAAGTTAACGAAGAAGTCGGTTTTCTGAAACAGGAGACTCGACGTATAAACGCGGACATTATCAAAATAAATGAAACTTTAGAAAACGGTAATGTAAATGAATCAATAACTGACCGGGAAACAAAACTTTTTGAAAAATTAGGTAATGAAATCAAAGTAGCCGAGGACAGAATACGCAAGGAAATTGCTGGTAGACTGAATGTTTCAAATGACTTGCCTACGTCAAGCAGCAGGCAGCGCGACACTTATTCGCCCGTGCCAGATTACGATGTCAATAACGCAGAACATCAGGCGCCCAGTCCGGCGTATGTGCACGCACCGGCACAGGCAAACAATGGCTATTCGCCAAACGCGGTGCTGCAACAGGCAGTAGGCGTGTCGCCTTGCATCTCGACGATTCTAGTCGATGAGAGCCTGTTGAAACATAGACAGTTTCCAGTTTTCTCCACAGAATCCAGAAAAACTCATCCAGTCGTATTTGTAAGAGCATTTAAAAATGTCTTACCAAGAAACTGGACTGAGGCACAGAAGATTAGATATGTAGTAGGCTTCACACAAGGCGACGCACTTTTGTGGGCCACAGACATGGCTGAACAGTGCGTCACCTACGAACAATTTGAACGGGCTTTTTTGGAGAAATATTGGTCTGCTGGGGTCCAAGAAAGACTGCGACGTGAGGTATTCAACACACAACCGTTCAACCTCAAAAACGGCGGGTTGAGAAAGTATTTCGAAAAGTACTTGAATAAGACGCGCTATTGGAACAATCCAATACCACACGTAGATGTTCTCAAAATTCTGAAAAACAAACTACCCGCGAACTTACGCGAAAAATTGGTAACCATACCGGAGAACGACCTTGAATACTTTCTTTCCGTGCTTGACTCAATTGATCTAATATACGAAGAAGAGCCGAGCACAAGTAATCGGAATGAATATTCCGGAACCAATCAAAACAACGGTAACGGATATCATTTTAATGGCAGTGGACAAAACCCACATAGTTGGCATCCCTATGCGACAAGGCCAAATAATGGAACCTGGAATTACGGAAATCGGAGGAATTCGGCGCCACAGAGACGTGAAGACCGAAGGTATAGTACAGATTACGGTCCACGCCGGTATGGAAATGATAGAAATCATGTGAATGATTGGTCAGGCCCGCGTGCTGAAAGGCGGTACACAAATGAAAATTACAATGGTTACAGTAATAGGAATGATAGACCGAGGAGGAATAGCGACGGCCGGTCGCAAGAAAATGTTGCACGCAGCGGTCCGGAAACTAATTGGCGACAGAATAACCATTCAGTACACTTTGTAGAGGTAATGGACAGTACTGAAGCAACGCCTTTGTCTCCCCCGGTAAACAACAATCGGTCGTAATGAGCCCCCACCGGCCGACCGATTGGACAACAGGGGGCACAAACAAGCACACATTACATCTTAGACAATTATTTTTAAGATATGATCAGGATGCGACCGTAGAAGATGATCTATGTGAAGAAGAGATGAAAGCACCGGACAAGGTAAGTGACCTCGTGCAGGCTGTAATAACAGCAAAGATAGGAACTATAATTACCAACGTAATTTTAGATACAGGCGCATCTACGAATATTATTTCTAACAGTTTATTTAAAGAAGTTTCGAAAGCATTAAAAGTACCAGTGTTGCCAACGGAAAACTGTAAAATCTTGACAGCTGTAGGTAACAAGTCAAAAAGTATTAAGTGGCAGACGCAAATACCTGTTACCATTAGCGATGTCACAATAAACTGTACATTCTTAATCGTTGACAAGTTAATCGTCAATTGTATTTTAGGCATGGAAGTTTTCCGGCAGCATAAAGTAAACATCGACATAGGCAGTGGACTTTGCTATTTCCGAGTGGGCAGTCGTAGTGTGAAGGTCAATCTTGTAAAGTCAACAATAGATCGTAATGGCCAATCACAGAAACAAGCTGAAGTAAAATTAGTTTACCCACAAGTTTTATTGATAGATATTCCTTTCCCCGAACAATTAGACACGGAAATAATTAACGAACAGGCCGCCCACGAGAAGGTAGGAAAATCCACTTGTCTTTCAGAAACTCAACAAAATGAACTAGCAGATCTTATTTATGAATACCGCGACATTTTTAGAAAACAGCCAACAATAATCAAAAAGTATGAATACAAAATGGAAGTCTACCCACATAAAACGTACTGCCATAAATCATATGCGATACCATGGGCAAAGAAGGAAGCGGTTCGCAAAGAAATAGATAGAATGGTTCTGTGGAAGGTGATAGAACCTTCACATTCACCGTACTGCAGTCCCATCCTAGCTGTTAGCAAACCTGACGGATCAGTCAGATTAGTACTTGATGCGCGGGAAATTAATAAGATCATCGTACCAATACGCACTAGGACGGGGAACTTAGATGAGCAATTGCTTAAATTTCATGGAGTGAAGTATTTAACATCCGTTGACATGAAGGCTTCGTATTGGCAAATAGCCCTACATAGTGATAGCAGAAAATATACTGCGTTCATTCATGCTGGCAGAATCTATCAATTCCAAGTACTGCCATTTGGACTCAACGTGAGTGCTGGGGTGTTTATAGAGGCTTTAGACAGAGTATTGGGTCCAGAACTGATTAGCAAAGTGACGTTGTATGTAGACGATCTCTTGATAGCCACGGACACCTGGCAAGAGCATGTACATTTGGTACACAAGGTGTTCCAAAATTTCTGAGAATATGACGTCACAGCAAATTTTAAGAAGTCCGAATTCGGAAGGGATCAAATAAAATTTTTAGGCCACATTATTTCACCAGGCGGAATTTTACCAGATCCAAAAAAGCTTGATGCCATAGAATATTTCCCCTCACCACAAACACGTAAACAATTGAAAGCTTTTCTGGAGCTCACGTCATTTTTTCGAAAATTCGTGCCCAAACAGTTACTGAATAGTGATTCCCTACTCAACCTTTTAAGGAAAAACCACACATGGTTGTGGACAGTAAAATGTGAGGAAGATTTCGTAAAAATCAAACAGGCACTCATAAACGCACCCATTTTGAAGCATCCTAACATGAACTACAACTTTTGTTTGAGCACGGACGCATCATGTCAGGGATTAGGCTCTTGTCTGTTCCAATTAGTAAATGACAATGGAGAACAGAAAGTAAACATAATTAGTTTTGCCAGTAGAACGTTAACGGAATGTGAAAGAGCCTATTCGGCAACTGAACTTGAAGCGTTAGCTGTAGTGTGGGCTTTCCGCAAGTTCCAATACTATCTCTGGGGAAGGCATACACGAGTGTTTTGTGACCATCAAGCATTATCGTTTTTACTCACATGTAGATTATTGCACAAACGGATTGCACGTTGGTGTTTATTCCTCCAGGAATTTGATTTCGAGATAGTTTATATCAAGGGTGAACAGAATGTAATTGCTGAGGCATTATCGCGTTTGCCACAAGGCTTGAACGAGTTCAATGAATTGATCGAACAGACTTCCGATTTTAGAGTTTTTCTGATGCATGATGGCACATTTCAACCATATTACAGAAAGATGTGTAAGGACATGAGCAAACTACAAAAGGAAGACAATAGATGGAGACAAGTTATGCAAAAACTGCAGGCAGATGACAATAGTACATTGAAACAATATTACACAATGTCAAACGATGTTCTTTTCTACAGGCGCAATCCACAATCCAACACCTGGCGTGTCTGCATCCCGGAAGAATACATAGACAATTTGATAAGACACACACATAGAGTATGGGGACACTATGGGGTATCAAAATGTACAGCGAAAATATCAACGTATTGTTACTTCCCGAATCTCAGACGCAGGATTGAACAAATAATAAAAAAGTGTACAATATGTCAGAAGGTTAAACATCTTAATAGATCTTGTTTGGACGTATTACACCCTATCATTCCAACTAGACCAAGAGAACTAGTTTCTGTGGACGCAGCAGGACCATATCCACGAGCTAGGGGAGGAGTTAGATATGTGATCGCATTTTATGATGTCTTCACAAAGTATTTAAAAATGTATACTATAAAAGCAGTACTGTCAGGATCAATAATCAAACGCATGATAGAAGACTACATACCACTAGTGGGAAAATCGAAAATTATATTAACTGATAATGCAACAAACTTCACTAGTAATAAATGGAAAACATTTCTCGAATCTCAAAACATAAAACATATATTGGTATCCAAATTTCACCCAGAATCGAGCCCGATTGAGAGAAATTTTAAAGAATTTAATCGCTTTATAAGAACTTATGTACCAAAAAAACAGACAAAATGGGTAGAATACATAGCTCCATTTCAGCATATTGTAAATAATTTAATTCATACTTCAACAGGCTTTACACCTACAGAGTTAATGTTTCAAGGCACAGAACTTGACGAATGGGCTAAACCTTTACCTAAATTAGCCACAAAGGAAATAACACTAGGCGAAAAGGTACGTCAAGCATTACTACAGATGGAAGAACAAGCAGAAATAAGGAGAAAGCAGTTCAACAAAAAGATAAGAAAGGTTACAGAATTTAACATTGGACAGGAAGTACTATTACGTACCCACCCAAAATCCTCTAAAATTAAGGCATTAAACAAAAAGTGGCAGTTGTTGTATGATGGCCCTTTCATTATAATAGACAAACCTCACCCAGGATGTTATCTGTTAGGTAACACACGAACGGGCAAGGTGAAAGGGTTATACCCCCACAAGGACATCAAGGAATTTTTTCATTAAAGGTAATATGTTATTTTAGCAAAATTGAAATTGTACAACCTTGGATCACATAGTAAAATTGCTGTCATTAACCTAAGAAACTTGCGAACAACTGGGGGCATATGCCAGCTTAAAAACGTATATTTAACCAAACCTAATGAAACATGTGTTACTGTGAGTCGTAACATTATAAAATAAACCATACGGTACTTTTGTAGTCTAACTCAGTTATTTAAGAGAGGGGAACAAAGACAAATTAGCGCGAAGGTCAGAGTTTGTTCGCATGAGACGAGCAACAAACCACACGTCGAAGTTGCAATCCAACGCTCAGCTCTTGAGCACGCGATAGCTGCATGTCAAGACGAGGTGATTGGCCGCGCTGTAGGCAGCGAGCCGGGGAGAAATCTTCCCCCCTTCCATGTCCGATCAGCTGAGCTTATACAAAGCGCGAAGGCGCATGCGCGGTCGAGTCCAGGTGTCACGCGACTATTACACGATGGTGGCTATCACGAATAATGTTCACCAACAATGCAGTCGTGGTACGTAAGCGCGCATGCGCGGAACGTTTAAAAGTTTTGAGACCACTCTTACTATGAGACACAGAGACGAAAGTCATTCAAAAACAAGAAAGAAAAGGGTACACAAGTCTTGTAAATGGTAACTTAGAAAATTTAATTATAAGCTGGTATTATGTAATGAAAGTGAACATACAAGTACATACTGGTCATGGACGGTATTGGAATATTATATTATACTGAGTAAAATCTTAGCTTGTACGGAAGGAGAAAGAAAATAGAAAAAAAAATTATGCAGATATATAACCGGAAGAAAGGCTATGTACACGAGAACAACACACAATTACGTATAGGGAAAAAGCAGCAAAGAGGAAAGAAAAGAGGTAACGCATGCATTTACATTACACAGTAGCGGGCGATTTTCAGAATGAACAACAAGGCAAACGCGTTAAATTTTGTGACTAAGGAAGAGAATGACACATGCTTTAAAGTAGGAAAATAATAAACAGATCTATGCAACGTGAGTAACGAACTGAATCGCCCTCAAAACAAATACCTAGGGTTTATAGAGGGAGAAACACATTAACGTTAAGAAACACCTGAAGCACTCAGCAAACAACTTTGTAGAATATATAAGCTATACACGAGGGTACATGTACGAAAGCTAAAGTGTACAGGAGGAAAATAGGGAATGTTGCGCATTAATGGACTGTAAGGCAGTTATGTATGTAAGAAGAAATATTTAGTTGTAAGTATTATTAGTATAAGGGACGATGCTCAGCACACCCTGAATTATTTTGGAATATTGAAGGAATGGTGCAGGGTACCGAAAAAGGGCCCCACCAGCAAAGTGTATATTATAGTGGTAGATATTTTTTTGTGTATAAACGTATGTATGAATGTGTGAAAGGCGAAAGAAGCCCTGTACATGTACGGAACTTAAACAACGTAGAAGTGTATAAGGAAAATTAAACTGTAAGACAACCTCGTATAAACAGGTATACCTAACATCAAGAAACAACTTAATTAAAACCGTAAGACTCTACGAGTTTACGAGAAAATACGAAAAACCTGATACAAAGTGCAACATTAGCGATGCTTCACTCATGTATGCAGAAGGAAGGTATGAATTACTTTACCCACTTGAAACATGAAAGGATAAATCATGTTAAAATTATATCTTTCATACATATAACGATTTACGGTCACAAAGAATGAAAATGACATCGCCGCTATACGAGAAACAGGTAAGTAGTGTGATCGAGGACCTGTAAGCAAAGGAATCGTCTATAAAATAAACTATGAAAAAAAAAGTCATACAGAATTTCATGCTGCACTGAAGCTATGAAAGTGTGATTATTCGTGTACATAGATTTTCATGACAACCGATGCATTAAAATGTCTATTTTTTCTCCCATGATAACACAAGACGCCTATAAGCGCACTTTAATTGAAAATGATAAACGCACACAAGGGCGTGCCGCTATTATGAAACACTGTACATATTAATAGTAGTTACACCCTGAACTTCAAGATTGTATGTTTATATGTCTATGTTAATGTAGGAAATTTTATTAGAGGTAATGATTTACAAGCACACCAGAACGTGCTTAAGCACAAAACACTGTACATATTAGGGTTATGCTGCATACAAATGATTATTTCGTGCATTTTCAGATTTTATACGCAAAAAACCGTAGCATACACGTAGTCGTTGCCACTACCCTAAGTAGAAGGTAGAAAATTCCCTTCCCAAGCTTCAGTGGAGCGGCTACAGGTGTATTCTCTGCATGCTGATGCATGTCGTTGCGTATGAAGAATACGTAACGGAGGTAAACCTTAACTTATACTCGAGTTCAAGAAGGAAAACAAAGGACTTGTTCCTTCTAACAGATTAATGGAAAAAGGCGAGGGTGTGTGTCAGTAAAATCCAAGACGAAGAAGCCACTATGAGTGGTCAAAAATTTTTTCAATTTTAGTCGATAGTTTTTTCCTGTAGTTAATGTAAACAATGTATTGTATGTATTATATGTTATTCCATTGTATGTGATGTATTTTGTATTTCATGCCAAGTCCCGTGACTTACAAATTATGTGCATTGACCAGAAGTATTGAGGGGAATGAATCTCAGTACAATAGGTAAAAGGGGTTAATGCGAAGAAAAAAAAAAAGTGTAGTGAAAAAGAAGTTTCGATCGCAATACTCGCGGTTAAAGTGGTATGTGTAGAAATTAAAATTGTGCAAAGTAGTGCTACGTTGCAAATGTCAGCGACCCTAAACAAGTGACAGCGAAAATTGAAGCTTGTATCGTCAAACGACCCATGGCGTCACAGTAGGAAAGGACAATGCCAAACAAGTTTGACATGGTACGCTTCTTACCAGGAGCTGCATCGACGGGATCGTCCTCCGCCTCGCACATAGTGTGGTGTGTTCTTCGGGGCACATATTCCAATGTACCTCGTCGTATCCAGTCTAAGTACTGGAAGGAACTACAAAAAGCACACGCATACTGAGGTTCGGAAGTCTCGACGGTACCCGCACGTCGGTGTATATTCAGTGCACTGGCGCGCGCATTCAACCAACGTCGCCCGCTAACGGACAACTAAACAATCAGGCGCGCGTATCACCCGCCCATATTCAACACGGGCTAGCGAACAAAGCTCGTCGCCCCAGAATAAATATAGAAAGCAATACAAGGACTTAATTTTCACCTCTGATGAGGAAGGAAACATTTGTATGTAACGTTGTATTCAGTGTATATTTTATTGTACAAACTTTACTACATGATGTCATTTTCTCAGTATTAACCAGAACTTTGTATATTAGGATTAAGGTTTGTAAATATTAGCATAAGTATACCAAAAAACTGACACACACTCAGAAATACCAAAGAATTCACCGTGCCATGAAAATGAGACAATAAAAATGAAGTGTGTAAATAAAAGACCCCCAAACCTATCAATTGCAAGGTCGACTACTGTATCCTGTCAATCAAATAAAATTTTCTAGTGACAGTATACAGTAGGGGGGCAGTTGTAATGACACATTCCTATGCAGAGACATACAATATCTTAAAAGCTGCGCCAAAGATAAATTGAGAGGCATGTATATTATAATCTTTGTAAAGTTCACATTGGATTCTCTTTTGTTTGATACTCCAAGGAGCTAAGGGACACTTTCGATTGTTGCCTTGTGGAGGATGGACGTGATTTTTGGACTGTGCGGAAAGGCAGCCATATGGTTGGTAATTATGGTTTGTGCGACGAGCACAGCAAGTCTTATTGTGTTGTGAATAAAAAAATAGTGAAAAATATCGAAGTGTTAAGAAAATTATTTATAGCGACGTAGCATAGTATTCCTTGGTTTCCACCGTCTTCGTGAAGTGAACCGATGCCGACTCATGATGGTACACACGGTCAACAAAGAGAAGAACATCGATGGCGACTAATGAATTAATATTGTGGCGGAAGGACTAATTCTACGTCTAAGGTGTGAACTCTGATTAAATCAACAATGACGTGGAATTTAAAATATAAAATGTTTTTATTTGTTTCGCCACATCTTCATCACTAACAAAGTGTGATTCGAGCCTATATCTGCTCATGGGTACGCCTTACAACTCAATATCTATTTCGGAAACAGTCTCACCATGATGCAATTCATCTGGAATCTTACAGTGTCTCCTGGCATTTTCCAAGTGTACGTCCTCGCTTGTGATTACCGTACAGAGTATTCACTATTATCATCTGAAATTTACTGCAGAGCTCAATTAGCGTTTCTCCTGTCTGATACCTACTGCCAAGCAGACACTCTTTCTTTTTACTTCTTGTCCTACAATTGCATTTCAGTCCCGCATCAGTATTAGAATATCTTCTCCCTTTACATACCGAATTACTTGTTCAATATCTTCATACACTTTCTCTATCTCTTTACCTTCTACTGGCAACGTCTGGATGTGTATCTGAACCATTGTTGCCAGCGCTGGTTTCCTGTAGAAACTCATGAGAACAGCCCTATCACTGATCTGTTCACAGTATCTCACTCTCTGCCCTACCTTCCCATTCATAATGAATTCTACACTCGTGATACCATTTTCTGCTGCTATTGATATTACCACATATTTTTCTCGCTAGAAATTCTTATCTTCCTTCTACTTCTTTTCACTGGCTCCCACTGTACAGGATGTAAATTTCAAGTTGACAAAGAAAATAACTTGAAAAATAAGCTTCACACGAAAAAATGTGTGGAGTCCGCAGTAGATTATTTTCGAGGGGGACATCTGCTGATGCTAAAATTTGCCCGCCACACCACCCTCCTGCGGGTGGGGCGGGAGGCAACTTTAAAATTTCAAATGGTAACCCCCATTTTTTATTACATAATCAGATTCTACATAAGAAACTATGTACATTTTGTCTTAAACATTTATTTTGATTCTTGGTAGTTGGCCCTGTAGTTCACGAAAATCCATGTTCTCATTCTTGCGTGGAAAATGGTTACGGATAAATAAAAAATACTTATTTACTTCGTAAATTTTGATTCACTAAAACTAAAAATCTCCCCCTCCCCCCATAGGGTGGGGTTTGAGAGTGAGGAAATGTTGACCCAAATATTCATTTTTTCCGCAGATTCGGGTAAGTTTTGTTTGTTTCATGGTCATGAGGCCACACAACTTTTAATTATCAAACAAATCATCTGACTAGCTAACTAACTAACCAAACATCCTACTCACTAACGAGTGAACTCATTAATTGACAGAGTAAACAATGTAAAAGTCTAACTGAAGAAAAGACTAATCCACTCGCTAACTAAAGATGAACGTATTCCCGTTTAAGATATGGTGGTCCTGAAAAGTAACGATTTGTTTCGTTTTATTGTTGAGTATGTGCAAATACTTGCGAATCAAAATTTACGAGGTAAATAAGCATTTTTTATTTATCCGTAGCCATTTTCCACATAAAATGAGAATATGGATTTTCTTGAATTACAGCGCCAACTACCAAGAATCAAAACAAATATTTAAGACAAATTGTACGTAGTTTTTTTATGTAGAATTTAATTCTGCAGTAAAAACTGGGGGTTCCCATTTGAAATTTTAAAGTTGCCTCCCACCCCCAGGGGAGTGGGGGTGGCGGGCTAATTTTAGCACCAGCAGATGTCACATTCAAAAATAAGAAACTATGGGTTCTACACATTTTTTTGTGTGAAGCTTATTTTTCGAGTTATTCTGGTTTGTCAACTTAAAATTTACACCCTGTATATTGACTGATTCATTACATTTCACTTTGCAAATTTTCTGTCTTCCATACCACGTTCAAATTTCTTGTAGTCGACACACTTGGAGGGCATTTCCTTTTCGTTAGTTACTCCTTTCTTTCTCAGTGTCACCTCTCCCTTGGCAGTCCCCTACTGGAGTTCCGAATGGGGGACTGATCTAGAATCTTTTGCCAATGTAGAGACCACGATGACACTTTTCCAATTGCAGGACACATATCCTGTGGATGCAAATTATACGACTTAAGTGGAGTTGTTACCACTGCCTTCTACATCACCATGCCATTGATCATTGTCGATTCTTCCGCTTTTTAGGGACAGTTTCTCACTCGTAGAGCCAAAGCGTGCCATGAATCTGTGTTGGCTCCTCTGCCCTATTTGACAAGTCCGTTGGCAGAACAAGGGCGACAACTTATGCCGGAAGTCTTCGGCTAGCATTGCTGATCATTGTTATGCAAAATTTAAATCGTGGTTAGGTTTGAACACGGGACCAGAACGTTTTCATTACTAGTCGGTGATGCTACCCGCAGACCGCCGTTCCGCTAACAAGATCTGCAATAAACGCCTGCCCTTCAAGAGGACACTGACAACCTATTCAGGAGGTAACCATCGTTACCCCTGGAGCAATTATGGTGAGTTTAGTGAGTAATTATCGTTACCTCTAGGGGAATACTTTTTAATTTACAGGTGACTACAAAAGCACGTGTGGGGTGCTAATGATGGTCAGATTCACGGTCACCACATTGGCGTTGGAGTTGGGGTGCAGTTATGGTCAGTTTCCAAAATGACCACCGTTACCCTTCTGCCAGAGGTCAGTTTAAAAGGTGACAACCATTACGCCAGGGCCCTGCACTTCCCAAGCACATTGCAGATTTTGTACTTCTTTCGTATTTTTGCTGCCTTTTAGAAGCTGAATTAACATTACGATACTTAACAAGTATCGAAGTTCAATTTAGATGTGGAATTATTGAATTTGAGGGTTTACTATGTCTTACACCAAGCGTAGTCCCAAAAATTAAATGTCAACTACATGCTTAGGATTTCCTTAAGAACATGTGTTCTGTAGCTATTTAGATATGAAAACACAACTTAGAGTGTCCACAGAAATGTTTGTAGGCATTAATTTTTACAGATATTAGTGTCTGTGGAAATAACCATGTGAAACTAGACATAAACGCTGCTTTCCCAGTGTTTCAGACAAATTTTTGGCCGAAATTTTAGATACTGGTTAATATTGTGACACATGGCTAGCATCATAAAATAATTTAGATATGGAAAATATTTATTTAGATGATCCATTGTGCATTACGTCAACAATGGTATGCAGGTTTAACAATGGACGTTTACAATTGCTGCTTGTCCTGTCAGTTCATGGCATACATGGTGGTTTTCATTTTTCTTGCTATGTAGCTTCAGTATTTTACACGTGGAAATAACGCAGGTAGCACCCTTTATGTAATTTTTGATAACTAGTTTGGAATATGGTGCAAAATTCAAATCGTTTGGATACTTTTGATCAAGATAGCTGCTCTGTGGCTATATTTGGCACTGACTGTTTCTTTTGAATGGCCACAAGAATAGTATGCTGTGGCTGGTTGTTTTGTTTTAATGGCTGGTAAAAATGTTAATTTGAGACTGACTGTTTAGTTATCTTGGCCAGTAATGTACTGTAATGGGATTGGCTGTTTCATTTCAATGGCAGTCAAAATACTGGGCTGTGAGATTAGGATAGGGGAGTGACTTACCACCATCTTGGTTTGTGATGTCAGACGGGATGTGGCTTACCACGGATCGTGATGTCATTGCTCCTGCACGTAGGCAACCGACTTGTGTCCTCTTGTGTCGTCGCGTATCAACTCGAATCGACAGAGATTTTCCTTCAATCGTATATTTCACTCTGCATCTAGCAACGCCTGTGGCATGATGGTATAGTGCACAAATGGCGCCTGTCTTTATAGAGATGTGTACGCAGCAAGCCTTCAAGTGTTCGTGCTGCAGCTGACAGGTGGAATCGACACAAGTCGAGCCTCTGCCGTGTGCCGCGACGGTCTGCTTCTAGCTGTGTTTCCATGATACTTGCTCCTCTGCCAGAGGATTAAAAGCTGTTGTAATTCACTACCCTAGCATTTAATATACCGTGTGGCTATAATGAAACTTTCCCCACATTAAGACGTTATAGCCCGGAAACTAACTATCGTACGAGTAGCAAACTTGGTGGCATTAACGTGCAGAGTATGGGGTGGATGATTTTCATGCGTCACAGCGTCGCCGACCAGTTTAACTATGGGCACCAAGTGCCGTGATCAGTCATTGTGATTTACAGTCTCACATACCTGGCCAGTCGCAGTGTCGACATGAGCTGGGACAAAAGGCGAAGGGCGTTGTTGGTGAAGCTCTGTTATCAAAACAACAGTAATGCTGCAGCTGCACTTCGAGAATATCGCCGGCTGTATGCATTACGGAAGGGTCCTCGTTCTCCACCTGGTGTGCGGAGCGTGATGAAGAAGTTCGAATCAGCTGGGGAACTGGGCGTCGCTTCCGGAAGAGGCCGATGACGTGTTGCACCACAGGTGGTTGATGTAATCGCTGTTGCTATGGCAGACAACGCTGCGCGCAATTTCCGATCGTCAGGCAGTTTAAATGGCTCTGAGCACTATGGGACTTAGCATCTGAGGTCATCACTCCCCTAGAACTTAGAACTACTTAAACCTAACTAACCTGAGGACATCACACACATGCATGTCCCAGGCAGGGTTCGAACCTGCGACCGTAGCAGTCGCGCGGTTCCAGACTGAAGCGCCTAGAACCGCTCGGCCACTCCGGCCGGCATCGTCAGGCAGTGTGCGTGTGTTGTCACGATAGTTAAGTATCCTGTGGTCCACTGTAGGGAAGGTGCTTAGAAACATTCTCAAATGGTATCCGTACAGTATCCGTATCGTAAAGCAGTTTGCACCACAGAATGCACAACGACGTGTTGCCTTCACTCCAACCCTCTCGCAAGGATTGAAGTTGACGAGGGCCGGCCCTCTCTGACGGATGAGGTAAACACACAGGATTGCTGAGTGTGGGGTCTTCACCTCCTACCACCGTGAATGAAGTTCCTCTGTGTGGTGAACGTGTCAGCCCTGGCGTGGCTTCACGGCTACATTCATCATTGGCCCATTCTACTTCCAACAGGTTGGCACTCAAAGACCAAAGACGTGCAAAGGACCAAAGACGTGCAGTGTGACTGGCCAGCGTTAATGTGATATGGTTCGCCAGCATGTCATACCCGCCCTTCAGGAGAGAGACGCACTGAACTCATTCCTCGTTAAATTCACCTGCTTCTCCGATACACATTTGGAAACGATAGAATTATCAGCCGCTCATTTACAAATGCTTGGCCGGCACGATCACCTGATCTCACTGCCTGTGATTTCTGTTTGTGGAGCTACCTGAAGGACACAGTTTATGAGGGGGACATTCACACATGTGCTGATCTGAAGCGCAGAATATCAAGAGAGGTAGCCAGCGTAGCTACTGACACGCTTCGTTCTGCTGTGCAGAATGCAAACCTGAGGTTTCAGGCTCTGATTGGCGGTATATTGAGCCCCTATTGTAGCAGTAATGGTACCGGTATCTAATGGTATGACGTACCGTAGCTGCATATTGTTTCAACTGAACTGATCCTGCATTATTTCTGTACCCGATGCCCTTGAAATAAATCACAAGCTGCGACATTGTCGTATGTATAATAAGTTTCCTTTAATTTACGTCTATGATCACAAACTTTTTGTTAATAGATTACCGGTTTCGATCTATAGTGAACATCATCACATCTGTTTTATAAAAACAAAGTCCTAATGTACTGCAGCCATAGTGGCATCGTCAAATGTTAAAGGCAGAAACAGCACCCATATATATTTGACGATGCTGGTGCTGATTCTGCATTTAACATTTGACGATGCCGCTATGGCTGCAGTACATTACGATTTTTTTACACTACTGGCCATTAAAATTGCTACACCAACAGGAAATGCAGATGTTAAACGGGTATTCATTGGACAAATATATTATACTAGAACTGACATGCGATTACATTTTTACGCAATTTGGGTGCATAGATCCTGCGAAATCAGTACCCAGAACAACCACCTCTGGCCGTAATAACGGCCTTGATACGCCTGGGCATTGACTCAAACAGAGCTTGGATGGGGTGTACAGGTACAGCTGCCCATGCAGCTTCAACACGATACCACATTTCATCAAGAGTAGTGACTGCCGTATTGTGACGAGCCAGTCGCTCGGCCACCATTGACCAGCCGTTTTAAATTGGTGAGAGATCTGGAGAATGTGCTGGCCAGGGAAGCAGTCGAACATTTTCTATATCCAGAAA
Source organism: Schistocerca serialis cubense (assembly GCF_023864345.2). Classification (NCBI taxonomy): domain Eukaryota; kingdom Metazoa; phylum Arthropoda; class Insecta; order Orthoptera; family Acrididae; genus Schistocerca; species Schistocerca serialis. The sequence goes on along the minus strand of NC_064645.1, from coordinate 363,325,000 downwards.
GGCCAGTACAGGGCCTGCAACATGTGGTCGTCCATTATTTTGCTGAAATGTAGGGTTTGGCAGGAATCGAATGAACGGTAGAGCCACGGGTCGTAACACATCTGAAATGTAGCGTCCACTGTTCAAAGTGCCGTCAATGCGAACAAGACGTGACCGACTCGTGTAACCAATAACACTCCATACCATCATGCAGGGTGAACGCCAGAATGGCCATGACGAATACACCCTTCCAATGTGCGTTCACCGCGATGTCGCGACCATCATGATGCTGTAAACAAAATCTGGATTCATCCGAAAAAATGACGTTTTGCCATTCGTGCACCCAGGTTCGTCGTTGAGTACACCATGGCAGGTGCTCTTGTCTGTGATGCAGCGTCAAGGGTAACCGCAGCCATGGTCTCCGAGCTGATAGTCCATGCTGCTAGAAACGGTGTCGAACTGTTCGTGCAGATGGTTGTTGTCTTGAAAACGTCCTCATATGTTGACTCAGCGATCGAGATGTGGCTGCACGATCCGTTACAGCCATGCGGATAAGATGCCTGTCATCTCGACTGCTAGTGATACGAGGCCGTTGGGATCCAGCACGGCGGTCCGTATTACCCTCCTGAACCCACCGATTCCATATTCTGCTAACAGTCATTGGATCTCGACCAACACGAGCAGCAATGTCGCGGTACGATAAACCGCAGTCGCCATAGGCTACAATCCGACCTTTATCAAAGTCGGAAACGTGATGGTACGCATTTCTCCTCCTTACACAATGCATCACAACAACGTTTCACCAGGCAACGCTGGTCAACTGCTGTTTGTGTATGAGATATCGGTTGGAAACTTCCTCATGCCAGCCAACCTTGTGTGAATGCTCTGAAAAGCTAATCATATGCATATCACAGCAGCTTCTTCCTGTCGGTTAAATTTCGCCTCTGTAGCACATCTTCGTGGTGTAGCAATTTTAATGGCCAGTAGTGTATAAAACAGATCTGATGATGGTAATTATAGACAGAAACCGGTAATCTGTTAACAAAAAGTTTGTGAGCGTTGACGTAAATTAATGGAAACTTCTTGAAATTAATGCTACCAATTTTGGTCTTCGTGCGGTAATTGGTTCCCGTGTAATAACGTGTTAAATAGGAAAAATTTAATTATAACCCATGGTATGTGACTGCGCTTTGATATCAACGTTACAGCGTGTTCAATGGTTCTTGTTTATTAAAGGACCGTTTGCTTAAAATTATCAACGCTTTATTCCTGTTTATTCAGAGGTCGGAAGATTAGTTTTGTTTTGATTAATCTGCACTAGTGCATACTTTCATTATTGTAGATCTTTCATTCGCTTCCATATTTGATGAGAATTGCCTTTAAATGTTCTAATTAACATGTACGGTCATTTTATTGCGTCCAATTGTCAAGTACGCCGGGGAAAGTGCACGTCCAGTGAGAACGACGTACTCCTCCTTGTTTACTGCCTGCTACTAAATCCGTTGGTCAAAATGGTTCAAATGGCTCTGAGCACTATGGGACTTAACAACTATGGTCATCAGTCCCCTAGAACTTATAACTACTTAAACCTAACTAACCTAAGGACATCACACACATCCATGCCCGAGGCAGGATTCGAACCTGCGACCGTAACAGTCGCGCGGTTCCGGACTGCGCGCCTAGAACCGCTAGACCACCGCGGCCGGCGAATCCGTTGTTAAAAAGTCTTATGTGCTGGTGCGGCACATGATTAATTGCTCGTATTTATTGTTAATCTAGACAAGAATAAATATTGTGACAAAATAAAAACACCTTTAGCCGTCCTCATGATTTTATTTTGTTGCTACCAGTTTCAACGCTTCATTGCGTCATCTGCAGGCTGTTTCTGGTGCGGTACGGGTTCATATGCTCCCCATGCGTAACACACCAGTTGCCAACATTACTGGATACGCAGATAATGTGAAACTTACGTGTCAGCCCCTGAGTGGTTGGAGGGCTGACACGTAAGTTTCACATTATCTGCGTATCCAGTAATGTTGGCAACTGGTGTGTTACGCATGGGGATCATATGAACCCGTACCGCATCAGAAACAGCCTGCAGATGACTGCAATGAAGCGTTGAAACTGGTAGCAACAAAATAAAATCATAAGGACGGCTAGAAGTGTTTTTATTTTGTCACGATAGTAAATGGCCGTCGTCCCAGAGGCCTCCTGCTAAAAGGATGGACGTACAAAAACTAGGTATAAATATGTACAGAGTTCAATATTCGGGTGCAGTACTGGCTTTAAAAGATAAATTAAAGCCTTTCTTAGGTATATAAATTTTGATGGTCTGGCTGCCCCAGGCTGCAGTGTCTGAGATTTTCTGCTTTGGAAACGCTTTATCACATGTTACCACCATTCCTTACTATCTATCGCCTTGAACAATAATCTTAAATCCACATTGATTACAATCCAAGTTGACTCTCAGCTAAGTGGGCTAAGTTTATAGCTAGGTTGAATATGGATCGTAATTCCGCTGTTCATGTGACTCATACGGCAACGTCTGGTAGTCTAATATATGCTTACTCCATTGTGTCTCTTAGACAACGGCCTTGACACACTGGTAAAACCGGTTCCAATCAGATCACCGAAGTTGCTTAGCTGGCAGTTGAATGGGTCACCGTCCGACTCTGCCGAGCGCTGTTGCCGAGCGGGGCGCACTCTGTCCTTGTGAGGCCAATTGAAGAGTTCCTTGACTGAGGGGTAGCGGCTCTGGTCACGAAAGCTGACAACGGCTGGGAAACTGGTGTGCTGCCCACATGCCGCTCTGTATCTACACCCAGTGAGTGACACCTAATGGCCGAGGCTGACACGGCAGCTCACTCGTACTAATGGTTCTTCCGAGGCCTGTTCGGAAGATTTATTTCTGTTAAATCAAACCTAAGGTCTGTTAACGATCTTCTTTCAAAACAGGTCAGTGCTGAGATCATCCAGAGCAACTGATGACGTCCTAAAAATAGTACTCATTTTGCACACCACACAGAATGTATAACCGGGATAGGCATGCTACCAATCCGAACCTTGGAGACATCGTATTTTTAGTATCGCGTATATACAGGGTGGTCCGTTGATCGTGACCATACCAAATATCTCACGAAATAAGCGCCAAACGAAAAAACTACAAAGAACGAAACTTGTCTAGCTTGAAGGGGGAAACCAGATGGAGCTATGGTTGGCCCGCTAGATGGCGTTGCCATAGGTCAAACGGATATCAACTGCGTTTTTTAAAATAGGAACCCCCATTTTTATTACATATTCGTGTAGTACGTAAACAAATATAAATGTTTTAGTTGGACCACTTTTTTCGCTTTGTGATAGATGGCGCTGTCATAGTCACAAACATATGGTTCACAATTTTAGACGAACAGTTGGTAACAGGTAGGTTTTTTAAATTAAAATACAGAACGTAGGTACATTTGAACAGTAATATCAGAAATTGAGTCCGCCTTGATGCAAAACACCTTGTTATTCGTTTATTTCTTTATTATCCCAAACTAGTTTTGGACGATAAATATCACCATCATCAGTGGGGTTTTTAAATCTAAAACACGCAGAAAATAGCTGATGTTCCACTTGTCGCAGCCATCGTGGATTTTCCGTCGCCCAATAGTGCATATTATGCCGGTTTGCGTTACAGCTGTTGGTGAATGGCGCTTCGTCGCTAAATAGAACGCGTGCAAAAAATGGGTCATCGTCCCGTAATTTCTCTTGTGCCTAGTGGCAGAACTGTACACGACGTTCAAAGTCGTCGCCATGTAATTCCTGGTGCATAGAAATATGGTATGGGTGTAATCGATGTTGATGTAGTATTCTCAACAGCGACGTTTTTGAGATTCCCGATTCCCGCGCAATTTGTCTGCTACTGATGTGCGGATTAGCCGCGACAGCAGCTAAAACACCTACTTGGGCATCATCATTTGTTGCAGGTCGTGGTTGACGTTTCACATGTGGCTGGACACTTCCCGTTTCCTTAAATAAGGTAACTATCCGGCGAACGGTCCTAACACTTGGATGATGTCGTCTAGGATACCGAGCAGCATAAATAGCACACGCCCGTTGGAAATTTTGATTACAATAGTCATACATATACACGATATCGACCTTTTCCGCAATTGGTAAACGGTCCATTTTGACAAGGGTAATGTATCACGAAGCAAATACCGTCCGCACTGGCGGAATGTTACGTGATACCATGTACTTACACGTTTGTGACTATTACAGCGCCATCTATCACAAAGCGAAAACAGTGGTCCAACTAAAACAATCATATTTCTTTACGTGCTACAGGAATATGTAATAAAAATGGGGGTTCCTATTTTAAAAAAACGCAGATGATGTCCGTCTCACCTATGTCAGTGCCATCTAGCAGGCCAACCATAGCGCCATCTGGTTTCCCCCTTCAAGCTAGAAGAGTTTCGTTCTTTGTAGTTTTTTTCGTTTGATGCTTATTTCGTGAGATATTAGGCCCGGTCACTATCGATGGCCCGCCCTGTATATCAACCTATACATAGGAACCCAAGGGCGTCTGGTGAGCACCTCCAGCAGGTCCGTACTTCGAGCGCCCTCTGCCGCCGCTATATAGGATACGCGGCGGCAGCGACTCAGCTCCACTTGTGGACGGCGTCACTTCGCAACGTGATGCTAAGCAGGTACCGCCTGGTCGCGGCTGCATCTTCATCGTTCGTGCTATTCCTTATGTACATCATAATAGCTGGACTCTGTTTCTTGCTGCATCACATGTACTGAGTCTTCGTTCGTTTGGAGAGATACAAGATAAGTGAATCTTCTGTTTGCGGTTTTACTTCTTCGCTAACCATTTCTGCGCCTGTCCAGCTTTCCGCTGACAATTGCCGCTCCACTCCATAGTCCACTTCTCCTTACACAACGCAAAGGAAGTATAAAATTTTTTTATGTCCACTGTCAGGACGATAGCTGGCCGTTGTGGCCGAGCGGTTCTAGGCGCTTCAGTCTGGAACCGCGCGACCGCTACGGTCGCAGGTTCGAATCATGCCTCGGGCATGGATGTGTGTGATGTCCTTAGGTTAGTTAGGTTTAAGTAGTTCTAAGTTCTAGGGGACTGATGACCTCAGATGTTAAGTCCCATAGTGCTCAGAGCCATTTGAACAATTTTTTCAGGACTATAAGAAAATTTCTAGTAAAATACTGCCGTGATTTGTTGGAACTTGGACGATCGCTTCTTGGTTAAAGAAACCAACCGTGTTTATGTAAGCCAGCTTAAACTGGTAATTGTTAACAATTATAGTAAGGCAGTGGGGAGTGGAGCTTCGTACCCCGATGCTTAATGTGTGTGTGTGTGTGTGGTGTGAGATGAAATGGGGGGGGGGGGGGCTGGTTGAGCTGTGTTTCAGGTTGTATCGGTAGGGGGTTTCCCTCTGTCGATCTTTGACTCAGTCTCTGGCATCGCCTATGACGTACCACTAGGGTATGCAATTGGCACCTTCTGCCTGATTTTAGAGGGCTGCCTACTTAGGCTCGCTCTCAGAGGCTAGGCGCAAATTGAGAAGCGTATAGCACGTGTGACGTGACACTAGACTACAGCGCGACACGCACGTGCCGCACAGTCTTTGTTGAAGTTTCCGCGTGCCCCGGCTGACTATCGGAGGCGGCGCAAGCCGACCCGCCGCGATGTACCGTGCTGTTAACACTAGCAGTATCCACCATAGCTTTGCGAGGCGGGGGAAGTGGGGGGAGGGGGGGGGGAAGAGACGGAGACGCACTCGCTATACGACATTTGAGGGACGTGCTGCAGTTCGAAGGCTCGGGCTAGTTACACGCCGAGGCCAACCATACAATCCGGTAACAAGCGTTGTAGAACACGCACCTTCATTTGCCTGTACATCACATTCAGTGACACGTGTGCACGGTTTATTACAGGACATACTTTACATTTTATGTACGTTGCCCAGTTTCATTTGGTTTCAGTTCCATGGCACAGTGGTATGGCTATGGCTGTGTTGCCAGGGTATTTGCCTCTCTTCCGGAGTTTTAAGGGGAAACTGAATGGCATTTCAATCAAAAAGTTATTATTTGTTTTGACTTGAATAGAATAGTATGTTTTAAATGGAGTTCCGACCTTCTTTATAGCGCTACCAGTAGTACATTTTATACTAGCTGAGTACCTGGCGTTGGCAGGCTATGTACGTATTAATTCCATCGTCTATTACTTCAACTCTTCCTTCCGCCTTCCTCTGTCCATTTCGTCCTCTTTCTCTCTCTGCCCATCTCTTCATCCCCCCTCACTCTACCTTTTACCCCCTCCGCTCTCTCTGTCCATCTCATCTCCTCTTCCCCTTACCTGTGTCCATTTCCTTATTACCCCTCACTATCTATCTCCTCCTCCCCCCATTCTTCTCCAGAAAGGCAATATATTAGTATTCGTACACAAACGCCCGTCACCCATATCTCTAGCGAATTTCACCCTACAGTTTCATGAAGCTCAATTTTCATGACTTCATATCCCTTAAACTATGTGCTGTACATCAATATACACTATATGATCAACAGTATCCGGACACCTGGCTGAAAATGACTTACTAGTTGGTGGCGCGCTCCATCGGTAATACTGGAATCCAGTATGGTGTTGGCCCACCCTTAGACTTGATGACAGCTTCCACTCTCGCAGGCACAAGTTCAATCAGGTGTTGGAAGGTTTCAAGGGGAATGGAAGCCCATTGTTCACGGAGTGCTGCACTGAGGAGAGGTATCGATGTCGGTCGGAGCAGCCTGGCTCGAAGTCGGCGTTCCAAAACATCCCAAAGGTGTTCTGTAGGATTGAGGTCAGGGCTCTGTGCAGGCCACTCCGCCAAGGGCAGTGCATTCTGAACAGGTGCTCGAACGTATTGATTGATTCAATCACCATCCTCGAAGTGCTCTTCAAGAATGGGAAGCAAGAAGGTGCTTAAAACATCACTGTAGGCCTGTGCTGTGATAGTGTCACGCAGACCACACCGTAACACCACCACCTCAGAGTTTTACTGTTGGCGCTACAAACGTTGGCAGATGACGTTTACCGGGCATCCGCCATACCCACACCCTGCCATCGCATAGCCACACCGTGTACCGTGATTCGTCACTCCAAACGTTTTTCCTCTGTTCAATCGTCCATTGTTTACGCTCCTTACACCAAGCGAGGCAACGTTTGGCATTTACCGGCATATGAGCAGCCACTCAACCATGAAATCCAAGTTTTCTCATCTCCCGCCTGTCATAGTACTTTCAGTGGATACTGATGCAGTTTGGAAGTCCAGTGTGATGGTCTGGATAGATGTCTGCCTATTACACAGTACGACCCTCTTCAACTGTCGGCGGTCTCTGTCAGTCAACAGGCGAGATCGGAATGTACGCTTTTGTGCTCTACATGTCCCTTCACGTTTCCACTTCACTATGATATCGGAAACAGTGGACCTAGGGATGTTTAGGAGTTTGGAAATCTCCAGTACAGACGCAGGACACAAGTGATACCCAGTCACCTGACCACATTCGAAGTCCGTGAGTTCCGTGGAGCTCCCCATTCTGCTCTCTCACGATGTCTAATGACTACTGAGGTCGCTGATATGGAGTACCTGGGAGTAAGTGTCAGCACAATGCACATAATACGGAAAATGTATGTTTTTGGGGTGTCCGGATACTTTTGGTCACATAGCGTGGTTTTACAGAAACATCTTGTGGCATATGCGACTGCCTCCTGCGAAATGCGTTGTGAATAGAGTTAGTAGTAAAGAAGTGATAAATGGAAACATCATGCATAATGTGGCAATTTTTCACGCATCTCATTGTTTATAACGTTATATCTCCCGAACTAAGTGTCGTATAACGACATAGTTTTGATAGTAAATTCATTAATATATATGAATACTGCTCCAAAATGTGTCACGAGTGCAATCAGTAGTGAAGAAGCAATAAAATAAAGTACAGTAAGTGATAAACTTTTTAATATAATTATTTTGTGTGGGTTGTCAGAGAGAAAACGTTTTGCGAAACTTTAAAATTATGTGTAGCGTTTGTTGGAAGTCACGTTTTTTCATTCTCGAACACTGGATGACTAAAGTTTTGGCTTGACGATGTCCACTATGGAAAAGCGGTAGTTACTGTCATTCTGAAGAATGTTGGGTCATCCCCATTGAAACCTAGGTAAATTGTATTCAAAGGGTGCAACTGAGGCTGTTAATTATTAAAATTAATATGTACACAGTTGCTGACACGGCCGCGAAATGTTGAAGATATTAAAGTATAGGTATTCATCCTTCGTAGGCTTCGCTGCCTTTGCAGCTCACCCTTTTGTAGTTGGTTCTCACCGCCTCAGCGATTCTTTCCAGACGTTAAGTAATTTGTGCACCAAGTTTTGCTGAAATCGGTGCAGTGATTTAGGAGGAGTTGTGGAACATACATATAGGCATATCTATCGGTTTTAAATAATGACTTTCACAAGAATTGTCAGTTAGACATCAACATGGCTGCCGCCTCAATTGTCAAAGGAAGAAATGAAAATTTACAGAGTACAATCAGATTTCCCGCTATTCGTCCGAAATAAAAAGTTGAAGAAGAATTTTTTTTGTTGATAGCTTGGTATCGCTATGCTTCATCGTATTCTACATTTTCTTGTTTCTTTCTTCCTGTATACTTTCGTTTATAAATGTAGTTTGTGGGGAGGAAGTGATTACTTTTGCTAATAATAGTAGAATTACAATTATAAAATGCCTGGTAAAAGTAATAGAGTATTCAACCTTAGTGTTGATTGGAGAAGAAGATATAAAAACAGTGAAGAAATCTTCCCAAGAGAAACTCAACACTGTAAGGAATAAATAAGGGTAGTGAAGAATTTGAAATAATTGACATTTATATTTTACCCAGTGTGTTCGATAAACAAGTGCAAACAATGAAATAGTGAAGGCATGAAATTAGGAATAAATGAACATTAGTCATAGCTGCAGAGCAGTAAATTTTTATATCTTGTAATTCTGGTGTTAGTTTCTTTTTTATGTCACACATGTTACAATAAGGGAAAACTGCACAGTTCCAATATTACGTTATTATATACACTCCTTTGTGAAGGGAACAGCAACTGCAAATATACACACACCGCGGGGTAATGAACCTGCCTCCACTTCCCCTATCAAAATTTAGAAGTTATAAATATACAGGGTGTTCATTTTAACTGAAGACATTGAAATATATCGAAAACTATACGTCGGATGAAAAAAATTTTAATTCCTACTTGTTTGTCTCGAAGGGAGACATCCAAAGATGCCAAACACGGCCCGCCACTCCTCCCTGTGCTTGGGTGGCGGTGGGGAAGCTGTTAAATCTTCTCTTTTTTTTCCTTTCTTGTTATTTTCACACCTGATACAGGTAGGCCAGCAGGGGCATATTACGCCGCTATTAGGCCACAGATAAAACTAAAGATACAAATGAAGACAATCGTAGAATAGACAGGGTGGATATGCAGACGTAGACACACAAAATTAAAACACATGGAGCCGTTCACAGGCGCAGAGTCCAAGAAAGAATGTTCAGGAATGTGGACACACACAGAGATGATAGATGTCACACGCGAATGTTGGAGCACTAAACGTATACACACTGGAACACAACGCCACACACAGACACTAGGCGATGATCTCTGGCACGCGAATGTCCACGTAACATGTGAGTCTGGGGACCTGCCAAGAGGTGAAGAAGTGGGTGGGGGAGGGAGAGGGGAGAGCAAAGATGCCAATGGCAGAGGAGATGGTAGGAGGAATGGAGGTATGGCGGTAGGGGAAGCCCGGGGGAGGAGTGGGGAGAAAGGGAGGAGGGAGGGAAGGGGGAGTGAAGGGAGAGAGGGTGCCCATAGGAACAGACACAGGAAGAGGGAGGGAGGATCAAAGTTGGTAGGAGGGGTAGATGGAGCGGAGGAGGGTATCATCAGGGAGGGGGAGCTGGCGGAAGCCACCTTGGGAGAGGGTAAGGAGGGTGAAGAGATGGAGAGCAGGTGGGATGTGGAAATACAGGCGCGGCTGCAGACGGGAGTGGGAGAGGATGGGAGAGACAAGCGGGTGAGGAGGATCGAGTTTACGGGAGGTGTAGACGATCTGTATCCACTCGTGGAAAGGGAGGATCCACGTGGGGGAGGGGAGACGGATGCGATAGGCGAGGCGAAGAGCATGGCGTTCTACGATCTGAAGGGATTTGTAAAAGGTAGGGGGAGCGGAGATCCAGACAGGGTGGGTTAAATCTTCTCTCGGAACTCCCGTTATTATTCCATATTACGATTCTACTGCATAATCTATATACGTTTTGCCTGAAGCATTTTCTTTGTTTCGCCACAGGTGGTTCTTTAATATGAGGAACAGAAGTGGGTACATAATCGTAATTTACGACATGCTTCTCAATGGTCCTGGAATATACAAAGGAACTGCAAGGTTCTAAATGGCAACGTATTCGAAACGTTGTATTCCTCCATTCCTCTGACATATGGAATAGGGGATTACTCGACGCGCCACCGTGGCCGTGTAATGAACTACGACTATTATAACAGGCAGTACACGGCGTCTGAAGCTCACGTATCGGCCAGATGTGTAACAGATAGCGGCTCTAAACATTACAGTACACGGACAGTGTTTATTGCCTGCACACCTACCTGTCATTTGGAGGACAAACGTGCGCGTGGACGATGAATGTTACAACTGCAGAAAAAAAGAAAACTGATTGAGGGAGAATGTAGAGAAAACGTTGCCGAGAAAGCTCGCTCTCGTTCGTTCATTACGAACGCCTTTGTCTGATGCCAGCGACAGGCTGACAAAAGGAAACGAAGTAATCACGTAACACAAGAAGTTGATGAAATAGCCGGCCGCGGTGGTCTCGCGGTTCTAGGCGCGCAGTCCGGAACCGCGCGACTGCTACGGTCGCAGGTTCGAATCCTGCCTCGGGCATGGATGTGTGTGATGTCCTTAGCTTAGTTAGGTTTAACTAGTTCTACGTTCTAGGGAACTGATGACCTAAGATGTTAAGTCCCATAGTGCTCAGAGCCATTTGAACCATTTGATGAAATAGCTGTACTAGCGGCAGTGGACCACCTTCCACGGGTAAGCTCCCGGGAGTTACAGCACGATTCCGGTATGTCCGTAGGTAATGTTGTCAATATGCTTAATTCTCATAAGTATCACCCACACCACGAGTCATTGCATCAAGAACTTCATTTCCATAGCAGGGTAGCGCTTTGTGAATGGACACTTCAACAAATGGAAACGACCTCCACGTTATTTGCCGAGGTACTATTTTGCGATGAGTCTTCATTCGCTAAACCTGCTAGCATTAATCGGCAAAACATGCATTACGGGAATGTAGATAATCCCTACCGGTTACGGCAGGCTGACCATCAACGTCCTTGGTCGGTTAACGTATGGTGTGGCATCAAGGTGAATGAACTCACTGTTCCGTATTTTATCGATGGTACGTTGAATGGACGCAAATATCGAACGTTTTTGGAACAGGAACTAGCGGTACTATAGCCCTGGATGTCCGACAACGTATTTGGTTTAAGCATGGCTGTTGCCCAGAGCTTGACACAATTAAAGCACGGGAGGTAGTACACCGTGTTTACACTGGCGGAAGTGATCCTTCTGTTGGCTCGCTAGGTAGCCAGATTTGACGTTGATGGATTTCTTTCTGTGGGACTATTTAAAAGGTAAGATGTAACAGCAAGTACCAACAGGTCCTGAAGAAATGGTCGATCGCATCAGAAATGCCTGTGCTGACATTCCCGGCGATATGCCCCTGTCCGGTAAAAGTCAGTTCACTGAAGCTAGCGGCACTAAGTTTGAAAACTTACTCTAATTGGAAAAGAAGAGTAGCGTTCTCCTCGAGATATGGCCACAGTGGTCGGTCTTGGAATCCCCTGTCCAACATGTCAGACAAATGCAACGTTACGAGTGGAATTTCCACTAACAAGTTATGAAATACTGGCCTGTCCTACGGTCGCAGCATGGAGGTGGGATCCCACTTACCATTGGATATTCAAGGGCCGTTTAGTAGCATGTCGTAAATTACGATTGTGTACTCGGAGAAACGAAGAAAATGCTTCAGACAAAACATGTGTAGATTTGGCCGTCGAATCATAATATTCAATTAAAAAAACCGGGGCTTCCATTGAAGATTTCAAAGTTGTCTCCCGCCACCCACGGAAGGGATTGGATGGGGGTCGAGTGTGTTTTCACTGGATGTGATAACATTGGAATTATAGCGTTTTTTGATCCGATTTTCTGTTTTCGAGGTACTTCAATGCCTTCAGTGAAAACGAACACACTGTATATTAAGGAGTGCAGCGGAAGATGTGGCCAATGGGTATATGAAAGATTCAGTTGAGGAAGCAATGTTAGGCAATGTAGACTGTGTCAATGAAAGGGATATAAGTGCAGCATTTAATGGCACTTGGCAAACGCGAGGCCACGCTTCAAAAACCGGTGACATCACCGCCACGACTGTAGAGACAAGCAAAGCGGCTGTTGCTGCTATTACGTCCTACTTTTGTAGGTGCCCAGAAAGACAAAAGCAAATTAGAGTGTACAAATGGAGCGATGGAAGCGACAGGAGTGAAGAAACTTTTCAATGCTCTCAGCTATGTTATGATGTACTGTACATCTACTGCTTAGGCGATGGGAACTTTCAAGGCTATAGTGAAATCGTGGCTTCCAAAACGCATGGGGAAGGGGTCAAAACAAAGAATCTTCAGTGTTTGGAGCACGTGAATACGAGAATGGGTGTCCTCATGAAAAAGTGAAGTCGTCACAAGGGAAACTTGCCGAATTGATGGCAAACCAACTGGATGCAATGCCAGCCATGAAGAGACACGGGTTAAAAATGTAATCATCGAAAAAGTCTGTTTATTGCCGTCATGGAGGTAGTAAAGCCAATATAAAAAGACTTGGCAAACACTGATCTACTTCGAAACTGCTTACATGGCAGGACACAGAATACAAACGAGTCTGTGAAGAATGTCATTTGGATTCGCTTACCCAAAAATATTTTTGTGGGCATATGCACCTTACACTATTGAAACTTTCACTCAAGGCAACATTAATAAACTTGATGTGCTGCAATAAATAGGACCACGTGAAGGCTGTCGCCTTGTGGAGACGATGATAAATTTCGGTATTGGGAGACTGAGAATTGCAGAAAACGATCTGAAGTTGTACAGTAGGGGTGCAAGACAGATCAAACAAGTTGCCGACAGGGAATTACAATTGGAAGATGAGGAGAACTAATGATTCAATCTAAGAACAAGGCATGTTCTGATGTCTCAGTTTTGGTCTCGGTAACCCATAAGTTTAGTTTTTCAATACTAAAGTTAGTCTCTCAGTTTCTAAGTACTACAGAAAGCTGAAAGTTTCAGGATACACTCAAAAACTTATTTTGTATCAGCTGAAGTTATTTTAAATAAAAAAAGGGATCGCCGAGTGGTTCTAGGCGCTACAGTCCGGAACCGCGCGACCGCTACAGTCGCAGGTTCGAATCTTGCCTCGGGCATGGATGTGTGTGATGTCCTTAGGTTGGTTAGGTTTAAGTCGTTCTAAGTTCTAGGGGACTGATGACCTCATAAGTTAAGTCCCATACTGCTCAGAGCCATTTTTTCTGACAAAAGGGATGTTTTAACATTTTATCGGGATATACACTCTAAAACAAATAAAAAAAGAGGCACAAATAAGGAGCTATGCCAGTTGCTCACAAATTGATTCTGATGCAGGTATCGAAAATGCAAAACTCAGTGTTTTGGCAGTCGATGGATGAGTGAGTGACGTTGCAGCACAATTTTACCGCGCATTTGGCAAGGATATTAAACAGGGCATACCAAGATACCAAGGCAAAAGGCCTTTGGGTATTTTCTTCAGTGTACTGACTTGAACAGTAACTGTGCCTCGCAAACAGCTGCGTGAATCACATACGCAGATGTCAGCATTTGAGAGATGACTTGAAGTTAGGCTCAAAGAAATCGGTTGGAGTACTCGGCGAATCGCTCGACATTTGCATAGGAGCGATGCCGGTATTCGACAATGACGGCAGGGTGAACCATGGCCGAACACAGCGTCAGCGACAACGACGGAACGAGAGGTCTGAACAAGCGTCAGAGAGGCATTCAAAGCCTCGGGTTCATCATTCTCATCGATCCGACATGCAACTGGTGGTTCAGTGACCATAAGAGCCATTGATAGGCGGCTCACAGAAAGGGTGCTAAGCTCACAGCGCCCCGTGCACTGAATACCATTGACCTCTCTACACCAAGAAGACCATTTGCAATGGTGTCGGGAATAATCGGCCTGGAAGCTCATCGACTGCAGTAGTATTGTCTTGACTGATGAGAGCCGCTCCGTTTTGAGTGCCGATGACTACCGAAGACTTGTCTGGAGACGCCCTGACACTTTGGGATACCAACCTAACTGTCGCCACTCCTACCGTTCCACAGCCGGGAGTAATGGTCTGGGATGGCATTTCATTCCATAACAAAACTCCCCGGCACCGATGAATCACAGCGGAACATCAGTGACAGTCTATGTCTCGCTTTGTTGTCCTTCACGGCAAGCCGTCCTGGGCTTACATTTCAGCAAGATAATGTCCATCCCGCACACGGCGGAAGTTTCTACTGCTTGTCTTGCCAAACAATACCTTGGCCAGCAAAGCAGCCGGATCTTTCCCCGAATGAGCACGTTTGTAGCACTGTGAGCAGGGCCCTCTAACCAGCTTGGGAATTTCACGATCTAAGGCGCCAGCTTGACAGAATTTGACACGGTATCCTAAAGACTCTATCAAGCAATGCTAAGCAGAATGACTGCTTGCATAAGAGCCAGAGATGCCCCAACGCATTACTGACCTGCTCAATTTCCGGATCCCTTTCTCTTGAATGAATCATCCAATTTTTCTCAAACTGTGATGATTTTTTGCCTGTACATGTATATTACACCTACCGATTTCCGCCCCATTCGAATCACTCCTTCGTTGTGATTTATTTTTTTGGCTTTAAATGTATATTATCCAGGTAGGGCTATCTGTTTTCCCTTAAAAGGAGTTATAAATCACTACTATAGCTTTGAAGAAGTGTTTTATGTGTATATGGGTACTGTGCTTCGATATCACCTTTCAGTAGTAATTGCTGAATGGTTCTTAGATATTAATGGTTCTTCCTCTTGAAACTATCGAATCTTTGTTAATGTTTATTCAGAGATCCGAAGAGTGTTTTGTTTTGTGCAATCTTCAGTAGTATGTTTCCGTATTTTTATCATAAAATATCTTTCATTCACCTCCATATTTAATGAGAACTGCCTTGAAATGTTCTGATTATCATGTAAGTTCAGATTACTACGTGAAGTTGTCGGGTTTGCCAGGCAGATTGCACCTCCAGTCTGGGTGACAGAGAGCGACCCTTTGATCTAAAGTGTCTGCATCAAAACCCGTTGTTCAAGAGGTTTACTTGCTGGTGCCGCACTTCTTTAATTCCTTGTATTCATTGTTAGGCGACACGGCTAAAACTTTATGCAGCTATTATTGTTCTGGTGTAGCACGGGCTTTAAAATATGAATTAAATTGGTTCTTTGGAGTAAATATTTTCGTGGTCTGGCACTTAAACTCCCAGTTCCTCGCTCTCCACGTTTCAGTTCCTGTTTGTACATTACTGTTGTATTCTCGGTTAATGTACATTCTGTTTACACCTCTAGGCGTTAACGACATTCCACCGTCTAGGGACGAAACTGTGAAGGTTATTATGCCCATTCACTGTTACCTACGCGAACCGTGGCCCGTCCCCCGTCTACCACTCACCGTCGAACTGGTTTTCCTGTTCGAACTCTCACCTCTGTTCCTTCCTGCTGGATGCACACCGAGAATTATTGTCTTGGATGTCTAAGTTAGTTGTAATTTCTATTGCTTCTGATGAATGCAGTATGTTGAAATTCATTCTACTGCTCTTCATCCTTGGTTAAGATGATTAAAAGGCAAACATAACTTTTATATAAAATAATAACGGTGACATAAATGATGTCACGCTCGAGATGTTAGACCTTTCTGTTCGATACAGAATACGATCGTGAAGGTAAATCTTGATATTAGTTGGAAGAGTTAAATAAGGACTGATTGAATAGGAAAGATGGAGCCAAGATTTATGAGGAAAGATATTGGTTTACCTTCCATTAGGAACGTGGGTGCACTCAACGACTGCGATATGACTTTCAAATGATACAGCATAGCGATCAGTCGTGCTTTTCTTGCAGGTTTTCCTCGGAAATTCTAGATTTCGGCTGGTGTGAAATGTGTGTGAAGTCTTATGGGTCATCAGTCCCTAAGCTTACACACTACTTAACCTAAATTATACTAAGGAAAAACACACACACACACAAACCCGTTCCGGAGGGAGGACTCGAACCTCCGCCGGGACCAGCCGCACAGTCCATGACTGCAGCGTTCGGCTAGTGCCTAGCCAGTATCAATGTAGCATTTCATAGTATCAAAGCATGTTCTAGTATGTCAGTCCCCTGTGGTTCGGGTTTCTGTCACAGTTTATTCAAGTCTCAGAGTTCGTTAAAGACATCCCAGTTTACACTGGATGGGCTAGAATCACCTTCAACTAGTAGTGCACGATTTGGGTATTTACACGCTACTGACCATAGGCATTCTTTAAATGGCTCTAGAACGGCCACAGCAGAGTCGGGTGGCCGGTAGAAAGATCCAAGAATTGACTTCGTTTCAGCTGGACATGTTACGCGCTACCAGATAACTTGGCTGTCACACTCAACTTAGACCTCAATAGAGACGATACTTTTTTGAACTGACACGAACACACCCCTTCCTGTAGTCTCTAATCTGTCTTTCCGATATACGTTCCACGACTCGCTAAGTATCTCAGAGCCTTCCATTTCGGGTTTCACCCAACTCTCGGCCCCGAAAATAATTTGAGCGCGAGAATTTTCCTGAAGAGCAATAAATTCGACAACTTTTTTACGAATACTTCAATAGTTTCTTGATAAAATTTTGACAGCTGAAATGTCTTTACTCTGAACGTGGTCTGACTTTCCCTGCTGCACATCGACTGTTGAGTGTTCATCAGAGTACTTGAGACAACCGCCTACCCTAAAAAGACCCTCATTTGCACTCTACAAGTACTCTGCTACCAGAATAGCTGCTTCCTTTGTCTAGTGATCCCTTGGTACATCAAGGGGAGTCCTACAAATCCCCACCCGATAACGCAGGTCTAGAAATCAGCAGACAAGATCAGAGTCGATGAATCCTTTGGTTGATACCCTCCACTCAGCTCCAAACCAAATGACCCTGATCAACTCTGGGAACAATTCTATAAATGGCAAACTCTGCTTGCAACCCAAGCATGAGGTCAGAAGTCTCCTATATAAAATCAAGGATGGCGTCAGGCGTCGTTGGTGCCGTCGTGATTCTCAACATGCAGACGACTGCATCCTGCACGCCTGACAGCCTCAGGTAAGGCCGCCTCCGTATGTTGGATGAGGCTCCCCAGCAGGCATACCGAGTGCGCATTGGCTTTCTTTACAGACTTGAACGCTTTCTGCCTAAGGCGCTCCGTAACAACCCTAACGTTGGAGTTCTGAATAACTAAAAACCCCTCTCCAAGTGTACCTATCCGGATCCTGCTGAAGGAACGGCCAGCTTCAGCATAGGGTGAATAGGCGAGGCCAGACGAACAGTCTCCGTATTTGCCCTCCTCCTCGAGCGGCACGAAACATTACCACCCACCTCTGTCTGCTGTGTGGACAGATTCACTGTGTCGGGTGCCCTAGGAGGTGCCTCGGTAGCAGAGCCCTTGCGAACAAGCGACACTCGAGGTGCCCCAAGTAATGCGCCAGATTCTCCGACACCGCTGCACTCCTAGACAGCAGCCTGGATGTGACTGACCGTAGCCAGAAGCGCATTCAGCTGTTCGCGAACTGCAGCAATCTCCTCCTACAACCTTCACGCAGTACGCACATATCCTACTTAACTTAGCAAGACTAGCTGAAAAAATAAACTAATAAACTGTAAAAGCAGACAGAATGCTTGATATGCAACTTGCAGCACTGCTCATGTGTTGCCAATGTACGCTGATGAAATTTGATAAATGTAGCATGAGAAAAAGACACGAAGAGTTAACATGTAGCTTGCCCATCTGTAAATCTGTATCATCCGAGAGCCTGACTGGCTTACTAAACGAACAGACGCTTGTCTTCAAAACAAATGAGCAAATACTCCTCTATAGAGTGAATGAATGTACACTTGCTAAAACGCGAGATTAAACTTCTTAAACAGAGAAATACGCAAGAAAATTAATAAATACACTACGAGAAAAAGACAGAAACAGATAAAAACTTAACTTACCGCTCTGTAGATCTGCATCAGCCGAGAGCTCAGGCTTCATAACGGAGGTCCAGAAATCTGGAGACAGTACTGTCAAAGAATCGACGGAGTATTTTGTTGACGCCCTGCACTCGACTACAACCCAAAGAACCTCGATCAGTTCCGAAAACATGGCTGCAAATTGAGAGATCTGCTTGTACCTCGCATATAACGCCAGCAGTCTTCACTACTTCCGCATGCTGCGCAGACGAATTGAGGATGTCTACAGAACCAAAGCCACAGACGGCACAACCTACATGCACGATAGCCGCAGGCAGGGTCTCCTCCACATCTCGAAAGAGGGTCCCGGCAGACATACTGAATGCACATCAGATATATTTCTGCTCCTGGGTGCTATTTCTCTAAGGCACACTATCACGCCTAACATTGGAGCTCCCGATAACTAGTAAACACCCCCTCCCGTGTTCCTGCTCGGACCCTGTTAAAGGAGTGGCCACATGTTGCATGGAGGCTTAATTATAAATATTAATGAATAAATGCAATAATTTTAGTAGCTCTAACTGGTTGGCCCTGACTAGTATTAGCACGGAATCTGACTGCATAAAATAAAAATAAAGAATGGCAAGGAATTTCCATTAACACAACTGATTAATTAAGTCCCCTGCAACTATAAAAGCTACGAACAACAAAGCACAGGTGTAAATGTTCTGTGTGTGGTAGTGTGACTCAACGTACATGTATCTGGCTCGGTTGTTTCTCAATACGACAAAATATTTTAAACGCCATTTACAATGAACTAATTGGTTTCTATGTGCAATTATAGTATTTCTGGTTTTTCAGAGTTACAAATCTAATAAATGAACACAAGCAAGATGTTTGTTGACTGTACCTGTGAGCAAGAGGCATTGTTATTAAAGAAAACTGTAATACCTTTTTACCTCATTATATATCGACGAAAATTTTCCATTACACCAGAATTATAAATGAAAAGCCCATCTCCTTTCTCAAATACACTGTGACAATTGCAACTTCTTCTATCTATACATTACACCAACCGAACAGCATCTACTCTCTCGCCAAACAGAACAACAACTGCTCTCGACATCCTTTCAACTAGTACTGCACCAGTAGAGGCGGCAGAATAATAATCTTTGGCGCAGTCTCTGGCGCTGTGACTCAGTGTAGCCACCTTTCAATGTCCACTGACTGGGTGAATCGGCGGTTCCAGACGGCCAGCCTCCACACTGACTCTCCGCCATGAGCGGAAAGATCCGCTACTCACCTTGTGGTGAGGGCAGATTTACCGCGTTGGGTATACTATTTAGTGGCGCAATAACAGGGATGGTTAATCGGCTGTGGAAGCAACATAAAATCGGTACAGTCTTCAGGGCCCCAGTAAATATCGTAGAACTACTGAAGCCTCCGAAAGATGATGTAGGCCTCAAAACACCGGGAATATACAAAATATCTTGTAGGCGTGGGCAGTTTTATGTCGGTCAGACGTTCGTACTCTTGAAGAGCGTGGCACAGAACATGAAAGGTGTTTCCGCGTACGCTAACCCGAATAATCAGCTGTAGCGGAGCATGCTCTAGACACCGAATTGCATTAGACGATCTTCTATTATTAAACGGACCAACGGCTTCTGGGATAGCATAATACATCAAGGAATAGATGCCAAAATATCGGACAATGCCCTCAATAAAGATGGTCGATTGCAGCTGAGTACTGCCTGAGATCCCATGACCAGGGAGCTGAAGTGGGCGCGTCGGTCTCGCAAACAAAACGTTGACGCATATGACGTGGGACTACGCACCAGTGACGTCACTGACGGCGGCGCGGCTATATAAGCATAGCAGCGGCATTCAGACGACAGTCAGCCACTAGAAAATGGCAGAGGAGATCTCTGCTGAAAGCTTGATGGCAATTAACGACTTAATGTGGCTTGAATCCCTAGAATATTTGTTAATCAAACGAATGTTTTGATTGTAGTGTAGATTAGAGTATCACCTGCAACCCCCTCCCCCCTCCAAAAGACCGAATTTTTTATGCATTACATTTGGGTGGTCAATAAAAGTCTGAGATTTGTTAGTAGATGTACACATAGTAGACATCCACATATGCCACAATACGATTACAGATTTTAATCTTTCAGTCTTTTGTAAAGATTTCTTTCCGTTCTTATCTTGTAGACGAATAGTTGTTAATAGAAATGACTCATCAACTAATCAGAAACGCACACTGTTCAAAATTGTGACGGAAAAGATGACATTCAGGTAGTGAAGTGTTGACTAAATTATGTGACAGCTGGACAATGACAAGAAGATAGTAGGACTCGGTCTCGAGCTTGCTGGCAAAGGTTCGTACGGCTGATACGAAGTTAAAATAAGGAAAAAACTGGCGGTCCTAATTTTTACAGTCAGAGCAGTACGACAAATTTAAAGAAAAAATAATGTCCTGGGTGCCACATGTGTATTAGTGCGAAGCACAGTAGGATACCCACCATGTGGTACGGGCCATGAATGGTTATTACAGAAAGAAAAGGACGACAGATATCTTGCTGTCGCTAAATTGTACAGATCTTTTTGGCTGTGGAACGCTCTGGGCAATTTATAGAATGGCAGTTATCTAAACAAACCACAGACGCATTTACCTTAAATACACATAGCAAATTTAATATGTGTCACTGAAAATAACGTAAAGATTTACGGATATAGAACGTTTACCATAGTCTCAACAACATAATATGCTCATGATTTGTCAGAGTCCGAACTAGAGCATTGTAGTAACCTTGGTACTTCAAAAGAAATCCTTTTACAACGTAGGAGTTGGGCTATTATGAATATTACAACTTTTCTCTGTTATTGTTAATCAAAAATAAATTTTAGTTTAACTAAAATTAAGAATTCACAGGTTCCCAAGCTCCTAATATTATAAAACTAAACATAATAACAGAGATAGTCCTTTCAAGATTCATAAATTTGCAGCATTTATTAAATATCAAGAAAACGTTCAAACTGTTCAAAATTAATAAACATATTAATAGCAAACGGTTGGTTACATTTTGCAAAAACGCTGAGACAGTAGTGGCTACGCAGTACACAGTTATTGTACTAGAATGAGATTTTCACTTTGCAGCGGGCAAGTGCCTTGGGTAGCTCAGTTGGTAGAGCACTTGCCCGCGAGAGGCAAAGGTCCCGAGTTCGAGTCTCGGTCCGGCACACAGTTTTAATCTGCCAGGAAGTTTCATATCAGCGCACACTCAGCTGCAGAGTAAAAATCTCATTCTGACTACATTTATGTATTCCGTGTGTGTTTGGAGTATAGTGTAATATTTGTGTTTTATGATATGATGATGATGATGATGATAGAGGCTGAAATGCGGTGCCGGCACACAGCCTACTCCTCGCTTACAGCACCGAGGGGGCCACCAAACTAGCGCCCTCATCCGACGGACGGACCAGCATCAACAATGTCATTTAGCTACAGTATAGCAGGTCAGCAACTGGAAGCACTTAATTCACAAATTATCTGGGAGTACGCATTAGGAGTGATTTAAAATGGAATGATCATTTAAAGTTGATCGTCGGTAAAGCAGATGCCAGACTGATATTCATTGGAAGAATCCTAAGGATATGCCATCCGAAAACAAAGGAAGTAGGTTACAGTACATTTGTTCACCCACTGCTTGAATACTGCTCAGCAGTGTGGGATCCGTACCAGATAGGGTTGATAGAAGAGATAGAGAAGATCCAACGGAGAGCAGCGCGCTTCGTTACACGATCATTTACTAATCGTGAAAGCGTTACGGAGATGATAGATAAACTCCAGTGGAGGGCTCTTCAGGAGAGACGCTCAGTAGCTCGGTACGGGCTTTTGTTGAAGTTTCGAGAACATACCTTCACCGAGGAGTCAAGCAGTACATTGCTCCCTCCTACGTACATCTCGCGAAGAGACCATGAGGATAAAATCAGAGAGATTAGAGTCCACACAGAGGCATACCGACAATCCTTCTTTCCACGAACAGTACGAGACTGGAATAGAAGGTAGAACCGATAGAGGTACTCAAGGTACCCTCCGCCACACACTGTCAGGTGGCTTGCGGAGTATGGATGTAGATGTAGATGTAGACCTCACGTCGTGAGACAGAGTTGGTATTTCAAGCAGGACATTGGGGCAAAGTCTGGTGACCAGGAAATTTACGCCGTCACCTCTCCTTCCCTTGCCAGCCAAACGCTGGCATGGAAATTTTTTTCCACCACCACCAGATTACCAACGCCAACGCACGAGAGTGTGTAGCAGCCTCGGCTACGGAGGTTGGTTGTGTAACTTGGATGTAAGCATAATAATAAATAACAATGGCTCTGTCGCAGACAATGTTATGAACGTAAGTCCCTTTGGCAACAACTGACATACTTTGAAGGACGTCACTAAACATCGTTGAAAACTCTTACAGTTGCCAGGAGACTTGCAACACTATTGCTCGCATAGTTCTCGTGCGCTTGTGAACTGTGAGAGAACTATCTATCTACTTTCTCGTGGCATACCGCCAGCGCAATTACCACTCTGTAACACACGTTTCTCTATAGCGCTGAAACGTAGTCTCCTAACCTTGACTTTCTACGCAGTCTGTCGATGCTTTACGATACTATTTGCGCAACATTTCTCAGCGTTTTAATATTGTTTATCGGAGTCTAGGTCACATTTACGACTACCCGTCTTATATCATTTTAGAACATCATCAGAGCAGTTAAATAAAGTAAAGGAAATGCTAAGCCTTGTCTTACGTAACTAAGCTGAAGTACATAGGCGATGAATACAGAAGTGGTACGACAGCTACTGTGGATGCGCTGTGCTCAGCCTTCCTTTACATTGGATACACATACATTTCAAAGTCATTATTTGTAAAAGATTGTGGGTGGGCACGTAAGGAGGTATCTCCCTCTGTATATGGTACATCCAGACGACGAAATCTTTGTCCTAAAAGAAACCAGCTCCAGAGATAAAATTAAAATTATTTATGGGCAGTGTAAACAGCGACTGCTGAAATCTTTAGGTCAGCCACAAGTCGTAATCAACATTTTATTGACCGGTTTCGCTCACTTTGATAGGATTTGACAAGAGCAGCGTCAGAAACTGTGGAATATATAGTTCAAAGTAGCTAGCAATGTAATGAGCCAAATATTTTGAACGGTAAATTCAAACGTTTTTGATGATTCTCTTTTGAAATTTAGTTCAAAGCAGCCGGCAGTGTAATCAGCCAATTACTTTGAACTGTAAGTCCCACAGTTTCTGACGATGCTCTTATGAAATTGGGGAGACTGGACACTAAAAAGTATCGATTACTACTTGTGGCTGTTCTATAAATTTCATAAAACATGTAGTCGATGTATAAAACTAAAACCTGAATGGAAGAGAAATTAGAAGTTCACATCTCAAACGCATTTTCTTCATTAGTGTGCTTATTCTGCGGTGCACAACCAAAGGTGGTTTTCTGTGCGGGCAACACATACAGCGTGCAGTTAAACATCGTTGCTAAACGAATCTGCGAGATTCTCTTCCATTCTAGTATTAGTTCTGTACAATGATCATAATTTTAGTTTTATCTTTCAACTGTTCTGTTTCAACACGACGACTTCGTCATCTTCATGTACCACATTTACGTGGCGATACTTAACATTCTTGCTCACACTTCGTTACAATGACGTTGGGCTATCCTGTACGTGTATTCGTGAGATAACAGGAGTGGAGCACGGAACATACCCTGTGACTACAATAGGTATAGCATACACTGATATGTTCATAATACTGTATTTCAGATTAGTTACGTAATTACAAAGTCAGTTTCTAATACTTGTTTTATACCAGGTCTGGACATCTAAAATGAAACGTAATCATGGTAAACGTGGTGATCAGCCAGAACGTTATGACCACCGACCTACTATCGATGTAAAGTTGTCCAGGCGGTATCAGCGTCACCTGGCGAGGAATGACTGCTAGGAAGACACACCCACGGGGCATGTAATATCAGTGAGCGTGCTGTCCGGGTGTAGAATGGGGAAGGTGCGCGAACTATCCCAGTTTTACGGAGGGCAGATTGCGATGGCCCAGGTATCGGCACGAATATTTCCGAAACTCCACAACTTGTCGGACATTCGAGGAGTACTCTCCCGTGTGTTATCAACACGTGGCGAAACCGAAGTGAAACCACGGTCAGACGTCGTGGAGCTGGGCAGCGACTCCTCATGTCCGACGTCGTAGGCTGGGCAGACTAGTTAAACAGGAGGGGCGCCAACTGCTGCGGAACTAACATCAAGCTTTAATGCTGGGCACAATATAAGTGTGTCTGAACACACAATGCACCGAACACTCGTAACGTTGGGCCTCGGCAGCCTACAACTAATGGTTGTGTCAACACAACGCCATCGTTAACTACGACTGAAATGGGCACGTGACCATCGGCACAGGACGCTGTCGCAGTGGTAGAGCGTTGCATGGCCTGATAAATCCCGATAACTTCATCATGCCGGTGTGAGGGCGCGAATCCGTCGTCTCCCAGGGGAATAGCTCCTTGACACCTGTATTGCAGGACGGCGCTAAGATGGCAGCGGCTCCGTTATGCTCTGGGGAACATTGATGGGGGCATCCATGGGTCCAGTGGAGCTCGAGCAAGGCACCATGACGACCAAGGAGTATCGTACACTGGTTGCAGACCACGCACATCCATTTAAATCTACATCTACATCTACATGGATACTCTGCAAATCACATTTAAGTGCTTAGCAGAGAGTTCATCGAACCACCTTCACAATTCTCTAATATTCCAATCTCGTATAGCTCGCGGGAAGAATGAACACCTATATCTTTCCGTACGAGCTCTGACTTCTCTTACTTTATTGTGGTGATCGTTCCTCCCTATGTAGGTCGGTGTCAACAAAATATTTTCGCATTCGGAGGAGAAAGCTGGTGACTGGAATTTCGTGAGAAGATTCCGTCGCAACGAAAAACGCCTTTCTTTTAATGGTGTCCAGCATAAATCCTGTATCATTTCTGTGAGACTCTCTCCTATATTTCGCGATAAAAGGTGCTGCCCTTCTTTGAACTTTTTCGATGTACTCCGCCAGTCCAATCTGGTAACGATCGCACACCGCGCAGCAGTATTCTAAAAGAGTACGGACAAGCGTAGTGTAGGCCGTCTCCTTAGTAGGTGTGTTACATTTTTGTAAGTGTCCTGCCAATAAAACGCAGTCTTTGGTTAGCCTTCCCCACAACATCTTCTATGTGTTCCTTTCAGCTTAAGTTGTTCGTAATTGTAATACCTAGGTGTTTAGTTGAATTTACAGCTTTTAGATTAAACTGATTTATCGTGTAACCGGAGTTTGAGACCCTTTTAGCACTCATGTGGATGACCTCTCACTTTTCGTTATTTAGGACCAACTGCCACTTTTCGCACCATTCGGATATTTCTTCGAAATCGTTTTGCAGTTTGTTTTGATCTTCTGATGACTTTATTAGTCGATAAACAACAGCGTTATCTGCAAAAAACCGAAAATGGCTGCTCAGATTGTCTCCCAAACCGTTTATATAGATAAGGAACAGCAAAGGGCCTATAACACTACCTTGGGGAACGCCTGAAATCACTTCTGTTTCACTCGATGACTTTCCGTCAGTTACTACTAACTGTGGCCTCTCTGACAGGAAATCTCAAATCGTCACATAACTGAGATGATATTCCATAGGCATGCAGTCTCACTACGAGCCGCTTGTGTGGTACAGTGTCAAAAGCCTTCCGGAAATTCAGGAATGCGGAATCGATCTGAAATCCCTTGTCAATAGCACTCAACACTTCATGTGAATAAATAGCTAGTTGTGTCTCACAGGAGCGATGTTTTCTAAACCCATGTTAACTGCGTGTCGATAGACAGTTTTCTTCGAGGTAATTTATAATGTTCGAACACAATATACGTTCTAAAATCCTCTGCATATCGACGTTAACGATATGGGCCTGTAATTTAGTGGATTGCTCCTCCTACATTTCTTGAATATTGGTGTGACCTGAGTAACTTTCCAGTCTTTGGGTACGGATCATTCGTCGAGCGAACGGTTGTATATGATTGTTACGTATGGAGCTAATGCAGCAGCATACTCCGAATGAACCTAATTGGTAAACAGTCTGGAACAGAACACTAGCTTTTGTTAAGTGATTTCACGATGACTATTTTTGCCGACAGCAGCGGCATATTTCAACAAGATAACGCGTCGTGTCACAAGGCCCGGAGAGTGGTGGAGTGGTTCTAGGAACACAGTGGCGATTTCCCATTGATGTGCTGACACCGCAGCTCGGCAGATCTGAATCTGATCTTGGAAGTGATGGAACGTGGCGTCTGAGCTCATCGCCCTCGACCCCCTCCCCGGAATTTACGGGATTCAGGTGATTTGATGTACAGATATGATGCCAACATCCACCAGCAGCCTACCGAGGCATCATTGCTTCCATGCCACGACGCGTCGCCGCTGTTATCCGTGCAAGGTGGACATACCAGCTATGAGGCAGGTGATCATAACGTTGGGGCTGATGAGTGTAAGCGCGAAATAGACTGGTGTCAAGTCAAGCTTTCCTAAATTTCGTAGTGTCTGTGCACTAACAATCCGGACTCCGTATGTTACACCGGATAATTTTACGTACACCAACTTTCTATACACTGCAGTTTACAGGTAATAGCTTCTTTCTGTTCTACACTTGCAAAGCTACTAGTGAATAACATGTACAAGAGAGTGTGACTAGATCAAATCAAAAGCTGTTTCGTTCGTGTGGAGGTTTCTTTCTATTGGTGGCCTGAAAGAGAAATCCTAATGTAAGAATTAATTGTAGCAGAATTAGTGATGGTGAACGAATTGTAGTTGATATGATCATGTCTTAAAGGGTTTCTTGTGACTTTTTAATTGGGAAATCACGATACTTGTGAGACGCTAACACATAAAGACGTTTGCTTTTTAAGAAGCTCATTTACCATGGGGTTGAAGGAGTTCGGCGTCTGGTCTTGTCCTAAAACAGTTTCTAAATTCCTCTAATATAATCTTTTATGAAACGTATCACTGGTTTGCCAAGATGATGTGGTGTACACCATCTTCCAAAAATCAAGGAGAAATCGCTAAACTACAATAACGCAAATTTAATTTCAGCTGCTATGAAACAAATAAAATGATAATCTCGCATGATCCACATGAAGCCAAAGTATAAATTAGATATCAGTTTGGAATGAAAATCGCAGTGTCAAATGGAATCTTGACTACTCCAGCCACGAACATAATACACAGTAACATATAACGTAGTTAGGAAAATTCCTGTGATATTTATAGGAAGTGCATACTATTGTTTCTGTTAAAACTAAAGTAGCACTTGCAACCTACGTCCTCAGTTCTTCGCTAGATATTTTTTAATCGCTGTCTTGCTGCACAGTTTTTATCCTCTACAGCTCCATCTAGTACCATGGAAGTTATTCCTTGATGTCTTAACTCATGTCCTACCATCCTGTCCCTTGTTCTTGTTACTGTTTTCCACAAATAGCTTTCTTCAAAAAATGGTTCAAATGGCTCTGAGCACTATGGGACTCAACTGCTGAGGTCATTAGTCCCCTAGAACTTAGAACTAGTTAAACCTAACTAACCTAAGGACATCACAAACATCCATGCCCGAGGCAGGATTCAAACCTGCGACCGTAGCGGTCTTGCGGTTCCAGACTGCAGCGCCTTTAACCGCACGGCCATAGCTTTCTTCGTCCATTCTGCGTAAAGCCTTCTCGTTCCTTGCCTTATCAGACCACCTAATTTTCAACATTCTTCTGTAGTATCACGTCTCAAGTTATTCGATTCTCTTCTGTTCCAATTTTTCCACAGTCCATGTTCCGTAGAATGATGTACTCCAAACGTACGTTCTCGGAAATTTTTTCCTCAAGTTGAGGCCTATGTTTCACACTAGGAGACTTCTCTTGACCAGGAACATGCCCTCTCTCACGTTCTGCCAGTGCCAGTCTACCATTCACGTCACCCTTTCCTCCTTGTTCTGCCCATCAGTCTGTTTTTTCTTTCTACCTAAGTAGCAGGATTCCTCAATTTTATCTTCTTCGTGATCACCAGCCATGATGTTAAGTTTCTCGCTATTCTCATTTCCGTTACATCTCAGCAGATTCGTCTTTCATCGATTTACTCTCAATCCATAGTCTATACTCATTAGATTGTTCATTCCACTGAACAGATCCTCTAATTTTTCTTCACTTTCATTGATGATAGTAATGTAATCAGCGAATCTTATCACTGATATACTTTCAGCTCCAGTTTTAATTCCACCCTTGAACCTTCCGTTTCCATTATTATTTCTTCAATGTATAGATTGAACAGTAGGGGAGAAAGACTACATCTCGGTCTTACGTCCTTTTCAATCGGCTTATTGGTTCTTGGTCATCCTTACTTATTTACTGATACATACAGAAAAAGCGACCTAATTTTCTGACATTTAGTCTATCCTATCACAGGTCAGGACGTCAGCGTTGTATACAGCGTTATTTACGGATACCTCTAGGGTTTCAGAAGATGACTATATGGCAGCTATAAGATAGTAGACACCTATAAGTACATAGAGCAGCTATTCAAGTTTTCAACTCACATTACAAATGCCCCAAAAGTGAACCATTTGTCATGCGTCAATATGTTCGTGCTATAATTTGAAGTTGCTGTAGTATTTGCCTGGGAACTGGGAAAGCACTAGGCCAATAGCCTGCTCTTCAATGGGTTACCTATCTGTCGTTGAAAACTAATTCGTTACGAAAATATGGAGTGGATGACCTGTATACGTGCACTCACACATCTGCCCCTTAGTGTTGCAATCTGAAACTACGTCGCAGGCGTGTATTAGAACTACAGGGTGTTACAAAAAGGTACGGCCAAACTTTCAGGAAACATTCCTCACACACAAATAAAGAAAAGATGTTACGTGGACATGTGTCCGGAAACGCTTAATTTCCATGTTAGAGCTCATTTTAGTTTCGTCAGTATGTTCTGTACTTCCTCGATTCACCGCCAGTTGGCCCAATTGAACGAAGGTAATGTTGACTTCGGTGCTTGTGTTGACATGCGACTCATTGCTCTACAGTACTAGCATCAAGCACATCAGTACGTAGCATCAACAGGTTAGTGTTCATCATGAACGTGGGTTTGCAGTCAGTGCAATGTTTACAAATGCGGAGTTGGCAGATGCCCATTTCATGCATGGATTAGCACGGGGCAATAGCCGTGGCGCGGTACGTTTGTATCGAGACAGATTTCCAGAACGAAGGTGTCCCGACAGGAAGACGTTCGAAGCAATTGATCGGCGTCTTAGGGAGCACGGAACATTCCAGCCTATGACTCGCGACTGGGGAAGACCTAGAACGACGAGGACACCTGCAATGAACGCGGCAATTCTTCGTGCAGTTGACGATAACCCTAATGTCAGCGTCAGAGAAGTTGCTGCTGTACAAGGTAACGTTGACCACGTCACTGTATGGAGAGTGCTACGGGAGAACCAGTTGTTTCCGTACCATGTACAGCGTGTGCAGGCACTATCAGCAGCTGATTGGCCTCCACGGGTACACTTCTGCGAATGGTTCATCCAACAGTGTGTCAATCCTCATTTCAGTGCAAATGTTCTCTTTACGGATGAGGCTTCATTCCAACGTGATCAAATTGTAAATTTTCACAATCAACATGTGTGGGCTGACGAGAATCCGCGCGCAATTGTGCAATCACGTCATCAACACAGATTTTCTGTGAACGTTTGGGCAGGCATTGTTGGTGATGTCTTGATTGGGCCCCATGTTCTTCCACCTTTGCTCAATGGAGCACGTTATCATGATTTCATGCGGGATACTCTACCTGTGCTGCTAGAACATGTGCCTTTACAAGTACAACACAACGTGTGGTTCATGCACGATGCAGCTCCTGCACATTTCAGTCGAAGTGTTCGTACGCTTCTCAGCAACAGATTCGGTGACCGATGGATTGGTAGAGGCGGACCAATTCCATGGCCTCCACGCTCTCCTGACCTCATCCCATTTGACTTTCATTTATGGGGGAACTTGAAAGCTCTTGTCTACGCAACCCCGGTACCAAATGTAGAGACTCTTCGTGCTCGTATCATGGACGGCTGTGATACAATACGCCATTCTCCAGGGCTGCATCAGCGCATCAGGAATTCCATGCGACGGAGGGTGGATGCATGTATCCTAGCTAACGGAGGACATTTTGAGTATTTCCTGTAACAGAGTGATTGAAGTCACGCTGGTACGTTCTGTTGCTGTGTGTTTCCGTTCCATGATTAATGTGATTTAAAGAGAAGTAATAAAATGAGCTCTAACATGGAAAGTAAGCGTTTCCGGAGACATGTCCACATAATATATTTTCTTTCTTTGTGTGTGGGGAATGTTTCCTGAAAGTTTGGCCGTACCTTTTTGTAACACCCTGTAGAAACTATCCACTAGTATCTATCTATTTTTTGAATATCTTCCTGTTCTTTGCAGTCGTTTTCCGAAACCTCGGAGATACTTATGAATCACACAGTATTTTCTGTCGATACACACAATTCTCTAGAAATGATAAAGCATGTGTAACAGTCGAAGACACATCACCGACCTGTAATCATGACAGTCAAGATGTTGAAAACCTTCTCCGAAACAAAAGCCACTACATACTCTACTACAAGCCAACATGTAAACTCGTAGTAACATACTCGTACCGGTGTTTGAGTAGAAGCACATTGGACTGCTGATTTATTCCGTTGTACAGTTTCGTTTGATAATGATACTCTAGTGAGAAAACTGAAATGAAAACTTTGGAGGAATGAAGGTTTATCACATTTTACACAGCTTCTGTAATATACAGTGAAGAGCCAAAGAAACTGGTACATCTGCCTAATATCGTGTAGGGCCCCTGCGAGCGGGCAGAAGTGCCGCAACACGACGTGGCATGGACTCGACTAATGTCTGAAGTAGGGCTGGAGGGAACTGACACCATGAATCCTGCAGGACTGGCCATAAATCCATAAGAGTAGGACAGGGTGGAGATCTCTTCTGAACAGCACGTTGCAAGGTTTACCGGATATGCTCAGTAATGTTCATGTCCGCGGAGTTTCGCGGCCAGCGGAGGCGTTTAAACACAGAAGAGTGTTCCTGGAGCCATTCTATAGCAATTCTGGACATGTGGGGTGGACATGTGGGATGGAATTGCACAATCCATCGGAAAACACAATGAACACTAATGGATGTAGATGGTCAGAGAGTATGCGTACGTACGTGTCACCGGTCAAATTCGTATCTAGACGTATCAGGGGTGCCATATCACTTCAACTGCACACGCCCGACACCACTCCAGCTTGAACAGTCCCCTGCTGACATTCAGGGCCCATGGATACCTGAAGTTGTCTCCATGCCCATACATGTCCATCGGCTCGATACAATTTGAAACGAGATTCGTACGACCAGGCAACATGTTTTCAGTCATCAACAGTCAAATGGTGGTGTTGACGGCATAATGCTTTGTGACGTGCTCTCAATAAGGGTACACGAGTGGGCCTTCGGCTCCGAAAGCCCATATCGACGATGTTTTGTTGAATGGTTCGCACGCTGACACTTGATGGTTCAGCACTGAAATCTGCAGCAATTTGCGGAAGAGTTGCACTTCTGTCACGTTGAACGATTCTCTTCAGTTGTCGTTGGTCTCGTTCTTGCAGGATTTTTTTCCGTCCTCGCCGATGTCGGAGATCTGACGCTTTACCGGATTCCTCAAATTCACGGTAGACTTGTGAAATGGTCGCACGGGAAGATCCCCATTCCATCGCTACCTCGGAGGTGCTGCGTCCCATCATTCGTGTGCAGACTATAACACCACGCTGAAAGTCACTTAAACTTGATAACCTGCCATTGTAGCAGCAGTAACCGATTTAACAACTGCGCCAGACACTTGTTGTCTTATATAGGCGTTGCTAGCCGCAGCGCCGTATCATGCCTGTTTATATATTTCTGTATTTGAATACAGTTTCTTTGGCGCCTCAGTGTATATTACCCGGCTTTCCCTACAGCTTACCCTTATTTTTCCTAGAATTTCGAATATCTTCCATTATTTGACATTGTGGAACGCTTTTTCCACATCGACAAATCCTATGAAATTGACTTGATTTTTCTTCAATTTTGCTTTCATGATCAGTCATAATATCAGAACTGCCTCTCTAGTGCCTCTCCCTTTGCTAAAGACTAACTGATCGTTATCTTACAAATTCTCAATTTTCATTTCCATTCTTCTGTACATTAGTCTCGTCAGGTACTTGGATACATTAGCCGTTAAGCTGATTGTGCGATAACTGTCGCGCTTGTCGGCTCTTGAGATCCATGGACTTCCATGGATGAAGTTTTTCCAAATATCAGATGCTATATCACCAGACTCATACACTCTAAACGCGATCATGGGTAGTCGTTCTGTAGCCACTTCCCCCAATGGTTTTAGAAACTCGGATGGAATGTTATCGCTTCTGGCTTATTCGATCTTAAGTCTTACAAAGCTCCTTTAAATTCTGATTATAATATAGGATCTCCTACCTCTTGCACACGAGCTTCAATCTCTTCTATATCGACTCCTGTTTCTTCTTCTATCACGTACACAATGAAGTCATCCCCCTCCTACAGGCCTTCAATGTATTCTTACCAACTATCCGCTCTCTTCTCTGTAATTAACCGTAAAATTACTATTGCTCTCTTAATGTTACTATTCTTGCATTTAATTTCACCGACGGTTGTTTTGACTTTTCTGTATGCTGCGTCAGTCGTATCGGGGATCATTTCCTTTCGATTTCTGCACATTTTTCGTGCACCCGTTTCGCCTTGGCTTCCCTGTACTTCCCATTTATTTGATCCCTGAGTGACCAGTATTTCTACGTTCCTTTAGTTCCCTGAACATTTTTGTACTTCTTTCATTCATGGATCAGCTGAATTATTTCTCCTGTTACCCTTGGTTTCTTCGCAGTTACTTTCTATCTACCTACGTTTTTCTTTCCAGAATCGGTGATTGCCCTTTTTAGAGTTACCATTGCTCTTTAACTGTAATGCTTGCTGAGCTATTAGTTAACGCAGTGTCTGTAGCCTTAGAGAACTTCAAGGCTACATCTTCATTCCTCAGTACTTGTGTATCCCACTTCTTTGCACATTGATTCTTCCTTACTAATCTCGTAAAAGTCAGGCTACTGTCATCAATACTAAATTGTGATGTGCGCCTGTATCTGCCCCTGTGTACGCCTCACAATCCAATATCTGACTTCAAAATATCTGTCTTCCTGTGTCTCCCAGCCTTTTCCAAGTATACCTCCTCCCCTTGTGATTCTTAAACAGCGAGTTTGCAATTACTAGCTGTCATTTATTGCACAACTGAATTAATCTTTCTCCTCTCTCATAGTACCAAGCCCCTCTTCTTCTACACCTTTCCCTACAACAGTATTCCATTCTCCAATGTTTTATCTCCCTGTAAGTTTTGAATTATTCGTTCAGTATCCTTATATATTTTCTCTAACTCTTCATCTTCGGGCTGCGACATTGCAAGTTATAACTTAACTATCGTCAGCAATGGTTTGCTGTCGATTCCTATGAGAACAACCCTGTTACTGAACTGTTCACAGTAACTCACTGTCTCCACTAACTTTCTATTCATTTTCTGCTGCTGTAGGTATTACCCATTCTCATCTGGCTAGATATCCTTGTCTTCTACACCTACATGACTACTCTGCAATTCACATTTAAGTGCTTCGCAGAGGGTACATCGAAACACAATCATACTATCTCTCTACCATTCGACTCCCGAATAGCGTGCGGGAAAAACGAACACGTAAACCTTTCTGTTCGAGCTCTGATTTCTCTTATTTTATTTTGATGATCATTCCTACCTATGTAGGTTGGGCTCAAAAAAATATTTTCGCATTCGGAAGAGAAAGTTGCTGACTGAAATTTCGTAAATAGATCTCGCCGCGACGAAAAACGTCTTTGCTTTAATGACTTCCATCCCAACTCGCGTATCATATCTGCCACACTCTCTCCCCTATTACGTGATAATACAAAACGAGCTGCCCTTTTTTGCACCCTCTCGATGTCCTCCGTCAATCCCACCTGGTAAGGATCCCACACCGCACAGCAATATTCTAACAGAGGACGAACGAGGATAGTGTAAGCTGTCTCTTTAGTGGACTTGTTGCATCTTCTAAGTGTCCTGCCAATAAAACGCAACCTTTGGCTCGCGTTCCCCACAATATTATCTATGTGGTCTTTCCAACTGAAGTTGTTCGTAATTTTGACAACCAGGTACTTAGTTGAATTGACAACCTTGAGAATTGCACTATTTATCGAGTAATCGAATTCCAACGGATTTCTTTTCGAACTCATGTGGATCACCTTACACTTTTAGTTATTTAGCGTCAACTGGCACCTGCCACACCATACAGCAATCTTTTCTAAATCGCTTTGCAACTGATACTGGTCTTCGGATGACCTTACTAGACGGTAAATTACAGCGTCATCTGCGAACAACGTAAGAGAACTGCTCAGATTGTCACCCAGGTCATTTATATAGATCAGGAACAGCAGAGATCCCAGGACGCTTCCCAGCGGAACACCTGATATCACTTCAGTCTTCTTTCCATTTCACTTCATTGACCCCGCTATATCTATATTGAGGCTTCATATTTCCCTTTTCAGATTTTCTAACTTACCTAGTGTGTCAATACTTCTGATATTTCCCGCCCCAACTCGTAGAACGTTATTATTTCGTTGCTATTCAGTCTTTTTCTCAAGGTCACCTCCCCCTCTGGTAGTCCCCTCCGTGTCATCGAAATGGGGGACTATTGTGGAATCATTCGCCAAGAGAGAGATCATCATGACACTGTTTTTTCTTTTTCTACTGTGGGTCACATGTCCAGTGGATACACATCACGTGTCCTTAATGCAGTGGTTTTCATTGCTTCTGCATCCTTCCTTCTGCATCCTTATGCCGTTGATCATTGCTGATTCTTCCTCCTGTAGGGGCTGTTTCCCACCACCAGGGAAAGAGAGTGCGCTGAACTTCTGTCTGCTCCTCTACACTCTTTGACAAGGCTGTTGGCGAAATGAGGGTGACTTCTCATGCCGTAAGTCTTCGGCCACCATTTCTGATGATTTTTATTCAAAAATTATGAGGCGGCGGGTTTTCAAATCCAGAACCAAGGAATGTTTTGATTACTAATCAAAGATGCTATCCCTAGATATTGGGTGCCATATCTTTTAACTGCATGGGTTCACACCCTTACGTTTTATACGTTTCTGGTGGATGATAGAACTTATTATATGACATAAATTTCAACTCTGTACGTCTATATGCTCCTGAGAAAAAGTGGCTTTAACTGATGGGCACGCAGACAGTTGTAGGACAACTTGAAGAAACAAAAATTTTCCTATAGTATAACTACAAATCAACAAGTTCGAATTTTTACTTGCTTGGCTGGGACACAATTTGGCAAAAAATTACGTGTAGATTCGCACTGGTGCCACTAGGCTGCGATATTATATTAAACTACAGAGCTGAAGGAAAATCAGTCAATCAGTGCTGAAAAATCCTAATCAAAGATTTAAACACTAACCAATGTAATACTTCAAAGCAACTAGGTGTCAATAATTACCTATATCCTGCCCAGAGAAGAGGCAAGACTCAAGTGTGAAGAAATGAAGATGTTTGGAAGAACAGAAGATGAAGAGTCCCAAGACTAATGTTGGAGACAGAAGGTGGGCAAAAATATTTCAAGGTACACTTTTCGAAATACCCATCCTATTTTAAGCTAGTTGTCTGCGAAGTGCTACAAAAATGTAAACACCTTCAGCAGTGCCTTGAGAAGAAAAATACGCGTTTTTAAAGCCAATACTCCACGAAACTCCACACTAAAAGGTCCACACTATTATGAGGGCCACACCAAACTATGGCAACAACCTGTTGCAAAATTCGATGGAGAACGATGCTGCCCACCTAAAGGTTTGCCGACAAGCATCTCGCACAAGTCCTTCAGCTTCGTGCAAAGTCATTCGTCGGCAACCTCACGGAAGAACATTCGTTGACTTTGTGTCAAAATAATAGTCAAAATTAAATAAAGATCAGTGTGAGACAGTGAAAAAGTCGCAAAAAGCACAATAATTAACATAGGAGTTCGATGTATTCATATCGATTTGATACAATTTACATCTCTCTATACAATATGTGTAAGTGTCTGAATCAGAACTGTATAACAGTCTTTTCATAATCTTTTTTGTTCCATGAGCAATTCAGGAGAAATCTTTTTGTAAAGAAAATGTTTTATGTACTTATAATGTAATTAGAGTAATATGCTAAAAAGTAAACCTCTTCATGTATTTTAGTAAATTTTGTAAACTTAATTTACTGTCTATGAGAGTAATATTTTAAAATTTTATTCATGTGTAATTATCAATGCAACATTTCTTAAAAACCACATTTTCGTCACAGGGTTATTTGGTAAGCGTGATAGCGTTACAGAGATGTTTAGCAAACTCAAGTGGCAGACTCTGCAAGAGAGGCGCTCTACATCGCGGTGTAGCTTGCTGTCTAGGTTTCGAGAGGGTGCGTTTCTGGATGAGGTATCGATTATATTGCTTCCCCCTACTTATACCTCCCGAGGAATCACGAACGTAAAATTAGAGAGATTCGAGCGCGCACAGAGGCTTTCCGGCAGTCGTTCTTCCCGCGAACCATACGCGACTGGAGCAGGAAAGGGAGGTAATGACAGTGGCACATAAAGTGCCCTCCGCCACACACCATTGGGTGGCTTGCGGAGTATAAATGTAGATGTAGATGTACCTCTTAGAGTAATATTTTTTTTAGAATAATATGTGTGTATGAATACTGTTTGTGAGTAGAATATTTTCGAATTTGCATAAATCGTTTATATAAACTTTTAAAATTTTGATATGTTTAGGATTAGGTAAAGAATTATTTTGATGCTTACATTAGTTGTTATAATCGCAATTTTCGTAAAACAAACAGCAGAACACCGCATTTTTGGACTAAGTATAAACTATTTAAATTTTTAAGCTGATTTATAATGTAGGTGGTTGAAAAAATAGTATCAAAAGATAGATGTGAGAGGCTCCTCACCTTCGATATAAAATCTAACATACAAAAAACTCATATGCATCAATAATAAAAAAGAAATTGATGTCAGTATAAAAATTTATAGTCTTCGCTTGAGGGAGGCAATTAAATCAATAACAAAGTTAATCATTTTAAAAATTAAAGTATATAAACCAATAGAATTAAATAGAATAAGGACCAGACCAAGTGGCTGGCCAATATTCAATGCTGGGAAAAAGTATAATTTTTGACTGGCTTAGATAGCACCTCAACCGTTGTCTACCTTCAGCACAAAAATTATTTCAGAAGGGTGGTGATATGTAAGGTGTCAAGCAAATAACACACCTTACATTTAATTCCTGAAACAGTTCCGGTTAACTCGATAACTCACACAACATGGTTACGTGACAATGTACAAATTTTGTTAACAGGCAGAGAGAAGTGAATAAACAAACTGACATTTCGTGACTATAAACCAATAACACTCATACTAGTAATCACACGCAAGTAATTTCCCCAATCCGAGCTATACGGCGCACTTTACGATGGCACGCCATCTGGCGCGGTTGAACCCCTCGCTGCGGGGCACCTAGTGGACACAATGAGATGCCGCAGCCACTGCATATGCCGCCAGCAAAATCAGCGCTTGTCGCCACTTTTAACGACGACCTTTCAGAAAGCCGTTTTACAGGAACATGGCTGGAGGTCGCACATAAATGTTCAGAGAAAGCCAACTTAAATCGATGGTGACTGACTGCAACCATCTACATTAAAACTCGTGTGAAAGAAAAAGCTGTTTATCTCAGTATTAAGTAGCAGAAGTTAAATTCCCCCCAACGAAAGAAACGGCGCCTGTGGCAGGCAACAAAAACTCTAGTGGGTGGAGTTATAACAAGTACAAACGCCCTGATTGGCCAGAAAGAAAACCAGCTTTGATATAGGCAAATTGCAGACAGAGTGATTGGTTACTTCTCTTGCAGAAAATCGTCGTGTGTTAGAGCAAGGAGACCCTCGCTGCTCTGAGACGATTGTGAGAGTCATTATGTGAACACCTGTTCACAGGCTCGTCTTAACTCTCAAGGACTTAAACTGCGAAGTCTCCTAGTACAGAGAATCGCACCGAACACTGATAGTTAATGCTTGTGAGTGATTTGAGGGCAATATCGTACGCGCTGTTCTAGTCAAATGGAGTGTATCATGCCAGTTAACTTAGATAGCGAATAAATAGGAGTCTTGGCTTCACCAAAGGTGAAGGAAATGTACCCGGCTAGTGTTTAACAGTACAGAGAGGTTTAGAATAGATTCTCACGTTCACATCTCGCGCCGACAGCCGCCACTGCCGTTGCCGACACGAGGTAATCACACGTGCTCGCAACACGCCAGCGAGTAATAATGAATTGACTCTCAGAACTGTGGTAATCTCCGTCTCTCCTACTTTGCATACATTCAGCCATGATCTGTAGCTAAACATATTCAAGACTATCAGGCTTAATTTACCCAGAAACGGGAGTTGTCCGATCTAACAAAAAGGACAGATGAGCACCTGTTATGAATATTTTTAATTGCGTACTTCTTTTTGATCGCTCTTTACAGACCCCCATTCAATATGGGTATTTTCATTGTGCATTGTACCGTAATTGATATCTCTGGCCACAACTGTTTTAAATTTGTTTGTATTTTTATCGGGCCCCAGACTTGGTCATCAACTATCTTGCCATTAAAGAACCTTATAAGAATAAGAAATTTCGCTTCACAGTTGTGAACACCCAGGATCAATATTTTGCCATGCTGTACGTAATTTTGCTAACATTGATATGTCATCTAGTCATACTTAAAGAAAAAAATGAAACCTTAGTAAGGAAAATCTAAGATTTTTGCTTTAGCTAACATATAGTCGCGCCTGAACCCACACACTAATTTCTGCTAGTGATAAATTTCCTTTAAGGTGAATATAGTGGAACGGACATTGACATCACTTTCTAATTCCATCACTGTCCGTACTGCTGTACTCTTCTGAACTCTGAATGCGTGAGATTGTGCCTTCCTACCTTGCAGGTCGTAGGTTCAACGGTACCTTGCATTGATGCATGACTGTATTTGTCGTGGCATACTATCCAGATGTTCATCAAGGCACTGTTGGTCCAGATTGTCCCACTCATCAGCGGCGATTCGGCGTTCAGTCTGACCGGGTTTCCTTCAAACACGTCTCCGACGATAATATTTGGAACGGTGTTCTGATCATTTAATATTAAAAGACTACGACCTAGGTGTGGACGGAGCCAAGGAATTGGCATATCAGGCGTGAATGAACACATAAATAATTTATTCACAACATACAATACATAACACCAACTACGTAAATCCTGCTTCGATGCTTACAATTGCCCAAAATGGGAGGGCCACCACTTTCGAATTGGAAAGGCTTTAATTTAAGAAACTAAAACGCCTATTATAAATTTTAAAAATAATAATAACACAACACATAAGTAAGTGCTAAGTGAATGCACTCTTAAATCTTTAATTATTCATCACAAAGCCTGGGTTTACCACATTTAAATTCTCATTGCAATATAAAACATAAGTACATGAATTCACAACACAGCAGGGCTTCAAAATTTCTACCTGGACAACCTATGGTCCTAAAACTTTCCTATTACATTCCAACCAATCATATTAATAACTTATAAGCACGGTTGGTAAAATACAAACGTTTGCACTATAATCAATTTTAATAATCCACAATCACTCAAAAAACAACATCAGAAGCTCGATACGGAGCATGTAAGCCAGTTGATACAATCTTTCGGACCAAAATAGGCACCAGGGCCACCATAACAGAAGTGCGCTAGTTGCTTTTAGGATAGGTGCTCCCATTTGCTTAATCGCTGAGCAGATATTTACTTAAGCGACAGGTAAGATAGTTAATGCAAATAGAAGGTATTTCTAAAGTTTTTTTTCCTTCCTCCATTCTAACTAGGGAGTTTTAGTATGGTGGAAATTACACTTTGAGGAGACGCAATAGCAATCTAGCGGGCACGCCTTCACGAGGACGCCATGCCACTACACACGTACTAAACTAGCCGCGTATCCGCTGTTCAAGCCAAATATTAACAACACAATTCTACATTCCTGACACCCTAATAGTCGGGATCAAAACAAAACCAAAAAATCACAAGAGCGCAAGATCCAGCATAGCTTCAGAACAGATCTTACTTCATGCGGTTGCCTTCACAAATACAGGTATCGAAATGGAAACAAGAACGTGTAACAACATTCCCTAATCAGTACAATGTTCTTCTTTAGGTTCCGGTAGCGCTAGACAACGCTGACATGCCAATGTTAACAAACCCCTAAGGCAACACTCTCCAACTGACAAGCCGAAACCAATGTGACCCCTTATCAGCTCCGTGACAGGACTCGAACCCCCAACTACTGTCAGTGCAACTCACTTAGAATAAATACAGCGCAAATAGTATGGCGGATACATATGCCCAGGGATTAACAGAACACTAGACTGAACTAGAATTAACCTTAATAATACAGCACTAGATCTTGGGAGACAAGCTACTAACCCCATACCCGAAATTCTGCAACCACAGGGCGGGAGGATGAACTACCAAAACATATAAGTGCAAACGTACACCGGTTAGCAACGATGCGTGGAGGAATCTGCACTGTCAGAATTGCACCAGTGATCAAAACAGAGGATTGCCACAGCGGTGGCCCCAAGGCGGGAAAGACGACTGGATGAACTCAATCCCAAAGGACGATCAACTTGAAACATTCACACTTAACTTCTTTTCTCCTTTCCCTCGGCGCACTTCGTCGTTTGTCCGGTACTGCTGTGCACAATTCTGAGCCGTCCTCAGTCGTCCCGGCAGACACCGACCCAGCCGAACTGCTCCCGGACTCAAAATCTCGCCGAACGGCGGCTACACCGCCCCATGATGGTTACTGTTTGTTTGCCTTCGTCGACGCAGGCGGTGATTAGACTGTGATCCGCCTCCCGCGGACAACCAGCGAAGAGCGGACAGAGGGGCCCAACCAGGCCGGCGTTCCTCCACTGATAGAAGTGCGTGTTCGATTACACCCGTACGCGGAAGGCAGGATGTCGACGTCACCAGAGCAGACACGACGGCCACTGCTCGACAACCTCCCCCAGCGTGACCGCGCTCGCCTATAAATAGTGCAGGCCAAGGAGTCTGCTGCAGTAAACACGTGAGTCGGTCGTGTTATCAACCTACGGTTTATAAGTACACCGAGGACAGAACTCGCAATCGATAGTGAGTACACTAAAGACCAACCCTGAACAACCGCGGAAAAACGAAATAGAAGCGAAGCAATAAAAGACAGCAACAAGATGCTAGAGCCCGATCGCGCCTAAACACTATTACCAAAAATATTGGTTCCACACGATGCTCAGGAAATGAACCGTCGAAAGATGGAAGTACGCACGGCTCAATATTACCTTGGAACGATTGTCTGGTTGAAGGTATATGCGACACTCATCGGTGAAGAGAATTTGATGCCAATCCTGGCCGGTCCATTCGGCATGTTGTTGGACCCATCTCTAGAGCGCTGCAACGTGCCGTGGTTGCAAAGATGGACCTCGCCAAGGGCGTCGGGAGTGAAGTTCCGCACTGCGCAGCTTATTGCCCACAGTTTGAGTCGTAACACGACGTTCTGTGGCTGCACGAAAAGCATTATTCAACATGGTGGCGTTGCTGTCAGGGTTCAAATGGTTCAAATGGCTCTGAGCACTATGGGACTTAACAGCTGTGGTCATCAGTCCCATAGAACATAGAACTTAGAACTACTTAAACCTAACTAACCTAAGGACATCACACACATCCATGCCCGAGGCAGGATTCGAACCTGCGACCGTAGCAGTCGCGCGGTTCCGGACTGCGCGCCTAGAACCGCGAGACTTTTCTTTTGATACTTACAGTTAATTTCAGAATGAAATTTGCGTTTAAGGGACTGATGACCTTGTAGTTTGGTCCATTTATCCGTCAAACCAATCAACCAACATTTGCGTTTACTACGATTGATTTTCTCTGGTCATTCTAGCTGCACGCTTCTCCTGGATTTTTCTGACAGTTGTTGTTCCCAGCAGTTTGGCGTCAGTAGTGTAATAGAACACCAATGGATCCCATAGCCCGTTTGCGAGCAATACGTTAAATTTATTTAAGTTCCAGGTTAACTGAATGTCTCTGCTCTAATCGTCCATCATCTGCAGGTCTTCCTGCATGTCGCCTCAGCCTTCTGGGTGTCTACAGTGACTTGGACAAAAATTGACCTTTGATCGTCGGGTTGTCTATATTCAGGGGCTGGGTAGTGGCAAATGCGGACTTCAACATGCTCGACCCCTCATGTTCCCCACTCCCGTGGTGATAACTCCTATAGTCAATTGAGTAATATCTGAAAGGCTGGTCCCGGCGGAGGTTCGAATCCTCCCTCGGGCATGGGTGTGTGTGTTTGTCCTTAGGATAATTTAGGTTAAGTATTGTGTAAGCTTGGGAACTGATGACCTTAGCAGTCCCATAAGAGTTTCACACACATCACAATATCTGAAAGAACTGTATCTATGCGTCCTGGACCAGCCATATATTTCGTTTGATTGCACACAGCCAAGACCTTACGCAAGGACTCTTAAGGGAGCAGGCAAGGGCAGATTTTATTTTATTTTATTTTGAGCGTAATGGCTTGAAATGTTCCTAAGCTAGTCTGTTTTCAAAAATTCATATAGTGTGTGCCGTAAATACGAGTATTAAAATATGTTAAAACAGTGTTTTGCTGCATGCGGTGTCCGGTACATCAGGGCGCTCAATCCAACCGATTTAATACTGTAATAGTTACCGACGGAATAGAGCACATGATAGTTTCGGACAGTATCACAGAAGATATTAGTATCGACAAAAATACTATTATCAACTATATTTCTCTTCGTAACGTGGTTTGTTTACTGTTAACAGTCTGAAAGCACGTGCTTGTCTCGCATTTGCTAATTGAGAGCTTGAAAATGAAAAATAAACGTATTTGTACAGATAGAAATGGCTCTAAAGGCAATCCCAGCGTACAAAAACGCTTTGATTGGTAAGACGAAGAAAGCTAACTTCGTTAAAGAGAGAGTGTTTCGATATCGGCGAAAAACAGGCCAACTGTGCTTTGGTGGTGTGGCGGACTAAAAATGTGTTAAGTTTCACCTTAAAAAAGACAAGTTGAAACATTAAACGCTTGCCGTTTCGAAACAA
This sequence comes from Schistocerca serialis cubense, assembly GCF_023864345.2. Lineage (NCBI taxonomy): Eukaryota > Metazoa > Arthropoda > Insecta > Orthoptera > Acrididae > Schistocerca > Schistocerca serialis. The sequence continues at coordinate 363,281,206 of NC_064645.1, read as the reverse complement.
TGATTTTCATGCTGGCGGGATCTATAATTTATAGGAAATATACGCATTTATAATACATCTTTTTGTACTTGTAGGCGTTTTCTCTATCGTAGTACGCGGGGCTTTAGTAATATATTTTAATTTTAGTTTTTGGTGCACGTTCTTGTAACAACTTTTTTGTGGAAGAAACTGACTTTTATTTAAGGGTGCCACCATTTTGTCAAAAACCATTAAAAACACTTGTTTTTTCCAGTTGGCGGCGGCTGTAACTCATAAAATATATATTCAGTTACAATACGTCTTTTTGTAACTTGTGAGCCAGCGTTTTTTTCTACTGCAGTAGGCAGAACTTTTGTGAAATATTTTTATTTCGATTTCTGCTGCACGTTTGGATAACGACGTATTTGACGAAAAAATTGACTTTTATTTCAGAGCGCTGCCATTTTGTTAAAACCATTTTTTTAAATATTCCTACCTACTACGTTATAAAATAGCATCCGTTTCCAAACAGCTTTTTAAAACTTCTTCTAGATTGAGTACTGTGGTGTTCAGAGTTCCCACCAACCCCACTCGCACTCCGCAATGCCTTTCGCCGATGTCGTGCAGTGTCCTTTGACTTCAAGAGCTTTGCACTATACGATTTTTTTGTAAACAATAAAGATTTAAAGTGAACTTTGTAATGTGTTTGTTATTTTATTTAAAAATCATGAATATCGGTTCGAAAATCTAGAGTCACTCTGGTCGTCCCCCTTGAAAGGTAAAACACTTCTCTAAAGCTGTCATTTATGTGGTATAATGTATAGCTGAAGTCACGAACGATGGCAGTCGCACTTACGCTTGTTGTGTGTACCTACTTCACGCGTTCTCAGACAGCTAATGAGCGTTCAGTTGTGTTATTAGCGCTCTGTTGTGGTTGTTGTATGGAGTGCGAGCATTATACGCGATCTGAGCAAGCTATGTAGGTAATTTTTATTCAATTTGTTGCGAGTTGTCATGGCTGATGGCAGTGGAGAGCAACAAATTCTTCATAAGCAAGCGAGAGACATAATTTGCGGCATAGACGCTTTCATCAGGCGCAATGCACGTGCATGTGCGCACCGCAACTGTCGCTTGACACCGGCAATGATGCACTTCCCATCATTGCCTTGACGTGCGCGAACCGCCATCGTTCGGGTATCGGGCTACAGTCAAGTGTGCACATCCATGAAAGAGATGGAATAATGCGGGTGACACGCACGTTCAAACAGGTATTCCATCTCCCGTGATCAATGGCGTTCTGCCACAGCTACAAACTGTGTGTTTTGCGATTATTATCGTAACGTAACTACAACATTAAAGTTACAATTTCATTTTCATTATACATATACAACCAGTAATTTACTGCTAGAACAGTTTTAAAAATCGCGTCCTGCTGCGCACGTACCTGTTGACATGCCTGGCGTCGTGTACCACATTCTGGTTTTGTATGACTTTCTACAGAAATGGTGGACAGTTTCGTTGGAATGAGCATACCAGGCAATTCAGACATATCTGACGCTGTAGAAATAGACCTTTGGTACACACAAAATATGACCTTCACTCCGACATATCATTAAGCACTGCAAAAATAGTATTACCTCCTAGTATCAACAATCTAGGAGTTCCAAAGAAGCTGATATTCACATTACACCATAATAAAATTGTGTGATTCACTACATAAATTTAAAGCAATGTCTGAAGTTTTGATCTAAACAATCATCACCAGATTATTATCACCACGCGGGGCAGCCGAGCGGTCTAGGCGCCTTGTCACGGTTCGCGCGGCTCCCCCCGCTGGGGGTTTGATTCCTCCCTTGGGCATGAGTGTGTATTGTTGTTAGCGTGAGTTAGTTTAATTTAGATTAACTAGTGTGTAAGCTTAGGGACCGATAACTTCAACAGTTTGGTCTCATAAGACCTTATCACAAATTTCCAAATACTGTAGTATCATTTTAACTAAGCATACGTGTTCGAATCGACTCAGAGGTGGCTGGAGGGCGGTTTGATGACGACGATGATGTTTGATTTGTGGGGCACCCAACTGCGCGGTCATCAGTGCCCGTAAAAAGTCCCAAGTTTTTCACAGTCCAATTTTGTACACCGCCAAATCACTGTCACAAATGATGGTGATGATGATGATGATGATGTCCTCATCAGGACAACATAAACAGCGTCCTCGGGCAAAGAAAATCTCCAACCCGGCCGGGAATCGAACCCGGAGCCCGTGATCCAGAAGTAGCAACGGTAACCAGTAGCCCACGAGCTGCGGACTCTGGAGGGTGGGGAGGCCACGTGGACCGTTCGGTGTCAGGTGCAGATGCGGGTGCAGTATGATGGGCAAAGCCAGCACGGTCTGGAAAGAATGTGAGCAGGCGCAGGGATACAGAGAAAGCAGCTGCAGTAAAAGTTAAGACGCATTTCTCGGGGGCCGATACCCCTTCCCTTTGGTGCCCGTGCACAAGTTCTTCAGCTGACCAACCTGAAGGGAAAAATAGTCCACCGTACATTTGTTTGTGTTGCACCGTAGAGAACTTGCCAAATGCAAGCAATGTTTAGAGTGTGTCTCTAGGTACGTAACCCGTAGAGAATGATGTAATTAGAAGCAGAGTAAATATTTGTCAAACTGTGGTGTCTGACGTCAGTGCCACCGAGAATCGTGAGCAATGGCGTGACATGCCATTGTTAGAGGAGGCGCGCTGCCTGGCGGTTAAACGGGATTCGCACAATAAACTTTGCTAATGCATATACTGTGTTAGTAACGTCATCTAAGTAAGGTTGCACAGGCAGTTAACTTGACTGTGTCTAAAGTATATTTCCGTTCGTGACAAAGAACTGAATTTTAGATGTTAGTGGGTTATGAGCAAATCTTATGGCGTATGAGACGGATATCTCCCATGTGCGGAGGTAAGTTTAGTGCGGTGCACTGGGAAACTGTTTACTACTCGAGTGCTGTCATATTGTCCCTGATGACTCTTCGGTCGCAACTCGCAATTCGGGAAAAAGTAGACTCGGAGAATATCAAATTACTTAATTTTGGCTTTTCTAACTACCCTGGGAAGGAGTGAGCAGTTCCATGAGGAAAAGAGTATTAATTTCGTCTCCCCAACACAGATTAGCTATGTTGTGGTATTTATAAAATATAAATTTTCACGCGAGTGAAGTTTCATGTGTAGCTTTTCTACCACTGGCAACTGCACACTCACGTTTGAGCAAGCTCTGTGAATTCTGGTAGGCACCACCTTTCAAATTTTTTTGATGCAACGGAGAATGTTCAGACGCGTAATTTGAGGACTTTGGCACTCCTCAGTATAGTTCACTTCTACCAGAAATAATTTCTGATTATTGGTGGCTGTATTCTACTATCCAAGCGTGATTGCGTTAAAAACTTAATTAGGCAGAATTCACATGCTGGAGTGTAGCATACCGATAACTGCTCTAGAGGTAAGGTCAGGTTTGTTTCACAGGTTGGAGAACTGCGGCTAGTCTTCAAGAATACAATACTGCCAGATCAGTATCTGTATCTGTATAGTGGCAATCATTCCTGTAAACGGCATCTTCCTTTAACTGTGGGCTACGTCCAACATACATTGTCAAGTACGGTTTTCCACTCCATATCCTCTCTGTTACTTTGCTGGGTTCGGGACCATCACAGTTATTAGATGCGCAGTAAGAATTAACCTCGCCGCCAGAGGCTGTCACAAATGCTATACGTCCACCTGTTTGAATGGCTGATGTTTACCTTGAGGACCATCCGTTCACTTACTTGGAAGCTGCAGCACTGCGCTGCCTGTGTGGTGACGCGCCGTATTGTGGAGTTCAGTTTTGGTGTGTTTCCTGCTCCTTTGGTTGGTGGACTTGACCATGTACACCATCAGTTAACTTCGGTCTGATACATGAAAAATGGTGAGATCCATTTCTTGTGTGTATAAAATGTTATCACATTTCACGAGACACCCCTTGTTGTTCTCGCCATAAAACGATTCGGATCGATCATCGTTTGACCTATGCCTTTAAAGTGGATCAGCATCCTGGCCATAAGAACTTGACCAGTTCAAATATCTATTTCATTGTAAGAGGGTGTCAATTTCAAAATATCGATTTCTCTTTGCACTATAGTAACGTGTGTTTTCTAATTTAAATTTTTTAGTATCTGCTATTCCCTCAATACTTTTTATTTTAGTTTTTAGTCCCTGCCGTCCAAATGAGTTCAGTTGCATCCTCTGATGTAGCTGTTCTGGTTGGGGACTGTTTGGGGACCCGTATATTGTCTGTCAATCACTTGCTATGTGAATTTAATTTGTTCTCTGTTTGTATGTTTTAGAATCTGTACTGAATCGAGCCAACTGTCTGGAGTGACGGCCAAATAGTGGCGGTTACTATTTCTGCTAGTTTATTTGTTCTAGGCCTTTTATGTGAATGGGATTTTGTTCCTCTTAAAAGTAACTTGTAACGCCTGGCGGTTTTTCAGTGCTCCCTTTTGTAATCTGGAAGTCACATATTGTATTACTGCTCTCAGTTCACTGCAGAGATGTGTACATTATTTTCAATTTTCTGCCTTTTGTGTTACAGATGAGTATATTATTTTAGAATTACTGCGTTCTGTATCATAGATGATTGCATTATTTGTAATTTTCTCAGCCGCGCGGGATTAGCCGAGCGGTCTGAGGCGCTGCAGTCTTGAACTGTGAGGCTGGTCCCGGCGGAAGTTCGAGTCCTCCCTCGGGCATGTGTGTGTGTGTGTGTTTTTGTCCTTAGGATAATTTAGGTTAAGTAGTGTGTAAGCTTAGGGACTGATAGCCCCATAAGATTTCACACATATTTGAACATTTTTATTGTAATTTTCTACTTCTGTGATCGAGCGTAATCTGGCCATGCACAAAATCTTCCTCAAATATCTACAATCAGTTCTCTTATATATGGTTTTAATATTTAATGAAGCAGCGTTCTGCTTCATAAACGTGTATACTATTTTTGAAATGTCACCTATTTGATGCCATGTATTAAAGAAACTGTTGTTTAAAAATTCTGCATAAATTTGTAATATTTACGAAACTTAAGGTGTTCAAGTTACCCTCTGTGACGAATAACTACTGAGTGTTCTTTTTTAAATTTAAAGTGCGGGCTCTGTGTTAAGTAAATGTCTCAAAAATTATTTTCTTTACGCTCAGCGCCTTACTATTCCAAGATCCTAGCTCCCTACCTTCTCAGTTGTAGAAGAGCTTGGTTCTCACAGAGAAGCAGGTTTCTGCTCCCGTGTACTGGTACGCAAGACAGTTTTTTCTGGCTAGGTGTACTACTTTTTTTTTCTTAACTTCACGTAATTGTAGAGCATGGAATCGGCCATAGCCTGGTAAACTATGATAATGCCTCATGAAGAATGAGCTCCAGTACGAGCTTGGGTATGGGGTTTGCCCATAGAAGGCAGCGTAGCCAAGTTAAGTCCGTGTCTGAGCGGTGCACTGAACCGTCGTGTTGACGTCACACCTGGACCATTGGCGGGACGGCTTACGCCTGCGCTGTATGCTGTAGTTTGCTGTCTGCTGTGCGTGCGAATATTGAGTTACTGTTATGTAGTGTGCGTTCGCAGTCACAGGCGCATGTGAGCCAACTGAGTAACTGAGTTTTGGATTAAAGTACACTCAATACCAACACTGTAGAGTTGCCTCTTACTGAAGAGTTGCGCAGTAACGTCATTCAGTTACAGCTTGATGCAAGTTTGCTAAGCTGGCTCGATGGTTTTGGGTTGGGAAAAGAAGAGTTCCCTTCTCCTGATGCAAGTGATCGAGATGAGAGGTTTGCAACTTTGAGTAGGAATAGTGGGAGAACGAGGAAACTGTTCGGTAAATTATCTAACCAACTTTTGCCAGTAATATCGAGAATCGATACGATATAAATATACACAAAGAGATCATTTATAGTTATCGTTCACTTAGAAAACCCGGATTTCCACAATTTGACCATTAGACTTCCGTAGAAACTTGTTAGAGGATAATTTGTGAAGAAGAATTTCGAATGAACTGGCTAGCACAATATTTCTATCGTGTTCAGAATCGAAGTGAGCCACTCAACTCCTATACTCATTATGTTAGTCTATCGACACTTGGCCTGAGGGTTACTAAACTGGAAGTAGTAAACAGCTTTCTAGAAGGTATGAGTCCAGAAGACTGGTCGCCTGTTTTCATTGCTAATAAACCTGAGTGTCTTAAGATAAATTAGTAGAAGTACTGAAAATGTTAGGTTTAGTGATGAAGAGCGCGGCTTCCATGAACGTAGTATAAAACTCTGCTCAGCAGGAAACATGCTGTCTGTTTATAAGCGGAAGAAGGTCACATTTTGATGAAATCAGTCAGGTCATTTAGTGCGGGACTGTCCTATACTCCAAGACAGAGTTAAACAGAGGTGACGCCATTGGGCAGCAGCTCTCTGTAATCGGTGCGCTTGGGGCTGTTTAAGGCCTTCAGTAGGGTAAAGACCGTGTACCGATCAAATTTACTATTTTTCTGTACCATCTTAAGTCATGAGCCAAAATGCACTTTACTTGCCTCGGTTGGCCACATCACTGTGTCCGCTTATCGGTGGTGTAGTAAGCATATTCAGGTGTGTGACGTTCCCCCATTACTAAAGATAATTAAGCAGTGTCGTATGGTCAATGGCGAGTTGTTGCCAGTGTTGGACGGTATCGTGGGACATCATGATCGGTACATTTTACTGTTGTCTAGAGTATATTGACCGATGTACTGCTTCGTAATAATTTGTTAAAGAAGATCGGACGTATTTTATGTCATGAAAGTAGAGAGCTCTTTTTCAAGTTTGAGCCTAACCAGAGGTATTTTCTATTTAACCATAATTATGTAGAAGCTGCTCCTTTTGTTACTGATCTCGGTGAGAGAGGGGCTCGGCAAGAGCTGGAAGTAAGTGGGGAATTCCCCGACAGACCTACTAATAAATTAGGGTTCACGGATAACATTGAGCACAAATTCGGCTCGCTATTTAAATCCCTGTCTGCCAATCTTCTTGCAGAGTTTCCCTCATAAAATGAAGAATTTATACACATTTATCGATTTTGGCTCACAGTAATATTGTGCTGTGAGTAACTCTGTACGCCTCGCTTAATCTTCTTGTTATTAAGCCCAGTGTTGAGCGTTATAGACCAGTGGATGCTCTGTTAACCAAAAAGTATCATTAGAATCGGTACCATTAGCTGAGCTCCATAGTTGTTTACCCGTTTTCGTGAGCCAAGTATTTTACCATATTACACTGAGGTGGCAAAAGTCGGGGAACACCTTCCAACACCCTGTCAGACCTCCTTTTGACCGGCGTGTTCAGCGGCTCGATGTGTCATGGACACAACATGTCGATGGAGAGCCCCTGCAGAAATATTGCACCATGCTGACTCTATAGCCATCCGAAATTATGAAAGTACTGCGAGTGCAGTATCTTTTTGCATGAACTGACCTCTAGATTCTGTCCCATAAATGTTAAATGAGATCCACGTCGGGCGATCTGGTGGCGAAATTGTTAGCTCGAACTGTCCACGATTTTCATCAAACCAAACACGAACTTTCCTAGCCTAGTAACATGTTGCACCACCATCCATAAGAATTTCATCAGTTTTTGGGAACGTAAAGCCCATGAATGGCTTAATATGGTCTCCAGGTAGCCGAAGAGAACTATTTCCAGTAAACGATCGGTTGAGTTCGAGTAGAGGACCCAGCTGCCTTCATGTAAACACAGCCCACACCATTATGGAGCTACCACCAGCTGGCACAACTCCTTGTTCACAACTTGGGCCCATGGCTTCGTGAGGTCTGCGCCACACTCGAATCCTACCATCAGCTCTTACCAACTGCAATCTTGTCTCATCTGACGAGGCCGCGGTTTCCAGGTCGTTTTGGGTCCAACGTTGATGAAGAGCGCAGCTTGCAATAATTTAGTATTCGAACAGGCACCAGACAGCAAACTAGGGCACACAGCGCAGGCGTTTTTGTGTCACCAACGATGTCACATGTGATGTTAATACGATGGTCCAATGCGCCGCGCAGACATTGACCTAAGTTGGCTACGCTGCCTTTTATCTCGGCAGATCTCATATCCCAGCTTATACTGGTTTGGCTTTAGGAAAGGTAAAGGCACCAGAGAGCCAATTCTGACCATGCAGTTGTTTTGTTATGATGAAATCAGCACTACCATAATTAATTGTTGCTCCTCAAAACTTTGTGACATACTGAGTTACTTATGTAATGAATCCCACCACAGGACACTTCTCCAGATAGGCTTAAATATGCTATTGTTAAACTTTTAGACAAAAAAGGAGACAAGTCATCAGTGGAAAACTTGCGTCCTGTTTCATTATTGGCAATATTTTAAAAAGTGTTTGAAAGGGTTATATACAATAGGCTTTGCAAACACTTAGTACAGAAAAATATTCTCATTCACAATCAGTTTCGATTTCGGGAAGAATTGTGAACTGATCAAGCTATATTTACTTTTACAGATGATATATTAGAATCAATAAATCAAAAGTTATTACCGCGTGGAATATTCTGTGATGTGGCTAAAACTTTTACATCTACATCTACATGGATACTTTGAAAATCAAATTTAAGTGCCTGGCAGAGGGTTCACCGAACCACCTTCACAATTCTCTATTATTCCAATATCGTATAGCTCGCGGAAAAAATGAACACCTATATCTATTCGTACGAGCTCTGATTTCCGTTATTTTATCTTGGTGATCGTTGCTCCCTACGTAGGTAGGTGTCAACAAAATATTTTCGCATTCGGAGGAGAAATTTGGTGATTGGAAAATCGTGAGAAGATTCCGTCGCAACGAAAAGCACCTTTCTTTTAATGATGTCCATCCCAAATTCTGTATCATTTCTGTTTGATTGTGTTAAGCATGATATCCTTATACAAAAGTTAATATATTATGGGATAACAGGAGTAACAGACTCATGGGTCTTATCCTATCTTTGTAATAGAAAACAGTGTGTGTGTATGTATCAGGCTTACCACGTAAAATATGAAACCATAAGACAAGGAGTGGCCCAGAGCTCTATTTTAAGTCCCTATTATATCCTATTATATATATCCTATTATATATTAATGACCTTCCATATGCAGCGTCACGAAATGCAAATTCACACAATGAAATTAAAGCTGTAGACAGTGTCAAATTTTTAGTGCTACAAATTGACCACAACCTAATTTGGGAAACTCACACCCTAGACTTAATGAAACGCCTTAGTTCGGCTACATTTGCAGTATGCATGATAGGAGAAATATGTGATTTAAAAATGAAGAAGTTAGTTTATTAGGCCTACTTCCATTCATTAATGAGTTATGGATTATTTTTTGGGGAGACTCCTCTCACAAAGAGAACATTTTAAAAATTCAGAAACGTGTCATTACAATTATATCTGGTGTCAGTCCTATATCATCATGCAGAGAACTCTTTAAGAAACTTGGGATTCTGACTACTACGTCTCCGTACATATACTCACTGATGGTCTTTGTCGTTTCCAACGTGTCTCTTTTTACACAAAATAGTGCCAAAAATGATTATAATACCAGAACTAAAAACAGTCTGTATTAGGACTATAAAAGCTTAACGTTAGTACAAAAAGGAGTCAGATACATGGGAACTATTCAATAACTTACCAGAGCATATCAAAGGTCTTGTAAGTGATAAAGATAGGTTTCAGAGTGAATTTAAGAACTTCTTGTTGGTCAACTCCTTCTACTCCATCGACTAATATCTTCACAAGCATTATAGCTCATAACTCTGTCTGCATTAGAATTGCTGAAAAAATAATAATAAAATAAAAATAAAATAAATAAATAAACTTTTACTTTTTCCACGTCCCAGAGACTCCTCTCCAGGGGATACATAGAAAACGATAAATGTATATGTAATGTAGTAAAATGCTGATTATACAAGCAAGGCTAAAGAAGAAACAAGACACGTTCATAGCATTAGTCGACCTGGGAAAAGGGTCCCACAATGTCAAATGGTGCAAGATGTTCAAAATTGTGAGGAAAATTGGGGTAGAGTATAGGAAGAAACGGGAAATATACAACCTGTACAAGAGCCAAGAGGGAAAAATGAGAGTGAAAGACCATGAACGAAGTTCTCGGATTAAAGTAGGCGTAAGACAAGGGTGTGGTCTATTGCCCTTCCTGTTCAATCTGTACATCGAAGGAGCGATGGTGGAAATAAAAGAAAGGTTGAGAAGTGGATTTAAAATTGAAGGTGAAATGATATCAATAATAATATTCGCCAGTGACACTGCAGTCCTCAGTGAAAGTGAAAAAGAATTACATGATCTGCTGAATGGAATGAACTGTTTAATGAGTGCAGAATGTGCATTGATTTTTTTTGCTTTTCTCTTTATTGAGTTTCAATTCTCCCCCAAGGGGGCGGGCTGGCAGCAGCTTACTACGCTGCTCTACAGCCTACAGACTTTTGTTAATTAAAGGAAGAAGAAAGAAACAAGGAAAAACAGGTGATAAAATGGTGATTTAAAGTGTAAAATGGCGTAGAATTGCGGAAAGTTAAAACAGAAAGCAAAAGGGGTTGGCAATGTAGATAAAATACACAGGAATCAGACAAGTAACATAGTAGACACACAATTAAAAAACATGGCGACAGTCCGGTTTCTGATCGCAAGAGATAAAAGGCACACCCAGCGACAGTATGATGGCCGTTCGCAACAAGTCCCAAAAAACACAACACGGAACACTCACTGTAAAACATGCACTGTAGAACACTCACTGTAGAACACTGCACAAAGTGGCAGCACAAAGACGACACTTCCGAGCCAAAGGCGGATGGGGGGGGGGGGCTGCAGGAGGGGGGAAAACAAGGAGGGAGGAGAGGAAAAAAACGAAAAGGGGGGGAACCAAGGAGGGTGAGGACTAATAAAGGGGAGAAGGGCAGACGCGAGAGGGAATGAGAGGAGGCAGAGGAGGGAAATGGAAAAGGATGCGGGGGAGAGAAGGGGGCAAAGAGAGGGCAGGTGGGGAAGAGTGGATTGAGAGTAAATCGAAGAAACATGAAAGTAATGAGAAGTAGCAGAAATGAGAATAGCGAGAAACTTAACACTTTCGTGACAGCGCCCAAGTGTGACTCGAGCTTAGTGGTATCGCTGAGTGGCCTGAGCCCGAGTGGGACTCGGGCGGCAGTCAGCTGTTGTTTTTTCAACGCCTTTGAAGTGGGTACAGTTTCCGTTATATGTTGTTGTCTCCGTCGAGCTTCCTGCATCATGTGCTGCCGCCTGTTGAGTGTTTCTTGCACCTTTTGCATGCGTGTAGCGTGAATCCCGACTACGAAAATTCCCGCGTTTTACGCATGTATATCTAGTGACAGTAAATGTGCATGATCGTTTTCTAAGCGAATTAGCTACGTCATGGACGAAAGACTGAAGGCTGAACTTTTTAGCTCTTCTAGAAAAATTTCTATACGAGTCTGGTTCAGAAGGAGATATTGAAGAATGGGAAAGTGTTTCAGATAATAATGAAATATTTACAATTGGTAAGTTGCCGAAGCGAAAAAAATATGTATTTACTGAGATTTTATTTGATTTTCTCTTTGCGTGTATACAACAGGCAACACTGCTAAGATAAGTATATTGTAATTTGCACAGCATAGCGAAGCTGATGAAATAAGTGAAAAAGAGGAACGCCGTAAAACTGCCGCCGGATTTGAGACTCCTCCGCCACCCAAAAAGATACGGGGCTCTCGAAATGAAGACGAAGGTACAGTGTGGACAGAAGACGATGTTTTGCCGGATGTTGCTGTTTTTGGGGAACATAGTGGCGTTACTAAACAAATAAACGGAAACTCAAGTGCTTACCAATGTTTCAGTGTTTTTATGACAGACGAAATTGTGAAAACAATCAAAACGGAAACTAATATATATATGCAGCAATTATCATGAATAAAATGAGGAGGAATAACTCTCTAAAGACAGTTTGTTTGCTAAGTGGTAGCCTGTGAACCCGAGTGACATATATTCCTTTCTTGTTATTATTTTACACATGTATCTTGTGAAAAAGTCGTCATTGCATGATTATTGGTCGACAGATTACATGCTTTCTTCGTCCTTTGCTCCTAGCATAATGAGCAGGGACAGATTCAAAGTAATTCTGTCAAACTTGCATTTGAACAGTAATGAAAATTACAGACCTATGGACAGCTGGTGTGGCCATGCAGTTCTAGGCGCTTCAGTCTGGAACCGCGTGACCACTACGGTCGCAGGTTCGAATCCTGCCTCGGGCATGGATGTGTGTGATGTTCTTACCTTAGTTAGGTTTAAGTAGTTCTAAGTTCTAGGCGACTGATGACCACAGATGTTAAGTCCCATAGTGCTCAGAGCCATATGAACCATTTTTACAGACCTACAGGGCAAGAGAATTATGACCCACTTTTCAAAATCAGAAAGTTTTATGACAGTATGGGTCGATCATGTCAGTTGTCATATGCTCCCTCCCAACAATGTGTGAGTTCAAAGGAAGAATTCACTTCAAAGTTTATATGAAAAATAAACCTGAAAAATATGGTATGAAATTATTTATGAATGTGATGCAAAGACTGACTATTGCTTGAACTTCGAAGTGTACGTGGGAAAAGGATCCGAAGAGAGTGCTGTTATAGCACTCTTAGACTACTTTCTGAACATTTCGGTAAAGGCCATACTCTATTCATGGACAGATACTACCCCTCTCCTGAAGTATTTGACCACCTGTGGAACGAGAATATCAATGCAGTGGGGGACATGCATGTCTAACATGAGAGACATGCCCAAAGATACTGTTGTGAAAATGAAAATAAAGAGAGTGGAATGATTTTTATGAGGGGAAAACACTTACTTTGCTTGACGTGGAAAGATACAAGGATGTATTGATGCTTTCAACATGTCGCAGGTCCGCGATGTCAGAAGTGTCGGTGCGTACTAAACAGGGCCGTATCAACAAAATGAAACCATATGTAGTGTCGGACTACAATACTTATAAAACATGAGTGGATCGTTCTGATCAGATGGTTGCTTACTAGCCATTTGGCAGGAAGCAGTTCAAAGGGTGGAAAAAGTAGTTTATTTACATGCTTGTGATGCGTCTCACAAATCCATATGTATTGTAGAAGGAGACAAGAAATGCTGAAGACAGGAAAAATGTAGTCTGAAGATATTTCTTCTTCAGGTCGGCGAGTCTCTTGTGAAAACAGCACACAAGGAAACAGAGCCTGTAAATAGTCCAATCAATGACAGACTGAAGGGAAGGCATTTTGTACAGAAGAGCGCAAAGGAAAGCAAACCCCAAACGAGTTTTTAAAGTTTGTTCGCAATGGAGCAAAGCACAGACTGGCAAGTCAGGAAGGAAAGAGACATGTTGGTGGTGTCAAGAGTGTAATGTCTCTTTATGTACACCAGAATGTTTCAGGGAATACCACACAAAAACAAATTGTGTGTCTTACATTCAATGTTTGACTTTTTTTAAAATCCGAAAATATACAGTAATATTTTTCAGTATCAATAATGTGTTTGTTTCTTTCACCTGCCACAACCTATTTCTTCAGATGACACATCAGTCTGCAAAAACATAGAAAGCTTTTACCTCTAGCATTACAGCTTAAAAAGTGACTGTATTCTGAAAAACCACGAAAAATGCTCAGTTAGCGGGGCACACGGGTCAGCATCGGGCTCAGGTGTGGAAGCGTTAACATCAGGATTGATGGTCACTAATAAGATGAAGTTAAGGAATTCTACTACCTCAGCAGCAAAGTAACCAATGACAGTCGGAGCAAGGAGGACATCAAAAGGAAAGTTGCACTGGCAAAAAGGGCAAGTCTACTAGTATCAAACATGATCCTTAATCTGAAGACGAAATTTCTTAAGAATGTACATTTGGAGCACAGTATTGCAGAATTGTATGGTATGAAACATGGACTGGGGGAAAACTGGAAGAGATGGAGAATCGAAGCATTTGAGATGAGGGTCTACAGACGAATGCTGAAAATTAGGTACACTGATAAGGAATGGCGAGGTTCTGCACAGAGCCGGAGAGGAATGGAATATATGAAACAAACGGATGGAAGAAGGGACAAGACGATAGGACATCTGGTAAGACCTCGAGGGAACTGTAGAGAGTAAAAACTGAAGACGAAGACAGAGATTGGAATACGTCCAGCAAATAATTGAAAACGCAGCCTGCATGTTCTGCTCGGAGATGAAGAGGTTAGCACAGGAGAGGAATTCGTGGTGGGCCGTATCAAACCAGTCAGAACACGGACGACTCAATAAAACTGGTCACGATCCCAGGAGAGGCGCTGAGGCGATGTCGTGCTGTTCGCAAAGGCTCTCGCGTCGACCGCCTGCGGCCGTCGTCCATTAACACCGTAAGTCGCCGCACTGCCATAACGGATATAATCTTCGTACTTTCCTTACGGATTCCTGCCGTTATTTTACGCAGTGTTGCTTGTCTGTTAGCACTGACAACTCGCAGCAAACGTCGCTGCTCTCGGTCGTTAAGTGATGGCCGTCGGCCACTGCTTTGTCTGTGGTGAGAGGTAATGTCTGAAATTTGGTATTCTCGACACACTTGTGGAATACTGAATAACGTTCGAAACCGAAAGTCCCATACGCCTAGCTCTAACTACCAGTCCGCGTTCGAAGTCAGTTGATTCCCGTCATGGGGCCGTAATCACGGCGGAAACGTTTTCACATGAACCATCTGAGTGCAAATGACTGTTCCGACAATGCACCGACCTTTTATACCTTGTGTACTTCGAACTACCACCATCTGGATGTGTGGATATTCCTATCACTATTGTCACCTCAGTGTTTATCTCAATCTGGCCTATCGCAGGTGCCGAAGGTCGAAGAATCAAAGCCCCGCACTGAGTTTATACTGACTGGAATCTCTTTGAATATAAGTGTGTTGCTTTTTACATGCCCTCTGGGGCAGCAGCGTTGTCGCGTTTGCTGGGTTCAGTTTTAGGGGAACTCAAATTTAAAACTGTTGAACTTCTTGAGCATTTGCGCCTCTTCTTGTGCTCTTTACGCAAAGCTGGATGACTATCAGCCCTACCAATTAGGTAAATTTGGTCTACAAGGTGATTTCCTTTTGGGGTATCCTACGTAGGCTGTTGGGATCAAGATGAATCGGTAACGCACTAAAGCTGTCAAACAATTCCCTCCAACTAAAAACATTAAGGGTTAATAGGCATGGTAAAGTTTTTAAGAAAATATATAGTGAATTTAGCTCGAACGGCCGCACTATTGACTGAGTTGCGCCGAAAAGATGAAAAGTGTTATTGGTCTGATATCCATTAGTCCACGTTTGATGTTTCGAATGTGATCTTAGGTACCGCATCTGTCTTTGCTGTTCCTGGTTTTGACCGCGAATTTATCCAGCAAACTGAGGCCTGTAACTTAGGAATAGTGGCTATGTTACTTGAAGAATTGAAGCAGGCAAGTCACGTACGCAATGAGATCCCTATCCTTTGCGGAAGTACACTGTTAATGAGCTAGAGGCCCCGACTGTCTTATTCGGACTCAATAAATTTAAATTCTACGATGAAGAAAACTATTCCAGCCGGAAACAAATAATTACGGTTTAACCTGTGTTTTGGCTAGGCCCCGAAAAAAATGATGGCCACTGGGCGGTTAGATCTTCCGCTTTCCATTTCAAAGTGATGCAGGTTAGAGAAGCAGGCAGTCAAGCGACTGATGCTCTCGTCGCATGTTACAATGTGACTCGAAAGGTAAGGAGGTCCTGCCAGTTATCCTGGAAACTGAACGTGTATTGGATGATCTCAGAAAGATTCCCAAGCTATCCAACAACTCAAGAGAGATACCAGATGATGAAGCTCGAATAATGGACATCAAGCAACAGCGTTGACACAGTCAACAAGTGCCGGATTCTTGCATCAATAAAATTAGTTCGATGCTCAGGTGCTATTCCAATACAGTTGGAGAGCCTTTGCAATGTTGTTCGTGTTGAAGGGGGAATACCAAATGGGCTGAAGTGTGAATGGGAATTTGGATTGAGGATGGAGGCATGCTACGTTAGTCCGTGTAACACTGCAAAGCTGCTGTGCCTGGGTGGCGTAGTGGTTAGCGCATAAGCCTAGTGAGTAGGAGACCTGGCTTCGAATACCGGCCTTGATACAGATTTTCATTTGTTGCTTCAGTCTGCATAGGTGAAGGTGACTTAGAGGTGGCAGCCCCTGCCTAATAGCTTGCTCAATCTAACAAGTAAGTATTTGCTTCCAAAAAGTACCAAATCTTGTATGCAGAGATGATCATTTTACATCATAATGTACCAAATTCTTTTGAACATTGATAGCAAGAAATATAAAATCCTCTTGCGTGACGTCAGACGTCAGTGTAACAGTGTACTTCGATTTGATGCAGAATGAGCCTTTACCACAGACACAAATTAATAGAGGGTATTATTCACAACAACTAGGGTGTTGTGTTCCAAATAGTTATTGATGAATAGAGTGTTTCATGAAACTCGACACATCTGAGTAAAAAGGTGGTAGGGGTCATGTCCGTGGCATTTCTTCAGCCCAGTCTTAAAACCATAATGATTGTTTCGTGACAGTTGTGCACTCCAAACAAAAGTAGTCCACCAAAGCATGGATTTCAGAGTGAGGTGTTCTTCCCTGTACGGGATCATTCATATTAGACTGCAGATGCGTCTGTAGGAACTCCGAAATTTTGTGACTGTAATGCTCCTAGAAGAATATAGCAGTGTAATCGTATTTGAGACATTAGGATCTCTTCACTCCCTGAACTCAGATTTTTCCTGGGACAATTGGGAAAACTCAGTCAAATGCCAGTTCCAAAACCAAAAACCTTCAAAATCAGTGATACTAAACCTCTCACTATTCCTTATACAACAGAACTGGTTGGTCTGCATGCTACATATGTAATTACACCAGTGTGCAAACGCAAACGGGTCAGAAGTGGAATAAGGTATGATTCTATTTTGCCTCCAGTAAAAGTTTTACGAAGTAATAGTCGTGTGCAACAGGCAGAGAAAAATGACTTGTTATAAATGGTTTGGCATGCCTAGTTTCTGAAATGGTCTATGAACTGAATCAAATCGCTTACTACAAAAGTTTGGTACAGGATAATGATGTACAAGTATTTAATTAGTATAGATACTTTTAACACAGACATTCATTATGATGACTGATGTTTCGAACCGAATACCGGTAATACTAGAAAAAATTAGTTTCTCAGTACTAAAATAGTATTTCTTAATAACTAAAACAAAAAAATTGGGCATTAGTTAAACCAAATCCAATTCTAGAAGGGTCACGAGGAAATTAACGTATGACAAGTTATGCTCTAAGTTACACAACAATAAGTTATCTTCTAAATTGTTGATTTCTAAGCAAGACATGTAAAGTCACTTGCAATACATGTCACAAAACATATCAGTGCTGAGCGTTATTTGTTGATGAAGTATAATTTGTTACGACTGTACTGGGCACTACACATTGCAGATTGAATAGTTTGGCTCGAGCCCCCACGTGATAAGGCGCGAATTTATTATTATTACTATCGTCAATTCCCCATTAAGGAGAGCGTTAAAACACAATCAATATTCACAATGACAATATGGTACATAAATTGGGACATTTCAAATTCATGGCACTTTTTTCTGTCTCTTTCTTTTCTATTCCCAAAAACCTCTCATAAATTCACTGTGTTTCTTCTTCCTCTCTTCTGTCCACTTCTTTCCTGATTTCTTCTCTTTTGGTGTTTCTTCGAATTTCTGTTTGTTGATTTTTTCTCTGTATTTTCCTCTGTTTGATATTTCTTCTGTGGAGATGTTTAGATTTTTGAGGTCTTCCATGGTTTCCTTTACCCAATTAGTTTTCACCTATTAGAATTTCACCTATTAGAATTAGTTATTCGTCACCACTATGTTAAAAATCTTCTTGGTTAGCCTATTTTCATTAATCCTATGAATGTACCCATAGAATTTTGCCCTTCTTTTTCTGATATTGTCTGTAATTGTCTCTGCCTGTTTGTACAATTCCTTTGTTGGTCTCTTTATCCAGATCCCCTGTCTCTGAACTGGCCCATAGATCTTTCTCAGAATTTTCCTCTCTTGCTTTTCCATTTCCTTGATTTTAGTTTTTCCTCTGATTACTGTTGTTTCTGAGGCATACAAGGCCTCAGGTAAGACTGCTGTTTTGTAATGTCTTAATTTGGCATTGGCGGAAATATTTCTTTTATTGTATTGGTTCCATGTAAGTCTGTATGCTTTTTGTAGTTTTGTAACTCTTTCGTCATTGGCTATTGAATTCAGTCCTGTTTTCTGTATAATCTCTCCCAGGTATTTGAAACTTTCTACTTGTGTTATCTTTCCGTACTTTGGTATCAATGGGCTTCTG
This sequence comes from Schistocerca serialis cubense, assembly GCF_023864345.2. NCBI lineage: Eukaryota > Metazoa > Arthropoda > Insecta > Orthoptera > Acrididae > Schistocerca > Schistocerca serialis. The sequence goes on along the minus strand of NC_064645.1, from coordinate 363,262,794 downwards.
TCTGTAGATTTTGTGTCCACGTACTGGGTTTTTTCATATGATATTTGTAGTCCTGTTCTGGCTGCGATTTCATGCAATATATCTAGGGCTTCTCTGGCTTCTTTTCTGTCATTTGTAATGATGGCTATATCGTCGGCAAAGGCCAGACATTTTATGTTGACGGTTCTATTTTTCTCTCTCCCCATCTTTACCCCATTGACTCCTTTGTCCCACGTCCTGATTAATTTCTCTAAAACAGCGTTAAATAAAATGGGTGACAGGCCATCTCCCTGTCACTCCTGTCTTGATTTCGAAAGATTCTGAAATCTCGCCCATGAACTTCACTTTTGACTTTGTATTTGTTAATGTTTCCTGAATTAGTTTTCTGGTCTTATTGTCTACCTTACTTTCTTCTAGTGTATTAAAAAGTGTTTCTCTGTCTATGGAATCGTCAGCCTTCTTGAAATAAACAAATGTTATTGTGGTGTTTCTGGACTTTCTCGTTGTTAATAATGTTCTCAGACACCCTTCTTTGTATTCTCCGATCTGTGGATCTATCTGAGGTTCTAGGCGATTTAACAGAGCTTTTGATAGAATTTTGTATGCCACCGGCAGTAACGAAATTCCTCTATAGTTATTACGGTCTGTTTTGTCTCCTTTCATATGGAGGGTATGTATTAGGGCTGACTTCCATTCTTCTGGTATCTTTTCTGTTTCCCAGATGTTTTTGATTATACTATGAATTTTGGGTGTAAGGTTTTCATGGTCTAATTTACAGATTTCTGCAATCAGTCCATCTTCACCTGGTGCTCTGTTATTTTTCAATGATTTTATTATTTTCACGATTTCTTCATATGTTGGGGGTTCGGAGTCCCGGTTGGGTTCTGGTTTTGTAAACTGTAATCTCTGTTTTGGTTTATCACAGTTAAGTAACGTGTCAAAGTATCTGGCTAATATTTCAGTTTTTCTTCGGATTTGTCTCCAGTGTTCCATCTTGTCTTTTGAAGCATAAGCTTGGTGGCTGATATCCTGTCATATTTTCTCGGAATACTCTGTAAAAATTTCGTGTGTTGTTTCTGGTGAAGTGTTCTTCTATCTCTTTCAACCTGCAGTTTTCGTAACCTCTTTTTTCTCGTCGGATTATTTTTGAAGTGTTTTTCTGTATCCTGTTGAAGTCCTCCCATTTTCTTGTGTTTTATGGCTGTAAATTTTTTTCCAGGCTTGTATTCACAAATATATATATATATATATATACAGAGTGAGTTACCTAACATTACCACTGGATATATTTCGTAAACCACATCAAATACTGACGAATCGATTTCGAACCATAAAAAAATGCACGGAAGTATGTTTTTTAACACAAACCTACGTTATTTTAAACGGAACCCCGTTAGTTTTGTTAGCACATCTGAACCACATGCCACAACAATAAATATGTAAGTTTATCTTCCATAGAACGTTTCCGGGTGTGTAACAGAGTCGTTACGCTTATGAAATCGAAGTTTCGGTCACTGTCGTCATTCCAACACGGTAATTAAAGCAGTGTCCGTGTTTACATATCCCGAAATTTTCATTCGTGATGACAACGGCCGCGGAAACCTATATCTCGACATTCCTGTCAAGCGTTTACCTTTCGGATGAAGAGATATGGGAAGCTCAGAGTCATTGCCTCATGATGGTCTCGATCTTACTGAACCCGCTGAACTTGATAGCCTAATATACATTTATTATGAACTTTGGTTGTTTCTTCAGTTACAGAGAACCCAGTCGTGCTAATAAGTGGGAGATAACAAGGCGATCAGATTTAATCGATTGCATTGTTACAGGTTACACATTGAGACTTAGAGAGGTTATCTGAAGTTATTTTTCGTCACTCTTCTATGGAGCTACACTGCCGTAACAGATGAGAACTTCCACCGGCGAAGTTAAAAGTGAACTTGATTGGGTCTACGCCTATCCATCCGGCGTGAGGTAATGTGAGATGAGCTCAACTAACAGAGTACCTACTAGACCCGAAGGCTCTATAGTAGTTACAAAACTATTACTATTTGATAGATATCCTGAGGCTGTCGTAGGTTAGTTCAGCTTTGAAGAATATGGCTGACGTGTGTTAGAACAATTGTGATACAAGAGTATCCCTCTGGTATAACTGATCAGATTTCTCTCTGAAATATATGAAACGACGTAAGGCTTCAAACTGATATACCTGGCGATGGATTGCACTGTGCGTTACCCGATCTCAGGAAATACCGAAGCCTTGGTGTCTACGCACATCAGCAGGCGGAGCTCGATTCGATTTGCTCTAAAAGATACAGAAAAAGAGCAAAGAAACTGCAGCGTAATTGGTAGCAGCTATTCCTATCATTAAATCAGCGGTTTCTAAATTTAATAGCGTGAACAAAACAGTTGCTCAATAAGGCAACGCTAAGTAGATGGTGGCAGTTACGTACCACGCGAGATACGTGCGCAAGTAACAGCGCGTGCTTAATGTCTTGAGGGTCTGTTTGTCATCTTCTTATAGTGATGACGGCAGCTAGGACATTAGCTATCTGGAGGTAATCCTAGGGTTGAGCACTCTAACAACGCAATCGTTTTAATAGAAATAGGGTGGAAGAGCACTCCGATGAAAATTATTCGTGGTAGGTGCAAACTGAGACTTCAAAGCTACGTGTAACGATGTATAATAGTCAACGCCATGCTTTAAAGGTAGTTTAGTGCTGTATTTCAATTGAGCACTAATGTGGATATTGCCAGCGTACCCTGCTGATTGGAAGCGCTTGGGTTTCCCTCTGGGTGGTGGCATTGGAAAGCCATAATATTTCGACATGTCTCTTGGCGAAGCTTCGCAACACTGAGGTGTGGTAATGATAGGAGAGGAGGCATTCGTTCTCTCGTGTTAGATATAGATCACAATAATGACAATGAGGTATGTAGCTGAAAATATAGCTGAATGTATTACGGAGGTTTTTGAAGTGATAGGGAGCTATCATAGGTTCCTTTCGGAGTATGCTGATGCATTAGCTCCATACTTGACAACCATATACAACCGTTAGCTCGACGAAGGATCCGTACGCAAAGACTGGAAAATTGCACAGGTCACACAAATATTCAGGAAAGGTAGTATGAGTAATACACTAAATTACAGGCCCATATCGTTAAAGTAGATATGTAGCAGTATTTTGGAACATATATTGTTTTAGAACATTATGAAATACCTCGAAGAAAACTGTCTATTGACACACAGTCAACATGGGTTTGTAAAACATCGTTCCTGTGAAACACATGAAGTGTTGAGTGCTATTGACAAGGGATTTCAGATCGATTCCGTATTTCTGGATTTCCGGAAGGCTTTTGACACTGTACCACACAAGCGACTCGTATTGAAATTGCGTGCTTATGGAATATCGTCTCAGTTATGTGACTGGATTTGTGATTTCCTCTCAAAGAGGTCACAGTTCGTAATAACTGACGGAAAGTTATCGTGTAAAACAGAGTGATTTCTGGGGTTCCCCAAGGTAGAGTTATAGGCCTTCTGCTGTTCCTTATCTATATAAACGATTTGGGAGACAATCTGAGCAGCCGACTTCGGTTGTTTGCAGATGACGCTGTCTTTTATCGACGAATAAAGTCATCATAAGATCAAAACAAACTGCAAAACGATTTAGAAAAAATATCTGAATTGTGCGATAAGTGGCAGTTGACCCTGATTAACGAAAAGTGTGAGGTCATCCACATGTGTGGTAAAAGGAACTCATTAAACTTCGGTTGCACGATAAATCAGTCTAATCTAAAAGCCGTAAATTCAACTAAATACCTAGGTATTGCAATTACAAACAACTTAAATTGGAAGGAACACATAGAAAATGTTCTGGGGAAGGCTAACCAAAGATTGAGTTTTATTGACAGGACACTTAGAAAATGTAACAGATCAAATAAGGAGGCTGCCTACACTACACTTGTCCGTCCTCTTTTAGAATACTGCTGCACGGTGTGGGATCCTTACACATCGACTGACGGAGTATATCGGAAAAGTTCAAAGAAAGGTAGCACGTTTTGTATTATCGCGAAATACGGGAGAGAGTGTTACAGAAACGATGCAGGATTTGGGCTGGAAATCGTTAAATGAAAGGCGTTTTTCGTTGCGACGGAATCTTTTCACGAAATTCCAACCGCCACCTTTCTCCTCCGAATACCAAAATATTTTATTGACACAACCTACGTAGGAAGGAACGATCACCATGATAAAATGAGGGAAATCAGAGCTTTTACGGAAAGATATAGGTGTTTATTCTTTCTGCGCACTATACGAGATTCGAAAAATAGAGAATTGTGAAGGTGGTTCGATGAACCCTCTGCAAGGCACTTAAATGTGATTTGCAGAGTATCCATGTAGATGTAGATGTAGATGATGTAAGAGTAGTAAGATGCTATGCGTAAATAAAGTAACTTTTAAAGATAATTAATTATTTATCACTGAAGTCAAACTCTAAATTACAGAACTCAGCTGTACTTATTCACCACGGAGCGCAAATTGAACACATTAAGTTCTAGTAAATACTCCTAAATTTGCACTGAAATTTTAAACAACAATTTTTTATAATACACAGATCAGATAGCTGACATTTAAAAAGAAATGTACACTATGAGAAGCAGACAAAGCAGTCTGCTGCATCAGTTTATTTAAAACATGTAGCTAAGAGAACTGACAATAAAAAATAAAAGAAAATATGTACACAGACATGAAGATGCCAGAGCAGATTATTATCTCACTAACATACACAGTCACAGAAAGTAGACAACTCCAAATAATGTGCACATCTGTAACGTAAACGGCAGCAGATTTCAAATTATGTACATTGTAAGATGGCAAGAACTGTGTTCCTTACATGAAGTCATTAAAGATCACTGAACTCACGTTGAGCGAACAATGGGGCTGAACAAAAATGACCGACAAGGCACAATGCATCTTGTAGAGGGTATAGTATGGACGTATTGGAATAATTAATGCTGGATGGTGGTTGTAAAGTAATTCACGCGACGTGAAAACTTCGTGGAAATGCGTCGATTTACAGGGAAGTATTCAGAGTTGACTGCGGCCGTGTGGCGGCGTGCGGCTTGGGAGCGGCGAAGGGAAGTGACAATAGGCAGCTTAGGGCGGCTCAAACTCTGAGAAAGCGGTAATGGGACGTGGCCTCCAGCTGCCTTAAGATGAGTGAAGTGAGGGGGTGGTTGACCCCACGCTGGTGTACCGGGAAGCAGACGGAGAACTTGTACGCCTGCTGATAAATGTCTGTCATCCCACTTTCAATGAAACATGCGAGAAAGCCGCGTAAAGCTACGGTAGAGCGGTCAACAGAGGCCCAAATGTGCATCTTCGTGACTATAGCAACTTCATGCTGGAATCACGGTCCACAGAGTGAAGAGCGACAGAATGAAATATGCCAGCCTCCGATGGGAACGTAGGACCAAGGAATTTGAAGTACTCTCCTGGGAGTCAGAATTTCAGAAAAATTGCTGTTTAATGCTGATGCTAACCTTGATGGGTGGCCTGGGAGGAGCTAAATAGCAGAAGTTGAGAGGAAGGGAAATTTTGTGGGAATTTGTTCACTTCCCAGAGCAGGCATTGGTCGGCACTGGGAAGCCACGCATAATTAACGCGACTTGCACTGCAATTGGCGTAATTGATTTTGCTGGAGGGGAAATCAAGGCAAAGAGCGGACTGGCAGAAGTCTCCATAGGGGTCTTCCATTTCCAGCTTGCCTAGAGTACGGACTTGGCGTTCTTTACTCAGCTTGCCTGAGAGAGAGTGAGCATCTCTGCAGTTTAGGACTTAGCAAACGGAACGATTGAGCTATGTACTAAGCAAGATATCTAGGAGTGAATAGACGAGCACAACCTTGGAGCACCACGAGGCCATCCAACGTCCTCACAACGACGACGCCCCGCCGCGCTGAATTAAGTGATATTACGCCTGCTCTGGCTTCAGTTAGGCCACAGATAAATTTTTTGGATCATATCGGCAAAGTTTCCATGAGGGTTTCATGGGCTGTGAATTGTAGAATTCTTCTAGCACTTTGCATTATGCCTGGGTCAGTCGACAGGAATTAATTTTGATTTGTCGCGCTTTACTACACATAAACGCACTTTATTTCCACTGGCTGTTAGGAGAGTCATGTAATGTGAAGATTTAAGGTCGGGAGTTAAAATAAATTTGTGCTAATCGACTGCATCTGTTTTCAATCAAGTAGTGAAGTCCCAAGTCACTTTCCTAATTAATTTTATGTTCAACATTTGCATCTGGTGTTCAATAGCTGAATACAACATCAATGTGCACCCCTTTTTAATTAAAAGGGATCAATTCTGAATCAATTAATGTCAACACTGCCACCGCAGTTCAATCAGGAGTCATGGGGCCTTACTACTTTCTTTGCGTTATCCGATATTGCGGCAGTTTTGCACTCTCTGTTGATCTGTTAGTCAATTAGCTGGGGTGAACACACACCAAAACCAGATAAGTGATGGGTGGGGTCTTAAAACAGTTATGCAAGATAAAAGAAGAAAACTTAAAATAATATACACATCTGTGAAGTAGACTGAGGAGACTGCAATAATAAAATATGAGACTCAAACGGGAGTATTGACAAATCGCCAGGCATTACCAGTGTCTAATGACACTAGAATCCTTACCCATGGGAAGTGAAATGAGACTTTAGGACGACAGTAGATCTTCCAATTAAATTTCTTTATTCTGATCCTTGACCATAGTACAACAGGAAACGCTTGTTGAAGGCATCCAGTTCCCCCTGATGTGACACAAAAGATGTCCAGCACTGCTGACGGTGCAAAGAGCGGGGCCGAATGTGGTGTCACTCGAATTTCGCTGGCAGTGATGTCTCCAGTTGCGACCACGATGAGAGCGTGGTGGCACAGCTGACAATGGCCGTGGACTTCCTCCAGCAAGCGGGCGGCTCCCTCGCGACTCAGAGCCGGCTGTGCTGCATCGTGGTTGAACAGCAGACGCCGTTCTGCATTCTGGGGTGTCCCTCTGAGTGCACAGGGTTGTGGTGTAGGCTGTGATACTGAATGATTGAGTACATGAATGGCTGAGTATCTATATGCGCTAGGCTATGTTTGCTTAAGGCTTAAGGCATGTTCTCTAAAAACTTCGATGGTGGCAAGTGAGGAAAGCTTCCATCCTTCCACTAGCACAATGCAGCATACTGTGCCCAGCTGGGTCTGCTTTGCATCAGTCAGCCGTGTTTTGCTTTGCCATGCATAACACTCTCGCCTACCTGTGGCTGGCTGTGTCGCAGCTCACTTCTGCCCTAGCATATTATTTGACCAAATGTGGTCGATACACTACAGCACCTACTTTCATGAGCAAAATCCCAGGCAAAATGGTTCAAATCTCTCTGAGCACTATGTGACTTAACTTCTGAGGTTATCAGTCCCCTAGAACTTAGAACTACTTAAACCTGACTAACCTAAGGAAAGCACACACATCCATACCAGAGGCGGGATTCGAACCTGCGACCGTAGCGGTCACACGGTGCCAGACTGTAGCGCCTAGAACCGCTCGGCCACCCTAAAATCCCAGGCCAGTAAAGCGCCTAGAACACATGAGTTAAGCAAATGCAGTAACTGTCTCAGTTTTGGCTGACGCCCGAGACAGTTCCTCAATTCAGCGCAGGTTCTAAAACATACACAGATAAAACAAGTTAAATTTTCATGGCAAGTGAATGACAGAGAGTATCCGAATTTCCAAATACAAGTGGTACATGTGACCGTACAGCTCAATCACACTGGCCTACAACTGCTTAGAAAAAGGTACGAATATTCAGAGAATAGAGTACACTAAAAAACTTAAATTAGAAAACTCACGCACCTACAGTGCAAAGCAAAACCGTCTTTCGAAAATGAAACCCTCGTACAACTAAATAAATATTTAGTCGACTTTTTACCGCCAGGTTGCTGATGCATATTAAAGACATCGGTCAAACCACAGCCAGTGGAATCATCTGAATAAGTTTATGACAAGAAGAACATACAGCACTTCGAACCTACTGCTTAGATGGTGCCCTGAGAATTTCAGCTAACACTTTATTCAAACACGAAATGTTGCTCACAATTGTTCCTTTATCAGGCTAAAGCCAATCACGGACGAAGGCAAAGGGAACACGCCAAAATCGAACTGCAGTACGTAGCCCATCAACACAATGGTAGGGCAAATCTCAACTCCCAAGTAGGCGAAAGCACGATCCGAAAGGTAAGCATCAGCCATTCTACTATGGCGAGCAGACCACCATGACTGCAAAGCACATGACGTGACTTTGTGGGAGACATAATCAAACAGCCAGTCCTCCGCTGACACTCCTGAGCTGAACTGCTGGCCACGTTTCCCCCAAAGCGTAGGTCAGTCAGTTTTCTCTACATATGACCCAAGATGCGAGTGGAGATTTGTAATTAAATATACTGAATGATTCGTCGTTAATATGGGTGGCTGCTCAACTGTGAACTGCAATAACCACTGCAAAAACAGTTTTTGCATATTTAAAATTCCAAGTAACCCACAACGAAAAAAAGTTTAGCCTTAAATAGCCACAGAGACGACTCTAAACCAGGACCTGGCGCTATATTGCATACTGTAAGTATATAGTAATAAAGGTAATTATAAACGTTAAACGAACTGTATAGAATTGTATTTCTTCTCCAGTCAACAACTGTAACAATTTTTCGATTCCTCAGATATTTTCTGAAAAGACAGAAATACACAGACCAAACAACATAATTTATTATTTTTCTGTGTCACAGTGTTACAGATATGACTTTTGTAAAGGCACTAGCTTTACTTGCTGCCCACCCAACAGAAGCAATGGTATCATATCCTGAGTAACTAACTAACCGACATTATAGGCGTTAATTCTACGGAAGCAGAATCTAATATTGAAACGTCCCCTTTGAACAATTGTACAGGACAGTGCTGAAGCTGACACACAATATTTTGTTAGCGCAACGCAATCTGACTTTCAATAATCCCTACAAAAGAATGGCCCTGACTAATATTAAACTATACCTTTCACAAATCACTTACCTCTCAAAAATCTTCGCTACTCAAGCTACTGCAATACAGCGAGCGCCACTACTGCCAGCTAAATAAAAGATTCAAACTATGGAAGGCACTAACTACTGATAGGGATAGTTAGCAAATGAAAGATATTAATAGAGAACAAACGGAAGGCACTAACTACTGATAGGGATAGTTAGCAAATGAAAGATATTAATAGAGAACAAACAATGTATTTACCTTGATAGTCATAATATATATAGCAGTTCATGACAAATTACGGAACTCCACCATCTCTCTCCCCACATCCACCACTGCTGGCGGCTCACCTCCAACTGCGCAACGCTATGCGCTGTTCACAGCCAGCTGCCTAACACTACAATGGCGAGTATTACAACAATGCAAAGCAGCCACAGACTGCACACAGCACAACCAGTGATTTTCATACAGAGGTGCCGTTACCAATAAGAACAGAGGTGGCGTTACCAATAAGAAAACCTAAACAGCCTACTTACAATATAACATAAACTAACGATCTTGAAGGTATGTGTGAGACATGCTTCAGTGCTTTTGTGGTACAGTAGGTGTGTTTGTTTTTGCAGTATGTTTCCAGGACCCCTATTACTTGCATATGTTACACCTGGATGGAAGGTAAAACTATAAAATTATTTGCTGATAATTGCATATCACTTCTTCACTGAGGTGCACTAACCTACCACGAAGTACAAAAATAATGAATACTTGTTAAAGGATAGATGAAATACACTCCTGGAAATGGAAAAAAGAACACATTGACACCGGTGTGTCAGACCCACCATACTTGCTCCGGACACTGCGAGAGGGCTGTACAAGCAATGATCACACGCACGGCACAGCGGACACACCAGGAACCGCGGTGTTGGCCGTCGAATGGCGCTAGCTGCGCAGCATTTGTGCACCGCCGCCGTCAGTGTCAGCCAGTTTGCCGTGGCATACGGAGCTCCATCGCAGTCTTTAACACTGGTAGCATGCCGCGACAGCGTGGACGTGAACCGTATGTGCAGTTGACGGACTTTGAGCGAGGGCGTATAGTGGGCATGCGGGAGGCCGGGTGGACGTACCGCCGAATTGCTCAACACGTGGGGCGTGAGGTCTCCACAGTACATCGATGTTGTCGCCAGTGGTCGGCGGAAGGTGCACGTGCCCGTCGACCTGGGACCGGACCGCAGCGACGCACGGATGCACGCCAAGACCGTAGGATCCTACGCAGTGCCGTAGGGGACCGCACCGCCACTTCCCAGCAAATTAGGGACACTGTTGGTCCTGGGGTATCGGCGACGACCATTCGCAACCGTCTCCATGAAGCTGGGCTACGGTCCCGCACACCGTTAGGCCGTCTTCCGCTCACGCCCCAACATCGTGCAGCCCGCCTCCAGTGGTGTCGCGACAGGCGTGAATGGAGGGACGAATGGAGACGTGTCGTCTTCAGCGATGAGAGTCGCTTCTGCCATGGTGCCAATGATGGTCGTATGCGTGTTTGGCGCCGTGCAGGTGAGCGCCACAATCAGGACTGCATCCGACCGAGGCACACAGGGCCAACACCCGGCATCATGGTGTGGGGAGCGATCTCCTACACTGGCCGTACACCACTGGTGATCGTCGAGGGGACACTGAATAGTCATCGAACCCATCGTTCTACCATTCCTAGACCGGCAAGGGAACTTGCTGTTCCAACAGGACAATGCACGTCCGCATGTATCCCGTGCCACCCAACGTGCTCTAGAAGGTGTAAGTCAACTACCCTGGCCAGCAAGATCTCCGGATCTGTCCCCCATTGAGCATGTTTGGGACTGGATGAAGCGTCGTCTCACGCGGTCTGCACGTCCAGCACGAACGCTGGTCCAACTGAGGCGCCAGGTGGAAATGGCATGGCAAGCCGTTCCACAGGACTACATCCAGCATCTCTACGATCGTCTCCATGGGAGAATAGCAGCCTGCATTGCTGCGAAAGGTGGATATACACTGTACTAGTGCCGACATTGTGCATGCTCTGTTGCCTGTGTCTATGTGCCTGTGGTTCTGTCAGTGTGATCATGTGATGTATCTGACTCCAGGAATGTGTCAATAAAGTTTCCCCTTCCTGGGACAATGAATTCACGGTGTTCTTATTTCAATTTCCAGGAGTGTATTTAATAAAAATTCATTTCAGGTTACCCTCCATTCAGAGAATGTTGCACGCAGCGACTGTTATTGACTTGTAAATGATAGATTTCAGCTATCAGTCGTCCTTTTCAAATTTTATTGGCAGATTTAGATTTCGGCTAGAAACTAGCCACTCTCAATGCACCATCCTTTTTGATCAATGCATGTAATGGCTGTTGGTCGGGCTTCATCCACAGTTCATTGAATAATTATTATTAAATGAACTGTGGATGAAGCCCGACCAACAAGCATTACATGCATTGATCAAAAATGATAGTGCATTGAGAATGGCTAGTTTCTAGCCGAAATCTAGATCTGCCAATAAAATTTCAAAAGGACGACTGATAGCTGATATTTATTATTTACAAAAAAAATTTCATTTCACTGTAATATGAAACTATAATTTTTCCACTTCAGTACAATAAAAATCCCGCATTTCTTAAAGTACCTATTTATGATTAAAAAGGAAACACTAGTTTTGCATATGCCTATATGTTGGCAAATGTTAATAAATAGGCACAGGGTGTGACTGCATAACAACCAAGTTTGACGACATCTAGGAAACGAGCTATACAGTTTCCGACCTCCTAAGACTAAGGAAGAGGTAGCCCATTTCGTTGGCATTGCTAACTCTTTCCGAAAATTTGTTCTGAAGTTTGCTGAGCTAGCCACTTTGTTAAACCTGTTGCGAAAGAAGGGTGAGCCATTTGTCTGGATGGGCAGTCATCAGGCTGTGTTTCATCCACTTAAGATCACTTTGAGTAATGCCCCCGTTCTGGTTGTTCCTGACTTCGATCAACCCTTCGTGGTCCAAACCGACGCCTCTAAATCGGGGATAGCCGAAGTGTTGCTTCAGGAGTAAGATCGCAAGCGGCAGTCCTTAACCTACGCCGCTAGGTGCCTGTCTCTAGCTGAGAAGACATACTCTGTTTATGAGTTCGAATCACTGGCTGTTCTCTTCACGGTATAAAAATTGAAATACTACCTCGAACACCAGGAATCCACACTGGAGATGGACAGCCAGGCCCTTAGCTGGGTTTGGGCTCGCCAGCGTAAAACTGGGCGTAATGCGAGGAGGCCCGACCAAATTTCCACCTGCCTCAATGTCCGCCACATTGGTGGTTTGATAACATTGTAGCAGACACTTTGAGCAGCATGTCTGAAGAGGTGAAGCTGGATTCTTCTCCCCATGATTGCGAGGTGATAAGAAGTCTTGTTAGTTCAGTGCTTACCGAACTTTCGGTATGGTCTGCTGGCCATGAGCAACTACAGGAGCATGACCCCACGTTGGGCTCCATTAGGGAGCATTTGAGAGTCCCTGGGTACAAAATGAGGAAGGCCTTTGTGGGCGCCGGGATGAAGAGCTTTTCAAATATAATTCTCTTGTGGGGGTGGGGGGTCATCTAACCATTAGCAAGATCCGTGAGTCCCTTACCTGAAATACTCTGTATCCTGATGTTAGCAAATGGGGAGTCAATGTTGGAAGTCCAAGATGGCTGAGCCACATTTCGATGGGCGTAGGGGGTTGCTTCAACCAGCGGGGTGGAAGTTCCCACTGACCCTGTTTTTGTTGATTACGTTGGTCCTCATCTGAAAACCCAAGTTAGGCAGTGCTGTATATTTATGGGGTTTGTAACACTAAAAATGCAGATAAAATACGTTCTGCACCAACCAAAGATTTTCGGCGTTTAATATCCGTTGTTCATTTGTACTGTACTTTAATTCTGAAGGTGTAACCTGTATTTAAAAAACTATATTTAATAAGTACTCGATGTAATGCTGTATTTATTTCTGACTGTATATAATTATGTAACTGTAATTATAATGAAAATATTGTAAATTGCTGGGTAACAGCCAAGGGTATTTTATTGAAATGTATCGATAGCAACAACGAAATGGTATTAGCGGTGTCGTAGTTTATCTATATGCATTAAGCAACATCGAAATGGTATTAAAGCGAAAAGCTGGGAAATCTAATAACTAAAGATACAGAACAAATTAAGAGTGCGCAATTTCATCTATTATGTATTTAGCTTAGCGAGTGACTTCTGCTGTCTTGGTATGTGTTTTATTGTTGTCATTTTAAAAGTACAATCAATTGCTCATTTGCTTAAAGTAAATTCAGTTAAAACTTTCAATAATCAAAAGTAAATTGCTTGCCTTTTTCTAAATTTTGCACTACGTTGCACTGAAGTTACTGAAAGTTATTTTCTTACATAACAAAAAGATAAGCCAGTCAGTTGTATAACCAATAATTTCATTTTACGTTACTATCAAAATTTAATATTTCAGAATAAGTAACTACAAACTCAATGTTGTCTGATTCAGTTTTTCCTCGTGAACTGCAGTGTTGCGGAGAAGCGTGACAACCATCTGTTACATCGCCAGTGATTATTGCTTAAATTTTTTTCACATTATCATTCTTACCTTCTGCAGAGTCATTGCCCTAGTGGGCTGACGACCGTTCAATTACCTTTTTTTTAGCTAATCACCGTTTTCTTTGTGTTATCAGTGATTTCTGTAGTAAATATTACGTGGTACCCTTTTTACCCACTGTGCGGTTCGTGAGCGATTGCTCTGTATTGTACCCATTTCAAAAGTATCATCAGTATTTAGCTTAAAATTACTTTAGAATCTTCCTTCAGAAGAATGTGTTGTACACTTTCCTCTAACTAACCTGTGTTATTTTCCTTCGGTAACGATAGCCTTACTCACTGTAAAATTTCTTTACGGATATGCGCCTACGGTCAGTTATGCCGCAATCCAGTTGGCAGATTAGGAAGGGGGAGGTTACAGGTTGACGGTTTTACTCGGTTCAGATGGCTGGTCCCATATAGTGGTATAACTACTGGACAAATTGTTAGGCATCTGAATAGGATATTCTCTTGGTTCAGTGCTCTGAAGGTCATTGCCAGCGATAATGCGCCTTGTTTCTCTTTGCAGGAATTTTGAAACTTCTATTTCTGACCACGACACCTTATTACTACAAGCTTCAATGGTGAGGTGGGTTAATAGTAACCTAAAGTCCTCTCTGATTGTTGTTCACCCTGAGGCTCAAACTAAATGGGATCTTTCTTTACCATGGCTCAACGTAACCTTCAATAATGCCAGACATGAGGTGCACAGAACTACCCCTGCTACACTCATGTTCTCCAATCCGTCTTATTTCCCTTTATCAAATATCTGGTTCATCACGATTTGTTGCCCGATGATGTTAGTTCTGAGTTAACCAAGGATAAATGGTGCAGAGCCAAGGCAAATATTCCAAGCGCCGTTAAAAGGGAAGCAGCGCATTATACCCGGGGCCAACGATAACTGTAGGTCGGGAACATAGTCTTTGTCAGAAATGTCTTTGTGAGAAATTTTGGAAGCAGAGACTTTGCAAGAAGTCTGAAAAACTGTCACCCTGCTTTGCGGGCCCATATAAGGCGTTGGAGATACCCACTCTGATCACGCTTAGCTGCCTCAAGAGGTGACTTAGTCTCCATTGAGAGTGCTGTCACCTCCTCCATCCCTCCTCGGGGCTCCTGTTTTGGGGAAAGAGTGTGAACCGTTGCATGATCGATAGCTTGTGGCATGTCTCCTGGAACACAATTTTTGACATGAAAGGGGCATGGCACGTTTGCTGCAAATGGTGCTGAGACCATTTTCCAGGAGGCATTGAGTGAAGCAACACAGACAGTGCAGGTCTGCAGGGTAACGGGCTGGCTGCTTACGCTACTGCCCATGTGACTTCCAAGTGATTATCCTCTGGACATGACGGATGTGCACCAGAAATGGGAATGGATTCATTATTATTTTGGCCAACTAGATTTGGAGCAGGGCGGTGGGTCATCGTCATCCACGCATTTGACGGTACCTGAGAGTTACTCCTTACTAGTTGTTCTTACTCATACCTTAGGTCCTTGTGCTATGCATGGCTCTGTTTAAAAAGAACAGCTCGATGTAGTAACAGAGTCGAGCCAGGCATGTGTGATTTCATGCCCTGCATCTATTTCAGTGTAGATAATAATTTGTAGCTGTGACCCTGCTGTCAAATAATCTATGCATTGGCTACAGCTGCAAGTTAATAAAATACCCAGAAATATGAAATAGAAGTTAAATGAATAATTTAATAACAAGGGTTCTATTCTAATGTCTGCAACTGATAGAGAATTATGTTGAATGACGTTATTCCAGAACGGACAACTCAAATAAACGAGTTAAAATACAGACAGAAAATACCCTTCTCATATGCAGTACAGTAACGCTGAGAGTGTTAGGAGAACGGTAACAAAATCCCCAAACTAAGTAGTCATCAAAGACACAGGAAACTACATTTTGCAATCACAATACACCTAATATTCACCAGCTCAAAACAGTTAAGAGTTCAATATGGTGATTTACAAATTATCACACAATACAAAGAATAGTATCTCATACTGTGTCTGTCCTCAGCTCTGTAATTCAAGTGGAAGAGGTTAGAATCCTATTCTGGAGCACATTCAGACCTCTTCAAGTATAAAGTCTCTTCAGAAGTTAACAAATGGTACTGGCCATTCAGCGCTCACAACGTAACACCTAAGTGGTGGAATCACGCACGTTACTGCAGGCAGGTCTGCCTTCTTCAATAAGTCGACATAAAGTGTTCAGAATCGCTCCCTTGTGATCTTCACCCAAAAAGTCACAGTCTCCATTTGACTCCCACAGGGTTCCACTAATATCCCCTTTTCCATTGGGTGAAGGTCATCCCCACCCAGAATACATCGTTTTAACGTGCTACTTTGACCACTTTTCAGACTAAATAATAAATTACAACAATATTTGAATAAATAAAAGTTATTAACATTCGATCAGATTCACGTCACTCACACATAAAGGACTGTTCGTAAGTAAATAAGCTAGTACTCTTGCACAAGTGCGCTCACTTTAAATGACAACGAATCGTCATTAAATGTTATTTAAAGAGCTATTTATGACTTCTTGACAGAATCATCTTTTGGTTCTCTGTTTAATCACTGAGTCCACTAATAAACGCGATTGATCACCTTTAAATTAAACCGTTTTTAATAGCACTTGCAGTCAACATTTTAATAATGTTACTGGCAAAATAGTAAACTGTTCATTCAATAAAGACACAAGTATGACAAAATGTGAGGCACTGATACTGTGTTCATTTACTGTGTAACTGTGGCGGACATGATGTTCTGACAAACATTTGCATAATGAAACATACAGAGGGGTCGAAAAAAATGTATCCACTGTTTAAAAGTCCATAACTGGCAAACTAATTGACGTAGTTGTCTCATCTTTGGTAGTGTAATAGTTCGTAGTTCCGGCAATCGCCACACAAGCGTTGTACATCCCACGATTGCTACAATCAATTAACGAGGACGACCCAGATTGCAGAACGGAGTACTGCTAGTGGTTTACCAACATGGTGCGCAACGATGAAAAGTTTGCAGAGATGATTGTGTGGTCCGATGAGGCACAGTAAAACTCAGTGGTACAGTTAATCGCCACAACTGCATCTACTGGGCGGCCGAAAATCCGAACGTCCATGTAGACAAAGGCGTGAATTTGCCAGGAATAAATGTGTGGTGTGGGTTGTGTTACCGAGGCTTGATTGGGCCATTCTTCGTTGACGGCAAAGTTACCGATGAGGTGTACCTTCAGAAGCTTCAGACATCAATTTTACCTGCCATCCGAAACTTGTATGGAGACGGAAGAGTTTACTTTCAACAAGATGGTGCCCCAGCCCACTACCAAAATCGTGTTAGGTCGTATCTCGACGACAATCTACCAGGAAGATGGATAGGCCGTAGAGGTGCTGTGGAGTATTCACCTCGTTCTCCAGACCTAACTCCTCTGGACTTTCACCTGTGTGAGGAACACTGAAGGACGTCGTTTATAGACAAAAGCCACGCACATTGGATGAACTTCGAGAATCCATCGTACATTCATGTGTAAATATCCAACTGAACACGTTGCAATCAGTAGTTCCTGCTGCAGTTCGGCGGCATCGTTTGTGTGTGGATGTTAATGGTGACCATTTCGAACACCTACAGTGATATCTTTGAGTTGGACTTTAAGCTACACTTTTACCAAAAGTGAGACAACTCCGTCAATTAGTTTTGCAAGTTATGGTTTTTAAAACAGTGGATACATTTTTTGGACCCCTCTGTACATAAAAGACGCCATAAATCAGTAAATTAAACACGTACAGATGAGAGGCTATCAGGATGATAGCTATAGCGCAATGCTGTTATCTGAGATACCGTTTGTTGAAACCACATAAAGGGATTAAAAATCGTTGTCAGAGATTCACTGTGGAAATATTCAGCCACTGTAAATTTTTAAGTTTTGTTGTTTTAAAGACACTGAAATTGCTGTTGTGTAATTCGATGCACCTCATTTTATGGCATGGCCGATGCATCCAGGTTTGCATTAATATTTGATTTTAAATTATCAAAGGCTCTTAAAGGGCTGTAAGAACCACCTTTCAGCTTGCCTCAAAGTCTACCAGTGCTGGAAGCAAAGCGGGACCTTTCAAGGGGTCGACGCATCGTCCAAATTCCTCATACCGGGATTTTCCCGTTTCTAATGGTGCTGCTAGTCTTTGTACCTGGACCCTCTGGTACCGGTCACTTTGCCGGAAGCCGGAAATGCCGCGGCGCACCCTAAGTCATGGGCCCGCTGGCATTCAGCAGTACAAAAATTTCGTCTTGCCTCGTACCAACACTTTTCCGCCTATTACCTCGCCTCAATACCCGTAACGTTACGGCACCTCCCTGCGTATCAAAATTTTTCTACGGTTTGTCACAGCACAACGACTTTGAATGCTCGGAGATCTACGTTTAGGTAGTTGCTTCGACGAGAAGACCACACTGCAGTTGTAAATATTCGATATTGCAGTGCCTATATTATTGTGAACTACGATGCAATGTTTCTTCGGACGTGCATGTAGGCTTGCACTGGTCGCGATAAGCGGGAAATACGGGTTTGATTCCCGGTCTGGCACAAGTTTTCAATTTCGTCATTCCATTATACAGCTGATGGTCCTCCATACTCGCAACTGCGAATACATTTCCCCGCCGTGAGCATGATAATTGTGACTGGTTCGGTTCCTGGCCACGTTTGTGTCTCGCTGCTTCTCTATCGGACTCGCTTCAGCCTCCTGTTGATCTTTCCCATTCCTGCGCATGGCCAGGAGATTTGAGGAGCCTACTGCCCTCCATGAACCATGGACCTTGCCGTTGGTGGGGAGGCTTTCGTACCTCAGCGATACAGATGACCGTACTGTAGGTGCAACCACAACGGAGGGGTATCTGTTGAGAGGCCAGACAAACGTGTGGTTCCTGAAGAGGGGCAGCAGCCTTTTCAGTAGTTGCAGGGGCAACAGTCTGGATATTGACTGATCTGGCCTTGTAACACTAACCAAAACGGCCTAGCTGTGCTGGTACTGCGAACGGCAGAAAGCAAGGGGAAACTACGGCCGTAATTTTTCCCGAGGGCGTGCAGCTTTACTGTATGGTTAAATGATGATGGCGTCCTCTTGGGTAAAATATTCCGGAGGTAAAATAGTCCCCCATTCGGATCTCCGGGTGGAGACTACTCAACAGGATGTCATTATCAGGACAAAGAAAAATGGCGTTCTACGGATCGGAGCGTGGAATGTCAGATCCCTTAATCGGGCAGGTAGGTTCGAAAATTTAAAAAGGGAAATGGATAGGTTAAAGTTAGATATAGTGGGAATTAGTGAAGTTCGGTGGCAGGAGGAACAAGACTTCTGGTCAGGTGACTACAGAGTTATAAACACAAAATCAAATAGGGGTAATGCAGGAGTAGGTTTAATAATGAATAGGAAAATAGGAATGCGGGTAAGCTACTACAAACAGCATAGTGAACGCATTATTGTGGCCAAGATAGATACAAAGCCCATGCCTAATACATTAGTACAAGTTTATATGCCAACTAGCTCTGCAGATGACGAACAAATTGAAGAAATGTGTGATGAAATAAGAGAAATTATTCAGATAGTGAAGGGCGACAAAAATTTAATAGTCATGGGTGACTGGAATTCGGTCGTAGGAAAAGGGAGAGAAGGAAACGTAGTAGGTGAATATGGATTGGGGCTAAGAAATGAAAGAGGAAGCCGCCTGGTAGAATTTTGCACAGAGCACAACTTATTCATAGCTAACACTTGGTTCAAGAATCATAAAAGAAGGCTGTATACATGGTAGAAGCCTGGAGAAACTGACGGGTTTCAGATAGATTATCTAATGGTAAGACAGAGATTTAGGAACCAGGTTTTAAGTTGTAAGACATTTCCAGGGGCAGATGTGGACTCCGACCGCAATCTATTGGTTATGTCCTGTAGATTAAAACTGAAGAAACTGCAAAAAGGTGGGAATTTAAGGAGATGGGACCTGGATAAACTGAAAGAACCAGAGGTCGTACAGAGTTTCAGGGAGAGCATAAGGGAACAATTGACAGGAACGGGGGAAAGAAATACAGTAGAAGAAGAATGGGTAGCTTTGAGGGATGAAGTAGTGAAGGCAGCAGAGGATCAAGTAGGTAAAAAGGCGAGGGCTAGTAGAAGTCCTTGGGTGACAGAAGAAATATTGAATGTAATTGATGAAAGGAGAAAATATAAAAATGCAGTAAATGAAGCAGGCAAAAAGGAATGCAAACGTCTCAAAAATGAGATCGACAGGAAGTGCAAAATGGCTAAACAGGGATGGCTAGTGGACAAATGTAAGGATGTAGAGGCTTATCTCACTAGGGGTAAAATAGATACTGCCTACAGGAAAATTAAAGAGACCTTAGGAGATAAGAGAACCACTTGCATGAACATCAAGAGCTCAGATGGAAACCCAGTTCTAAGCAAAGAAGGGAAAGCAGAAAGGTGGAAGGAGTATATAGAAGGTCTATACATGGGCGATGTACTTGAGAACAATATTATGGAAATGGAAGAGGATGTAGATGAAGATGAAATGGGAGATATGATACTGCGTGAAGAGTTTGACAGAGCACTGAAAGACCTGAGTCGAAACAAGGCCCCTGGAGTAGACAACATTCCATTGGAACTACTGACGGCCTTGGGAGAGCCAGTCCTGACAAAACTCTACCATCTGGTGAGCAAGATGTATGAAACAGGCGAAATACCCTCAGGCTTCAAGAAGAATATAATAATTCCAATCCCAAAGAAAGCAGGTGTTGACAGATGTGAAAATTACCGAACTATCAGTTTAATAAGTCACAGCCGCAAAATACTAACGCGAATTCTTTACAGAAGAATGGAAAAACTAGTAGAAGCCGACCTCGGGGATGGTCAGTTTGGATTCCGTAGAAATGTTGGAACACGTGAGGCAATACTGACCCTACGACTCATCTTAGATGCTAGATTAAGGAAGGGCAAACCTACGTTTCTAGCATTTGTAGACTTAGAGAAAGCTATTGACAATGTTGACTGGAATACTCTCTTTCAAATTCTGAAGGTGGCAGGGGTAAAATACAGGGAGCGAAAGGCTATTTACAATTTGTACAGAAACCAGATGGCAGTTATAAGAGTCGAGGGGCAAGAAAGGGAAGCAGTGGTTGGGAAGGGAGCGAGACAGGGCTGTAGCCTATCTCCGATGTTATTCAATCTGTATATTGAGCAAGCAGTGAAGGAAACAAAAGAAAAATTCGGAGTAGGCATTAAAATCCATGGAGAAGAATTAAAAACTTTGAGGTCCGCCGATGACATTGTAATTGTATCAGAGACAGCAAAGGACTTGGAAGAGCAGTTGAACGGAATGGATAGTGTCTTGAAAGGAGGATATAAGATGAACATCAAGAAAAGCAAAACGAGGCTAATGGAATGTAGTCGAATTAAGTCGGGTGATGCTGAGGGAATTAGATTAGGAAATGAGACAATGTAGTAAAGGAGTTTTGCTATTTGGGCAGCAAAATAACTGAGGATGATCGAAATACAGAGGATATAAAATGTATACTGGCAATGGCAAGGAAAGCATTTCTGAAGAAGAGAAATTTGTTAACATCGAGTATAGATTTAAGTGTGAGGAAGTCATTTCTGAAAGTATTTGTATGGAGTGTAGCCATGTATGGAAGTGAAACATGGACGATAAATAGTTTTGACAAGAAGAGAATAGAAGCTTTTGAAATGTGGTGCTACAGAAGAATGCTGAAGATTAGATGGGTAGATCACATAACTAATGAGGAAGTATTGAATAGGATTGGGGAGAAGATTGTGGCACAACTTGACTATATGAAGGGATCGGTTGGTAGGGCATGTTCTGAGGCATCAAGGGATCACCAATTCAGTATTGGAGGGCAGCGTGGAGGGTAAAAATCGTAGAGTGAGACCACTAAGCAGATTCAGAAGGGTGTAGGTTGCGGTATGTACTGGGAGATGAAGAGCCTCGTACAGGGTAGAGTAGCATGGAGAGCTGCATCAAACCAGTCTCAGGACTGAAGATCACAACAACAACAACCGTTCGTATAAAAACGCAAGTGTTTCAATTTGGTAATTGTTACAGAGTTGTGATTTTATTGTGTTTTATATCATTGGGGTTTTGAACTACTTGGTGTTATGTAATTTTTTTGTCAATGTTTCTTTGCCTGGTACGTTGTGCAATAAATCTCCAACCCTTTCTTTAATTTCTTTTTATCCTGCAATCTTATGGGTCTTACGGCGGCCAATCTTGTTCCATGTATCTGGTGGATTACACTTCCAAGCCAAGTTTGTGTTTAACGCATGTGAAGTTCACTATCCAACAGCTCGCCTCTCCCTTCCATTTACGTTTTCCCGTACGGCGCTAAGGTTAAGTATTTACCGTTTCGTCTCGTGGCGTGATTTGAATCTGAACCCGCGTTGGCCACTGAACTTCTTTACAATGTTACTTTAAATCCGTCTTGATTGCAAATTTTTTTTATTATTCATATGACCGGTTTCGGTTCATTCAGAACCATCTTCAGATCTGATATGTAAGTTACAGGAGTAACCCGTCCAATTCAGCAACTTTCACATGCTACGTCACCGTGACGTAGCATGTGAAAGTTGCTGAATTGGACGGGTTACTCCTGTAACTTAAATATCAGATCTGAAGATGGTTCTGAATGAACCGAAACCAGTCATATGAATAATAAAAAAAAATTTGCAATCAAGACGGATTTAAAGTAACATTATAAAATCACTGATTGCTGTTATCCCATAAGACATTATGTCTGTTTTTGCGAACTTCTTTACAATCAGGTGCTTGCCTTGGCCAATTACGTTATTACCTGTTAGCGACATATCCCATCGGTTTTGCCTACGCTGCCAGTTTGAAATCTGCTCACTTAAGTTTTTACTTGTTTTACTGAAAAGTTACTTCTCAGTTCATCCGGCCATCACTGTATGTCGTGCCTTGGGGAGTGTGCCCACTGGTTGCATAGAAGTAGAGGAGTGTGGTGGGAAGCATATCGGGCTCGCCCTAAGTAATTTCGGGGCTGTTCGTCCGGATCACATTGCCTGGCGTGTTGGGGTTTCATATCAAGCAGCCTTTATTGTTTTTCTTTCCTTTTAATGAGCTCCTTTTAGGTAAACATAAAGTACCTGTTGTACACTCCTGGAAATGGAAAAAAGAACACATTGACACCGGTGTGTCAGACCCACCATACTTGCTCCGGACACTGCGAGAGGGCTGTACAAGCAATGATCACACGCACGGCACAGCGGACACACCAGGAACCGCGGTGTTGGCCGTCGAATGGCGCTAGCTGCGCAGCATTTGTGCACCGCCGCCGTCAGTGTCAGCCAGTTTGCCGTGGCATACGGAGCTCCATCGCAGTCTTTAACACTGGTAGCATGCCGCGACAGCGTGGACGTGAACCGTATGTGCAGTTGACGGACTTTGAGCGAGGGCGTATAGTGGGCATGCGGGAGGCCGGGTGGACGTACCGCCGAATTGCTCAACACGTGGGGCGTGAGGTCTCCACAGTACATCGATGTTGTCGCCAGTGGTCGGCGGAAGGTGCACGTGCCCGTCGACCTGGGACCGGACCGCAGCGACGCACGGATGCACGCCAAGACCGTAGGATCCTACGCAGTGCCGTAGGGGACCGCACCGCCACTTCCCAGCAAATTAGGGACACTGTTGCTCCTGGGGTATCGGCGAGGACCATTCGCAACCGTGTCCATGAAGCTGGGCTACGGTCCCGCACACCGTTAGGCCGTCTTCCGCTCACGCCCCAACATCGTGCAGCCCGCCTCCAGTGGTGTCGCGACAGGCGTGAATGGAGGGACGAATGGAGACGTGTCGTCTTCAGCGATGAGAGTCGCTTCTGCCTTGGTGCCAATGATGGTCGTATGCGTGTTTGGCGCCGTGCAGGTGAGCGCCACAATCAGGACTGCATACGACCGAGGCACACAGGGCCAACACCCGGCATCATGGTGTGGGGAGCAATCTCCTACACTGGCCGTACACCACTGGTGATCGTCGAGGGGACACTGAATAGTGCACGGTACATCCAAACCGTCATCGAACCCATCGTGCTACCATTCCTAGACCGGTAAGGGAACTTGCTGTTCCAACAGGACAATGCACGTCCGCATGTATCCCGTGCCACCCAACGTGCTCTAGAAGGTGTAAGTCAACTACCCTGGCCAGCAAGATCTCCGGATCTGTCCTCCATTGAGCATGTTTGGGACTGGATGAAGCGTCGTCTCACGCGGTCTGCACGTCCAGCACGAACGCTGGTCCAACTGAGGCGCCAGGTGGAAATGGCATGGCAAGCCGTTCCACAGGACTACATCCAGCATCTCTACGATCGTCTCCATGGGAGAATAGCAGCCTGCATTGCTGCGAAAGGTGGATATACACTGTACTAGTGCCGACATTGTGCATGCTCTGTTGCCTGTGTCTATGTGCCTGTGGTTCTGTCAGTGTGATCATGTGATGTGTCTGACCCCAGGAATGTGTCAATAAAGTTTCCCCTTCCTGGGACAATGAATTCACGGTGTTCTTATTTCAATTTCCAGGTGTGTATTTTAGTCAGACATATTGTAAAGGTGTTTATTGAATGCCTGTTTCGAATACTGTTTACCTACCATGTTATACCGGGTGATCGGAAAGTCAGTATAAATTTGAAAACTGAAGAAACCACGGAATAATGTCGATAGAGAGGTACAAATTGACACACATGCTTGGAATGACATGGGGTTTTACTAGAATAAAAAAAAAAAATACAAAAGTTCAAAAAATGTCCGATAGATGGCGCTTCATCTGAGCAGAATAGCAATAATTAGTATAACAATGTAAGACAAAGCAAAGATGATGTTCTTTACAGGAAATGCTCAATATGTTCACCATCATTCCCCAACAATAGCTGTAGTCGAGAACTAATGTAGTGAACAGCACTGTAAAGCATGTCCGGAGTTATGGTGAGGCACTGGCGTCGGATGTTGTCTTTCAGCATCCCTAGAAATGTCGGTCGATCACGATACACTTGCGACTTCAGGCAACCCCAAAGCCAATAATCGCACGGACTGAGGTCTGGGGACCTGGGAGGCCAAGCGCGACGAAAGTGGCGGCTGAGCACACGATCATCACCAAACGACGCGCGTGAGAGATCTTACACCCGTCTAGCAATATGGGGTGGAGCGCCATCCTGCATTTTGGTTATAATAAAAGCCCATGTCATTCCAAGAATGTGTGTCAATTTTTACCTCTCTATCTACATTATTCCGTGGTTTATTAAGTTTTCAAATTTATACTGACTTTTTGATCACCCAGTACTTGTTGTTTGGGAAATCTTGGGTTTTGTATTGCATCGTTTATTCTTTTAAAACGAAGAAAAGAACATTTGAGGAGATTGTTTTATCAGTTATCAGTAACTGTTCTTAAATTCATCTTGAGTGTTATTAAACCGCATCAGCTGTATTTAGGTCTTTATTATTGGGTCACTACCGGTTGCGTGGCACTAAGAGCCACATCTCCAGGTGGACACATAATACCCAAAATGATTACCCATAGCTGGTTTGCCCCACCTACAAGGTCTCTGTTTTTAAATTGTTTTATCTAATTAGATATTTTATCTTAATATGTCAAGGTCCTGTTCTCCCAACTGGTAGAGTTAGTTTTCCTGAGGGGTGTTCGTAAAAACCTTGATACGAGTGATGTTCAGTCTTTATTTTGCTCTGTCCTTTCAACCCCAGGAAACCTTATGCCAGTAGTGCAAACCAATTATTACTTACTTTTGCTTTTAGTAATAATATTTTTTATCGTGTATACGCATAGTGACTTTATATGATTTTGCAGTTTTGTTTCATTGATACCTTTCCAGTGTAGGTATTAAAGTGCAGTAATATAACCCAAATATCTGAATTTTTCCACTTGAGAGATTTTCTCGAATCTGACTGACTGCTGAATCTAGATCTGACACCTTCTGCATATTGCGTATTCTCATGTGACACACGGGGTCCAGTTTCTTGTTCTTATTTCATGTAGCTGTTCTACGGACTTAATTGATTCTTTTCTATGTGTGGCGATGTTTACTTTCTGTACCATTGTTCCTTCATCCTTTCCTGTTCCAGTCGCGAATGATTCACTGGAAGCACAAGTGTTGTTAGGAAGCCGTATGAGCTCGAATATCTCTTACTTTACATTCATGATCTTTTCACGAGATGTGTGTAGGAGGAATCACAATATAGGTTGGCTCTTCTGGGAACGGGTGCTCTAGCAAGTGCAGCAGTTGACCATACCGTGATGCAGAGCGCATCTCCTGCAACATCTGCAGCTGGAGAAAGATGTGCTCTCGGTTAAGAAGTCTGTAACCAAAGCTACCGTTATTCTTTGAATCTTCCCAGTTTTGTAGGTATACCACGAATAAGTGTTTTGCAAACTATCTCCATAACCACTCGCAGAATAAAGACTTATCGAAATACTTGACTGACCACGGTTTCGGTACGTCGATATACATCTTTATCACAAGCAAAAATACACCTGAACAACAATACACCTTCATTAGCAAATAAATTTATCAACTTAACTAAGATAAAAAAAACAACACTTATAGCTTTAAGTCATCATGAAAAATTACGAGCACAAAAACATTTAGTCGCTTACTAAAATCACGTCCTGCAGTGGAGATGCATAAAACAATCGTGCCAAAGGCGTCGTCACTAGCTAAAATTAAATTATCACCTCCATCTGTACAGCATAATTATAAAGAGATGATCAATGTGAACACGGCATATCATGAGTACTAAGGCTGTGAACTATCGTGAGGAGGGTATGTAAGGACTGGTGCAGACAATTTCACCGAGAGAGGGCACTTGTGGTCTACGCGAGACACTCGCGCACGTTAAAACACCGGGATACATACTGATGCACATCAAAATTTTAAGGCTTGTGCTAATTTAAACTCTCTGTCTTAATAAATAAAACATATCAGAACCATTTAAAACACCCGCATGCAACAGAAAATCTGAACATCAATTAGCCTGTGTCCTAGTGTCAAGCAGGTCAAGCTTGCGCTAAGGAGCATATCCCACGAGAGAGGGCACTAGTATTACGCGCGAGAATCTCGCGCAAAATTAAAGGCTAGGATTCATACTAACGAAAACGAACAAAATCTTGTAGAAAATCGAAACCATCTGACGTCATGAATAAGAGGCGTAACACAATCATTTAAACCACACATACACAACGAAAACCACGATCAACGATCATCAAAAATACGTAATATCCCAACAAGACAGGAAAGGAGCATCTCACCAGCATAAACAGACAAGAAAACTAGCCTCTAGTCAGCCCAGACTATATTACGTTAAAGCAAGAAGGGGTTTGAAACTATCAAAAAAAATTTGTTTCTAAGCTGCACCTGTTCGTTGAGACTAAACCAATCTTTTCGAGACATGCTTGAAAATTTATATTTCCTCGTACAGGTCCAGTTTGTAACCCTTACTCACTTCGTGTAGCAATTCTACGTCATCCAGTTTAGATGGCGTATGTTGTAAGAGTAATAGATGTTCAGCAAACGTGGAATTGTACACGTTTTCCCCATTTTTACCTAGCATCTTTCTTTACATAGTATTTCACTGGGTCTACCCTTCCGTCCAAGGTAATAGTTGGGGCAGTCCTTACAAGTAATTTTGTAAACTCCGGATTTAATGCCAATTTCTTACCGTGCCCCAATAATATGAAACAAAAATTTTTTGGATTATTTCAAGCCCCTTCTTGCTCTAACGTAATATAGTTTTTTTTTTTTTTTTTTTTTTACTTTATTGTTATTTTAAAACCTGTACAATTCAGGTAGGCTGGCAGCGGCACACTACGCCGCTCTTCAGCCATAGCGTTTTACAAGAGTATAAAACATGGTGAATAACAATGTACAAAGTGACGGGCAAAAGAGAGAGGTCACAGAGACATAAAAAAAAAAAAAAAACACGGAGTCGTTCACATGTGACGATAACAACACGGAAAACACGTCGGCACGGCGCACAAAACACTGGTGAGTCCGACGGCACAAGTGAACGTAGGAGTGGGATGGCGGACACCAAAAACACTATATGACGTCACACACACGAAGCACAAAAGGCGACGATCTCCGGCGCGCGAATGTTCACTATACGTGTGCGAGTCCGGGGACCTGCCAAGAGAGGAGGAGGAGGAAGGGGAGTGGGAGAGCGAGAGGGGAGAGCAGAGATGCCACGGGCAGGGGAGATAGGGGGGAGGGAGGAAGGGGGAGAGGAAGCCCGGGGGAAGAGGGGGAAGGGAGGGGACAGGGAGATGGAAAAAGAAGGGAAGAGAAGAGAAGGGAGGGAGGGTGCCGAAAGGAAAGGACACGGGAAGTGGGGGGTGGGGCAGGGTCAAAGTTGATAGGAGGGGTAGATGGAGGGGACGAGGACATCATCAGGGAGAGGGAGCTGGCGGAAGCCACCTTGGGAGAGGGTATGGAGGGTGGAGAGATGGAGACCGGGTGGGACGTGCGAATACAGGCGCGGCAGCGGGCGGGGGTGGGAGAGGAGCGAGGAAACGAGCGGGTGAGGAGGATCAAGTTTACGTGAGGTGTACAGGATACGTATCCTTTCAAGGAAAAGGAGGAGGTGGGGGAAGGGGATGAGATCATACAGGATCCGTGTGGGGGAGGGGAGACGGATGCGATAGGCAAGGCGGAGAGCATGGCGTTCAAGGATTTGGAGGGATTTATAGAAGGTAGGGGGGGCGGAGATCCAGGCTGGATGGGCGTAACAAAGGATAGGGCGGATGATGGATTTATAGGTGTGGAGGATTGTGGAGGGGTCCAGACCCCACGTGCGGCCGGAAAGGAGCTTGAGGAGACGGAGTCGGGAACGTGCCTTGGCTTGGATTGTCTGGAGATGGGGAGTCCAGGAGAGGCGACGGTCGAGGGTGACGCCAAGGTACTTAAGGGTGGGAGTGAAGGCGATAGGACGGCCATAGACGGTGAGATAGAAATCAAGGAGGCGGAAGGAAGGGGTGGTTTTGCCTACAATGATCGCCTGGGTTTTGGAGGGATTGACCTTGAGCAACCACTGGTTGCACCAAGCGGTGAACCGGTCAAGATGGGATTGGAGAAGGCGTTGGGAGCGTTGCAGGGTGGGGGCAAGGGCGAGGAAGGCGGTGTCATCGGCAAACTGGAG
The DNA here is from genome assembly GCF_023864345.2 of Schistocerca serialis cubense. Taxonomy (NCBI): domain Eukaryota; kingdom Metazoa; phylum Arthropoda; class Insecta; order Orthoptera; family Acrididae; genus Schistocerca; species Schistocerca serialis. The sequence goes on along the minus strand of NC_064645.1, from coordinate 363,233,938 downwards.
AAGGTGGACGGGGGGCGACGGCGGCGGCATGTCCGCCGTGTACAAAAGGTACAGAAGGGGGGAGAGGACGGAGCCTTGGGGCACACCGGCGGAGGGGAAAAAGGTGTAGGAATCAGTGTTATGGATGGTGACATAGGAAGGACGGCGGGAGAGAAAGGAACCGATCAGACGGACGTAGTTAATGGGAAGGGCAAAGGTTTGGAGCTTGAAGAGGAGACCGGAATGCCAGACGCGGTCATAAGCGCGTTCGAGGTCAAGTGAGAGGAAGATGGCGGAGCGACGGGAATTAAGCTGTTCGGAAAGGAGATGAGTGAGGTGAAGGAGAAGATCGTCGGAAGAGAAGGATGGCCGAAAGCCACACTGGGTGACGGGAAGGAGGCGGTGCTGGCGGAGATGCTGGTGGATGCGGCGGGTGAGGATAGATTCTAGGACCTTGCTGAAGACCGAGGTAAGGCTGATGGGACGGTAGGAGGAGACGGCGGACGGCGGTTTGCCAGGTTTAAGGAACATGAGGATACGGGAGGTTTTCCACAGGTCGGGGTAGTAACCGGTGGACAGGACTACATTGTAGAGCCTGGCCAGGGTGGAGAGGAAAGAGACAGGAGCTTCACGAAGGTGACGGTAGGTGGCACGATCGTGACCAGGAGCGGTGTTGCGTTTTGTGCGGAGTGTAGCAATGAGATCCTGTGTAGCGATAGGGGCATTGAGTTCCGTGTGTGTAATGTTGTCCAAGTACTGGAAGCCAGGAGCGAGGGGAGGGGAAGAGGTGTCAGTTCGATCGCGGATATCTGGGAAGAGGGAGTAATCGAACTGGGGATCATCGGGGACAGAAAATACATCGGAGAGGTAGGAGGCAAAGTGATTGGCCTTACTAAGGGAGTCAGGGAAAGGGTGATCATCATGGAGAAGAGGATAATAGGGGGAGGGTTTAGTTCCGGTAAGGCGACGGAAGGCCGACCAGAACTTGGACGAGTTGATTGGTAGGGTTGCATTTAAACGGGTGCATGTCTGTCGCCAGTCCCGGCGTTTCTTAGCCGCGAGCAAATTACGAACGTGTCGCTGGAGTTGCCGGTGGCGTCGTAGTGTGTCCGGGTCACGCGTGCGGAGGAAGGCACGGTAGAGACGACGGGATTCACGGAGGAGGAGAACGGCCTGTGGGGGTAAGGTAGGACGGTGGGGGTGGATGGCGACAGTAGGAACGTGGGCCTCCACGGCCTCAGACAAGGTCCGCTGGAGAAAGGAGGCGGCATGGGTGACATCGTCAGGGTGGTGGTAGGTGAGAGGGTGGCTATCGACCTGGGTGGAAAGGGTATCCCGGTAGGCATTCCAGTCGGCTCGGGAATAGTCGTGGACATACTTAGGGGGAGGGTCAGTACGAGGGTCGGGGCGAGGGCGACGACCGTCTGAAACGGTGAGGAGGACAGGGAGATGGTCGCTACCAATAGGCTCCAGGACATCCACCGTGATGCGGCCAAGGAGGTTGGGGGAGGAGAGGATAACATCAGGAGTGGAGTTGGATTCAGGACGGGTATGCCGGGGGATGGGGACGAGGTCACCTTGAAGGGTGGAGAGGAACCGATGCCATCGCCGTAACTGGGCAGCGGAACGACTATGGATGTTGAGGTCGGCGGCGATCACGTAGGAGGAAAAGGTACGATCGACGTGGGAGAGGAAGTCGAAGGGAATAGGAGCGTTGGGGCGGACATAGATGGTGGCGCAGGTAACGGTAAGGCCGGGGAAGAAGAGACTAAGGATCAGGTGTTCGGTGGGGTCGGGAAGGAGAGGTTGGAGCCGAACGGGGATCTGGCGGTGGTGACCAATGGCAACTCCGCCACGCGCAATCGGGAGGGGATTATCGGAGCGGTGGAGGAGGTAGGGCGAAGTGTGGACTGTGTGGTGGGGTTGCAGGAAGGTTTCATTGAGGAGGAAGGCATCCACGCGGTGGGTGGCAAGGGTGTGCAGGAACAGGTTTTTGTTGGCGGGAAGGGAGCGTATGTTGTTGAAAAGGATACGTTGCTGTCGCGCCATGACTGGGATTTAAACGAGGGTGTCAAGACGGGAGAAGGTGAAATGGGCCTGGTTGTTGGAGTAGGTGGCGTACATCTTGAGTTGGAAGATGGAACGGGCAGCAAGGGAGATCTGCTGGAGGGTGTGAGGGCGCTGAAAGGGATGAACATTCTGGAGGACGATGGTGAGGAACCTGATGATGTCCTCAGCGGTGGGTGGGGGACGAAGGGAATTGCCAGGAGGGGTGGGGGCGTCCAGAGGACGGACAGGTACGGTGAGTTCAGGAGTGGTTGGAGGGGGTCGGGCTTTACACTTTTGGGAGTAGGTGGGATGAGGGAGATTGCAGGTATTACAGGAGGGAGGGGATTGGAGGTTAGGGCACTGCCGGAGGAAGTGCGCCTGCCGACAATGCGGGCAGGTGGGGGCCTCGCGGCACTCAGCTGTGGGGTGCGCATTATAGCGCAGACACCTCTGGCAGCGCAGGGATTGAGGAGGGGAACGGGAAGGGTCGACCTTGTACCGCTGGTGGAAGAGGAGGGCACCCTCCTTCAGGAGACGGTCAATGGAGGGGGCGTCCTCAGAGAAAACCCGCATAAGGCGGGTGGGGCCGGCCGAGTTGAAAATGCGGCGGACCGCCCGCACCTCCAGTGTGGGATGGGCCTGGAGCTCCGCCAACACCTCCTCCTCCGTGATCGACGGACTGAGCCGCGTGATCACGGCGGTGAGGGTCGGCGGGCGACGCGGGGGTTGGGGTTGGCGGGTAGGAGATGGAGAAGGAGCAGGGGTAAGGGAGGCGTTGGGACCAAAACGGGTGATGGGGAGACGGGAGAGGATGTCAGTATGGAGGGTTGGGCTGGGGGAGGAGATGAGAACAGAATCTCGGCGAGGAGTGAGGAGGGAGATGGGGGCACCAGGACAATGCTGGCGAAGGAAGAGGGTGAGGTTCCGGGCTTCAAGGAGAGAGGGATCAGGACGGGAGAGGAGGTAGCGGTAGGAGGAAGGGAGAGAGGAGGAGGATGAGGGGGCAGGGACAGGCGGGGAGACTTCCATGGCATCAAGGGTGGGGGAAGGAGGACGAGGTGCAGCCTTTTTGGAAGCAGAGGAAGCAGGGGTGCCACCGGGGCGCTTGACGGCGGTGGAGGAGGTGTGGGGGATGGGAACAACGGGAATGTGGCGGGGAGGGGCAGGTCCCGGGGCCGGAGTCGGCGCCGGAGATGGTGACGGTGACGGTGAAGGCGACGATGACGATGACGGCGGCAGAGGCGGCGGTGATGGCGAAGGTGACGGGGAGAGCTGGGCGTGGGCAGTGGCCCGACGGGCCACCACCCGAGCTGGAGCTGCAGTGACAGGCTGGGGGAGTGGGGGGAAGGGATCAGAACGAGAGGAGCGGGAGGAAGAAGCGGGAGAGGGGGCGATAAAGAGAGAGGGTGAAGGGACAGTGAGGAGAGATGGAATGGAAGGAGGGAGGTGGGACTGGGCACACCAAGTTATAGTGGTGGAGGCGGCGGAAGGGGAGGTATAGACAATGGCGGTGGTGGTAGTAGTGACAGTGGTGGTGGGGGCGGACATGACGGGAGAGAGAAACAAGAACGAACAGAACGAAGAGGAGAGGACAGAAACCGGGGACAGACAAAGACGAATACGGATGAAGACGAAGACGGCCGTAGACCAGGGTCAGGACGGCGGCGATGGTGGCGACCAGGAGGCACCGGATGGCGGCGGGCACCGGCGGCGGCGGCGGCGGCGGCGGCGGCGGCGGCGAGCACCGGCAGGCGGCGACCAGGCGGGGGCGGCGAGCCCCGGCAGGCGGCGACCAGGCGGGGGCGACGGGCGACGAGCCCCGGCAGGCGGCGGCGGCGGCGGCGGCGGCAAGGACCGGAAAGCGGCGACCAAGCGGCGGCGGCGGCGGTGGCAAACAGACGACACGGCAAGGATCTTCCACGTCGAAGGCGCACCCTGAGAGTAGCCCAGGCAGTGAAACTCTTCGATGAAGAAGAGAGGGAATCCAACCCTCGAATGTGCGTAATATAGTCTGGGCTGACTAGAGACTACTTTTCTTGTTTGTAGATGCTGCTGAGATGCTCCTTTCCTGTCGTGTAGGGATTTTACGTATTTTTGATGATTGTTGTCCGCGATTTTCAATGTGTATGTGTGGTTTAAATGATTGTGTTACGTCTTTTATTCATGACGACAGATGGTTTCCTTTTACAACTTTGTGTTTGTTTTCACAAGTATGTATTCTAGCCTTTAATTTGCGCGATATTCTCGCGCAAGACACTAGTGCCCTCTCTCGTTAGATGTTAACGCAAGCTTCACCTGCTTGACCCTAGGACACAGGCTAATTGGTGTTCAGATTTTCTGTTGTATGCGGGTGTTTTAAATGGTTCTGATATGCTTTATTTATTAAAACAGAGGGTTTAAATTAGCACAACCCTTAGGATTTTGATGCGAATGAGTATGTATCCCGGTGTTTTAACGTGCGCGAGCGTCTCGCAAGGACCACAAGTGCCCCCTCTCGGTGAAATTGTCTGCCCTAGTGCTCCCACACTCTCTTCACGCTAGTTCGCAGGCTACTGACAATATGCCGTGTTCACATCGACCATTATGGTGTGCGTACTGTAAGACCTTCGGTACACACACCATCAGATTATTTGACACGTCGCTCTAACGAAGTAGGCGAGTGTCAGCAATATGTCCCGTGGTCTTATCGTGGCGTGTTTATCTTCTGCCGTTAGGTCAGACGATAGAAAAGCCACTTGCACGCATAGAGTAGCAGATTGACGGTGACCAACTTTAAACAGAACTTGATTAATTTTCACTCACATTTATTAAAATAATAAAAAACATAGAAATTACTTAACTTGATTCTGCATGCTGTATACAATTGACAATCTGAAGTTCTTTTGGTCTTGGTACGTTAATCTTATTCTCACATATCTCTGTTACTTGACAAAGTGTCTGTACATTTCTCTTCATGGCTATGTACAGGAATATGATAATCTTAGTACGCGCGGACTGAAAATTGACTACAGACTAATGCAGACTTACTAATCGGAGGTCTGTACACTCGTTATTATACCTCGAGTGTTCAGGTATCACTGCGCGAGTGTGATCCACGAGGAGAAAAGGTTCTACGTTAGCAGCAATCTCATTGGCTACGTGACATATTAATACACGGATCGGCGGAAGCAGAAATTGGTCCGTCTCTAAGACAGCGCCATCTCGTAGTGCGGAGACGGTCGAGCAATGCGCCTGCGCTGTTGTGCTTAGCGAGGAGCGCTCTATTGGGAAAGTTGTGTATGCGCTGACTACGCGGAACTATGTACAACAACCATTTCTTTATAATTGTGCTGTACAGATGGAGGTGATATTTAAATTTTAACTACTGACGGCACCTTCGGCACGATTGTTTTATGCATCTCCACTGCAGGACGTGATTTTAGTAAGTGATTAAATGCTTTTGTGCTCTTAATACTTCGGTATATTTCATGGTGACTTAAATAAAAGGTAGAAGGTTTTTTTTTTCATTTATGTTGCTAAGTTTTTCGGCTAATGAAGGTGTATTTCTGTTCAAGTGTATTTTTGCTTGTGATGAAGACGTGTTTAGATATACCTATACTGTAGTCAAGAATTTCGATGAATCTTTATTCTGCAACTGTTTGGCTGTTATCATTTACCGTGATGATTTTCAACAGTTGCTGCTTCAACCATGTTTAAAATTTTGAGCTATCTCCATTTGCTGACAGGCTACGTTTTCTGGGTATTCTTCCAATGAATCTTGCTGGCATCAGTATTTCCTACGATTCGTTTTATGAAATCGTTCCACTTTAATCGCTCTGTAGGCATTCCTCTGCATACACTGACGGAAAAAATCACAACACCAAAAAATAATAAATGAAGAGCAACGAAATTTCGGGAATGCATTTGCCTAGGTAAAATATTTAAGTGATTAACATTGCAAGATCACAGGTTTGTGTAAGTGCGAGGTAAGCCACTGAAAATGTGAAATGTTGGCACGTTAATAGCCTGTCTAACCGATAGAACGTTGAATGCAAGCGTGCAAACATGACATGGATTCTCTAGTTCAGCTGCCGAATGTCACTTTGTAGGACGGAGTTCCATGCCTGTTGCAACTGGTTGGCCAATACAGAGACGGTTAATGCTGTCTGTGGATGATCCTGGAGTTGTCTTCCGATGTTTTACCACATGGCTCGCCTGGAGACAGATGTGCTGCGCGTACTGGCTAAGGCGGCATGTCGATGCGCTGTAGAGAATGTTGGGTTGCAACAGTGGTAAGTGGGCGAGCATTATACTGTTGGAAAATACCCACCTGAATGCTGTTCATGAATGGCAGCACAAGCCGAATAACAAGTCTGACACAGAAATTTGTAGTCAGAGTGTGTGGGATATCCTAGAGAGTGCTCCAGCTGTCATACGTAGACCCACTCCAAACATAGATCGAGTGTGTCTAGCACGCAGGCAGATTCTATCCAGGGCCTCAAGTGACTTCCTCCTGACCAACACACGGTCACCACCGGCACCGAGGCAGAACCAACTTTACCGAGCGAGTTTGCACAGTGGTCGGACACTGGACTCGCATTCGGGAGGACGACGATTCAATCCCGCGTCCGGCCATCCTCATTTAGGTTTTCCGTGATTTCCCTAAATCACTCCAGGCAAATGCCGGGATGGTTCCTCTGAAAGGGCACGGCCGACTTCCTTCCCCATCCTTCCCTAATCCGATGAGACCGATGACCATGCTGTCTGGTCTCCTTCCCCAAACCAACTAACCATCCAATCAAGAACCAGCTTTCAACATGAAACACAAAATACCTCCAACCTGCCCTCAAGTGATTTCTCGCTTGACACGACTGAACTCACAAATGGTGGTGGCTTGGGTTCTACGGAATTCACTCCACAGGACGACTGGCTCAAAGCTGTCCTTTAAGTCATGGCTTTGTCAAAGTTCGTTGTGTCACTGTGGTGCCAACTGCTGGTCAAATTGCTGCTGCAGATGCACCAGAGCCATACGCCGAACACGATGGTGTTGCCTCTCGGTAGTGCCACGTGACCGTACAGAGCCCTGTCTTCTTGCGACGGTACATTCTTGTGACCTCTGCTGCCAGCAATGATGTGCATTAGCAACATTCCTGTCAAGTCTTTCTGCAATATCGAAGAAGTAACATCCAGCTTCTCTGTTCAAATGGCTCTGAGCACTATGGGACTTAACTTCGGAGGTCATCAGTCCCTTACAACTTAGTCCTACTTAAACCTAACTGACCTAAGGACACCACACACATCCATGCCCGAGGCAGGATTCGAACCTGCGACCGTAGCGGTCGCGCGGTTCCAGACTGTAGCGCCTAGAACCGCTCGGCCACACCTGCCGGCAGCTTCTCTGTTACACGATCTCGTTCGAACTCAGTGAGGTGCTGATAATGGCTTGTTTGTCACCTTAAAGTCATTCTTGACTTACAGAAATTCACCGCGTCCAATGTCAAAGGTAACGAACGCTCACGACCATTACAGCGTGTATTTAAAGCAAACCTGATTTGACCCTCATGGTGGAGCTTCCAGCGCCGCTCTTATGCGACTGCTGCGAAATCTGACTTGAGGTTGGAAGTCTTCTTATTGGGGCCGTGGCCGCTATTAAACAAAAATCAAGTATATTAATGTGACAGTGACGGCTAACTACCACCTACTACTGAATCAAGAGCGATATTGTAAATAACTTGTATTTATTGTAAATTATCTCATGATAGAAAATAGATCGTAATGGACAAATCATGAATGAAAACAAACTAAACAAATTGTATACCGTTCTTAGATATACTACACTGGTAAGATTGGCTCTCAGCTCATAATGTTAAGTTGATGCGAAGTTGGATTTAATTATGCCCCTGGATAAGCAAATGGTAAATGCGATCTGACTGCGTTCCTATAATCCCTTTTGTGTCTGAAATAATACGTACTTCGCACACCACCACCAAGAAACAAACCAAACAACATGCAAAAAGACAATTAACCAATAACGAATCGTAAGCAAAACTGCACGGATGCTCAGTGGATGGCAAGAACACTATCCAACAACTGTTTCTGAACATTACTGCCGCTGCTGCAAATTTTACAATAGCGTCTACCAGAGTGCTGACTCCGTTGATACTACTGGGGCGACGACTGCAGCTGCGAAGTCACTGAATTAAGATCAGTCTTTCAAATATATTGAGCAGAATAAACTACTCAGAAGCTGCTAATACCACAAGCCCTATATTTCCTCTAAATGGTATACAACGCTTTCAAGACCGGCTCAACAACCTTTAAGGTGCAGCCCAGTGTGTCTTGTACTAACGTGCGATACCAGTATGATAGCTCTGTGCACTGGTTGACTACGTTCAATGGTGACTGCCAGCCTATAAGGAGGAATCAGCTGCAATTATACTAGTAGTCAGTGCAATGCCTATCGTGGACGCCGATGACTCTAGATCATACACAGCACAGTCTTCAGAATATAAGTCCCTATCTCAGAGCTACCCAACTTTGCGACTGTCCGCTTTCACGGCACAAGACGCTCTCCCTCTCCCTCGCTCTGACCGATGCTCTTGCGACAATCTCGCCGCCAAACTCTAATCAGCCAATCCCGACGCTGCAAAGGCTTCCTACATCTCCCTCGCGGAGTGATACAATATCTCCACCTATCCAAAAATTTCTCTGTCCAAACAGCGGGCGTTGACCCTCAGCGTTTTCCGCACTTTCTTATGAACTGCCCAACCAGAGTCAGCCCATTTGCCGCTAAAACAGCGCGCGACCGGGCGGCGCCAGCGCGTACGTTGGACGCTCTCTGTCTGCTCGACATTTCCCCTCTCTCTCTCACCTGGCACCCGGCGGCGTTCCTTTCTTTTGATGCTTGCTGGTAGCTGGCCGCATCCCCTGGGACCCCGGCCTCTGCACAATGCTCTTCCGCTGCTCGCCGGCCTTCGCCGGGAGCCCGTCCACTCCTCGCCTCCACTGGAAAATTTACTTTGCTTACACCTACAGCATGCAACTAAGTATTATCATTACCAAAGCCCGTATTATTTCAGACATGTGTTTAATCATCACGTATCTCTCTTTCTAATCCACCTAATAAGACTAATCAACCTTTATATGGGTTTATTTACTTCAAACATGCAGAATAATCTGCGAAATGAATGTCACAAATGAAAGCCACCTTTCCAGGTCATCTTTCAGATGTAGAGACACGCCTACCGACTTTCGTTTACGTCGCACAACTCTTTCTCGGTGTTTTGATTTTTTCCGTCAGCGCATCTTATGGACGAGACTCCATCCAGTGATAGTTCTAAAATCATCAAATCATACGGTTTTTTTTTGAAAACATAGTCAGCGATCTAAAAATTTGTTAACATTGAAATTTGAAACAGTCTTGATCGCAGTTTCTTTTAATTGGAGTGAGCGACCGGTCTCGACTTTCATAGAGTATCTTCAGATTCCAGAGCGGTGGATGCGCACTGCCAGAAGAGATCCGTCGGTCCTCGGCGTTCGTGTAACAACTCTTCTGGCAGTGTCCATCCACCGCTCTGGAGTCTGAAGATGACTCTACATCTACATCTACATCCATACTCCGCAAGCCACCTGACGGTGTGTGGCGGAGGGTACCTTGAGTACCTCTATCGGTTCTCCCTTCTATTCCATTCTCGTAGTGTTCGTGGAAAGAAGGATTGTCGGTATGCCTCTGTGTGGGCTCTAATCTCTCTGATTTTATCCTCATGGTCTCTTCGCGAGATATACGTAGGAGGGAGCAATATACTGCTTGACTCTTCGGTGAAGGTATGTTCTCGAAACTTTGACAAAAGCCCGTACCGAGCTACTGAGCGTCTCTCCTGCAGAGTCTTCCACTGGAGTTTGTTTATCATCTCCGTAACGCTTTCGCGATTACTAAATGATCCTGTAACGAAGCGCGCTGCTCTCCGTTGGATCTTCTCTATATCTTCTATCAACCCTATCTGGTACGGATCCCACACTGCTGAGCAGTATTCAAGCAGTGGGCGAACAAGCGTACTGTAACCTACTTCCTTTGTTTTCGGATTGCATTTCTTTAGGATTCTTCCAATGAATCTCAGTCTGGCATCTGCTTTACCGACGATCAACATTATATGATCATTCCATTTTAAATCACTCCTAATGCGTACTCCCAGATAATTTATGGTATTAACTGCTTCCAGTTTGTGACCTGCTATTTTGTAGCTAAATGATAAAGGATCAATCTTTCTGTGTATTCGCAGCACATTACACTTGTCTACATTGAGATTCAATTGCAATTCCCTGCACCATGCGTCAATTCGCTGCAGATCCTCCTGCATTTCAGTACAATTTTCCATTGTTACAACCTCTCGATACACCACAGCACCATCCGCAAAAAGCCTCAGTGAACTTCCGATGTCATCCACAAGGTCATTTATGTATATTGTGAATAGCAACGGTCCTATGACACTCCCCTGCGGCACACCTGAAATCACTCTTTGCTTCGGAAGACTTCTCTCCATTGAGAATGACATGCTGCGTTCTGTTATCTAGGAACTCCTCAATCCAATCACACAATTGGTCTGATAGTCCATATGCTCTTACTTTGTTCATTAAACGACTGTGGGGAACTGTATCGAACCCCTTGCGGAAGTCAAGAAACACATCTACCTGTGAACCCGTATCTATGGCCCTCTGAGTCTCGTGGACGAATAGCGCGAGCTGGGTTTCACATGACCGTCTTTTTCGAAACCCATGCTGATTCCTACAGAGTAGATTTCTAGTCTCCAGAAAAGTCATTATACTCGAACACAATACGTGTTCCAAAATTCTACAACTGATCGACGTTAGAGATATAGGTCTATAGTTCTGCACATCTGCTCGACGTCCCTTCTTGAAAACGGGGATGACCTGTGCCCTTTTCCAATCCTTTGGAACGCTACGCTCTTCTAGAGACCTACGGTACACCGCTGCAAGAAGGGGGGCAAGTTCCTTCGCGTACTCTATGTAAAATTGAACTGGTATCCCATCAGGTCCAGAGGCCTTTCCTCTTTTGAGGGATTTTAATTGTTTCTCTATCCCTCTGTCGTCTATTTCGATATCTACCATTTTGTTATCTGTGCGACAATCTAGAGAAGGAACTACAGTGCAATCTTCCTCTGTGAAACAACTTTGGAAAAAGACATTTAGTATTTCGGCCTTTAGTCTGTCATCCTCTGTTTCAGTACCATTTTGGTCACAGAGTGTCTGGACATTTTGTTTTGATCTACCTACCACTTTGACATAAGACCAAAATTTCTTAGGATTTTCTGCCAAGTCAGTACATAGAACTTTACTTTCGAATTCATTGAACGCCTCTCGCATAGCCCTTCTCACACTACATTTCGCTTCGCGTAATTTTTGTTTGTCTGCAAGGCTTTGGCTATGTTTATGTTTGCTGTGAAGTTCCCTTTGCTTCCGCAGCAGTTTTCTAACTCGGTTGTTGTACCACGGTGGCTCTTTTCCATCTCTTACGATCTTGCTTGGCACATACTCATCTAACGCATTATGTACGACGGTTTTGAACTTTGTCCACTGATCCTCGACACTATCTGTACTTGAGACAAAACTTCTGTGTTGATCCAACAGGTACTCTGAAATCTGCTTTTTGTCACTTTTTCTAAACAGAAAAATCTTCCTACCCTTTTTAATACTCCTATTTACGGCTGAAATCATCGATGCCGTAACCGCTTTATGATCGCTGATTCCCTGTTCTGCGTTAACTTTTTCAAATAGTTCGTGTCTGTTTGTCACCAGAAGGTCTAATATGTTATCGCCACGAGTCGGGTCTCTAACTGCTCAAGGTAGTTTTCAGATAAAGCACTTAAAAAAATTTCACTGGATTCTTTGTCCCTGCCACCCGTTATGAACGTTCGAGTCTCCCAGTCCATATCCGGCAAATTAAAATCTCCACCCAGAACTATAACATGGTGGGGAAATCTACTCGAAATATTTTCCAAATTATCCTTCAGGTGCTCAGCCACAACAGCTGCTGAGCCAGGGGGCCGATAGAGACATCCAATTACCATGTCTGAGCCTGCTTTAACCGTGACCTTCACCCAAATCGTTTCACATTTCGGAGCTCCGTCAATTTCCTTCGATACTATTGCACTTCTTATCGCTATAAACACGCCTCCCCCTTCACTGTCCGGCCTGTCTCTGCGGTATACATTCCAATCTGAGTTTAGGATTTCATTACTATTTACATCTGGTTTCAGCCAACTTTCTGTCCCTAGTACTATATGGGCGTTGTGACCGTTTATTAATGAGAGCAGTTCTGGGACCTTTCTGTAGACGCTCCTGCAGTTTACTATTAGCACATTAATATTGTTATTCCCTGTTGCATTTTGCCTACTCCTACCTTGCTGCGTCTCAGGAGGCGTCTTGTCGGGCCTAGGGAGGGGATTCTCTAACCTAAAAAACCCCCAAGTGCACTCCACACGTACTCCGCTACCCTTGTAGCCGCTTCCGGCGTGTAGTGCACGCCTGACCCATTCAGGGGGACCCTACATTTCTCCACCCGATAGCGGAGGTCGAGAAATTTGCACCCCAGATCTCCGCAGAATCGTCTGAGCCTCTGGTTTAAGCCTTCCACTCGGCTCCAAACGAGAGGACCGCGATCGGTTCTGGGAACGATACTACAAATAGTTAGCTCTGATTTCACCCCCCGAGCGAGGCTTTCCGCCTTCACCAATTCCGCCAACCGCCTGTACGAACTGAGGATGACCTCTGAACCCAGACGGCAGGAGTCATTGGTGCCGACATGAGCAACAATTTGCAGTCGGGTGCACCCAGTGCTCTCTATCGCCGCCGGCAGAGCCTCCCCCACATCTCGGATGAGACCCCCTGGCAAGCAGACAGAGTGAACACTGGCCTTCTTCCCCGACCTTCCCGCTATTTCCTTATGACTCTATGACTCTATGAAAGAGTCGAGACCGGTCGCTTAGTCCAATAAAAAAAAAAAAAATGCGATCAAGACTGTTTTAAATTTTAATTTTAATCATACGGCATTCGGCCGTTCTGACTGTTTAAGCACAATACAGTGAATTATTTTTACATTTATAGACTACTGCCAATCACAATTTTCTAGCTATGTAAAGTCAGCTAGAAGTCTCATAGAACTGATGTTAGGAAGAATTCCGCTGATAGCCGGTAAAGCTGTTGTTTATTGGAACACAACTATTTATGTATCAAAAATACTGAATATATTTTTATTTACATCTAATATTGGCTGCAATGCTGAAACCGGTTGCTTGTTCGGAAAAATTAAACCGTGGTCAACACTGACAGTTCTCTATTACATTTAAATATGAGCAGCAGCTTCCCGTGTCTTTCGTCTTGTTTAGGTAAGTGGAACAAACATTTAAATTTTACTTCTTCTAAACGCATTGCTAAATGTACCTATGATAATAATCAGCATGAAACATTACAACTTGAGATTATTCGTGGCTTCAGAGACCGCCCGCAAGCGTGGAAGATCGTAACGAGCTATTGTTCATATGATAATCGCTCATCTAGGCTTCTGACACGAGGAGAGAGCCGAATGCTATTGTAGCGCTGATGGCCGTTTGGATAGCGAAGGTATACGCCGTCTTGCTCATTATAGAACGGAGTACAATAGGGACTGTGGTTACATAATACGCTATGCACCAGGCTGGGCACTAGTCGTTTTAATGAATTATACGCCTTAGTGGTGTCGTCACGGTGTTGACTGAGCTGCTGCAGATGTTGATAATGACCGCCAAACGCAGGCGGAGCGACAAAGAAACAATAACATTAAACTAGATATGTAATGAGCTGGAGAATGCTAAGCAGGCGATGGGCGTGACAGAAGGGAATGCATTAGTTACAAGTTGCGTGTTAGTCAATAGCCAAGGTCGTGGCACGAAATGCAACAAGATGCCCGAGGCTTTCTGTAAATTAAGTCAGAATTATTTTCCGTGCCAGTATTAAGTTGATGGATATTTGTGGCACACTTCTATTGCACCAGCGTTTTCATGTTTGGCTTATGAGACCTGACCCGTATACCACTTGTAATATTAAAGTCTCCATCCGTTGGCTCTCTACTTCTTGGAAAGTGTCCACTACACATCTAGCTTTCGAGTCACGAGCTATATTTCGACCAAATCTATTGTGCAGGAAAATTTGTTATTCCTCACGTGTCAGTAATAAGGAAGTCAGGCTTGTATAAATCTAACAATATCTAACAAAATCGTAGTGAGAGCCTCGCTTACAAGCTGTAATTGTGCGACGAATATGGGGACTGCAGGGGATGCATAGTGTTATAACTAAGGCACTCAATGTTCAAACCATTAGCAGTTTCATGGTAAATGCATTTGATAACCCTAATATGCTACATGCTACACGGTGGGTTACTAAAACTCTCCACTGAAAAGATACGAGGCTCGTTCCTAAAGTAATGCCTCTATTTTTTTTTTCTGGTGACTTTGGATATCTGCGCCAGATGTGGCTGGTGTAGTGTTAATACTTCGACTTTCCTCTTTAATTTGCAGCTGGTTCTGTTGTTCTGCGGTAGTTGTCACTAGCATTGGAGTGTTCCAAAATGGTGTCTGATATGGATCCGCGTATAAAACAGCTGTGTGCGATTGAATTCCTCCCCACCTCCTCCTTTTCCTCCAACATCGCTGCATCCTTTACACTGTCCACTGGGTTCATCCTCCTCACCCTCTGGTTTCCTCTTTCCTCTCCATCCCCCTGCCCATTGTTCTGTTGTTGTATCCCTCCCTCTCTCCGCCTCCACACCCTCCATCTCCCTCATCAGGGAAATTTCCAGCACCTCCCCGTTCACTGTGACATCTACACTTCTTACCAATAGCAGCCTGGCCTGGCTCCCCCTCCCCTCTCCAGAGTCCCCCTTTTCCTCTCCCCTCCTTCTCCCAGAGCGGATTTTAATCCTTCCCCTCCCCCCTTGGGTCGCTGCACCTCCTCCTCGATTGTTTCCCTCCGAATTCCTTCCCTGCCTGTGCCCTTTGGCGCGTTCCCCTCTTGTCTCACCCCCTCTCCTCCCCTATCCTACCCTTCTCCCTCATCTCCCCCCCTGGCAGATCCTCTCAGTTTGCTCATCATCATCAGTGTGCTATGTCAGAGTTGTGTTTGGTGCTGTTCTCCCATGACATCGAGCTGTGATTTTAATTGTGTGCTGGTCTTGTACATAGTGTTACTGTAAGTCATTCTTACGTGCTACGCCATCCATTGCTACTTTCATGCTCTGGCCATGCTTTGACTTGTGTTTCTTGTAACTGTCACAGTGTGTGGCTTTTTGTGTACAGTTTTTAGCTTTTTATCACAATTTTATAGTCACCACCTTTTTTTTTACGCTGTCTTCCATTATTTTCTCCCTTTTATATCTCTGTTTCGCCGTATTTCCTCCTTTCTGTTGTTTCTTTAAATGCCTCCATGTCCTGTACTCAATGTCTGTCTCTCGGCTGAAGAGTGGCGCCTATGCTGCTGCCAGCCTGCCCAATATGGGGCATTGAAATACAATAAAGGAAAAAAAATTGAATTCCTTACTGTTGAAGAAATTGCGCCGTCTGAAATCCATCGACTCTTGGTGAAGGTGTATGGAGACGATACTACAGACGTGAGCAATGTGAGGTGATGGGTACAGTATTTTCAAGATGTGAAACAGGTGTGCATGAAAAGCCACGGCCTGATCGACCGTGCACAGCTGCCATCCCTTACAATGAAGATGGTCTTGCTCAGTTCATCAGTGCTCTTAGGCGGATAACGACCAGAGCATCGTGTGGAAAGCTGAATGAAGGCAGTAATGCCTCGGAAACAATGTTGGAATATCTTTGTCACCGCAATGTGTGCGAGACGGGTCCTGCAGATGCTTCCAGAAGAACAAAAAACACATCGAATAGAAATCTGTTGGGACCTGATGGACCAGTATGAAGCTCAAGGTGACAGTCATCACCGGAGATGAGACGTGTAGTCACCACTACGAGCCAGAATCCGAAAGACAGTCGACGGAATGCCGATATGCGAATTTTCCGTCGAAGAAGAAGCTCCAGACACAGCCGTCAGCAGGCAAGGTGATGTGCACGGTCTTCTGGGATAGCCAGGGTGTGGTCTTTTGGATGTCTTGGAGCCTGAAGGAACTATTAGTTCAGCACAGTACAAGATGACACTGACTAAGCTGAAAGCCCGAATTTCCAACTTAGTGCCAGAGAAGAAGACCAACATTCACCTGCAACATGATAACGCCTGGCTCCACACCAGCTTTCTGACCACTCAACTCATTGCAAAATTCGGCTGGTTGTCTTATCACACCCACCGTACAACCCCGATTTAGCGCCTTCAGACCTCCATGTCTTTGGGCCTCTGAAAGATGGACTACGTGGCGAACATCTTCAAGACTCGGATGCTGTTGTCAAAGCTGGTTGGTATCAGCTGGCTCCGATTTTTTCAAGTGCGGCATGCAGGCTCTGGTTCATCGAAATGGTTCAAATGGCTCTAAGCACTATCGGACAACACATGAGGTCATCAGTCCCCTAGACGTAGAACTACTTAAACCTAGCTAATCTAAGGGCATCACACACATCCATGCCCGAGGCAGGATTCGAACCTGCGACCGTATCAGCAGCGCGGTTCCAGACTGAAGCGCCTAGAACCGCTCGGCCACAGCGGCCGGCTCTGGTTCATCGTTGGCAAAAGAGCATAACGAATGGTGGTGACTATATTTATAAATGATAGTTTGTAACTGATATATTCCTCTATTTAGGTGTGCTGTTGTGATTTTGGATCTCCTGTAGTTTGCATGAATAAAAATAGGACGCATTACTTTCGGAGCGACCCTCGTACATCAGGTGCAACAAACACGGTGAATTTCCAAATGCAACATCTGTTGTGTTCTGCGTAGTCGTCTAATACAGCGTGCCTAGGAAGCCTGATTTCCCGGGTCGCTAGACATCAATTCAAGCAAACGGTGTTAACAGATGTTTGTTACATTAAGATTAATGACAGTACCTATCATCGACAAATTTGCACTGTCGCTAGCAATGGGCGACATGAAACATAAGCAATCTCTTCAGTATATACGAGTTCAGTAACACTGTTCATAAGTCACTGCTGTAGAGTTCGTAGATCGGCTAGATTTCAACTCGGGCCGCGGCGAGGCGGCGCGGCGCTTATATTTTCTCTGCCTAGATGCCGCTCCTGTCTAGGTGTCGCCCTAGCGACGGGGCTGTCAGCCGTCTGCCGTCGTCTCACAGCCCTCTTTGCTCTTCCGTTGTTGATCGTCGTGCCGGCGCTTGATGTTACGCCGGAACAACATCTGTTCCCACTGTCTTAGCACAACATGAGAATTTTCTTACCTCTTGTAATATAAGGATTTCCCGTCACCGGCGTCGCGATTGGCTTCATTTCCGCCGAGAGAGGGCGCTAACGCATGCAGCTATCAGTGCATAACGAAGTGACAAAAGGGAAAACCCTCAGTGCTACTACTGACTGATATTACGAAGTGTTGGGATGCCACTTTGTAATCTCCCCCTCACTTGTCGACCTAAGCGAAAAATTAAACCGCGTACACCTAATGGAAATTTGGGAAAAGCAATCGTCACCGCAGTTCAAATGGTTCAAATGGTGAAACGTCTCCTTTGAACAATTATACAAGACTGTGCTTAAACTGACACACAATATTTTGTTAGCGCGACGCAATCTGACTTCCAAAATTCCCTACAAAAGAATGGCCCTGACTAACATTAAACTATACCTTTCACAAATCACTTACCTCACAAAAATCTTCGCTGCTCAAGCTACTGTAATACAGGAGCGCCACTACTGCCAGCTAAATGAAAGATTCAAACTACTGAAGGCACTAACTACTGATAGGGATAGTTAGCAAATGAAAGATATTAATAGAGAACAAACAATGTATTTACCTTGATATCATCATGTATAAATATAGCAGTTCATGACAAATTACAAATCTCCGCCATCTCTCTCCCCACATCCACCACTGCTGGCGGCTCACCTCCAACTGCACAACGCTACGCGCTGTTCACAGCCAGCTGCCTAACACTACAATGGCAGACAACAATGCAAACTAGCCACAGACTGCACACAGCACAGCCAGTGATTTTCATATTGAGCGCTACGTAACGTTGCCAATAAGAAAACATAAACAGCCTACTTACATAGAGAAAACATAAACAGCCTACTTACATAGCCCCCATGCTCCCCACAAAAAATTTTACAAATTTTTTTTTTTGGGCAGTGGCCAATAATGATTTGATAAAATTTTTCATAATTACAATAACAAAGAAATCAAATGCACACACTTATTGATACAATGTTGGTCAAAAGCTAAAATTTTCTCACAGTCCATAAAGATAGTCCTGATCATTCATCATAACAGTAATTACAGGTTTTTTTTTCACGAAGTCTCATTAGTAAAAGAAATTGCACACAGAAGTAGTGGATTTCCATGCAGTCTTGAAGAAGTAGTGTTGTCCTTCCAACGGAAAGACAGTGCTGACTCTTGACATGCATACAGGTAATGGGCCACAACAGAGCAAACCCACAGCAGAGTCATTCGAAGTTTGGAAGAATATTGGTAGGTAGGTCATCACAGAGCAGACCCACTGTAGTCCTGGTAGAGATTACGGTATTTGTGGGCCACCAGAGGTGCAGACCCACTGTAGTCCTTGTAGAGATAATGGTAATGGTGGGCCATCAAAGATGCAGACCCACTGTAGTCCTTGTAGAGATGGCCAGCAGCCATCTGTTGCGATTGTGCAGGTGCACACTCACCATCAAAGAGTCTTGCGGAGAATATAGCAAGTCCATAAACCACCACTTGTGCACTCACAAAGTTTTTGGAATTGTCCTTAGAACCAGCAATGCTGTTATCCAGTCCCTTGCTGAATTATTAACACACGTGCAAACACTATCAGTCCCTACTTCTCACATATTGTCCATATACTATGACCAACGGAAATTTGTGCAGTGAAATGAATGCTTACAAGTTACTTAGTTTGATAAACTGGTGTCAATTACAATTTTATAACATGAGAATACAATAACAAAGGTACAAAACACATCATTAAAAACATAATAATACAGATAACATTTGTAGTACAGGCTTTACAACAGAATAGAAATAAACACATACATCAGTGGAATTATGACATGAGTACATACATAAAAGATCAGAATAACTTTTTGAAACATCACCTTCACATATGAGCATTAAAACAGAACAGAATTAATAATGTCTAAGCATATTTTCAAGGTAAATAACATATTATTAATGCCAATTATATTCGAGGATAACAGTATTCCTCATCGTAGTGAATGTAGCTTAATATTAAAAGAAGAAAAAATTCTATGAAACTACACAGAGACAGGAAGAAAACAAATACACAAGGGTACACAAACACATAGTGGGATAACACCAATAGGAAAGGACAGGGTTCGTTTTCAGTGTAACATTTGGTACTGCAGTCCAACCCAAAACTTCATATATCTTTCCTCTTATTTCATCCTTTGTTTCCACCAAAAAAATTCTATCTAAGCATGCTTTCTGTATTTATATGTTCACACATTTCTTACCTCAACATTTATTTCCAAGAAAATCCTACCTAAACCTGTTTTCTCAATGCATTTCTTCCAATTCATCGCAACTCATTCTCTTAGAGGCTACCCCCTCTTAAGCTAACTTAAATCTACTGAGCTCAGATGCTAAACTAAGGGACGAGGCAATGCAGCAGCACAAAATAAGTAACACAAACAGCAATGACCAAAAAATTGCAAAATTGCAAAGCAAGCTACAGTAAATCTAAATTACCAAGCAATGCAACATTACAACTAACATGAGCCAATGTACAGTAGCAAGAAAAATAAGTCAGTAGTAAAATTAGCTTAACAGAGTAACACAATTTAAAATTCAGTAGCACTATGCCTGGCAAACAGCAGCAGCAAATATAAAAAATATAAAAAATATAAAACTTATATCTATACATGACAAAGCTCAAGCAGAAAAAATATTACAGTAAAAACAACAATGCAGATAAGGGAAATGTATATTCACATCTTAATATCTATGTAATTAAAGTGGTGCACCACAACAACTGATTGTAAAAAGAAATATTACCATGTACTTGAAAAGAAAATTATGTGTTACTGTTACTAGTTCCTTCTTATTGTTCTTTCCTTTCTGAGTGCTCCTTTTTTAAAGAATGTGGATCATAAAATAATTATTTAATAGATCTGTTGACAGAAAGTGTTCACATTAGCAAATGCATTTTATTTTATAAAAGCAATGCTGCAACACAGCTGGAAACCAGATATCAAGTGAAATAAGCAACTACGAAAAGCAAAGCATAAAAATATCATTCAATAGTCATGTGGCCTTTCGTAAGTCAGTAGCTCTCAACTCTCATAGAAAGACACTTGTCATAATCAGGTGTGCAGATGTACGAATATTTCCCATCAATTCATAAGCATTGCAGTAATTAGCACAAAGTACGAGTAATCATATGTTTTCAGGTAATGAGCGTGTAATATTTGCGATGCTTTCTACAAAGGAATGTCAATAGCAAGGTTAATGGAAGTAATGAGGGTGTCGCATTTGCAATATTTTCTCTAAACGAATGCCAATGGCGAGGATAAAGGTCTGCCTTTTTTTTTTTTTTTTTTTCTACCTGTGCTTCCGGAAAGGCACACCCTAATGGCTTGTTCTCCAGGTGTTTGACACAGCTGCGTGCCCACGACGCATTACGTGCAGGTGGTCACTTAACTTTCTTACGGAAATATTTACGACACCAGTTTCCGCTACAGTGACAGTCTCACATAAAAATATTTCACAGGTCAAGAATTAGCGTTGCAAATCTGTAGAAAGAAAATCCTATGAATATAACGTTGTCCAAAAAATTTTCGCCGGCATTGTGATACATTCACGCAGTTACACACATTTCATAACTCTTAAAGTACGATTCTTGGTTTCCAACATCCTTTTTCACAAGTCAAGAGTCCCTACCCACTATTCATTACTCCTTACCTTATTACACATATACGTATCCATCGACACTCGTCAATATTTCGTCATTATAAATATGAAGCATAATCAAATAACTCATATAGCCTCAGCCTATTAATCGTAAACATACCTCAGCAGCATAATACACATCGTCGTCGTAAAAATAACATCATAACACCTCAGTCAAATCTCAAAATCGTCGTAGCTTCCTCCAATAATTTCAAAACCCAAAAAAATTCTCTGCTCATGTCAAAAGTGTCATCTGCCTCAAACGTACTTTAAAAATCATGATCCCATACCAAATATATCATTCAAAGCTCTCATAGTATCACAATGGTTCCAAAAAAATATGAACAGTTCACATAGTACAGACAAAATACAATTTCGTAAGTGTGAAGTTATCCAACTGTGTAATTGCGTAAACATCTGTCACTGATGTAATAAAAAAGTTTATCTCTCAGTTACATGATCAGATAGCTGTGTAATTTGTGTGTTAGAGAAATATGGTACCGATGTGTAAAGTTGTATAAGCAAATACCATATTAGCTAGGGTTCCTTGTGGTTGCCAAACACATGGTACACAAAGTAGGCGTATACCCCCCTGAGGATAAATGTAATTATACTCCCAGGTGTTACAAATTACAGCAATGGAATGAAATGTATCATGGAAAAACTTCGTATCATTGTACTTCAAATATCTTTAAAAATAAATGTTTTAAGTACAAAATTAATCACTCAAATGCGTGTCCTGTAGCGCTAAATGTGCATCTTGTTGCAACATAATCTCTGTGGAAGTGTCGTAGTTATCGTCCTCCGAAAGCTAAGTTCTGCAGAAGTCAATGTACTTACCTCATAATACACAAAAGTGAAATGCTTTGCGTATAAATGTCTTAGTTATTACGCTTATTGCCGTGATGAGGAAAGTACTGTGCTGTAACGTATTGTTGTGCTACGGAAAAGGCAGTCTCATTGTAGCTATACCACAAAAGTTACTACTAAAACCTGTTTTACTTTCCAGAATAAAACAGAAAACTGTGCAGATATAAATCAGAAACACTGCAAAAGCAACATTGTAAATTGTCACTCATTAGTAGCATCGTGATAAAATCGTGTAGCTGTCACATAAACTAACCACTGTGCCATCTGGTATCTCACTGAAAGTACTTAAAATCCAGAATATATTTTCAAGTAAACCAAAATGTTGCATTAAAATCTCATTAGCAGTACCAGATATAATGTTATTTTTCTCGGAGCCAGCCGGCGCACGTGTATGCCTGCGGTGCGAGTCATTGTCTGTCTCTTTGTTGCCACGCGTCGTTACTGGGATTAGGAGACCTAACTTCTACAAATTCACCGTGACGAGAGGGCCCTGCCCTGTTTAAATCCCGCCAGTTCTGATTCAATTCAGGTCTGTCGTTACGATCACATCGTCTGTCGTCATGTTGGTAGTTCCTGTAGTTTCTTTCTTGTCGGTTAAGTGGTGGAGAATTTCTCCCTGAATCGTAACTGCGCGCTGGACCGTTGCGTCTAAAGTTATTCTGTCTCCCTTGATAATAATTATTTTGGTTCCCAAATTGTCTGTTTCTCTGATTGTCTCTGTGATAGTCACTACCGCGGAGAGGTGATCTTTCCCTGTAATTATTACTACTCTGCCAACGGTTGTAATACGGGTGGTGTCTGTTTCGGTCACGATTTGTGTTGTGAGAATAGCCTTGTCGCGTCCAGTTATTATTTCTTTCATCGCGGAATTGCGACTGATGTGATCTGTAATTGTTGTGCTCCTGTGTTCCGTGATTGTCAGTGTCACTTTCCAGTTCTTGTAACAGTCCCTGAAAAGCTTCAATGTCGTCTTTGCAAACGTCCTGCCAAAATAATATGTCGTAAATGTTCAGGTAATTTGATTAAGCAAATGCGGATGAGTTCTGAGGGGCTGTATGGGTTTGACAGGTACTGATTCTTGTGCAACATGTCTTCAAAATATTTCACAAGACTGGAGAATTCAGATTGTTCGAAATGTTTCATCATTATGATGCCATGTTTTACGCGGTCTTGTGTGGCTTGAGACCAATATGCTGAGAGGAAGGCATGGTAAAATTCTCCTTCACTGTGGCAATCGTGAATGACCGATCGCATTCTTACAGCTGGTTCATTCTCTAAGTAGCCACACATAAATTCTAATCTGTGCTCCAATGACCAGTTGGGAGGAAAACAATGAGAGAATTGATGGAGCCATGCTTGTGGATGAATGTCGTTGCCAGAATTCTTAAATGTTTTGAATTTACGTGTAGTGATGAACAGCTTATAGTCAAAATCATCATGTCGTCGAGTCGCATATCGGTCATTGTTAGGTCGTGTCGGCCGTTCCATCTCAAAATTCGGTGCACATTCCCAATTTCTTTCATAACTTCCGAAATGCCCTGTGTTATTATTTTGCGGCTTTTCCGTGTTTCTAAGTCCCTCTTCCCGTGTTGGAGCGTGAGTGTCCTCTGAAATACGTAATTCTTGTATTACCTGTGTCAGCTGATCTTGTACTTCCCGGATTTCTCTTTGGTGTTGTGTATTAATTTGATTCTGATTTTGTTTGAATTTTCTGATTTGTTCATACTCTTCTGTGTCAGTGAAGGCTACGGGTCTTGTGTCATTCAGATCATCATCTACCTTTGTAGATAAGTTAGTGACCTGATCCGAAAGTTCGGCTACTTTCTCCGATAGTGTACTTATTTCTTCAGTGTGTTTTTCTGGACCAAGTTTCAGAATATCTACTGTGTCCTTAAAGTTTTCCTGAGTTTTTGCAAGTTGCGTAACCGAATCGGTAGATGCAACTGAGTCAATTTTAGCCCACAAGGTCTCATGATTTTCATGAACAATGGTTTGCAGTTCTTTTATGGCTGCTTCGTGATTCTGTAATGCATTTTCATGCCGCAAAAAAATAGGTTGAAAATGCTCACAAATTTGTGTTTTTACGTCATTACAGACTTTTTGACATTTCGATTCAATGTTATGTAACTCAGTAGTTAAATCTTCACGTGTTTGTTCAAGCGTGGTGTGAAGATTTTGTTCCATTGCGTCTAACTGTTGCTGTGTTTGTGTCTGGTGTTGTTCCATTGTGTCTAACTTTTTAAGATTTTGTTCCACTGTGTCTAACTTTTTAAGATTTTGTCCCATTTGTCTCTGATTTTGTTCCATTTGTTGCATTAATTGCAATAATAATGTATTAGTGTCTGGAATCTGTTTCTCTACGCTTTTCGGCAGTGCATTTGCACCGGCAACATTCACATTTTGACAAGCAGAAAATGTGTCTTGACTTATTTGAGAAAACGGTGATGACCCAAAACCTGAATCTACAGTATTTGCGATATTGTGTTCTGTCATTCGCGATTCCTGAGGCGAGCTGTTGCCGACCAATCGATCGATAACGCTTCCCTGTTCACTACCTGTTTCACTGTCTACACCATTGTTTGCCGCCCGCTCCATTTCCCTATGCGCAATTACCAAATTACTACTTTGAACATTAGTTAATTCATTACTCTGCGGCGCTAACACACTGCCTTCGTCTTCACTGTCATTTCTCAGTTTACTTTGGAGCCTAGTATTACGTTTTTCACACGCCATAATTGTCACAATATTTCACACGATAACACAGAAAAGCACAATTTGAAGAGCAAAATAAAATAACATAGCAATGGAAATAATGTCTACTTAATTGCCAGCGCAGCTGCGAAATACTTGGTGCAAATCTACATGCATACCACAACTGTTTTACTGTACAACAATGAAAGGCTACAACTACAAAGGAGATTCTCTCTACAATTACGCGCTAGCAATAAACAAAATCTACACTAATTACACAAACTACAAGAAAAAATCAGAAGATTCCAGTGAGGTATCCTAGGCTAAGGGTCGACATATGAAACGTCCCCTTTGAACAATTATACAAGACTGTGCTTAAACTGACACACAATATTTTGTTAGCGCAACGCAATCTGACTTCCAAAATTCCCTACAAAAGAATGGCCCTGACTAACATTAAACTATACCTTTCACAAATCACTTACCTCACAAAAATCTTCGCTGCTCAAGCTACTGCAATACAGGAGCGCCACTACTGCCAGCTAAATGAAAGATTCAAACTACTGAAGGCACTAACTACTGATAGGGATAGTTAGCAAATGAAAGATATTAATAGAGAACAAACAATGTATTTACCTTGATATCATCATGTATAAATATAGCAGTTCATGACAAATTACCAATCTCCGCCATCTCTCTCCCCACATCCACCACTGCTGGCGGCTCACCTCCAACTGCACAACGCTACGCGCTGTTCACAGCCAGCTGCCTAACACTACAATGGCAGACAACAATGCAAACTAGCCAAAGACTGCACACAGCACAGCCAGTGATTTTCATATTGAGCGCTACGTAACGTTGCCAATAAGAAAACATAAACAGCCTACTTACATAGAGAAAACATAAACAGCCTACTTACAATGGCTCTGAGCACTATGGGACTTAACATCTATGGTCATCAGTCCCCTAGAACTTAGAACTACTTAAACCTAACTAACCTAAGGACATCACACAACACCCAGCCATTACGAGGCAGAGAAAATCCCTGACCCCGCCGGGAATCGAACCCGGGAACCCGGGCGTGGGAAGCGAGAACGCTACCGCACGACCACGAGATGCGGGCTCACCGCAGTTACTCTGTCGGTAAAGAGGGAGGAAAAATTTACATCTAAATGAAAGGAAAAATGCAAATGAAATTGGTGGAAATTAAATTTGAGGAAAGGGTAAAATTAATAAAGAAAGTAAATGTGCAGTCGTTACGTTATCAATTAATTAGCGTTAATTAGATATTTGAGATTTGGGGAAAATTACGGTTGCCAGTCCTACGGACAACTACTGTAATAACTGAAAACGAAATGTTATTGCAGATATAATTAGCACTAAAAGCATGGCAACTGAAGGTTGACACGTGTTGTCTGAAAACTGAATGTTTGTCAGAAATCATAAATTTCGCTACACTCTGACTTAATTCAGCAAAATAATTAATAAAACCGGAAAATTGAAAGTTAATTTAGTGTCTGAAATTAATAGTGAACATTGTTTCTGAAGCACTGCGAAATTCAATAAAATAAGGTTAGTCTTGCGTTACCTCAACAATCATTTCAAAAGCTACTTGAATTTACGCAATTTATAAATAAGAGATTTAACTTTGAACTTGAATTAAATGATTCTGAACAATTAACAATAGTAAAATTTAGTACGTACCAAGCTGAGCTGCAGTCACAGGTAAGCTAAAATACGGTAACAAAACAAGCTAAAATACGGTAACAAAACTCGCACTCTTAATTTGTGCTTGTGTAGTCTAAATATTGTAGCCAGCAATGAATACTTTAACTGAACTTTAAAATTAAAGCAGTGAAATGGAATGATATTACTTTAATGCTGGCGTTTGAATTTCAACGACACTCGGGTTCATTCCAGAAAAGGAAGGGACCCTGCTTGGTAATGCAACTGGGACAATGAGCAACAAAGGTTCATGCTAAGTTGCTGTAATTTTGTGAATGGAACAATTTTAAAAGCTGAGGTCTGCCATACAGTTCTAAAACTTTACATGCTTCCGGTCTTCCTTGTTGGTTGATTGAAGGTTTGAAGTCGTCGATCGGGGAGGTGGCGACAGTCACTCATTGTCGGCCGTCGCTGTTGCAGAAGCTGGATGTTGGTGCGCCTTCTTCTCGACACGGTCACCAGGCGAAATGGGCTCTTGATGTGCGCCAGCTAATGCTTCCCGGCCGCGACACCGTGTCAGAAACTATCATAGCAAGTCGAGCGCAATTACATGCTGCCAAACCCCGAAAGCTCGGCAACTCACGGGAGCGTCACACAACACACCAGCTCAACCGCACTACTCCAGCCAGACTGCCTCTGCCCGCGCTCCAGGCGGCATAGTTAACACTATCAAAGATCCTAAACACTTTGGTTCTCCACACGACCTATCGATGTAGTCGTTCGATAGCATAGTTTTCCCTAGTCCAGACACAGCGTAAAAATACAAATAATATTTACAAAACAAACCAATTATACATTACAATACATAAAGACACAGAAATGTCATATCTTCGGGTAACAAAATAAGGAAAAAAATTTTTTTTAGTACAATAGATGGAAATAGGAGGATATGCATGTCCGGCGTTATAACTTGACTCTCCTTTTATTGACAGAATTACAAAAGCGAGCAAACGATTCCGAGAGGCAGACCACTGCTAATATAGCAAAGCTTCGGGTTTCTGGTTATTTCCGGAGCACTGTAAACAGTCACAACACAATATTCAGCACGATCTTGCACATTCGTCTTGCGAAGCAACCTTTAACAAGTCAGTGTATCTTCACACAAAATCGCACTCCCCAGAAGCGCATCGTAGACCAGTAGTGTGAACTACCTTAACAGTTTGGCGACTTTCCGCTCGTCGCATGGTTGCGATTGGTTCTTGGTATCAGCCACTGACTATGAAAATTAAACAACTTTTGTAATTAGTCTCTGAATGTGAACTTAAAATTATAGAAGTTATTGTTAACAAGATTTCAGCGCAAGTAACGTCATCGGCACAGTTGGAGATGTATGGTAACATTTAAACGTGAAATATAAATAATGGAAAACACGTTTTCTGGCGTCCAAGACTCACTGGAGAATCGCCGCTGTCTCTTTGCGCTCCAGCACTATAAGCTTCTTCCACTCAATTTACCGTTCTCATGCTCTAAGAACACCTGGAGCATGGTGGGATGAGTACGCCGAATGAACCTACCTTCTTGCCAGCTTCCAGCGACAAAAATCTTTCTATACTGTACGTTAAAACGAGACAACAAAATTTAGGCAGAGATGTGGCATAATCGCCACATACACACCACGAAAAATTTGTTACGGGTAGTGAAAGTTGGCTAAAGCCGGAACTAAGGTAACCTGAAATGTTTAGAAAGACCTAACCGTGTTCAGAAAGTGTAAATTAAATACAGTTTGTGAAGGGGAGTTTATTGCTGTCAGAAGAAGTTTATGGTAGCGAAACTGAAGTAGATAACTCCTGTGAGTGTGGGTAGAAGTTATATTTGACGAACTTTTACCGACCCCTCGACTCAGAGGATACAGTTGTTGAGCAGTTCAAAGAAACTTGAGTCTCATTTGAAGAAAGTACCCCACTCGTGCAACTATCGTTGATGGTCGCTTCAATTCATCCTCGATAAGTTGGCGATAATATATGTTTAAATTCGGCGGTAGGCATAAAACTTCAACCGAAATCGTACTGAATGCTTTGTTAAAAAAATATTTTCAACAATTAGTTCAGAAGGCCAGTCGACGTATAAATGGTTGCAGAAACATACTTGACCTCTTAGCATCAAAAATAAATCTGACCAAATAGGGAGCATGAGGGTAAATACAGAGATTAGTAACCACAAGATTGTTGTAGCTAGAATGAATACCGTAACATCCACAACTATCAAAAATAAACCCAAAATACATGTATTTTTTTTAAGGAAAAGAAAAAGTTAAAAATTCGTTTCACACCTTCCTGACAGACAGAATCCTTTCCTTCCACTCTGTATAAGCGTATGCCAGAGGCGACTTGTATTCAAAGAAATCGTATCGCCGGTAGTTCAGAAATATATACCAAATCAACTAATAAGAAACAGTAATGATCATCCATGGTACACACTGTTGCAAAATCAAAGAAAAAAATATGTCAAATTTAAAATGACGAGGTTTTACAGAAGCTAGAAAGTCAGCCCGAAATAATGTGTGAAGTGATCTTAACTGTTTCTGCAATGAAACTCTGTCTCAAAATCTGGCAGAAAAACCTAAAGAGATTCGCGTCTTATGCAAAGTACACCAGCACGAAGACTGAATCAGTACCTTCACGGCACGATAAGAATGATGATGTTATTGATGAAACTGGCATTAAAGCAGAGTTACTAAACACGGTTTCCGAAATTATTTCAGAAAAGAAGACGAAGAAAACATTCCAGAATTCGTATCGAGAGCAACTGATAACGTGAATAACTTAAAACTACATAACGTCGGTGTAGCGAAAAGCTTGAAACACTTGAGAAAGGCTAGGTCCCCGGTCCAAATTATGTATCGCTCAGATTCCTCTCAGGGTATGCTCATGCAATATGCGCCATACTTAGCTATCATATATAATCGCTGGCTTGCTGAAAGATGCGTAGCCAAAGACTGGAAAGTTACGCCAATACTCAAGAAAGGAAATAGAAGTAAACCGCTGAGAGGCTCATACCACATAAGTCGATTTGTAGCAGGAACTTGGAACGTATACTGTGCTCGATCATTATGAATTGCCTCAAAGAAAATGACGTATTGACAAACAGCCAAAACAGATTCAAGAAATATCGTTACTGTGAAACACCCAGCTCTTTATTCTCACGAAGTAACGAGTGCTATCGACAAGGACGTCAGATTGATTACATATCTTTAGATTTCAAGAAGCGGCTTCTAATCAAAATACTTGATCTGCACTAGACACCCCTGCGTCGTGCTGTCTGGACGGGTGCTGTGGTGGTTGTTGCTTGTTTTACACTCCCGTGCGTTTGTTTGACCATCTGGTACGACCACCGCACATTTATGTTCTCGTAATTACACACACCAACAAAAGTTTTGCATCACACACCGGTACCTCTAATACCCAGTAGCACGTCGTTTTGCATTGATGCATGCCTGTATTCGTCGTGGAATACTATCCACAAGTTCATCAAGGCACGTTTGGTCCATATTATCCCACTCCACAACGACATCCTTCAGAGTGGTTGGTGGTTCACGGCATCCATAAACAGCCCTTTTCGATGTATCCCAGGCATGTTCGATAGAGTTCATGTCTGGAGAACATGCTGACCACTCTAATCGAGCGATGTCGTTATCCTGAAGGAAGTCGTTCACAAGATGTGCACGATGGAAGCGCGAATTGTCGTCCATGAAGTCGATTACCTGCCAATATGCTGCCGATATGCTTGCACTATCGGTCGGAGGATGGCACTCACGTATCGTACAGATGTTACGGCGCCTTCCATGACCACCAGCGGCGTGAGTCGGCCACATATGATGTCTCCCCAAAAGCAGCAGAGAACCTCCACCTTGCTGCAATCGCTGGACACTGTGTCTAAGGCGTTCAGTGTGACTGGGTTGTC
The DNA here is from genome assembly GCF_023864345.2 of Schistocerca serialis cubense. NCBI lineage: Eukaryota > Metazoa > Arthropoda > Insecta > Orthoptera > Acrididae > Schistocerca > Schistocerca serialis. The sequence continues at coordinate 363,203,679 of NC_064645.1, read as the reverse complement.
TCCAAATACGTCCATGACGATTGTCTGGTTGAAGGCATATGCGACACTCATCGGTGAAGAGTGCGTGATGGCAATCCTGAGCAGTCCATTCGGCATGTTGTTGGGCCCATCTATACCGCGCTGAATGGTGTCTTGGTTGCAAAGTTGGACCTCGACATGGACGTCGGGAGTGAGGTTGCGCATCATGCAGCCTATTGCGTACGGTTTGAGTCGTAACATGACGTCTTCTGGCTGCACGAATAGTGAAAGGTGGCTACACTGAGCCACTGCGCCAGAGATTGCGCCAAAGAGTATTATTAAGCCGCCTCCACAGTGCTTGTTAAGAACTCGTAGAAGTCAGTGCCTGTTAAGAACTCGTAGAAGACAGTGCTTGGAGAGAGCTCGTGGTAGTCTGTGCTGATATGTTGTAGCAGAGAGTGTTTGTTGAGATGTGCTATTAGGCAGTGCTTGCTGAGATGTGATATTGGAGAGTTCTGGTTGAGATATAATGTAAGGATTAGAATGATTTTCATCAATATAAATGAGGTAATTAACTCAGTTTGTTTTTATTTTAGTGTCCTAAATAATGCGTCATTACAGGTTCAGTCAACAAAGCATCTGGCGTGTGTTCTTGTATTAGAGTGTAATTCTGCTTTCCTTACGCAATTATCGTATTCCTAATTTTCTTTTATCACGTCAGTAAAATTGGTATTTAAAAATTCTTGTCTTGTTGAAGAAGAACCGTGCCATATGTCCGTTGAGTCATACTTCCACATACAGAACAGTTATACTTATGCTTTGGTTTCGTAGGTTTCATAGTTGCTGGGGACTTAATTAATTAATTGTGTTAACGAAAAATTTCATTTCATTCTTGTTGTTGTTCTTTGCAGTCAGATAGCGTAATAATACTAGTCAGGGCCAACCGATTACGAGACACAGCGTAATCGGACATACAGCTACTAAAAACAAAAAAGTATTTTCAATCATATTTAATTAAGCCCCCATGCACGTGGCGACCGCTGCTTCGGATCGTCCCTTGGAATCTTCTGATTGTAAAAATAGTAGACCGTAGTATTGTTGTAGTAATTTGAGTTTAGTAATTGTAGTCTATTTTGGATGTGTAGATTTGGTAATTGTCATTCTTCTAATGGTATTTTTTCTCACAATTTGATTTGTTGTCTTGTATACACGTTTGACAATTTAGTGCAATTATTTCAATTGTTCGATTAATCGTGTTTGAGGGAAACATTTTATGTAAATGGTATTGTTGGAGATAAAGAGTCATTGTGTGTAATTTTCGTACTGTGACGAATTTTTTTATGTTTTGTAAATGATTACGCGATCAATGAAAAAGGCGAAAATGATGAATAGTGAGAATGACGAAATTGTTAACATGGCGAACTCGCCAACAGAGGAAAACAGTATGATGGATAATGAAGTGGAAAACAATGTGATACGTCGGGAAAATAGTCCGGAACCATTTCAAAATTTTTCTCAATCAGAAAATTCACAGAATCCGAGATTAACGACAGAAGATTCTGGAATAGCATCGAACACAGATAGCCTTATGGCTATGCAGAAGGAAGTTAGTTTTGCGGGAAATGTTAGGGGCGAAAAGAATTCTGAACCATTTAATATGGAGCAGTTGATGGGTGCAATATTAAATTTGGGATCACAAATAGGAACAATTAAAACAGAGATGGGAACAATGGAAACACGGTTTAGATCTGAATTAAAAATACAGATGGGAACAATGGAAAAACGGTTAGACTCACTGGGATCACAAATGGGAACAATGGAAACACGGTTTGGATCTGAATTAAAAACAGAGATGGGAACTTTGGAAACACGGTTAGATTCACGAATAGGGACATGTTTCAAAAATATGAAAGAGGAATTAAAGAAAGAAATCAGAGAAGAAGTACAACCGATTTTGAATTCTCACAATAATAGATTAATTGCAGTAGAGATTAGACAAAGGGAACAGGATAGAGAAGAGGAAGAAAGAGATCGCGTAATAGTACAGAAATTTTCAGAGTTAAATTTTCAACGTGCAAAGGATAAGGAAGAAATATTTGAGAGAATCGAGGAATCAGTACCAAATGACAGATTAAATAACCTAACACAACAATATGAACAGCTAGCTACCAAATGTGTCAATACTGAAACCCGAGTCGCGACACTTACGGAAGGCGTAAATAAACAGAAAGAACAATTAGGTGACTTATCGGAAAGAGTTGAGGAAATTTCAGATAAACTGACAAATCTTAGTTTACATGGGGACAGAGATTCGGATGATACAGCACCATTGCCATTTGCAGAAACCTAAGAGTATCAGAACATAAACAAACATGTTGAAAATCAGGGAAAATTTAATGAACGCGTGAAAAGGGAATTTGCGGCTTTAAAAAAGCAAGTCAAACAGATCGAAGGCGAAATTGTAGGAAAAGACAGCAAAAGAAATTTGGAATCACAGATAGCAGAGGGGTTTGAAGAAAATAATTTGTTTCATTTACGCGATGCGACAGGAGAGCGCCAGGCGCGCGAACTTGACAATAATCGTCATTGGGACTGGGACAGACGCGGTAGGTCTTTGTCGCCACGAGGCGAAAACTTTAACTATAAACACTTTTTGACTGTTCGGAAATTTAAGATCTTCTGCAATTCTAAGAATGACATACATCCATGTTCATGGCTAGATCAATTTATGTACGCACTTCCGCCAAAGTTGCCATTAAGACACAAACTGGAAATTATGTGCGGCTATTAATGTCCTCAGGGGATTCACTACTCTAAGTGAATATGTGCCGTAGCGAGCATAGGGCCCCGAGCTGTAGTGGTGCTATTTCTCTTTTAGTTTTCTGTACCGCTGCCTACTCTTTCACTATTCTTTGCATCTGTCAAACCAACTCTTCGACCATCAATCTATCTAGTGAGTAAGTAAATAATAACCTGATATGACTAATTGTACCTAAAAGTGATTTCGTAAATTACCATTTGGACTTACTGTATTTTCAGCAGCATTCATTCGTAGCTTAAATGAAATTTTACCTGTTTATCTTCGTGACAATATTACTTCATATGTTGACGACATTCTTATTGCTAAACATTTTTGGAGTGAACACAACAAAATTTTGGACTCATTATTACGTATTTTTGCACGAGTTGGCATTACAGTGAACTTAGAAAAATCTGAATTTGGTCGTTCTCAGGTGAAATTTCTCGGTCACATTATTTCTACAAAAGGTTTTCTTCCTGATCCAAAAAAAAAAAAAAAAAAAAAACTAGACGCTATTCGTAATTATGCCGTACCTACCACAAAACGTGAGGTTCGTAGTTTCCAAACTTTTTTGTGGAATGATATACTTTTGAAAAATTTTTGTGGAATGACATAATTTAGAGAAACTAACAGCTAGATGTAAACATGCGGAGAGTACAAGGATACCGCGCTGTGTTTTGGCGGCGGCATGTACTCAAAGCAACAGTCAAGTCTGCGCGCCGCACAAGGCAGTCGTTGACCGCAAACAATTGCTTCCTACGTCACGCGCCTACAGCTGATCGAGCGCTCAGTGCGAATGCACTGACAGCCGTAAACAAACACACAGTCTAATTTCTCTGACTAAATTCAGTATAAAGCTATAGTGACTTGATGAATTATGTTATTAACATTCAGTATTTTTCAGGATACGGTTCTATAAAATATTTAAGAACTTCAGGTAAATTCTGTGTGTCTCCGACGTTAAGACGACTTGCTATCGAGAAATTTTCAGGAAGAATGTAATTTCGAAGAAGAAACTAATGAACTAAAAAGGCAACTATTAATTGAGTTTATTTTTCAGGTAACATATTTCCACTTAGGTACGTACTTTAGACGTAATTTGGTGCTCGCGATTACGTGATTCATACTTTGTGCTAAATTTTATGTTCTATGAAATTACTTGTGAAGCGACGTGCTTGCGTACTTTAACTGATTTTGACAATGATTATTAATGAACAGGATTGTTATTTGTATATATTATGCATCGCTTGGCTGCTATGCTTTTTCACTGATGTCATATTTTTTAATTATGTGCCTGCTGTGTTTATTTATTTAAATTATAATTGTCACCTGATTAATTGTGCTGACTGTGATTATGTATGTAAGTTATACTTTGTGATTTATCTGCTTGCGCCTTCATGTTTACTTATTAAGATGACATATGAACATTTATTTGCTTATGCTGATATGATGCTAATGACATGTTTACTGCTTTGCGTATGGATTGCATATTTATACATATCTGTTGTTGTCATAACTACTCTTTAATTTGGTGTATAGCAATGCTGATGTACAGTGTACGAATATAGAGTTTAGGTTACACTATGGTATAGGTTACAGATTGTTCGCTTGGCAGAGCCTCGTTGTAAGTATTGTGCTGCATCCACTTGTTGACATTATGTTCTCCACTGGTATATTTACTCGCTATTGCTTGTTTGCTTACGCTAAGTGCCTTATATTTTTAAGATAAGAAAATGAACTGCTATAATTCGACGAACGACATTAGTACAAGAAACTTCATAGAAGTCAAATGAGCTGAGGTTTTATGGAAGCTGTATAACTTTATGCTAATAGGAAGGAAGCCAACGACATGACATACCATTACTGGGTTTAGACCATTAACAGTTATTACACTGCATTTTTCGTGAGCAATTGAAATAGGAAGTGACACTTGATACAAGAAATACTCCACATGTTTGCTTCTGCCATAATTCTTGAAGTGGTGTACACACTGTGAAATATTGTGATCATTCACATTCCGTAATCGTACTTAATTACTGAGAGTTATTCGAACTAAGTCTGTTAGAGGTCATGTATGCATTTATTTTGTTTATAATTCATAATGAGTAGAAGATTTGGCTCAGATGGATTACACAGAGGTTGTGTGTTGACAATGTGTCTTCGGATTGTATGGGATGATGAACTGAAGTTTGCATTAGGATTTTATCTGTACTTGTTCGAGGAGACTGACTAGAGGAAAGAGTTGTTATGGAAGTGAAATGAGATTGGTAAAAAGGTTTATATGTATCGACGTATTGAAGAGGTATTATTGAGGTATTATTGAGATTGTGTGAAGTTGATGATTATTGGAGTTTTGGTGGATAAGAAGTAAAGTAAGTGCGATGCATATTTTTTTTGTTGGTCTTATGGAACAAGGAGGATGAAGATAGCAGACTAGAACACTAAAGTAGAAGGAAGATAGTCTATACACACACTTTGTTAAATCACTAAGCAGTATATACTTTTTTTTTGGAGAGAGGAAGTATTTGCATATCTTGGCTCACTGACAGTTGTTCAACAACAGTATATTTGATCTGGCTTGGCAAACATTGGTCTTGACATGATGAATATGACGTTGACTTAACTATTATTGACTGTTATACATTGCTGCCACTACTATTTGATACACATGATGAACATCAAATTTTGACGGAATTGCATTTACACAGTTAACACCATTCAATTACACAGTAGTACTTAATGTGGATGAAAGATGAATGAGTGTGTTTTGTGTGTTTTCCTTTCCTAATCCTACCCACCTATCTCGTAAATATTATTTTATTTGTTTGTAGTGGCTTGCACTGACACCCATAAATATTATAGGTTTACTGATATTTGAGTATTTGTAATAGTTAATATGAAAATTATCTGACATCATTTGTGTGTTTGTTATGATTTATATGTTTAGTGTAAAAGCATTTGTATGTGCATTCAAACTATTGTTCATGCCTGAACTGTCTGATTAGTGAGGGTAAATATTATGAACTGTTACCTGCACTTTTTCAACATAATGTGTGACACTTAGGAATGATTAATTTCTGCTGATGAACTGTGTGATCAGTGATAGTGAATATTATGGACTGTTACTTGTACTTTTTCTACATGATTGGTGTCACTAGGACATGTTTAATTTGTGCTTATATACTCTGATGAACAGTGTGATCGGTGATAGTGAATATCATGGACTGCTCTCTGGACCTGCTCATCATTGCTAGGTGTAACTGATGGACTACTTGTATGGAAATGAAGTCACTTGTTGCTGTCTGCACCTACTCAACATTGCTGGGTGCCACTGATGGACTGCTTCTACTGAACTAATGTGACTTGTTGCTGTGTGTACCTCTTCAACTTTGCTGGGTGCCACAGATGGAACTGCTTCTACTGAAATGATGTCACTTGTTGGTGTCTGCACCTGCTCAACATTGCTGGGTGCAACTGATGGACTGCTTCTACTGAAATGATGTCACTTGTTGGTGTCTGCACCTGCTCAACATTGCTGGGTGCAATTGATGGACTGCTTCTACTGAAATGATGTCACTTGTTGGTGTCTGCACCTGCTCAACATTGCTGGGTGCAACTGATGGACTGCTTCTACTGAAATGATGTCACTTGTTGGTGTCTGCACCTGCTCAACATTGCTGGGTGCAACTGATGGACTGCTTCTACTGAAATGATGTCACTTGTTGGTGTCTGCACCTGCTCTCAACATTGCTGGGTGCAACTGATGGACTGCTTCTGCTGAAACGATGTCACTTGTTGGTGTTTGCACCTGTTGACCATTGCTGGGCTGGAATTATCAATTATTTGTTTTTTTTTTTTTTTTTTTTTGAAAAATTAAAAGTATTTTATGTGAACATTTGTATAAACTGATTTTTATGTATTGTGTAAACTATTATGTAAAGCCACATGGATGAAAAGAATTTGTATTGCCTACTGTATTTTATATATTAGGTTATTGAAAAGTCAGTGCAAAGCCAAAATTTGGACTAATTATGTGATATTTAGGTATTAATATTATCTTTTATTTTTGTCTGTATTTTTCTGGACGAATTTGGTGGTATTTTAACCACCAATGCTGGCAAAAATACCATCAAATTCTGGCCTGTGGAGGAGGGGCATATGAAAGGTGGCTACACTGAGCCACTGCGCCAGAGATTGCGCCAAAGAGTATTATTAAGCCGCCTCCACAGTGCTTGTTAAGAACTCGTAGAAGTCAGTGCCTGTTAAGAACTCGTAGAAGACAGTGCTTGGAGAGAGCTCGTGGTAGTCTGTGCTGAGATGTTGTAGCAGAGAGTGTTTGTTGAGATGTGCTATTAGGCAGTGCTTGCTGAGATGTGATATTGGAGAGTTCTGGTTGAGATATAATGTAAGGATTAGAATGATTTTCATCAATATAAATGAGGTAATTAACTCAGTTTGTTTTTATTTTAGTGTCCTAAATAATGCGTCATTACAGGTTCAGTCAACAAAGCATCTGGCGTGTGATCTTGTATTAGAGTGTAATTCTGCTTTCCTTACGCAATTATCGTATTTCTAATTTTCTTTTATCACGTCAGTAAAATTGGTATTTAAAAATTCTTGTCTTGTTGAAGAAGAACCGTGCCAGATGTGCGTTGAGTCATACTTCCACATACAGAACAGTTATACTTATGCTTTGGTTTCGTAGGTTTCATAGTTGCTGGGGATTTAATTAATTAATTGTGTTAACGAAAAATTTCATTTCATTCTTGTTGTTGTTCTTTGCAGTCAGATAGCGTAATAATACTAGTCAGGGCCAACCGATTACAAGACACAGCGTAATCGGACATACAGCTACTAAAAACTAAAAAGTATTTTCAATCATATTTAATTAAGCCCCCATGCAATAGCATTATTCAACATGGTGACATTGCTGTCAGGGTTCCTCCGTGTCATAATCCATAGGTAGCGGTCATCCACTGCAGTAATAGCCATTGAGCGGCCTGAGCGAGGCATGTCATCGACAGTTTGTTTTTCTCTGTATCTCCTCCATGTCCGATCAACATCTCTTTGGTTCACTCTGAGACGCTTGGGCATTTCCTTGTTGAGACCCCTTCCTGGCACAGAGTAACAATGCGGACGCGATCGAACCGCAGTATTGACCTTCTAGGCATGCATGAACTACGAACAACACGAGTCCTACACCTCTTTCCTAGACTGTAAAAGATCGGCTGTCAGACCTCCTCCGTCTAATAGGCGCTGCTCATGCATGGTTGTTTTCATCTTTGGGAGGGTTTAGTGACATCTCTGAAAGGGACTGTGTCTGTTATACAATGTCCACAGTTAACGTCTGTCTTCAGGAGTTCTGGGAACCGGGGTGATGCAAACCTTTTTTGATGTGTGTATTTGGTGGTACCTGAAGTTGAAGCTTTAAGATTCGAACCAGGCCGTGGAGAAAATTTAGAAAATTTCTAGCATATGAAACGGATTAGTGTTCTATAGAAACTTCTAATCAAATTAGGTACCTATGGTAATAGCCTCACGTATATAACTGGATTCGTGACGCCCTGACAGAAAAGTCACGGTTTGTAACTGAAGGAAAGTGAGAGAATAAAACAGAAGTAGCATTTGGTGTCCCCCAAGGAAACGCAGTAGTCTCTTTGCTGTTCCTCGTCTATGTAAACAATTTAAGAAACAGTCGGAGAAGCCCTCTTAGACTGTTTGCAGATGACGTTGTCACTTACTGTCTTGTAAAGTCATCTTATGATCGAAACCAATTGCAAAATAGTTTATGTGTATTGTGGAAAAATACCAGTTGACTCTAAATAATGAATATTATGAAGTCATCTAAATGAGCGCTATAAAGAATCCACTAAATTTTGGTTACACGATAAACTACGAGGGCTGTTAGGAATGTTAGGCCCGATAGGTAGGGAAATCGAAACCACTGTGAAAATCAAAAAGCTTTCATTTGCGACAGTTAGCTACAACCACCAGCTTCTTCTCTACATAGTCGCCGCTCGACTTCGACATTTGTCTTAGCGTTCTATGAATTTTCCGTCACCGTCGTCATAGAAGGCAGCCACCTGTGCCTCTCGCCAATTCTCTACGCTGGTCTTCAGTTCGTTGTCTGTGCCAAAATGTTGTCTCCATAGCCAGCGGTTCAGGCGAGCAGAGATGAAACTGAGGAGGAACCAATTACAGGCTGTATTGTGGGTAATCAAACACTTCCCATCGATATCACTCCAGGGGCATCTTCATTGCCGCTGCATGGTGTGGCCGAGAGTTGTAATGAAGAAGGAAATGCATGGCACTTACGTGATGTGGGCTGTATGACATCAGGCGAAATCCGTCACCAGGTCCGCACACTTGGTGGGGGGTTCTATTTTCTAGTCATCTTTACGCGCTCCCTGTGCGCTGAGAACTGAAAAGAGTGATGTGATGTGATCGACGGGCATACTAGAAACACTGCCCAACACACGTGCGCAAAGTTTCATCGGATTGTCTCTGTGGTTTGCATTTCGAAACTGACCGGACCTTGCATTGTATTGTATGTTAACCGGGGCCTAGAAGCGATGGAGACGCTCCATCCCCGCCATGGCCACAGTGGTCCACAACCCCACGACGACTACCGCAGTCCACTTCACCCCTCCCCCGACCCACACCGAACCACTCTTTCAGGATTATTGTGCGGTTCGGCCCACAGTGGACCCTCCCAGGGAACGTCTCACACCAGACGAGTGTAACTCCTATGTTAGTATGTTAGCATGGTAGAGTAATGGTAGTGTACGCTTACGTGGAGAACTTGTTTGTGCAGCAATCGCTGACATAGTGTAGCTGAGGCGGAATAAGGGGAACCAGCCCGCACTCGCCGAGGCAGATGGAAAGCCGCCTAAAAACCATCCACAGACTGGCCGGCTCACCGGACCTTGATACAAGTCCTCCGGGCGGATTCGTGCAAGGGACCGGCGCTCCTTCCCAATCCGGAAAGCCGTGCGTTACACCGCACGGCTAACCGGGCGGGCGAGCGGACTTTACTTTCCAAAGAAGGCTCGTCCATAAATCTACAGACTATGAACTGAACTAAATTCTAATGGATCACAAATTCGAATAATTTAAATAAAACGATCACACTCATAATGCTGTAAGCAGATCAAACCAAAGATTGCGATTTATTGGCAGAACGCTGAGAAACTGTAACAGGTCTTCTAAAGAGAGTGATTACACTGTGCTTGTCGTCCTCCTTCTGGAGTACTGTTGTGCAGTGTGATATTCACATAAAATAGGATTGACGGACACCGAAAAAGTTCAGAGGAAGGCAGCACGTTTAGTGTTTTGCGAAGTAGGAGTGAAGGTGCCATGGATGTGATATACGAATTGGAATGTCAGTCATTAAAACAAAGGCGTTTTTCACTGTGTCTGAACCTAATTTTTTCATCAGAGCGTGCAAATATTTTGTTGCCGTTCTCCTACAACAGGAGAAATTATCATCGTAATAAAATAGGAGATATCAGAGTTTGCACAGAAAGATTTAAGTGTTCTTCCTGCTCGCTGTTGGAGAGCAGAATGGTAGAGATGAACCGTTTCCCAGGCAGTTAACTGTGAATTATAGAGCAATCATGTGGTACTAGATGTAGATGTACATGTTTTAAGTGAAGTGATTGGGAGTTGGCGGGCGAGTGGAAAGGTACTGGTACTACAAAATAAAGTATATTTGAACATCGTTTTATTATCAGAAAGAATTAAACTCTTTCCATTGATAAAATACACAATTCTATAATGGGAGCACCGATGACTTATGAATAAGGCAGTTAAGGCAAGGACTCAACACATCATTAAATACAGTCCTTCAAATGCATGGATTCAAGGTGATAAAAAGATAAGAAAAATCGAGTACCTTGGTTGGCAAAAATCAAATCATGCAGCATACGGCGTTACTTGTTAACAGCCTATTACACTGAAGTGACAAAAGTCGTCGGGTACCGATATGCACATATACAGATGGCTGCAGTATCACGTACGCAAGATATAAAAGGGCACAGCGTCGGCGGAGCTGTTATTTGTACGCAGGTGATTCTTGTGAAAAGGTTTCCGACGTGATTACGGTCGCACTAAGGTAATTAACAGACTTTGAATGCGCGAATGGTAGTTGAAGTTAGACGCTTGGGACACTTCATTTAGGGAAATTCAATATTCCTAGATCCACAGTGTCCAGCGTATGCAGAGAATACCAAATTTCATGCATTACCTCTCATCACGGACAGCGCAGTGCCCGATGACCTTCTTTTAATAACAGAATGCGAGTGTTGCCTGTCCGCTAGTGGCAGCAGCGGCGCTATCGATATGTAGTAACTGTGGCCCTATCTTTGGGGTGACGTCGTTGTTCTTCTGTGTCGTGTGAGTGAGCAGTTCGCTTGGGGACGCAGGAGTAGCCAGGTCCGCACAGAGCGAGAACACGCCGGGACCACTGGTGGCGTGCATGGACTGTCGGATCGAAGGGTTGTGGTCGCGAGGGTGCACGACCTCGTCCAAATCGGATCCAGCAAGTTTCGAGGTGAGGGCATTTCAATTCGAGTAGACAAACCACCACCATTGTGAAATCCCGCGGTTCTCCACTGGGTTCGTGTTGCTGCTCGTAGTGTCGCCAAGGCAAAGAGCAGCGAGTGGAGTGCTTGGGGAAGGCGGATCTGATTAGCTTTCCTGGGCTTCTAATTACTATTTACTACCTTCAGCTTGTTACAGTTGTTAAGTTCAACCAGCGGGTTTTTCCTTCCTGGCGACCGCTAACGCCCCAGTTATCTGCCCTTTGGGCTAGTGTATGTAATGGCAGTGTACGTTTTCTTGCCTTGTCGCCGCTGTCCGGTGAGGCGTGTAAGTGTGACAGCTTTCTTGATTGTAAGTTGGTTGCAGATTTTTCTGCCTTGGTAGTAGTGATTCCTTTCTTTTTAAGGGCGCTCTAAGCACAGTGTTCTGTGGGCGGAGTCCAGACTGCTGGTACAGGCTTTGGCGTATTTTTACATCTTTGCATTTCGTTTATTGGACGTCAGGTAGCCTCACCAAGATTATCATTAGTCACTCGTTAGACTGCCACTAATCTGAGTTACCATCTTGTGGTGTGAATGCAACTCTTGGCTACCTTTCTAATCGCTCCCGGAAGTCTTTTTGGCCTGACCTACTCAGAGGCTGAATCCTGGAGCACCGTCTGTGATTGTCCCTTGTGTTTTTTTATTGTGTTACTATTTTATTATTGTATTACCAAGTTACCATCATTTGTCTTACCTGGTTGGTGATCAGTTGCTTGTCGTTTTGAATTAACCTTTGTTACTATATTTGCTGTTTTATTGTATGTTGTTAATTTTTTTTAATAATTGCCATTCTTGGCGTTAAAGGCCTGCAGCCATGACTGTGGTTACTTACCTTAAAATTTTAGTTGCGCCCGGCCGGGATCGCCGAGTGGTTCTAGGCGCTACAGTCTGGAACCGCACGACCGCTGCGGTCGCAGGTTCGAGTCCTGCCTCTGGCATGGATGTATGTGATGTTCCTAGGTTAGTCAGGCTTAAGTAGTTCTAAGTTCTAGGTGACTCATGACCTTAGAAGTGAAGTCACATAGTGCTCAGAGCCATTTGAACCATTTTTTTTTTTTAAATTGCTACCACGTTGGCTTGTTTTCAAAACATTATTTGCTGTGTCTCTATTTTGTGTATGTTGTTAATTTTTTTAGTAATTGCCATTCTTGGCGTTTAAGGCCTTCAGCCGTGAAAAAATTCTTAATTTATTGCCACAATTTTATTTTCTTGTTGATTTAAGCAAATTGTGTGTGATTAAAATAAAATCCAGGCCCCGTCGACAGTCGTAACCGAATCCTGCCTTCCTTTACTACCAGGTTTCAATCGCTTGCAGCGCCTCTCATGAACTGATCATATCGGTTGGCCCATAGACTGAAAATCCGTGACGTGGTCAGATGAGTCACGATTTCAGTTGATAAGAGCTGATGGTAGGGCTCGAGTGGGGCGCAGCCAAGTGTGATGCAGTCTCAATGAAACCATGGACCCTAGTTGTCAACAAGTCACTGTGCAAGCTGGTGATGGCTCCATGAAGGTGTGGGCTGTGTTTACATAGAATAGACTGGATCCCCTGGTCCAACTGAACCGATCATTGACCGGAAATGACTGTGTCGGCTAATTGGAGACCATTTGCAGCCATGTGAATGGGCCGCAATTGTTCGAGATTAGTTTGAAGAACATTGCAGATAATTCGAGAGAATGATTTGGCCATCCAGACCACCTGACATGAATCCCATGGAACATGTGTGTGGCATAATTAAGACTTCAATTAGTGCACAAAATCGTGCACCGGGAACATTTTCACAATTATGGACGGCTGTAGAGGCAGCATGGTTCAGTATTTCTGTAGGATACTTCCACAGAATAGGAGTACTGACGCTTTATTAGGTGATATGCCATAACTTTTGTCACTTCACTGCATAGGTACACAACATCAAGGATTCAAGCAAGCCGGCCTAAGTAGCCGTGCGGTTAAAGGCGCTGCAGTCTGGAACCGCAAGACCGCTACGGTCGCAGGTTCGAATCCTGCCTCGGGCATGGATGTTTGTGATGTCCTTAGGTTAGTTAGGTTTAACTAGTTCTAAGTTCTAGGGGACTAATGACCTCAGCAGTTGAGTCCCATAGTGCTCAGAGCCATTTGAACCATTTTTTGATTCAAGCAAATAATTACACTTAGCAACTGGGACAAACCTCATAACGCCCAATGATAAATTCCTGCCACGGCAAAGCTAACGAAATTTAAAACACTATTTACAGCGAGAGCATAAACAGACAATAACCGGTTAAGAACATCAATTGATGAAACCAAAAACTACACTTAGGACCGTGCACACAAAAGCAATTTCTTCCTTGCCTCGCTACGGCACCGCTGCCTCAGATTCGTGTTGAAACATTTGGCTAAGGGGCGTCAGCCACCCTGTTAACCATATGTATTCATACAGCAACACAGAAGGCGGATATTCTCACAACCAGCCGGCCGGAGTGGCTGAGCGGTTCTAGGCGCTACAATCTGGAACCGCGCGACCGCTACGGTCGCAGATTCGAATCCTGCCTGGGCATGGATGTGTGTGATGTCCTTAGGTTAGTTAGGTTTAAGTAGTTCTAAGTTCTAGGGGACTGATGACGACAGCAGTTAAGTCCCTCAGTGCTCAGAGCCATTTGAACCATTTTTCTCACAACCCCTTGGGCTATTCTCTCCGTCTTCTGTGGCCAAGCTAGCATCTGTGTTAAGGTCTGCTTGTTGGTCTGTAAGTGGAATGACTTATGTTCAAGATCAATCTGTCTAAGTAATATGGCTAGCGCCTCCAGTTTGTACACCGAGAATTGGCCTTCCACCATTTAGAAAGACCTGGAGGCGTAACTGATAGGGTCCTGCTCTCCATACATCTCTTGGCAGCCGCAACACCAGAATTTGAAGTTCCTGTCTACAAGATAAACTCTGTGTCGAAATCTAATAAAGCTAGGATGGGTGTGCTAGCCGATGCCTCCTTCAGTGGATCGAAGTATGCCCATCACGTATCACTCGACTGATAATGCTCACCCTCTGCAGTACATTAAAGGGGTCAGCCAGCTGCACAAATCTGGGAATGAATTTGTGAAAAAAATTCACCATCTCTCTAAACCTGTCTTTCATTCTTTAGCCAGGAAACAAATAAATATTCTTAGTTCGATCATAGTAGGCCTTCACGAGACACGAGACGACCCAGGAACGAGATCTCTCTTCGCACCGGGTTGATCGTACAGATTTGTTCAGTCAGCCCGAAGACAGTGAAGCACTGGTCCCACATGGCCCAACTGCTCCCTGAAGGTTTTGCAGTAAGTATTCACACCATCTAGCTGGCTGCATACACACTTAAATTTTAAGTCACCCAACTCATAATCTTCTAAATATGGCAATATGGCTGCTCCAGTAGCCATAATGAATGAAATGCGATTATATTCAAAGAAATGATAATTAAATCGACAGCCTGGCTGCAAACAGGAGTTGATATACATCATTGGGGACACGTTGAAAATGTGTGCCCCAACTGGGACTCGCACCCAGGATATCCTGCTTACATGGCAGACGCTCCATCCATCTCAGCCACCGAATGCACAGAGGTTAGTGGGCCTGCAGGGACTTAATCCTTGCACGCTCCCCATGAGACCCACATTCCCAACATGTCAACACCACTACATTCATAGCGCGCCTAATAGATGTTTGCCCATCACACTCATTACTCGTGGCAGATGAACCTACCAAGACCCGTAGGAGTTGGGGCATAGCGTGTGCATTCGCACAAGAAGGTCAGTGGCTGGGCAGCCATATTTTAACTATATATGAAGGTAGTATCTATTCCCGAAAGGACAGATACAGACTTGGTAGATTAATCTGCCACGAGTAATGAGTGTGATGGGCAAACATCTATTAGGCACACTACGAACGTGGTGGTGTGGACACTATGGAAATGTCGGTCTCACGGGGAGCGTGCACGGGTTAAGTCCCTGCAGGCTCACTATCCTCCGGGCCTTCTGTGGCTCAGATGGCTGGAGCGCCTGCCCTGTAGGCAGGAGATCCTGGGTTCGAGTCCCGGTCGGGGCACACATTTTCAACATGTCCACAAAGATGTATATCAACTTCTGCTTGCAACTAGGGTGTCGATTTAATTATTATTTAATGCTAGAGAAGCTGCACGGTCATCAATGTTATCTGTTCTATCGGGAACAGATACTGCCTTCATATATATTCAAGGAGTTTCCAGTCTGTGCAATGTGCAGTAAAGGGATTGGACTCCTCTGCGAGAGGCACCTGGTGGTAGGTCTTATTCAGGTCAGGAATGGTAAAATATTGTGCTCTGAAAACCAAGTAAAGCAAGGTTGGGCCATGACACGGATTCCCCCGTATAAACGTCTGATTCAGTGGCCTATAATGCACGACTGGGTGTTACCCTTCCCCACTGGGTTTGGAAACCAATAGGTGATATGTAGAGCGAAACCGATGGTCGAATTACACCATCAGCCAAAAGCTTATCAACAGTTTTCCTTAATTCCCTCATCTTCAGCGTTGCTTGGTCAGCAAGATATTACGCTGGATTTTGTCAGTGAGCTGAGCCTATCGATAAATACTTCTGGATACCGTCACAGCCCCTTCACCAAGCTACATTCCTTGTTTTTACTCTAACGATATATATCAAACGGTATATATCAAACGGTGACTGTTCTACCTCTGCAGAACACACCCAGTATTTCTGCCACTGGCTCCACCAAAAATGTTTCTCCACAGACCTGAATTTCTAAAAAATGACCTTTTAGACGTGACTTAAGATGCACATGGTGTGCTTAAGGAAATCGCGACCAAACAGCACGTCAGTGCTCAGTTCTTTGATAACGGTGAATGTAATAGGCGAACAGAGCCCCTGAATAACAAGCTGGAGGAGTAAACCTTGCTCACTACTGATAATGGCCAACTGTTCACAGCGCGACACAGCGTACTCGACTTCCGTATTCTGGGTAACTAAAAACACGGGGAACTTCACTGTACCATTGCCAAACCACAAGTCACTTATTACTACCAGAGATTAACAGCGCGCAGACTGGTTCGTGATCCACGGTAGTGCACACAAAGAGTAAGTCAGCCCATGCGAGAACCTTTAGCTTTTTTTTTTTTTTTTTGGTCATCAGTCTACTGAGTGGTTTGATGCGGCCCGCCACGAAATCCTTTCCTGTGCTAACCTCTTCATCTCAGAGTAGCACATGCAACCTACGTCCTCAATTATTTGCTTGACGCACTCCAATCTCTGTCTTCCTCTACAGTTTTTGCCCTCTACAGCTCCCTCTAGTACCATGGAAGTCATTCCCTCATGTCTTAGCAGATGTCCTATCATCCTGTCCCTTCTCCTTATCAGTGTTTTCCACATATTCCTTTCCTCTCCGATTCTGCGTAGAACCTCCTCATTCCTTACCTTATCAGTCCACCTAATTTTCAACATTCGTCTATAGCACCACATCTGAAATGCTTCGATTCTCTTCTGTTCCGGTTTTCCCACAGTCCATGTTTCACTACCATACAATGCTGTACTCCAGACGTACATCCTCAGAAATTTCTTCCTCAAATTAAGGCCGGTATTTGCTATTAGTAGACTTCTCTTGGCCAGAAATGCCTTTTTTGCCATAGCGAGTCTGCTTTTGATGTCCTCCTTGCTCCGTCCGTCATTGGTTATTTTACTGCCTAGGTAGCAGAACTCCTTAACTTCATTGACTTCGTGACCATCAATCCTGATGTTAAGTTTCTCGCTGTTCTCATTTCTACTACTTCTCATTACCTTCGTCTTTCTCCGATTTACTCTCAAACCATACTGTGTACTCATTAGACTGTTCATTCCGTTCAGCAGATCATTTAATTCTTCTTCACTTTCACTCAGGATAGCAATGACATCAGCGAATCGTATCATTGATATCCTTTCACCTTGTATTTTAATTCCACTCCTGAACATTTCTTTTATTTCCATCATTGCTTCCTCGATGTACAGATTCAAGAGTAGGGGCGAAAGGCTACAGCCTTGTCTTACACCCTTCTTAATACGAGCACTTCATTCTTGATCGTCCACTCTTATTATTACCTCTTGGTTGTTGTACA
This sequence comes from Schistocerca serialis cubense, assembly GCF_023864345.2. NCBI lineage: Eukaryota > Metazoa > Arthropoda > Insecta > Orthoptera > Acrididae > Schistocerca > Schistocerca serialis. Next base: position 363,186,245 of record NC_064645.1, on the reverse strand, counting down.
TATTGTATATGACCCGTCTCTCCCTACAGCTTACCCCTACTTTTTTCAGAATCTCGAACAGCTTGCACCATTTTATATTGTCGAATACTTTTTCCAGGTCGACAAATCCTATGAAAGTGTCTTGATATTTCTTTAGCCTTGCTTCCATTATTAGCCGTAACGTCAGAATTGCTTCTCTCGTCCCTTTACTTTTCCTAAAGCCAAACTGATCGTCACCTAGCGCATTCTCAATTTTCTTTTCCATTCTTCTGTATATCATTCTTGTTAGCAGCTTCGATGCATGAGCTGTTAAGCTGATTGTGCGATAATTCTCGCACTTGTCAGCTCTTGCTGTCTTCGGAATTGTGTGGATGATGCTTTACCGAAAGTCAGATGGTATATCGCCAGACTCATATATTCTACACACCAACGTGAATAGTCGTTTTGTTGCCACTTCCCCCAATGATTTTAGAAATTCTGATGGAATGTTATCTATCCCTTCTGCCTTATTTGACCGTAAGTCCTCCAAAGCTCTTTTAAATTCCGATTCTAATACTGGATCCGCTATCTCTTCTAAATCGACTCATGTTTCTTCTTCTATCACATCAGACAAATCTTCACCCTGATAGAGGCTTTCAATGTATTCTTTCCACCTACCTGCTCCCTCCTCTGCATTTAACAGTGGAAATCCCGTTGCACTCTTAATGTTACCACCGTTGCTTTTAATGTCACCAAAGGTTCTTTTGACTTTCCTGTATGCTGAGTCTGTCCTTCCGACAATCATACCTTTTTCGATATCTTCACATTTTTCTTGCAGCCATTTCGTCTTAGCTTTCCTGCACTTCCTATTTATTTCATTCCTCAGCGACTTGTATTTCTGTATTCCTGATTTTCCCGGAACATGTTTGTACTTCCTACTTTCATCAATCAACTGAAGTATTTCTTCTGTTACCATGGTTTCTTCGCAGCTACGTTCTTTGTACCTATGTAGCTTACTGCAACATTTTATAAAACCCCGTAGACCAATACAACGGCCTGTGCCTGCATGGCATCGACTCTGAGCACACTTTTTGCACGGTACTGGCGAGTCCTGCACCAAGTGCTCTACTTGGTTGCACCAAAACCATTCCCTCCCTGTATTTATTTTGTTTGTTTTATTTATTAGCAAAGTGCTCCACTGCAATGTTTGTAATACTACAGGTATATGTCTTGCGTATGTATTTGTGCGTGTGTATATGTGTGTGTGTGGGTGTGTGTGTGTGTGTGTGTGTGTGAGTGTCTGGGAGGGTGGGTGGGTGGGTGTGTGTGAGCGCGCTCGCGCGTGTGGAGTATTAACAGCGTCTCATTCCCTCACGTCAAGAGACACTGTGGAGATGCTTGGTATATAAACCGGGACATAGGCGCAAAGATTGGTGATCAGACTATTTACGCCACCAACTCTCCTACACCTGCCAGCCAAATGCTGGAAGTGAAAGCTTTTTGCACCACCAGGATTAACACAGGCTTCCCGCACCCCTCCCCCCTCTCTAACACTAACATATCCTGAGGGAGGCTGCTTCGAAGGTGCACATATTTAAAAAATCCCTGTTTCAGCCAAAATATCAGCTTTTGCAGTAGAATTGGCATGAAACTGAGAGATTAACATACCCGTCGTGAGAACAAGCAGTAATACTTCAGCATCTGAAAAGTAATGCCAAACAGCATATCCATATTTGAATTTGTACCATTGGAAAATTGTTATGAGACTCTCAGATATTTCTGCATTGGTTCCCATATGCTAGTCACAGCTTCAGCAATTTGTTATTTTCCTTTTATTTTGTAGGGAAATGGCTGCTAATACCAATTTTAGTAGTCAATTAAAGCAATATCCTTTTCATTATATACATCACTATTTTGGCTGCTGGTGACTTTATGTAGTTCACTAATTATCTTTGCCCTTTTAATGCGTCCTATTTACAGAAAGGATAATCTTTAGGATCTGAAAATTACAAGACAGACTTTAGCGCAGATGAAATACTTATTTATTACGAGTTTCAGAAATTACAGTATTACAGAGATAGTGTTGTTGTTGTTGTGGTCTTCAGTCCTGAGACTGGTTTGATGCAGCTCTCCATGCTACTCTATCCTGCGCAAGCTTCTTCATCTTCCATTACCTACTACAGCCTACATCTTTCTCAATCTGCTTAGTGTATTCATCTCTTGGTCTCCCTCTACGATTTTTACCCTCCACGCTGCCCTCCAATACTAAATTGGTGATCCCTTGATGACTCAGAACATGTCCTACCAACCGATCCCTTCTTCTAGTCAAGTTGTGCCACAAACTCCTCTTCTCCCCAATCCTATTCAATACCTCCTCATTAGTGATTGATCTACCCATCTGATCTTCAGCATTCTTCTGTAGCACCACATTTCGAGAGCTTCTATTCTCTTCTTGTCCAAACCATTTCTTGTCCATGTTTCACTTCCATACATGGCTACACTCCATACAAATACTTTCAGAGACGACTTCCTGACACTTAAATCTATGCTCGATGTTAACAAATTTCTCTTCTTCAGAAACGCTTTCCTTGCCATTGCCAGTCTACACTTTATATCCTCTTTACTTCGACCGTCATCAGTTATTTTGCTCCCAAAAATAGCAAACCTCCTTTACTAGTTTAAGTGTCTCAATTCCTAATCTAATTCCCTCAGCATTACCCGACTTAATTCGACTACATTCCATGATCCTCGTTTTGCTTTTGTTGATGTTCATCTTATATCCTCCTTTCAAGACACTGTCCATTCCGTTCCGAGATAAGTAACAAGTTTAAATTTATAACTTCTTCACATTTCTCTATTTTGTTCTTTTCCACTGTAGGAACTTTTTATACTGTTCTAGGCTTCTGTGCTTTCAAATCAACTGTGCTATAGGTATATATCAGTTTTCCAGTGTATGGGTATAGCAGTTGGTACACATCAGTGTAAGAAATCCTTTGGACTAAAGAGTCAATTATACTAGTAGTTACATTGGAAAATCTTTCCATTACTCATTATAGACTACTCATATGTTTTCCAATTCAAGGTCGGCAACATTAACATTTTCTGATTTGAGACTTTTATCATGCCGTTTGCCTCTGGCTTCTGCTCATTTAAGCATTCTTTCTCTTAACAGTTCTTTCTTTATATCCAGTTTCAGTTCTTTACTGTGTGGGATATCAATCATTTCCTCTGTCAAACTTTTAAACTATACGTCTGACAAAATTTCTTCTGGACTAAATCCAGTAGATTCGTGAACCAACGAATTCGTAATGCTCTCAAAATCAGGTATTCATTTGCGCCACGTCCTGTGATTGCGATGGTAGTATACTCCAAGTAGCCTACCAAATCCGTGCATTTAGCGTGGAAGGGGCTGTTTGCTGAATCGTATGCAGAGTATGTTTTATTCGCACACTATTATGTTCCATGCCTCCTTCCGTTACTTTTGAAATAAATTGCGGCCCATTATTGGATAAGACGAATTTTGGCTTTTGTTGTTTGAAAAGATAAGTCACCCATTCTACTAAACACTTTTTCGCTGTGGCTGTCCTTACTGGATATAGCTTAACACATTTCATGGAAACGTCCAGTATCATCACTATACAGATATAATTTTTTTGATGTTTTGGGCTACTGGCTGTAGATGTCAATGGATACAGCATCTTTCTGCTTTATACTCTCCGTTGGATATCTGTTCACATTGTCTGCTCACTTAAGTCTGTGGGAAATGTCACATGATTTTAAACGACCTCACACTTGCTTTGATGTATTGCTAAGGAATAACACATTCCAAATTTTCTTAGAGCATTTGTTTCGTCCACAATGCCCATACGCTAAATGGGCGTAACCTATAATTTTAGTTTCAAATTGAGATGGACAACAACCTCTCTACGCTTCCTTATCTGCATCTCGCCCAGAATACTTTTGAAGATTAAATTACTTATTGTCATAATTTGCTCTGACTAATTTCCAATCTCTGTCTTTTTTTGTTAGTGCATATATTGTCACAAATATTTTCTCTTTCAAATAAAGCATTAGAAATGTACCCTCATCGTCATTTAATGTATGTAAGATAGTAGAATTTTCAGGCAATACAAATAAACATCAGTCATTTAATGTAATGTGCCTTTACTGTATTATATCTAGTAACTGAACTGCTACAACAATAACGTCCAGTGGGTAAATCTTCATTGTAAAAGGCGACAGTTTTTCAGAAATGTTGAGTTTTGTTATACATATAAATAGTCACTTTATCACCCCAAAAATAATTCCTGAACTTCTTAGAATCCCAAACAATAACAAGAGTTTATTTGTAGATATTGTATCATTTTTCTCATAGCTGATCATAGTTCTGCTCACTAACGTAGTAGTTTTATGCAGCTTTTCTGATGGCCTATCTTTTCTTATTTTTTGTTTTAGTCATCAGCCTTCTGACTGGTTTGATGCCCCCCCCCCCCCCCAGCAAGAGTCCATCATGTCTGCCATTCTTTTCTTCTTGCAGTAGCAGTTATAACATGCGTTTCAATTGTTTGCTAGATGTATTCCAATCTCTGCGACCTCTGTAGTTTTTACTCTCTACAATTCCCCCTAGTTATTCCCTGATGCCGTAACACATGTCCTCTCATCGTGTCTCTTCTTATTTTCAGTGTTCTCCATGTATTCCTTTCCTCGTTGATTCCACGCACAGGCGCGCAGTCCGGAACCGCGCGACTGCTACGGTCGCAGGTTCGAATCCTGCCTCGGGCATGGATGTGTGTGGTGTCCTTAGGTTAGTTAGGTTTAAGTAGTTCTAAGTTCTAGGGGACTGATGACCACAGCTGTTAAGTCCCATAGTGCTCAGAGCCATTTGAACCATATTTGATTCCACGCAGAACCTCCTAAACCTTTAACGTACCGCTCCACCTAATTTTCAAAATACGGTTGTACCACCACATCTGAAATGCTTCGATAACGATGGAAGCCAAAGCAATAAATGAAAGTTTTGTGCCGAAGCTGGAAGTTCAACCTGGGACTTCTTGTTTACAGGATGGGAATACTAGTCATTACACGAGCACATCAGTACAGCAAACATTTCTCCACAGACTACTCATGTCGAATGCCCTCCCCAACACAAACTTCTATTCATATCTTCACATAGTTTTCCCCTTCTTACATCGTCACTATTGTCGAGATTCACTGGCATTATTGGAATAGCACCCCAGTGTTGGATGTAATGGGGACATTTTGTACCTCAGGTCTACGTGATCTATAGATCTTAAAGTTTCGTCGCGACGTTTGAGAAGGGTGGTGGTACAATGGCTAGCATTTCTGCCTTCTAAGCGAAAAGACCCAGCTTCAAATCCTAGCAGTTGCACGAATCTTAAATTATTTATTTCGCTTGCATCTTTACCGTAGATAAACTGGAGACTAGTAAATTATACACACCAGTGTGAACAAATGTTTTGTTGTTACTGCCTCAATGATTTTAGAAATTCGGATATGCATTATTTGATCTTAAACCCTCCAAATCTCTTTCAAATTGTGATTGTAATTTCGGATCCCTTATCAGTTGCATCCCAACTCCTTTTCCTTCCTATATAACGTCATCACACAATTCCTCCTCGTCATAAACCTCTTCAGTTTACTCTTCCCAGCTTTCTCCTCTCTCCAGCACAATTAACAATGGAATTACCGTTGCATTTTTAATGTTACCACCCTTCCATTTAATTTTAACTTTTCTGGATGCTGAGTCAGTCCTTCCGGTGATGATTTATTTTTCGATTTCTTCGCATTGTTCAAGTAGTCATTTCCCTCACTTGCTAATCATTTCGGTCCTAAGTAACTTGTATTTCTGTATCACGGAATTTCCGTGAGCGTTGTTGTACTTTCCTCTTTTAGAGATAACCACTCCTCTTCAAATGAACTGACTAAAAGCTTTTCTTTCTCGCGGTACCTACAAGCATAAACTCAGAGAATTTCAAGCGTATCTCTGCATTCCTTAGTACTTTCGTATTACACTTCTTTGCACTTTGATTCTTCCTGAAGAGTCTCCTAAAGTTCAGCCTGCTCTTCATCATTACTAAATTGAAATCCGAGTCTACATATGCTCCTGGGAATGCCTTACCATCGAACATCTGATAATGAAGTCTGTGACTCACTTTGACATAATGTAAATGGAATCTTCTCGTAACTCTAGGCCTTTTCCTATCATATCCCCTCATCTGTTGATTATTGAACAGAGCACTTGCTATTATTAATTGGAATTCCTCATAGAATTCGACTAGTCTTTCTCCTCTCTCGTTCCTAGTACCAAGCCCATATTTTTCCACCACTCTCTCTTCCTCTACTTCCATCAAAACCATATTGCAATCCCCCATGACTATTAGATTTTCGTCTCCCTTTACGTACTGAATTACCTGTTCAATACCATTGTATCCTTCTTATTTTCTGTTTGCGATGTCCGCATGAATAGCTGTACTATTTTTGTCGGTGTTGATTTGCTATCGATTCTGATAGGACCAAACCTATCACTGAACTGTTCACAGCAATTCACTCTTTACCCTACCTTCCTATTCATCAGGACTCCTACTCCTGTTATACCATTTTTGTCTGCTGTTGACAGTACCTTATAAGGCGAGATATCCTTGTCTTCTTTCCATTTCACGTCAGGGACCTCAATCTATATCTAGATTAAGCATTTACATTTCCCCTTCCAGATTTTCTAGCTTCCCTACAATATTATAGCACCTCCTACTCGTTGAACATTACCCTTTGGTTGGTTATTCAGCCTTTATCTCATGGTCACCATCCCGTTGGCAGTCCCCTCCCAGAGACTACCAGAGATCTAAATGGGGACTATTCAAGAGTCTTTTGCAGTGGCGAGAACATCATGACAATTTTTCGTTCACAGGCCATATGTCCTGCTGAAACTTACTATGTGCCTTTAATGCAACGGTTTCCATTGCATTCTGCACCATCAGGCCACTGATCCTGCTGATTCTTCCGCTCTTTTAGGGGCAGTTTCCCACCTTAAGGACAAGAGAGTGTTCTGACATTCTGTTCCCTCCTCTGCCGTTTATGATAGGGCCGTTGGCAGAACGAGGGCGAGTTGTTTTGCCAAATGTCTTCGACTGCCATTGCTGATGATATTTATTCAAAATTTAAGTAGTTGTGAGATTGGAACCTGGAACTGAGTAGCATTTGATTTCTAGTCAATGACGCTAGCCCTAGACCATGTTTACATGGTTTACGTTTTATCTGGAAAATTCCGCTGCCTATAGGGTAAAAACCGCTGTCGGTACTCATACGAAATTGTTAGGATAAATCTGATACAAAATATTGTTTCTTATTAATTCCTTTTTTCAGTTCTTCAAAAGTACATTGAAATTCACCATCCATACAAAGGCTCTAATTCCTCTTAAAAGACTGCTCGTATACGAATTATTAAAAGTACGCCCTTTCACAAATTTGTGACAGAATCCGGAAAGTCCGACATATGCCTTGAGTTGTTTCTCATTTTTAGGTGGTGGGCAATTGTTTGCGGCATCCAACTTTTGTGGGTCGTTGCCCATCGCAGACATAGTACTTATTTGCCTGAGAAACTTGATCACCTTTTTAATAAACTTGCATTTTTTTAAACTTCAAAGTCAACTCTCCAGTGTGAAGAGCTTCAGAGACCATTCAGTATGGTGGCTGTTTTCATGGGTCCAGAGCTGAAGGAACTTGCCAATAGCCACCTACCAGGACAAGCACAGTCATATGGTATATACAATATTAAACGCCTATAACATCTCATCAATGCATTCAGTTTTTTATATAATGTCCTTGAATCAAACACGAGTCGAACCCCTCTGTCTTTCTTGATTACAATTAAAAGTGGATAACCGCATTCACTATCGTTCCGTTCAGTAAAACCCCATTTCTTCATTTTATCGATGTTATTGCTTACCAGATTAAGAAAAATTCTTTGGGTGACATCTCAACATATTTCTTGATGAACAATTTTAAGACCAAATATGGGGTGAAGTAGGACATCAGCTTGTGTCAGGTCGCCCTTTCAGATCTTTATTCCTATTTAAATAATGATATGCACAAATCTTGCCTAACACCTTCATCCCTTCTTTTGATTCAGACTATATTTGTATTCTGTGGTCAAACAGTTTTCGCACTTAACTGCAATGATGAGCCAAAACATTACCACCATCTGCTTAATACACTCCTGGAAATGGAAAAAAGAACACATTGACACCGGTGTGTCAGACCCACCATACTTGCTCCGGACACTGCGAGAGGGCTGTACAAGCAATGATCACACGCACGGCACAGCGGACACACCAGGAACCGCGGTGTTGGCCGTCGAATGGCGCTAGCTGCGCAGCATTTGTGCGCCGCCGCCGTCAGTGTCAGCCAGTTTGCCGTGGCATACGGAGCTCCATCGCAGTCTTTAACACTGGTAGCATGCCGCGACAGCGTGGACGTGAACCGTATGTGCAGTTGACGGACTTTGAGCGAGGCCGTATAGTTGGCATGCGGGAGGCCGGGTGGACGTACCGCCCAATTGCTCAACACGTGGGGCGTGAGGTCTCCACAGTACATCGATGTTGTCGCCAGTGGTCGGCGGAAGGTGCACGTGCCCGTCGACATGGGACCGGAGTGCAGCGACGCACGGATGCACGCCAAGACCGTAGGATCCTACGCAGCGCCGTAGGGGACCGCACCGCCACTTCCCAGCATATTAGGGACACTGTTGCTCCTGGGGTATCGGCGAGGACCATTCGCAACCGTCTCCATGAAGCTGGGCTACGGTCCCGCACACCGTTAGGCCGTCTTCCGCTCACGCCCCAACATCGTGCAGCCCGCCTCCAGTGGTGTCGCGACAGGCGTGAATGGAGGGACGAATGGAGACGTGTCGTCTTCAGCGATGAGAGTCGCTTCTGCCTTGGTGCCAATGATGGTCGTATGCGTGTTTGGCGCCGTGCAGGTGAGCGCCACAATAAGGACTGCATACGACCGAGGCACACAGGGCCTACACCCGGCATCATGGTGTGGGGAGCGATCTCCTACACTGGCCGTACACCACTGGTGATCGTCGAGGGGACACTGAATAGTGCACGGTACATCGAAACCGTCATCGAACCCATCGTTCTACCATTCCTAGACCGGCAAGGGAACTTGCTGTTCCAACAGGACAATGCACGTCCGCATGTATCCCGTGCCACCCAACGTGCTCTAGAAGGTGTAAGTCAACTACCCTGGCCAGCAAGATCTCCGGATCTGTCCCCCATTGAGCATGTTTGGGACTGGATGAAGCGTCGTCTCACGCGGTCTGCACGTCCAGCACGAACGCTGGTCCAACTGAGGCGCCAGGTGGAAATGGCATGGTAAGCCGTTCCACAGGACTACATCCAGCATCTCTACGATCGTCTCCATGGGAGAATAGCAGCCTGCATTGCTGCGAAAGGTGGATATACACTGTACTAGTGCCGACATTGTGCATGCTCTGTTACCTGTGTCTATGTGCCTGTGGTTCTGTCAGTGTGATCATGTGATGTATCTGACCCCAGGAATGTGTCAATAAAGTTTCCCCTTCTTGGGACAATGAATTCACGGTGTTCTTATTTCAATTTCCAGGAGTGTAGCTTGTTTGCCCGCCTTTAGAACGAAGTACATATCTCATTCTGCGTATCAGGGATCCGACAGTTTGTTGATAGGTTTTTGGAGGTATGTGGCATCTGATTTCTACTCACAGGTCATGCAACGCGCGCAGATAATGGGCCGTTTTCCATTGGATTTACATCAGGTGAATTTTGAGGCCGAGGCATCAACGTGAGTTCACTATAATGTTCCTTAGACCACTGTAATATGGTTCTGGCTCAGACACGAGTAATTATCCTGCTGAAAGATGACATCGCTGTCGGGGAAGACATCAAGCATGAACTGATGCAGGTGGTTCGCAGTTGTAAGCATGTCTTCGATTGCTACGACAGGTCCCATGCAAACGCAGGATAAATTCTCCCACCAACCTGTGTCGATGGCGCGCTTGACCTTTCGATTCGTCGTTTGTGTAGGTGACTATCTACCCAGTGTAACGAAAATCAGATCCCATTGATCGACGGTTGAGTCCCGATGGTTCCGTACCAATTGCAATCGTAATCGATGATGTCGCTGGGTCAACATGTGTACACGTAGGGGTAGTCTAGTGCGGAGCTCAATCTTCATTACTGCACAATGAACGGTGTGCTCCAAAACACTTGTGCTTTCATCAGCATTGTGCTCTTTCGGCAGATGCCACAGATCACCACCTGTTCTAACATACAGAGCAGACAATGGCCCGTACCTCATTTTCTATCAAGACGTCCAACTATTTAGCGCCTAATAGTAGGACGTCGTTATCAGGAGAAAGAAAACTGGCGTTCTACGGATCGGAGCGTGGAATGTCAGATCCCTTAATCGGGCAGGTAGGTTAGAAAATTTAAAAAGGGAAATGGATAGGTTATAGTTGGATATAGTGGGAATTAGTGAAGTTCGGTGGCAGGAGGAACAAGACGTTTCGTCAGGTGAGTACAGGGTTATAAATACAAAATCAAACAGGGGTAATGCAGGAGTAGGTTTAATAATGAATAAAGCAATAGGAATGCGGGTAAGCTACTACAAACTGCACAGTGAACGCATTGTTGTGGCCAAGGTAGACACGAAGCCCACACCTACGACAGTAGTACAAGTCTATATGCCTACTAGCTCTGCAGATGACAAAGAAATTGAAGAAATGTATGATGGCATAAAAGAAATTATTCAGATAGTGAAGGGAGACGAAAATTTAATAGTTATGGGTGACTGGAATTCGACAGTAGGAAAAGAAGAGAAGGAAATATAGTAGGTGAATATGGATTGGGGATAAGAAATGAAAGAGGTAGCCATCTTATAGACTTTTGCACAGAGCACAACTTAAGCATAGCTAACACTTGGTTCAAGAATCATGAAAGAAGGTTGTATACATGGAAGAACCCTGGAGATACTAAAAGGTTTCAGGTAGATTATATAATGGTAAGACAGAGATTTAGGAACCAGGTATTAAATTGCAAGACATTTCCAGGGGCAGATGAGGACTCTGACCACAATCTATTGGTTATGAACTGCAGATTGAAACTGAAGAAACTGCCAAAAGGTGGGAATTTAAGAAGATGGGACCTGGATAAACTGAAAGAACCAGAGGTTGTACAGAGTTTCAGGGAGAGCATAAGGGAGCAATTGACAAGAATGGGAGAAAGAAATGCAGTAGAAGAAGAATGGGTAGCTTTGAGGGATGAAGTAGTGAAGGCAGCAGAGGATCAAGTAGGTAAAAAGGCGAGGGCTAATAGAAATCCTTGGGTGACAGAAGAAATATTGAATTTAATTGACGAAAGGAGAAAATATAAAAATGCAGTAAATGAAGCAGGCAAAAAGGGGTACAAATGAGATCGGCAGGAAGTGCAAAATGGCTAAACAGGCATGGCTAGAGAACAAATGTAAGGATGTAGAGGCTTATCTCACGAGGGGTAAGATAGAAACTGCCTACAGGAAAATTAAAGAGACCTTTGGAGAAAGGAGAACCAATTGTATGAATATCAAGAGCTCAGATGGAAACCCAGTTCTAGGCAATGAAGGGAAAGCAGAAAGATGGAAGGAGAATATAGAGGGTCTATACAAGGGCGATGTACTTGGGGGCAATGTTATAGAAATGGAAGAGGATGTAGATGAAGATGAAATGGGAGATATCATACTGCGTGAAGAGTTTGATAGAGCACTGAAAGACCTAAGTTGAAACAAGGCCCCGGAAGTAGCCAACATTCCATTAGAACTACTGACAGCCTTAGGAGAGCCAGTCCTGACAAAACTCTACCATTTGGTGAGTAAAATGTATGAGACATACCCTCAGACTTCAAAAAGAACATAATAATTCCAATTCCAAAGAAAGCAGGCGTTGACAGATGTAAAAATTGCCGAGCTATCAGTTTAATAAGTCACGGCTGCAAAATACTAACGCGAATTCTTTACAGACGAATGGAAAATGTGGTAGAAGCCGACCTCGGGGAAGATCAGTTTGGATTCCGTAGAAATATTGGAACACGTGAGGCAATACTGACCCTACGACTTATTTTAGAAGCTAGATTAAGAAAAGGCAAACCTACGTTTCTAGCATTTGTAGACTTGGAGAAAGCTTTTGACAATGTTGACTGGAATACTCTCTTTCAAATTCTGAAGGTGGCAGGTGTAAAATACAGGGAGCGAAAGGCTATTTACAATTTGTACAGAAACCAGATGGCAGTTATAAGAGTCGAGGGACATGAAAGGGAAGCAGTGGTTGGGAAGGGAGTGAGACAGGGTTGTAGCCTCTCCCTGATGTTGTTCAATCTGTATATTGAGCAAGCAGTAAAAGAAACAAATGAAAAATTCGGAGTAGGTATTAAAATCCATGGAGAAGAAATAAAAACTTTGAGGTTCGCCGATGACATTGTAATTCTGTCAGAGACAGCAAAGGACTTAGAAGAGCAGTTGAACGGAATGGACAGTGTCTTGAAACGAGGATATAATATGAACATCAACAAAAGCAAAATGAGGGTCATGGAATGTAGTCGAATTAAGTCGGGTGATGCTGAGGGAATTAGATTAGGAAATGAGACACTTAAAGTAGTAAAGGAGTTTTGCTATTTGGGGAGCAAAATAACTGATAATGGTCGAAGTAGAGACGATATAAAATGTAGACTGGCAATGGCAAGGAAAGCATTTCTGAAGAAGAGAAATTTGTCAACATCAAGTATAGATTTAAGTGTCAGGAAGTTGTTTCTGAAAGTATTTGCATGGAGTGTAGCCATGTGCGGAAGTGAAACATGGACGATAAATAGTTTGGACAAGAAGAGAATAGAAGGTTTCGAAATCTGGTGCTACAGAAGAATGCTGAAGACTAGACGGATAGATCACATAACTAATGAGGAGGTATTGAATATAATTGGGGAGAAGAGGAGTTTGTGGCACAACTTGACTAGAAGAAGGGATCGGTTGGTAGGACATATTCTGAGGCATCAAGGGATCAGCAATTTAGTATTGGAGGGCAGAGTGGAGGGTAAAAATCGTAGAGGGAGACCAAGAGATGAATACACCAGCAGATTGGCTCTGAGCACTATGGAACTTAACATCTATGGTCATCAGTCCCCTAGAACTTAGAACTACTTAAACCTAACTAACCTAAGGACAGCACACGACACCCAATCATCACGAGGCAGAGAAAATCCCTGACCCCGCCGGGAATCGAAGCCGGGAACCCGGGCGCGCGAAGCGAGAACGCTACCGCACGACTACGAGCTGCGGACACACTAAGCAGATTCAGAAGGATGTAAGCTGCAGTACGTACTGGGAGATGAAGAAGCTTGCACAGGATAGAGTAGCATGGAGAGCTGCATCAAACCAGTCTCAGGACTGAAGACCACAACAACAACAACAGTAGTTTCACAGTCATACCTTACTCCGCAGATGCTCTCGGCAGTAGGACGTGAACATTTTATCTTCAACGGCTCTACGTAATAATGATGTGTCCTTTGTCAAAGTTGCTTATCTCAGTGGATTTTCCCATTTGAAGCCCGTATCTTCGCTAGGATGGTCCACTGTTAGTGTCTGCTAAGCTTATATGCTTCTGTTACCGCGTCACGTGCCCGCAACACAACCTGGCGGCATCAGAGGTCGCGGTGATGGTGATGATGTTTGGTTTATGGGGCGCTCAACTGCGTGGTCATCAGCCCCCGTACAAAGTCCCAGTTTCTACACAGTTCAATTTTTTACACAATCCAATCGATTGTCACGAATGATGACGATAATGGTGAATAGATGAGGACAACACAAACACCCAGTCCGCGGGGAGAGAAAATCCCCAACCCGGCCGGCGGTCGAACTCGGAACCCCGTGATCCAGAGCCACTAGACCACGAGTTGCGGACCAAAGGTCGCGGTGGGCAATGTTTTGGCTGACCGATGTATATGAGTGGTCAGGGGCGGCAATGCACATTATTAGTTCGACTCTGTTCTAATACTGGAGAAAACTGTCAGTATCTCAGTTTACAAGGTCTCCTTTGTCTTGTAGTTTCCCGCTCACGTAAACGTACAGCTCTGGAGGATCTCAAGGGTGCAGTAAGCTAATTCAGAAACAGAGTTCGCTTTTCTAGTGGACGTAAAAACGAGTGCAGGCTGGCCAGCCATAGTATGGGGCTCCGGCAACCAAAAGGGTTCCACATAACGGGAGGCCTCAAACTCCTTTTCACACAATACAGAACAGAAATCTACGGAATTCGGAGAGGCGGAAGCATCTTCCTAACCTGCCCCAGAGGGTTACGACACTTTTGTCCTGATGCCGGACAGCCCTTTAAGTTCTGATAGAGCCCCACAGCGGCGCCTGGAAGAATTTCCAATTCAGTTTGCCGCTGGAAGAACTGTCCGGAAATATTTAAAATTATATAAATACCAGAACGTTTGGCTTGCCGTGAGAACGTGCTTTCGGACTTTTCCCAGGTGCGAAAGCACGTTTCTGATTGGCTTTCTGGAGTCTAAATTGTTGATGCGAGACAGCGGGCTCTATTCCGTTCCCATCGTTGGAGGGACAGTTAGGCTTGTTCTTTGATTGGCCGAATAAAGTGCGCCAAACATGAACACCAAGGACTGTAGGGAAGCGACAGGCGGTTCTGCAGAGGAGACTCGTGGAGACTTCGTCCTAGGCGTTACTCCCAGCATCTCTGAGGTTTTGGTAGGCAGATTTGGATTTCGGCCAAATCGCCAGAGTTTGATTCAACAGTTCTCTTGATTTAGATAAATTTTTCACGATCGCATCTGAGCAGATGAGTGCATCCGGCAGCTGCAGAAGCAACAGCCCGCCCTAAGTCAGCCTGCACTGTCACTCGCTGCAGCACAGTGAATTGCGACATCACGCAGGTTCACTGCAGACACTGTTTATCCGCACAGAAATACGATCGAGTGATGAGAGAAATTTCAGCTGTTGAGGAGAGATGGTTACATTCCTATGCTTAATCTTCTGGTAATCTCTTACTGTAACGTGCGCTTCATGCAGCTGTTTGCATATTTCTATATATTTCCTGTGATGTTAAATTTGGCAGAAAACTTTAATCAAGCACCACTCACGTATCGCCTTTGGACTGATAAACTATTTCTTTGAGGTCTTCATAATGATGTTTTGCACTTTGTTCATCCTTAATATTTTGATGAAACAATGATTGCATTAAACTGCCAGGTGCGACAGTAAATTCAACGTCAATTCAGCCAGTATTGTCCAACAATACGCTAAGAACGACTGTAGTTTGACTTTCTGAATAATTTAGTCTTAAGTTTGTGTTATAAAATCAATGTATAAAAAATATATTTTCAATGTGTTATTTATGAATTAATAAATGTAAACTCTTTCACTTATCACACCATTATAATTAAATCCCCAACGTCCTCCAAACATAAACACTTATGTCAGGACCCTCTGACGAAATCAGGATTTAAATTGATGTTCGCTGCAGTTGCGACAATTCTATTGATAAATATATTGATATTGATTATTCTATTGATAAACTGATTATTATTATTGATTATTATTGATTATTATTATTATTATTATTATAAATCGATTATTATATTGATAAATATATTGATATATTTCCGAGTAAATTATTATGTTGAAGAGAAGCCTCTGTAATGAGGAAAAGCTCAAAATAATAATAAAAAATATTAATAATCGATTCTAGTGTTTCGGTGGGACATGGTACCACTTTCTGATCTGCAACGATAGCACTGTGAACTGAATTTATTTATGTATCCAATTGCATTTCAGAATACGACCAACTTCTGGCAACGGCTGTCATAAAAATGTCTTGCCGTTGTCACCAGATATAACACTAACAACGTTTATTAGAGCAGTGTTGTATTCCTAAATTTATTGAAAGTTACCCTTCCACAGTATTTTTGGTTCGTTTATTTCCTTTTTTAATATTTTGGAGAAACCATGGATGAATTAAGCAGCTAACTCTGGCAGCCACTTTAACATTAATTCAATCAATACTGTCCAGCACTACGCTGGTGGCGACCTGCTCTCTCTTTCGGAACAACTTGGCCCTTACGTATATGTTATTCATAAATTAAATGTATATTATTAGCATATCAAATCCTTTGATTCAAGTACCTATCACACTATTACAATTAAATTGCCAGTATCCACCAACAACAAACACGTATGTGAGGCGCCCTGATGAAATCAGGATTTTAATTAAGATTTGCTGCAAGCATGACGGTTACATCGATAATCACTTTTAGTCTTTCATTGGGATATGGTACCGCTTTCTGATCTGCGATGATAGTACTGGGAACTGAATTTATATTCCTATCCAATTTTATTTCAGGATACAACCGACTTCTGGCAACAGCATTCAATTAATACTGTTGTAAAAATTACTGTTATGGTCGCCAAATATAACACTAAAGAGGTTTACTAAAACAGTGTTGTTTTCGTAAATTTGGTGAAAGTTACCCTTTTCACACGATTTTTGGATTGACCGAGGACGTGTGACTAATGGAATAAATGCAGTCAGACAAAATTTCTTTTCCTTTATAGCAATGTATCTGAACAATATTAGCCAGTAACGGGGATTCGGAACGAGGTCTCTAAACAGAGAAAATAGTCATTTGGTACAGATATTAATCTATGTGGTCGCTAGTTCAATTCTAGCACTTAACTACAGCACAAATCACAAGGACTTTAGCACTGTCGAATGGTTTGTACATACTGCATCCTCTTTAAGTTTTTAGGCAGAACAAGAAGACAGGCAGGTGAAGAAGCTGCCTGAATGTGTCTCACTAAGCTGCAGTAGGTGGTAAGTTTCGCAGCCCAGGCGTTCTGCCATAAACTGTGTCTGGTAACAAGCAACATGCAAAGAATCGTATGGGTTCACTGACTCTGTTCTACCATCTTAACGTACTTTTACACAAACCAGTACCACACATTTATAATGGTTTGTAACAAAATATTCTCAGTGATAAATGGGTGCTTTATAAAGGACATACTAACTTGCATGTTACTTTCTACATTCTGTTATAGCAAACTGTTACGTTCCAAAAAGTATTTTAGATATTAATACAGAATCCAAGACTTCCTATCAAGTAACAACGAGCAAGGTTGCTAATATATGTGGGTCCCTTAAACTCTTATTTAATTTTTATAACTTTTTTACAGACGCTTTTGGTATTTAGAAGTGTAGGGACACTTGTACAAAATATTTGGCTATAAAATTCATTGTTTATAGACTTGTCTGATGATGAGATAAGATTTTAGGTCCTAAAACTGTACAGTCAATTACCTTCTTTCTGCACAGTCAATTACTTTCTTTTTCAACACTTTTCACACTCAGATTCCTATACTAATGAAACTATTTTTAATAATCTTTTTGTGAAAAATATTCGATAAAGATATTTAAAGAAGTGAAAGATGTAATTACCTTTTACAAGCGCACGGAGCATTTGAATTAATTAAAGTATTCTGGTTAAATTACTAGCTCCATTTAACAATCAGCACAATAACAACGCACTTAAAATAACTGTGTGAATAAGCATTTACACTCCAATAATGTCTCGGATTACATAAAGGAGTGGAACTGGAAATTCAACTCAGATAATATGACTCTAAATAATAAAATAGGCCAGACACAATAATTTAACTTCCACACATATATTAAGAATACATCATAAAGAACTGGTCCATTCCAGTGTTAGACTTCTAAAATCATTCCATTGCCTGTAGGTAGGCCAATTACTGAGATGCTGTGGCGACGATGCTGACCACTATTGAGAAACAGTAGCTGTTCACGTTACACGCTCTACAAATCTCGTTTTTGCTCTGGAATATTTATTCAGAACATGTAATTACGCTCAACGTTCCTAAGAATCGCAATCATTTATTAACACTCTAGTCCTGCTTGTTGCTGCAGGTACGTCTTCCTCAGAGGCAGACCACAAGCAAGTAGTTTTTGTTTTACAACTAGCGCGCTCTCTATGCTCAGTTCCACCTTTTCTCTATTCGCGTTTTTACCTCCCAGCCACTACGGAACTTCCCTCCGCATTTTCACTATCCCTTACTATTTTAATAACATAAGCATGACCAAGCAAGATTACAAAAAAAATTATTCTCACATTTACATACAAACTCAGAACATTTACTATCAGGTACGCTAAAATACATCACCGATAAAGTACAAAATACTTAAGAAAGCAGTAAAATTTCGAAAAAAGATAAAAGTGACATGTTACAATACAGAATAGGTGTGACAACGGGTGCTCTCTGAAAGACCTGAACCCCCTGCACGGCGCGTAAAGTCTCTGTCCTTGGTTAAAATGGTTCAAATGCCTCTGAGCACTATGGGACTTAACATTGTCCTTGGTTAGAAAATAAGTCTGTAATTCATATTTTGTTTGTGTGTCATAGATATTACAACAAAAGTCGTTCCCCAATTAGTGACGCTTTGTCCTGCATTGCTAACCACTGTGACTTGTCTCCCAATAACGAAATGTCATGGAACTTACGACTCGCTTTTCTGGCATATTTTGCTGAAATCTGGAGCAAATAGGGGAGGAAGAAAAGGAAAAAATACTTCTGCGCAGATATGCAAGTATCATAGTCTGTAGAGCTATAGGCATGATACTGATGACGTTTAGCCACTCAGAGAGAGAGAGGGGGGGGGGGGGGGGAGAGGGAGAGGGAGAGAGAGAGAGAGAGAGAGAAAGTATTTGAGGACATCGAACTAACATCTAATATTCGAGGTGGATTGGAACACTCCTTGGAAAATGTTTAATGCGACAGGAGATACTAGATGCATTAAGGCAATGTAAGGCAGGGATTATGAAGATATTGGATTGTAAGTCGTGCCCATAAGCAAGTATAACACAAGCAACACACTAATAATGGATAATTCTAAAACTGGGGAAACCACACCTAAGATATAGTGGAGCACGGAGACTGGAATATATCCAGCAAATAATTGAGGATGTGGGTGTAAGTGTCACTGTATAATCAAGAGTTTCGCACTCGTGAGGAAGTCGTGGTGGACCACATTAAACCACTCAGAACACAGACAAAAGAAATAAATGAGTAACAGCGAGTTCTCTATCACACAAGGTTCGTAGTGCGGTCGGATTCAGTTTTGCAGTCCTCCAACTCAGTCATTACTGCGGTGAGACCACGAAAAGATATGCCATACAAACTTCATTAACTGTGTATGTTGTGAAGCCATCGTACAACTGCCTCGTGAATCGGTGTTGAGAATTTTATGCGTCAGTTGTCAACCGTGTGATGTTTTTACCACAACATATTTCGGGACTACATTATCCCATTATGAAGTGCAATATAATAAGAAAACAATACGTACTGAAAACGATATCTATTTAAATCGTCCTGTTGTATAAAATACCTTAACGCTTCTATGTCATTAGGCACCAACAAGACTAAACACAGCAGCAACATGCAATGTTAAACATAAAATTTCTTACTTTGGGAAGCAAACACCAGCTTATTGGAATATAGTGTATCCATGCATGGCAACGTAGGTGCGGTATTGCTTTCAGAACTTACTAGTACTTGATGTGTGTTGTTCGTAGATTTTATAACACCCAGTAGCATCGTTGTGGGGGATGTGACATGCGTAGCAGGGAAGTTCCACCTTTGGTAAGTGAAAGTGGCGCCTGCAGTTTACAACGTGCCTCGAGAGTATAACACGTCAGAGTGAGATACTCTAGGAAGGGTTGTATGTTTGACAAAACGTGTTTGCTACTAGGATTTTACTTTTTACTGTGCCTAGTGGCATAGAAGTTCTAAAATAAGCTACGCTAAAGGACGAATTAAATATTTTTATATGGTTCTCAATAAGTTTGGTATTGCCATATACGATTAGTTTCCTTGTTTTTAATAATGGGATAATTTACTCTCGAAACATGTGGCAAAACTATCACACGTTTGATAACTATTGATTAACATTATCAGCAACGAATTCATTAAAGATATCACACAAGCTTTTACTTGTAATTATGCATATGTCCATCTGCTATCTTCATCACATTAGACCCTAACGTATTTCATTTACGGAAATATCCATGTTTTATCCTCGGTTTGTCGGTAGTATTTCAGAATGTGGTAATTTTGCTTAGAATGGTTAAGTTCCAGTGGCTTCTCTACAGGCGAAAACAGAATTTCAATGCGAAGGATATGTATAGGAATAATTACATAATTATATAATAGGACTACAACAGGGCCCTGAAATACAGGTTGCTCAGACACAAGTTATAATGTTGGACAAATTTAACAACTGTATACTTAGCGTTGTTTTACTATAGCTATGTAACATCTAACACACGACCTTTTTTTTCTAACTGCTGCTCCTTTAACGTCCACGTAGTACACAATTGTCATAGAATGAAGTTACTGCATAAAATAACTTCATATACGAAAAGTAACACATATTCACTTTCAATGCTTCATCTAAATGCCTCCTCGTAGTTATTCAGTCACTTGCAACCTGTGTGGCTACCTAAGCATCAGTCTTGCTATATTGTATTACTATTACCTGATAAACGCATGCGCTCTAAAATCAACGTACGCAAATTTTATTTGCAGTTTCCGTTCACCTGCAAATATGTACACTACCGGAAATTAAAATTAATACACCAAGAAGAAATGCAGGTGGTAAACGGGTATTCATTGGACAAATATATTACATTACAACTGACATGTGATTACATTTTCACGCAATTTGGGTGCATAGATCCTCAGAAATCAGTACCCGGAACAACCACCTGTGGCCGTAATAAAGGCCTTGATACGCCTGGGCATTGAGTCAAACAGAGCTTGGATGGAGTGTACAGATACAGCTACCCATGCAGCTTCAACACGATACCACAGTTCATCAAGAGTAGTGACTGGCGTATTGCGACGAGCCAGTGGCTCTGCCACCAATGACCAGACGTTTTCAATTGGTGAGAGATCTGGAGAATGTGCTGGCCAGGACAGCAGTCGAACATTTTCTGTATCCAGGAAGGCCCGTACAGGACCTGCAACATGCGGCCGTGCATTATCCAGCTGAAATGTAGGGTTTCACAGGGATCGAATAATGGGTAGAGCCACGGGTCGTAACACATCTAAAATGTAACGTCCACTGTTCAAAGTGCCGTCAATGTGAACAAGAGTTGACCGAGACGGGTAACCAATGGCACCCCATACCATCACGCCGGGTGATTCGCCAGTATGGCGATGACGAATACACGCTTCCACCGTGCGTACACCGCGATGTCGCCAAACACGGATGCGACGATCATGATGCTGTAAAAAGAACCTGGATTCATCCGAAAAATTGACGTTTTGCCATTCGTGCAGCCAGGTTCGTCGTTGAGTACACCATCGCAGGCCCTCCTATCTGTGATGCAGCGTCGAGGGTAACCGCAGCCACGGTCTCCGAGCTGATAGTCCATGCTGCTGCAAACGTCGTCGAACTGTTCGTGCAGATGGTTGTTGTTTTGCAAACGTCCCCATCTGTTGACTCAGGGATCGAGACGTGGCTGTTCGATCCGTTACAGCCATGCGGATAAGATGCCTGTCATCTCGACTGCTAGTGTACGAGGCCGTTGGGATCCAGCACGGCGTTCCGTATTACCCTCCTGAGCCCACAGATTCCATATTCTGCTAACAGTCATTGGAACTCGGCCAACGCGAGTAACAATGTTGCGATACGATAAACCGCAATCGCGATAGGCTGCAGTCCGACCTTTATCAAAGTCGGAAACGTGATGGTACGCATTTCTCCTCCTTACACGAGGCATCACAACAACGTTTTACCAGGCAACGCCGGTCAACTTCTGTTTGTGTATGAGAAGTCGGTTGGAAACCTTCCTCATGTCAGCACGTTGTAGGTGTCGCCACCGGCGCCAACCTTGTGTGAATGCTCTGAAAAGCTAATCATTTGCATATAACAGCATCTTCTTCCTGTCGCTTAAATTTTGCGTCTGTAGCACGTCATCTTCGTGGAGTAGCTATTTCAATGGCCAGTAGTGTATATTAATGCGAGACTGACCACCTGATGTCACGGGGCGGACCCGTCAGTATGAAAGGAGGATGGGACTTTTGTGTAGCCGGCAGAGAAGCAGAAACACCAGACCGTGCCAGTGACGAGAGCCCAATGACTTCGAATGTGACGTCCTCACTGGACGTCCCCCGAGCAACAAATCCAGCCACGAATTTTCAACTCTATGATACGTATTATGTCCTACATTGGACTGCATTGTATTAACCCCCTACTACCAATGGCAACTCTTTTCCGTTTTATTTGGTATATTCTTTGGATAATTACTGAATTGACACTCCATGTGTCTAACTTTAGGTAGTAAAAATATTTGAACTTCCTGACAGATTGAAACTGTGTGCCGGACCGAGACTCGAACTCGGGACTTTTGCCTTCCGCAGGCAAGTGCTCTACCAGCTGAGCTACCCAAGCACGACTCACGCACGACCCGTCTTCACAGCTTCAATTCTGTCAATACCTCGTCTCCTACCTTATTCTGGAAATAAAATAATATTTGTTAATACGATATTTCGACTTTTGTTTTATAATATGTGTGTGCAAGAACTGCTATTAACGGGAACTACTAGACTTTTCAAACATATTTATGTACGAGAATTGTCCTGTATCCACATCGTTGTACAACAGGTACTGGAAAAGGGGCTCTAACAAAAAATAGCCATAGAATTAGAAACAAATATTACAGAAGCTGACGTGCCACAGTCTTCCACACTTACTATTTAACAAAGCTGTGAAACATAGCAAACGAAAAGTGTTTTAAACCAGAGAAGCTAGTGATGTTGGACGCTAGGTTCTGGAGACAAGCCGGCTTTCTGACACAGCCAAAAGAGGTTCCATTGGGGTCATGTCTGGACTCCGGGCATGACACACTATTTCACGAATGTTATATTCACAAAGGAAAGATGACGTTCTACGAGTCGGGGGGTGGAATGCCAGAAGCTTGAATGGGACAAGGAAACTAGAAAATCTGAAAAGGGAGATGCAAAGGCTCAATCTAAGTATAGTAGAGGTCAGTGAGATAAAATGGAAAGAAGACATGGATTTCTGGTCAGATCAGTATTGGTTAGCATCAACAGCAGCAGAAAATGGTGTAACTGGAGTAGGATTCGTTATGAACAGGAAGGTACAGCAGAGAGTATGTTATCGTGAACAGTTTAGTGATAGGGTTGTTCTTATTATAATAGACAGCAAACCAACACCGACAACGATAGTTCAGGTATACATGCCGACGTCGCAAGCTAAAGATGAAGAGTTAGTGAAAGTATATGAAGATACAAAATGGCAATACACTGCGTAAAGGGAAATGAAAATTTAATAGTAATAGGGGACTGGGATGCAGTTGTAAGGGAAGGAGTAGAAGAAAATATTACAGGAGAATATGGGCTTGGGGCAAGGTTCAAAATGGTTCTGAGCACTATGGGACTTAACATCTGTGGTCATCAGTCCCCTAGAACTTAGAACTACTTAAACCGAACTAACCTAAGGACATCACACACATCCATGCCCGAGGCAGGATTCGAACCCGCGACCGTAGCAGTCGCGCGGGTCCGGACTGAGCGCCTGAACCGCTAGACCACCGCGGCCGGCTTGGGACAAGGAATGAGAGACGCGAAACGCTAATTTCAATTCTGTAACAAATTTCAGCTAGTACTGGCGTATACTCTGTTCAAGACCCACAACAGAAGGACATATACTCGAAAACGGCAGGGTGACACGGGAAAATTTCAGTTGAATTAATCGTGGTCAGACAGAGATTCCGAAATCAGATAATGGATTGTAAGGCCTACCCCGAAGCAGATACAGACTTAGGTCACAATGTAGTAGTGATGAAGATTAGGCTAAAGCTTAAAAGATTGGTCAGGAAAAATCAATATGCAAAGAAGTGGGATACGGAAGTAATAAGGAATGACGAGATACGTTTGAACTTCTGTAAGGCTGTAGATCCAGCAATAAGGAATAGCTCTGTAGGCAGTATAGTTGGAGAGCAATGGACATCTCTAAAACGACCAGCACGGAACTTGGAAAGAAAAACATAGGTACAAAGAAGATAAATGCGAGGAAAGCGTTGGTAACAGAAGAACTACTTCAGTTTATCGACGATAGGAGGAAGCACAAAAATGTTCCGGGAAACGCAGAAGTACAGAAATAGAAGCCACTGAGGAATGAAATAAACAGGAAGTGCAGGGAAGCTAAGACGAAATGGCTGCATGAACGATATGAAGAAATCGTAAAAGAAATTATTGTCAGAAGGACTAAATCAGCATATAGGAACGTGAAATTAAAAGCAAGGGTCGTAACATTAAGAGTGCGACGGGAGTTCCACTGTTAAATGCAAAGGAGAGAACAGGTAGATAGAAAGAGTACATTGAGGGCCTCTGTGGTGGGTAATATGTGACAGAAGAAGGAACAGGAGTGGTTTAAAAGAGATAAGGGATCCAGTAGTAAAATCAGAATTTAAGGGAGCTATGGAGTACTTAAGATCAAATAAGGCAGAAGGGACAGATAACAGTCCATCAGAATTTCTCAAATCATTGGGAGAAGTGGCAACAAAACGACTATTCGCGTTAGTACACAGAAAGTATGAGTATGGTGACATACCATCTGACTTTGAGGAAAATATCATTCACACAACTCCGAAGACTGCAAGAGCTGACAAGTGTGAGAATAATCGCACAATCAGCTTAACACCTCATGCAGTTACTTACAGGAAAAATGTACAGAGGAATGGAAAATAAAATTAAGGATGTGCTAGATGACGATCATTTTGGATTCAGGAAAGGTAAGTACTCGAGAGAGACAAATTTGACGTTGCTGTAGAAAATGGAAGCAAGACTAAAGAAAAGTCAAGGTGCGTTCTTAGGATTCGTCGACCTGGAAAAAGCATTCGGCAACATAAAATGGTGCAAGATGTTTGAAATTTTGAGAAAAATAGTGGTAAGCTATAGGAAGAGACAGGTAACCTACAATACGTACAAGAGCCAAGAGGGAATAATAGGAGTGGACGACCAAGAACGAAGTGCTCGGATTAAGAATGATGTAAGACAGGGATGCAGCCTTTCACCCCTACTGTTCAATCCGTGTCTCGAAGATGCAATGTTGGAAATGAAAGAAAGGTTGAAAAGTGGAATAAAATTCAAGGTGAAAGGATATCAATAGTTCGATTGTCTTATGACGCTGCTATCCTTAGTGAATGTGAAGGAAATAGTGCGCATATAGTATTAGGAACGGAAAGTTGCTTAAAACCGGAAGTGAACAGTAACGAAATCCTAGACACAGAATGGAATATATACCGCAAGGATAGGATAAACGCCAATGGTGGAGGAGTATTTATAGCAGTAAAGAATTCAATAATATCCAGTGAAGTTATTAGCGAATGCGAATGTGAAATAATCTGGGTTAAGTTAAGTATCAAAGGTGGGTCAGATATGATAGTCGGATGCTTCTATAGACCACCTGCATCAGCAACCGTAGTAGTTGAGCGCCTCAGAGAGAACCTGCAGAACGTCGTGAAGAAGTTTCGTGATTATACTATTGTAATAGGGGAAGACTTCAATCTACCAGGTATAGAATGGGATAGTCACACAATCAGAACTGGAGCCAGGGACAGAGACTCTTGTGACATTATCCTGACTGCCTTGTCCGAGAATTACTTCGAGCAGATAGTTAGAGAACCAACTCGTGAAGCTAACGTTTTAGACCTCATAGCAACAAATAGATCGGAACTTTTCGACTCCGTGAATGTAGAAGAGGGTATCAGTGATCATAAGTCAGTGGTTGCATCAATGACTACAAGTGTAATAAGAAATGCCAAGAAAGGAAGGAAAATATATTTGCTTAACAAGAGTGATAGGGCACAAATCGCAGAATATCTGAGTGACCACCATCAAACGTTCATTTCTGAGGAAGAGGATGTGGAACAAAAATGGAAAAAATTCAGAAACATCGTCCAGTACGCCTTAGATAAGTTCGTACCGACTAAGGTCCAAAGCGAGGGGAAAGATCCACCGTGGTATAACAATCATGTACGAAAGGTACTACGGAAACAAAGAAAGCTTCATCATAGGTTTAAGAGTAGTCGAATCATAGCTGATAAGGAAAAGCTGAACGAAGCGAAAAAGAGCGTAAAGAGAGCAATGAGAGAAGCATTCAACGAATTCGAACATAAAACATTGGCAAACAATCTAAACAAGAACCCTAAAAAGTTTTGGTCATATGTAAAATCGGTAAGCGGATCTAAATCCCCTATTCAGTCACTCGTTGACCACGATGGCACCGAAACAGAGGACGACCGAAGAAAGGCAGAAATACTGAATTCAGTGTTCCGAAACTGTTTCACTGCGGAAAATCGTAACACGGTCCCTGACTTCAGCCGTCGCACGGACGCCAAAATGGAAAATATTGAAATAAACGATATCGGAATTGAAAAACAACTGCTATCACTTAGTAGCGGAAAAGCATCCGGACCAGACGAGATACCCTTAAGATTCTACAGTGATTATGCTAAAGAACTTGCCCCCTTTCTATCAGCAATTTATCGTAGATCGCTGGAAGAACGTAAAGTACCTAGCGACTGGAAGAAAGCGCAGGTCGTTCCCATTTTCAAGAAGGGTCATAAATCAGATGCGTATAATTAATGGCCTATTTCGCTTACGTCAATCTGTTGTAGAATAATGGAACATGTTTTGTGTTCTCGTATTATGACGTTCTTAGATAATACAAATCTCCTTCATCATAACCAACATGGATTCCGCAAACAGAGATCATGTGAAACTCAGCTCGCCCTATTTGCCCAAGAAATTCACAGTGCCGTAGACACTGGCGAGCAGATTGATGCCGTATTCCTGGACTTCAGGAAGGCATTTGATACGGTTCCGCACTTACGTTTAGTGAAAAAAATACGAGCTTACGGAATATCGGACCAGGTTTGTGATTGGATTCAGGATTTCCTAGAAGAAAGAACACAACATGTCATTCTTAACGGTTCAAAATCTGCAGATGTAGAGGTAATTTCGGGAGTACCGCAGGGAAGCGTGATAGGACCTTTATTGTTTACAATATACATAAATGACTTAGTTGACAACATCGGTAGCTCCGTGAGGCTATTTGCAGATGACACGGTTGTCTACAAGAAAGTAGCAACATCAGAAGACTCGTACGTACTCCAGGAGGACCTGCAGAGGATTAATGCATGGTGCGACAGCTGGCAGCTTTCCCTAAACGTAGATAAATGTAATATAATGCGCATACATAGGGGCAGAAATCCATTCCAGTACGATTATGCCATAGGTGGTAAATCATTGGAAGCGGTAACGACCGTAAAATACTTAGGAGTTACTATCCGGAGCGATCTGAAGTGGAATGATCACATAAAACAAATAGTGGGAAAAGCAGGCGCCAGGTTGAGATTCATAGGAAGAATTCTAAGAAAATGTGACTCATCGACGAAAGAAGTAGCTTACAAAACGCTTGTTCGTACGATTCTTGAGTATTGCTCATCAGTATGGGACCCTTACCAGGTTGGATTAATAGAAGAGATAGACATGATCCAGCGAAAAGCAGCGCGATTCGTCATGGGGACATTTAGTCAGCGCGAGAGCGTTACGGAGATGCTGAACAAGCTCCAGTGGCGGACACTTCAAGAAAGGCGTTACGCAATACGGAGAGGTTTATTATCGAAATTACGAGAGAGCACATTCCGGGAAGAGATGGGCAACATATTACTACCGCCCACATATATCTCGCGTAATGATCACAACGAAAAGATCCGAGAAATTAGAGCAAATACGGAGACTTACAAGCAGTCGTTCTTCCCACGCACAATTCGTGAATGGAACAGGGAAGGGGGGATCAGATAGTGGTACAATAAGTACCCTCCGCCACACACCGTAAGGTGGCTCGCGGAGTATAGATGTAGATGTAGAAGAATAGCATGTTCTAACTGTAATGAAGAGTCTAATGAGTGCAGCATATGGACTGAGAGTAAATCGAAGAAAGATGAAAATAATGAGAAGACACAGAGATAAGAGCGGCGAAAAACTTAACATCAGGATTGATGGCCAGGAAGTAGATGAAGTTAAGGAATTCTGCTACCTGGGCAGTAAAATAACCAATGGCGGACGGAGCAGGGAGGACCTCGAAAGCAGACTAGCAGTGGCAAAGAGGGCATTTCTGGCCAAGAGAAGTCTACTAGTATCAAACACAGGCCTTAGTTTGAGGAAGAAATTTCTGAGAATGTACGTTTGAGGCACAGTACTGTATGGTGGTGAAAACCGTAACAGAAGAGAATCGAAGCATTGAGATGTACTGCTACAAATGAATGTTCAAAATTAGGTGGACTGATACAGTAAGGAATGAGGACGTTCTGTGCAGAATCGGAGAGGAAAGAAATATGTGGAAAACACTGATAAGAAGAAGGGACAGGAGGACAGGGCGTCTTAAAGACATGAGGGAATGACTTCCACGGTTTTAGCTGTAGAGGGCAAAGACTGAGGAGAAGGACTGAGATTGGAATACATCCAGCAAATAACTGAGGACGTAGGTTGCAAGTGCTACTCTGAGATGCAGAGGTCGGCATAGGAGAGGAGTTCGTCGTGGTGGGCCACATCAAACAATTCGAAAGACTAATTTCCCTCAGACATGCTGCTTGATAACAGGATGCATAGTAATGTTGATACATATAAACGAACTGTTGCTCTACTGTACGACAGACACAGAGCAGTAATGCGACGTGTGTTCAGAAAATTCCGGAAGCTTGTCCACAAAATACTTCTACGGTTATCTTTTAGTTATTGTGCGTAGTCTCTGTTGATATTTTTGCCTCCAAAATTGATATATTCCTCCCAGCGCCGTTTCTACTTTCGGGAGCAGTCTTCGTACGCGTCTTGCTGGATCTACGAATTTTTTTATCTCGTCTATCGTTGCAAATCTTCGTCTTTTCAACGTGGTTTTTATTTATGTGAACCAAAAGATGGCCACAAGAGCAAGGTCTGGAGATTACGGAGGATGAGACAGCTCAGTGATTTCATTTTTTGTGCAATTGTCATACACCAACAAGGGATGAAGGTGCGGGTGTGTAACCGTGATGCAAGAGCCATGAATTTTCTCACCACTTTTCAGGCCGTTTCCCTCTCACATTTTGCCAGCGGGGGTGGCCGAGCGGTTCTAGGCGCTACAAAACATGGTTCAAATGGCTCTGAGCACTATGGGACTTAAGTTCTGAGGTCATCAGTCCCCTAGAACTTAGAAGTACTTAAACCTAACCAACCTAAGGACATGACACACATCCGTGCCCCAGGCAGGATTCGAACCTACGTCCGTAGCGGTCACGCGGTTCCAGACTGTTGCGCCTAGAACCACTCGGCCACCCCGGCCGGCAGATTAAAACTGTGTGCCGGACCGAGACTCGAACTTGAGACCTTTACCTTTCGCAGGCAAGTGCTTTATCATTTGAGCTACCCAAACACGACTCACGCCCCGTTCTCACAGCCTTACTTCTTCCAGTACCTCGTCTCCTACCTTCCAAACTTTACAGAAGCTCTCCTGCGAACCTTGCAAAACTAGCACTCCTGAAAGAAAGGATATTGCGGAGACATGGCTTAGCCACAACCTGTCTCTACTGTATTTGTTTCTCAGGTGACATCCAATAACTTGTCCACGATCGTAGTCACTGAGCTCTTTTCACCGACTTATTCTACTGTTACTGATTCGTGCGGGTCTAGGCGCTTCAGCCTGGAACCGCGTGACCGCTACGGTCGCAGGTTCGAATCCTGCATTGGGCTGGATGTGTGTGACGCCCTTAGGTTAGTTAGGTTTGAGTAGTTCGAAGTTCTAGGGGACTGATGACCACATATGTTAAGCCCCATAGGGCTCAGAACCATTTTTTGTTACTGATTCTCTGTTGAGAACACAGTAGTCCCTTCTTTCTTTTATAAGAAAAGATCCACTTCTCGTGGCATATGGCGGTCAGTACCCTCTGACGCAAGTGTGTCCAGAAACTTCTGATGACGGAGTGTATATTTCTCCCACATTACAGTCTTCCGTTCTTTGCTTAGTATTTGTTTCTTATCTGAGCTCTTGATAATTATGCAGTTGCTCCTCTAGCCTCCAGAAGTATCTAAAATTTTCCCTTATGCAGCATTTGCCTTTTCTCCAGTTTACTTCTGCTTACGATAACGATATAAACTTGCAAGCGAATCACAATCATTTAAGCAGCTCTGTAGGTTCCAGTGAGATCATTCACAACAGAGCAAACTGGAGGTGTGTATCCTTACCACACTCGTAAAGTACTATTATGGGTTTTCGAAGGTCTTAAGTTCGAAAATACAAACTCATTTTGAAGACGATGTGGGGATTCAAGTCGTGGGTTTGTGCAAATATTGTGTAGTAGCACACTTCTGAAATGGAAAATAATGTGGAGAACTGCAGCTCAAGTAGAATATCCCACAAAGGAGGGTTACGGTATTCTGACCAGAACAAGTAACAAGAAATTCATCAGATAATTGCTGGTGTTCAACCCTGTTGTTGGTCCAAAAGGGCACAACATAGAAAAAAGGGTTATTGTAACTCGTGCATAAATAATGGCTCCTTGTGAGCACCTTGGCACAACATAGAAAAAAAAGAGCTATTGTAACTCGTGCCTGAATAATGGCTCCATGTGAGTACCTTGGCACAACACAGAAAAAAAAGAGCTATTGAAACTCGTGCCTAAATAATGGCTCCTTGTGAGCACCTTATGCAGGATGCACTTACCGTTTACCTCTCGATCAAAAACTTAGTAATGGCTCTAACAACTTTACGGTTTGATTGTATGTTACTCTCAGAAGAGCGTACTCCGTAATTACCTGCCATTTTCTTGTAAATGAGGGAACTTAATGTTCATCAAATGCCGTGCATTGCTATGTTACGGACGCATGTTGTAATACACAATTTATGAGTATCTAAGTAATGGTTCTGGTTCATGCACAGCTCGAGTCTTTCCTGGCATTTGATGACTGAAATCGACATCTAAGCCTTCGCATTCAATTTTTACTAATACATTTTCGACAGTATAACTGAATATGTCATAGCACTTGAAATCTTGAAACCCCTACAGGAATGTCATAAAATTTTATAGCTACACATTGACACCATTATCATTTCAGTTACCACTGAGGAAATAATTACAACTTCACAAAGTTTTTAGTATAATTCACACAGGACTTCTTCACCTTTTGAACATCTTGCATTTCAGACAAAGTTGATGGTTTTTGTGTCATTAAAGCTCAATGCATCTGGTAAAGTACCAAATGGCATGTGAAAATTACTGTGGATAACCGTCGGTACTGACACACACATACTGGGTGATATTTTAGGTATTATAGAGTCATTCATACAAATTGAAGAGCTTCATATTTAGCAATGTTCTGGGTACAGGAGCATCACACATGCCTTGAAAGTAAATGTTGACTACTTGGTTCTGATTAGTGTGGATGATTTTGTCTCCTACGAAGTGGATCTGCGAAAGGGGTTATTGACTGCCAATGTCATGGATGACCACAATCTAGAATGGTCGCTTGGATGCCTTTGGCGTAAGCGACCTATTAATGCATTTACGTCACGCCAGAAAAGTACAGCATTTGAAAGAGAAAGATAGGGCAACTATGGGAACGCTATTAGTCCTGGTGGACCATTATCTGTGACACCTGTTGAGCCGTGGCGCGGTTGGCGCCAGTGTTCTCGCACTTAGAATGCCATCGAGTATAGGGTCAGCATCTTTGCCTTCCGCGACTCAGGCCGGTGGTCGGGTGGTTAACGGAGAGAGAAAAAGAGACAGCAGAGTGGATTCGCAGGGTCGGAGGTGGCTCGTTGACGTCTACCGTGAGGCCTGCGGTACGACGCCTGTACGCTATGGGCAGGGTCAGCGAAAGATCCCAGCAGTGAGTTGATGGGACCTCGGGTCTGGGATCACGGTGGTGCACTGTTGTGTTTTGGGGCTTTTCTGCTACGAGGGCATGTATAGGTTCTTGTTACTGGCCATTGAAATTGAGATGTGTCTATGGCGTGACGGAGGAAATGTGTGATGCTCGCCGCTGTTGCATGTGAAAACGCTTCGTCTGCCTTGTGACTGTGCAGGAAATTATATGAAGTAAATAGCTGATACAACGGCGACGTCTTGCTCTCACGCGTGGTTGAATATATTTCGGAATTACTGAATGGTGAAGATATCCCACGTCTAAAGCAAATGAAGCCATTTGCGCCATACTAATGTACTGTTTTATTCTGCTTAAATCAGTGTCAGTCATATGTGCATTTATATGCCCTTCTTTAGTTGCAGAAGTTAAAGAAGTGTGTAAACAGAGAGGTATTTGGAAAGGTATGTAAAGTTGAAACCATTCCAATAAGTGAATACACTCGAACTCTGTATTACTAAAGGTACCTTTCGATACCAGCACCTACCTTGGGTAATAAGTGTTATTCGGAGGTTGTCGTGGTACTGTAAGTAATTATTATACAGAAAATTGTTTATTCTGATTATACTAAATTGGAGATGTAAGGTCGGTTGTGTGCCGCTGTAAATTACTATTGTCTCCTCTGTGTGGCAGCCTAGCAGTGTTAGGGGCTTCAATCATTATTCCAGTCCTATTTCGAGTTTTGTATTCGCGGGTTTGCTTAAGCTGACACTGTTGTAAGACCTATAAACAGGCAAGTCCAACTGAGTATTCTATGGGCTCAAGACGATATTGTATTACGTGGTACCTTAGTTTGTTGTAGGTTACGTGTTATTAATATTCTGCTATTTGCTTTGTCTAAAGAGGAGCTAGTTCTGTGAAGCAGTCGTTTATATTTTATTAGTGTGTTACGCGTTGTGCCCTTTGCATGTTAATTGTTTTTAAGAAGCTACGAATGCCTCTGTGTATGTTTCAGGTAGCTGAAACTGACGTGTTCACTGGGGTCGCGTCCTGACGGGGTCGATAGTGGCCCTTTTTACTACGGCACATTCGGCTATCCTCCTTCAGTACATTTGTCTCGTTTATATCGTTACCACGTTTGTCGAGTGGAATTAGGGCTAACTGTAATCACCTTATATGTTGAAGTTAAGTATCTCCCTTGCCAGGGCGCGAACCTTCGTGGATATAGTCGTATTCTCATCTGTAAAGATTGGTAGTGTTATTCATTTGTTCTCGTCACATGTATGATTATTTATCTTGTTATATTTAATGTCAGTAAAATGTAAGTGTAAGCAAGGTCCGAATTGGGACGTTGTATTATCCTCTTGTGGAAACAAATTTAAATGATTTTATTCCTTTTTTAAGTAGCTTTTAGATGCGTACATTTTGCCTCCATGTTTGATGTTTTTATGGCTTCCACGTCAATTAAAATTACAATAAAGGTAAATTTGCCAACGGATGGTTTCGTGTATTTATTAGTTGCTAAGTTAAGTGCAGGAACCGTACCACCTGTGACATGCCTAAAATCCAAATGGGGCATACTCATCTTATCTTTAGGAAATCATACTGAATATCTCATTACCTGCAAGTAATAATGGAGGAATTGTCCGGCCCGATAGCTGAGTGATCAGCGTGACAGATTGTCGTCCTACCGCCACAGGTTCGATTCCCGACTGGGTCGGGGATTTTCTCCGCTCAGGGAATGGGTGTCGTGCTATCTTCATCATAATTTCATCCCTATCCGGCGCGCAGGTCGCCCAATGTGGCGTCGAATGTAATAAGACCTGCACCAAGGCGGCCGGACCTGCCCCGTAAGGGGCCTCCCGGCCAATGACGCCAAACGCTCATTTCCATTTCCATGGGGGAATTTATCAATCACCAGATACTCACTTGGGAGCATCTGTTACCATTATTCCCATAAAATTATGAGGTGGAGCTAAGACCTACCGGTTCTGCTGCAACGGCCGATACATAAGAGCAAGAACAGTAAGAGCTGCATATCCCACTGCAAATATCACAGAAACGCTGGATAGCCTGAATAAATGTGAATCACCACTTTGAATTAGTCAAGGAGATCGCATTCACCATACATGGGGCATTACCAGTACAGAATGACACCATTTGAAAACAGGGATGCACTGGCCGCATTTTAGCGATTATTGAATGAAGTGTTGAAACTACGTCAGTGTATGGTATACTTAGACAGTATTTTACTTAGAAAATATTACTGTTTTTTCTAAAGATTTGGTGGAGCATGCACAACAGATGGAAAATGTGCTTGTAAGTTTTAATTCTGCATACTTAAAGCTGAGTACTGAAAAGTGCCACTTTCTGTCGACAGAAGTAGTCTATGGCATGTGATATTGCAGGACGATATGGAGACTGACCCGAGATAGGACGAGTTGTCCATGATTTCTCATCACCACAAACTACAAAATATCTCCAGTCATTATTAGAGTCTGCAATTATTATAGGGATTTGTTACGGGATTTGCTGAAAACACTAGACCATTAGCAAATTCTTTAAAGAACGCTGTAAAATTCTAGTGCAAGCTGTATTCGAGATTTTGAAAGAGGCGCTAACGAAATTACCAAAAAGAAATTATCATGTCATGTGATGTGAGCAATCATCTGATAGAAGATGGCAAGGAGCAGCCAGTACCACATGCTTCAAGGCAGTTAAATACTGCCAAACAAAATTATTTAACTATGGAGAAGGAGACGTTGAGGTCCATATACAGTGCTACCTATGTGATATGAAATTCAGAATTATAACAGATCATGTGGCCCTGAAATGGCTCTTAGACCTAAAAAATCCTATATGTGGTTGTCTTGTTGGGCATTAAAATTAACTGAACTCGGTTGTGAAGTAGTGCACAAATCTGGCAATAAGCATGGCAATGCAGATGGCTTGAGTAAAGGGTCCCAAGAGCACTTGCCCAAATATTTGCGGAGTGGCATGACCCGTATCTTTTATACCACCCGCAACTCCTTTATACTCAGCCGGAAAGGGTGTGATGGTTTACATTTCTCGGTCGCTTTCATGATATCTGTTAGCACCCCGGACGAACTCACGATGATCTAGACACAGTTGCATCGGTATAGGTACGAACTCCTTCACCTGCACTCGTGGTTACAAATTTTTTAGAAAAAGAAAGGGCGACAATGAAGTAGAACTACTGGGCAGTTTACTAAGAAGCCCTGAAAAACACCCAAATACTAGTCACAGGTTTTATGTTGCTGATGACACTATAACTTGTAAACCTTCCCTAACTCTTTCACGGTGCAATCTGATGGATTTGATGCGGGATTATTGCAGGAAATTAAAACTGATTATATTACGACACTCTACTGAATGTTTAATATGACCTGGAGAGCCTAGTGTCTGTTTACCAGGAAAAAGAATCTCCCCTTCTCATGATCACCAAATTGGATTATTATAGATAGAAGTGTAGTTTTAAGTGGTAAACTACACCAAAATACTTATTAAGTTTCCTCCTGTTTGTAGGTACCATGTCATTACACTTACAATATCACAGTGTGTAATCTACCTTTGCCTAATTTTCACAAAACAAACACATCATCGCAATCCAGCCAAAAAACAGTGCACGCAGTGGTCGTCACAGAGTTGTTCAACTTCATCATAACACTGAGAAGTTGGGTGTTTTACAAATCATAGCGTTAAGTAAATTTTATCCATACAAACCCTAACCCTCTAACGCGCGCAGAGGTCTATGGTGACTTGGCTTTTACTGAGGGTGAAAGAGTCATTGTTTTAGAGCATAGCATGGCAGCCAACTCCCTATACTGGGCATCGTTGCAGTGAGGCAGTGGGTAGGAACCAAGTGATAGGCAGCTCACAAATCGAGAAAGATAAATTGACAATTACACACATCAAAAAATGTTTTGCATCACCTCGGTTCCCTGAACTCCTGAAGATACACGTTGACTGTGGATGTAGTAACACGGACACAGTCGCTCTGACTGTTCAGAGATGTCACTAAACCCGCCCATAGATGTAAACAACCATGCATCAGCAGTGCCTATTAGACGGAGGGGGACCGACAGCCGACCAGTTCCAGTCACTGCACCTGGAAGGAGGTACACGCCTCGCGTTGTCTGAAGTTCAACCATGCCTAGACGGTCAATTCCGCGCTTAGATGGCGACTCCATTGTTACTTTGTGCCAGGAAGGGTTCTCAACAAGGGAAGTGTCCAAGCGACTCGGAGTGAACCAAAGCGATGTTGTTCGGACATGGAAGAGAACTGTCGATGACATGCCTCGCTCATGCCGGCCAAGGGCTACTACTGCAGTGAATGATCCTGACAGTAATGCGACCATGTTGAATAATGCTTTTCGTGCAGCCACAGGACGTCGCGATACGACTCAAGCTGTGCGCAATAGGCTGCTTGATGCGCAACTTCACTCCCGACGTCCATA
Source organism: Schistocerca serialis cubense (assembly GCF_023864345.2). Taxonomy (NCBI): domain Eukaryota; kingdom Metazoa; phylum Arthropoda; class Insecta; order Orthoptera; family Acrididae; genus Schistocerca; species Schistocerca serialis. Next base: position 363,149,778 of record NC_064645.1, on the reverse strand, counting down.
GCGAGGTCCATGTTTGCGACCACGGCACGATGCAGCGCGCTAGAGATGGGTCCAACAACATGCCGAATGGACCGCTCGGGGTTGGCATCATGTTCCCTTCACCGATGAGTGTCGCATATGCCTTCAACCAGACAATTGTCGGAGACGTGTTTGGAGGTAACCCGGTCAGGCGGAACGCGTTAGACACACTGTCCAGCGATTGCAGCAAGGTGGAGGTTCCCTGATGTTTCGGGGTGGCATTATGTGGGGCCGACGTACGCCACTTGTGGTCATGGAAGGCACCGTAACGGCTGTACCATACGTGATTGCCACCCTCCTGCCAACCATATCGGCAGCATATTGACGAGGCATTCGTCTTCATGGACAATTCCTGCACACCTTGTGAACGACTTCCTTCAGGATAAGGGACATCGCTCAGCTAGAGTGGCCAGCATGTTCTCCAGACACGAACCCTACCGAACATGGCTGGGATAGATTTAAAAGGGCTGTTTGTGGACGGCGTGACCCACCAACCACTCTGAGGGATCTACGCCGAATCGCCGTTGAGGAATAGGACAATCTGGACCAACAGTGCCTTGATGAGTTTGTGGATAGTATGCCACGTATGGTCGGATGGCTCAGGTCTTCGGGATCTAGGCGGAACAGGCATCTCAGTGAAGACAGCATCCTGCAGCTAGATGACAGGCTAAAATGACGGCTCTTTCCATCTCTGTTTTGAAAGAGCATCATTTTCCTTGACCTTCTTCACAACAGAACCAAGCTGCTAGGTTCGGTAAGGTGGCAATGTTGTTAGTACTCTGCAGTGGCATCCATCTTGAGTTGCAGTCCTGGCCGCATTTTTTGGACCTTTGATGCGTGGCAGCTCCCCCTAACATGAGGCCCAGGTGATGTTCTTGCGCTGTCAGTATAGTCTGCATGTGGGTTCTTGTGCAAGAACACCTAACTGGCTCTTGCTAGTGAGATGCCTTGCTTCAGTCTGCCATGACGTTGTCTGCTAAGTCAATGATATGTCTCTCTAGCGAAGCCAAGCAAAGCTCCAAACAATACAAGCATTAAAATAGTTCCTGTACTAAATTTTCTGAATAAGTGTCACTGAACATGTACGCCATATACTCGAAGATTATCTTATGGAAAATCCAATCAGTACATCACACGATAGATTTTCTACTTACAGAGCTTTACAATTCTCAGAAGCCATCTTTATAGGCACAAGCATTAGGCTGGTAAACTCGAGACCTATCAGTATCAATTGTAACACTACCTTGAATACTTGTGTAACACTGCTTGTTACTTCCCATTCAAAAGCTAAGTTTTGGGCAAGTATCACTTATCAAAAATCGTTGTGCTACATTTCCATAAAATAAGTCCACACAATACAAAAGGCAGAAAAACGAATTAAACAGTTTCATCTGAAGCAGACCAAGGGACTGAATATTTGAAGGCACTATTAACTCCTAATATCTTCAAGTTTTCTAGATCCCTACTTTGACCACTGATCAGGAAATGTCAGTGTAGATCCAATCCTAGGTAAAAGTTGACATGTGTAGCCTTTATGTGCAGTCCTTACGTGTAACGTTTATGTGTATCCTATGAAACGTGTAAGCTTTACGTAAATAACTGTCAGCTTAATGTTCTACCAGTGAAGTGACTGTTCAACTTCATGAATATGGAGTGGCACTAAACTTTCTAAATGAAATGCTCTAAGTGTTACATGGAATGTAACATAGCAACTGTAAATGCAAACTTAATACCTGTAACTTGTTCATACAAAGTCTGTTGTCTTGCTGTCATAAGTGAAATTCATACACTGCATTATTTAGGGGATTTGCAGGAATTACAGGTGGATTGACATTCGGGATAAGACTCGGGTGGTCGTAAAGTAAAATTACGGTACTTTATTGAGTAGATTACCGAGCACATAAACAAAGTGTTAACAAAAATAGGCGACAAATAACGAACTGAAACAATGCTAAACTAGAAGGACAAAAATACAACTTGACGTTTACAAATCAAGATTTAGCGGTGTTCACTGTTGTATGCAAAAACCACTTGCAGCTCCTCATTCTGTTTTAGAATTATATGGAAACAAATAAATGTTTCTTGCTTCCTTAACTCGCCAAAGAATAGTTCGTTATAGCCTTGAAATACGAGGTTACCCCCTCCACCCCACCCCCCCAAAAAAAGAAACAGGAATAACATTTCCTTGGACGAAGCTTGTGTGGTATGCATTTCCGCATTTCTGCCGCTAGTCATGAACAGTGCAACTCATTCCCATTTGAGTGTCTCCTGGGTTGTGGACCTGGCTTGTTCTGTCCATCTGCACAGATTGTTGTGGATAACACTGGTTTGTTCTTGTTTCGTTTATTATGATGGCAAGTTTAAGCGAAGAATGTGCAGCTTTTCTACTTGGTAAAATGCCACTGAAATTGTTGTAATCTAGAAAACAACTTACCAAGAGGACGCTACTGGAAAAACTCAAGTTTACCAATGGTTTCGTTGATTTAAAAATGCCGACATATCGATTAATCAGAAACCTCGTTCTGGACGTCCATCAACTGCCCGAATCGACGAAAATATTGGAAAAATTAGAGAGGTTGTGCGCACGCATCGTCGACATACAATTGATCAACCGCCAGAAGGATAGAAGAATGCAATTGTAGTACCAATACACAAAAAGGGGGACAAGAGAGATGCACATAACTACAGTGGAATATCGCTACTAGAGGTCGGATACAAGTTGCTGTCAAAACTATTGCTCAAGAGAGTAGAAGAACAGGTAGAAAGTGCAGTTGGCTACTACCAAGCGGGATTCAGGAAGGGAAGAGGTTGTGTAGAACAGATATTTATCCTCAAGCAACTGATAGAACATAGGGCCTTAAAGAACAAAAAGACAGTAATAACCTTCGTGGACTCCACAAAGGCGTATGACTCCATCGACAGACTCTTGTTGGGAAGTGAGACGGAAGAAGACGCAAAGACACAACTCGACAACTTAAGTAAGGTAGCCAGAAAGGTGGGACTGAGGATCGCCTATAACAAGACCAAGACACTAAACACCACTGCAGACTGGGAAACACCGGAAGACACGGTGCAAATGGTGGACAAATTTAAATACCTGGGAGAATATATAACAGGAAGGAACAAGAGCAAGGAGGGAATAACAGAGAGGATAAAGAAGATGAGGTCAGCCTTCTGCACGACGAGGGAGATATACAACAAAAAGAATATATCCACAGAGGCAAAGGTAAGCCACTACAAGGCAACAGTGAGGAATGTAGTATTATATGCTGCTGAGACGATGACACTAGGAAGAAATAGAGCAGAACAACTAGAGAAAGAAGAGAGAAAAATACTGAGAAAAATACTAGGTCCCAAAAGAGGTGGATGCGAAGACCTAGGGAAGAATTGTACCGGAACGTCAGAACAATATCCGGGGAAATCAGACTCAAAAGGGCAACGTTTGCTGGGCATGTAGTTAGGATGAGTATGGACAGAATGACGAAGAAAGTGTGGGAAACAACAGGGAGGACAAGGGGAAAGACAAGAACCAAGTGGGTAGTTGAACTTCGGAAGGACTGGTTGGAATTGGGGATCAAGGTCGAAGGAAGGAACATTGGAGGAACAAATATACACTGACAAATATGCCGGAGATCAATGACAGAGTAGAATACAGGAAAAGATTAGAATGTAACCAGTGGACCCGCCAGGAGAAACGGAAACTGAAGATCTCGGAAGAAGAACGAGAGAGAAGAAGAGAAAGAATGAATAGGTTCTGGGTGAAGAAGAGGAAAATGCAGTCCACGAAGGGGCTACCCGTGGTCCCTACAGAGGCCATAACGCAAGAAGAAGAAGAAGAAGAAGATCAACCGCCAAAGATTTGTGGGTTGTCTCGGTGTTCATCAAACAAGACCCGATTCGTGACAGACAGGAGACTGGTTCTTCCGCCACTACAATGCACCTGCACACGCAGACATCTTTGTTGGGCAGTTTTTGGCTAAAAATCGCATGGTTCCGCTGCCCCACGCACCTTACTCGCATGGCCCGTATCTGTGTGACTTTTTCTTATTTCCACGCATGATATGGAACATGAAAGGACACCGATTTGACAGCACTGAAGAGGTCAAGGAAAAAGCTAGCGAGGAGCTGTCAGCCGTTTCTAAAGATGACTACAAAAATGTTTGGAACAGTGGAAGCACCGATCGTACAAATGTGTTAGTTGTAGTGGGGAGTATTTTGAAGGGGATAAGGCCGTTATAAGGTTGTTTTATAAACAGTTTAAAAATATATAGCTTTTAAAAAATAATTCCGTTTTTTTGGGTACCCCTTGCGTAACTGTACCTGGGAAACAGGAAATCTGTTTTGCTCTTCAGTGGTGCCTGAAGTACATAATTCACGTTGCTACATATTGACCTGCGATACATGAATCTGGTTGCTCGATGCGCAGCTATGCATTGCCTCGTAAATAAATTACGCTAACGTGCAGTGCTTGTATACATGCTAATGAAACAAATCACGTGACTGTCCAGTGCATGGTCATACTAAGCAAAATTGTGATTCTCAAAAGGAGCCTCGTTCAATACACTGGTTCCCGTCAGAAGGCTCAAATTAGCAGCTGGAAGGATACGTCATGCTCTGTTGATAATTTTCCCTTTGCCTTCCGGCGTGGGGGAGGAAGGACGGTGACGTTAAGAGGCTTAGCGCTCAGGTCTTGGATTAAATTCCAAACCTCTGCGCAGTGTGTAATGGGGTGAGGGCTTATGACACTGTTGGTGATCTGTCCGGTGGATGGGGACATTGAGCTAGGTAGCCCCCTTGGTACTATTCGAAAGGGATGGAGTATGTACCCCCACAAAGTTCCATTTTCTGCCTTCTCCACTTGTCGACCACTGCACCTGGCAGTGAAGCCGCTCCATTCGGCTTATCGTGTTTTTAAAGTGATATTTCAATATTTCACAGGCACACGCTGAACAATTTGGTAGTATATGCTCAAGTGTCCTGAACCGTTCAAAGTGTAATGCGTTTCTCTTAAACATTACTGTACTAGTATTCTGTAACGCCACCACATGTTTCCGATAACGGCCGCAACAGACCACCTGCAATAATATCGTGGTAGAGTAATACAGTCCAGATACACTTAACACACAACTGCCACACGTCAGAAAAAAAGGTGTCAGTGAGCGCGAAAGAGAGGAAAAACCTTTCCCAATCAATCACGCCATTTGATTTTCTTTTATTGTCGAAACGAAATAAGGAAGTTGGGCATAAAGTGAATCAAAACAAATCACGCGACTGTGCAATGGGTACAAAAATTGTCATGCTCAGTAGGTTGATAATCGTCAGAAGGAAATATGAAAGTTCCGCATGAATTGAATCAAAACGTACTGCAAAATTATGCATATTTTTTAAGCACGAAAATATTGAGGGCTAATGTATTAGTGTTTGAATTAAAGAACCTGTGTCTTTAAAAAAACTGTAGTTAACACTCACCAGGGCAGAATCATGGAAACAGAAAGCAATGTCGTTATGCTGGTTGGATTTTGTTAAGAATAGACGCTTTTTAAAATCTGATGTAACGGTTTCCAGAACATATGCACGGAATCGTGAGACAGCTATTACGCTCCACATAATAACTCGCGATAACAATAATCTGTCGTAAGTATGTTTCATGAATATTAGCGATTATAAAAAATGCAAAAGTTATGCTACATTTTACCTCACTCAGCATATACAGACATAGCAGTTGTCACCACAATGTAACGAGCTTAGCCAGTCTGACTGCCAAAGAGCTCAGCTGAAAGTTGCTTTATACCAAAGATAACAAACACTGTAGCCATCTTTCATCCTACAGGTAGCTATGAAACTGAAGGAATACTACCTCGCAACAAAAGTATGTGGGGATGGTTGGGATGGTCGAAGCAAGACGTACATAAAAAGGAGACCAGCACAATCATTGTAGGCACTCCTGGTCAAGTGAAGTCTATTGCTACCAAACCGGCATTAATCAGAACGAGAATGTTCCGGTAATCTACGTCTGGAACACAGCGTTGTATAGTAATGAGCCATGGACTGTGGGAAAACCAGAAACGAATAGGATCGAAACGCTTGAGATTTGGCGCTATACAAGCACATTGACAATTAAGTGGACTGATAAAATAGGAAATCAGGTGGTTCTCCGTAAAACTGATGAGAAAAGAAGTATGCGAGGACTACTGACAAGAAGTAGTGACAAGATGAAAGGATGCTTGATAAGATGTATTTTAAAAAATAATCAGACTATTCATATTTTAAAAAAATAATTTATATAATCATATTTTACATGTTAATAAAGCTACTCATATTTTGCATACTCGTGAATTACTATATTAATGTATGGAAGGGTATCATATCTGCTCATTCTAGTGAAACTTACGTTTTTAATGTTTAATGAAAGAATTACGTTATAGATTGTTATGCAATGGGTATTGGATACATTATTACAGGAATTATATACAAGGGATAAGTAGTTACGTTATTACAAGAATTTTATACAAGGGAAAAGTGGGTACGTTACTCACAGAGAATGAGGCTACATAGTTTGATCAGGTGATTTAGCTTTAACGTGTATCCGGCCGTTGTGGTCGGGCGGTGCTAGGCACTTCAGTCTGGAACCACGCTGCTACTACGGTCGCAGGTTCGAATCCTGCATCGGGCATGGATGTGTGTGATGTCCTTAGGTTTAAGTAGGTCTAAGTTCTAGGGGACTGATGACCTCAGATGTTAAGTTTCATAGTGCATAGAGCCATTTGAACCATTTTAATGTGTACTTGAGTTGTCGGGTTTAGACTATGTCCAAGAGTTTGCCATCTCTGTTTGGTTTCATATTGCGGAGAAGGTTTTCAAATGAAATAAATTAACAGCAATAAATTAAAAAACATACAAAACGATAAAATATGTATCATAAATAAACTGAGAGAATTAATCAAATAGAGTAAATAAATACATGGTTGTTTGTGCTGTATGAGGAGGTACAGTCTTGGTTGAGTAATGTTTTACAATAGTATGATACCTCCGTTGGCAACTGGTTTCGCCAACTTATATCGTCAGTGGGCCAGGACGACGGGAAAAGTGACACGATGTGGCGAGCACCCCACATGCGGACGTTGGAGTCGTTCTGCGACCGCACAGGGGGAGGGCAGGAGGCTGCCATAGCGTCGCCTAAGAATGTACACCTTGCGAAGAGTTTGGCGGACAATGAGAAGCATGCTCAAAACTGATGGAACCCTGCAGCCGGGGGATGGGGCGTAGACACAAAAGCGTCAAGAAACCACACGTGAAGGTGTATGAATCTTCCGGTTGAGAGCAGCAGTTTATAATTGCCTCAAAATCAGGAGTATGTCGATGATTCAAGAACCCACAGGCACTGGGAGCGAGCGCAAATACAAAGCGAGATGGCTTCGTGCAATGAGGCGTGTGAGGGTAAGGAACTATCGAAGAAGTGATCCTGGTTAAAAAGTTGTGTTCTGGACAAGAAGGACGCTGCTTATAAATCACGGCCCGCATCTCGTGGTCGTGCGGTAGCGTTCTCGCTTCCCACGCCCGGGTTCCCAGGTTCGATTCCCGGCGGGGTCAGGGATTTTCTCTGCCTCGTGATGGCTGGGTGTTGTGTGATGTCCTTAGGTTAGTTAGGTTTAAGTAGTTCTAAGTTCTAGGGGACTGATGACCATAGATGTTAAGTCCCATAGTGCTCAGAGCCATTTTTTATAAATCACGAGCACCAGTAGATTCTTATACGGAGCACAAACATGAAACTGTCCAGGCCTCACGCAGAGATAACCACTACAAAGAAGGTCGTGTGACTGCTTTCACAGCAACTTAGGAATGCCGAATGATGTAGAAACAATGTGCGACCAACCCTGGGAACTGCCTTGACATTCAAATCATGAGAAAGATGCCAATCCCCGAGTCACACACCAGTCCACAGAAGGTAGAGAATTGTCACACTGCACTGGGAGGCAAGGCCATCAGCCAAAGGGCGTGGCAAATTTAGTCCACCAATGACAACATCGAGAGTGCGAGCTAACATCCCTGACATGTTCGGGCTCACATGCGGTTCCTATTCGTCTACATGTCTTGGCTCAGCCTCGCCTAGGGTCGCTTTACACGCTCTGAATCAGACACTTGTGGCCCTTTGGTTAAACTGTCTGGCCAATGGCAGGTTTGCGAAAGACAAAGTTAACATAACATATAGTGACAGTAATAATATCGGGAACTAAATTAACCACTGTAAGTAGGCTGTTTATGTTTTCTTATTGGCAACGTTACGTAGAGCTCTGTATGAAAATCACTGGCTGTGCTGTGTGCAGTCTGTGGCTAGTTTGCATTGTTGTCTGCCGTTGTAGTGTTGGGCAGCTGGATGTTAACAGCGCCTAGTGTTGCTCAGTTGGATGTGAGCCGCCAGCAGTGGTGGATGTGGGGAAAGAGATGGCGGAGTTTTGAAATTTGTAAGACTGGATGTCATGAACTGCTATATATATTATGACTATTAAGGTAAATACATTGTTTGTTCTCTATCAAAATCTTTCATTTGCTATCAATGCCTATCAGTAGTTAGTGCCTTCCGTAGTTTGAATCTTTTATTTAGCTGTCAGTAGTGGTGCTTGCTGTATTGCAGTAGTTCGAGTAACGAAGATTTCTGTGAGGTAAGTGATTTGTGAAAGGTATAGGTTAATGTTAGTCAGGGCCATTCTTTTGTAGGCATTATCGAAAGTCAGATTGCGTTGCGCTAAAAACATTGTGTGTCAGTTTAAGCCCAGTCACGTATATAATTTTTCTAAGTGGACGTTTCATATATCGACCCTTAGCCGAGGATACCTCACTGGAATCTTCTGATTTTTTTCTTGTAGTTTGTGTAATTAGTGTAGCCTTTGTTTATTGCTAGCGCGTAATCATAGATAGAATTTCCTTTGTAATTGTAGTTTTTCATTGTTGTATAGTAAAACAGTTGTGACATGCATGTAGATTTGCACCAAATATCTCGCAGCTGCGCTTGCAATTAAATAGACATTATTTCCATTGCTATGTTATCTTATTTTGCTCTTCAAATTGTGCTTTTCTGTGTTATCGTGTGAAATATTGTGACAATTATGGCGTGTGAAAAACGTAATACTAGGCTCCAAAGTAAACTGAGAAATGACAGTGAAGACGAAAGCAGTGTGTTAGCGCCACCGTGTTATGAATTAACTAATGTTCAACATGGTAATTTGGTAATTGTGCATGTGGAAATGGAGCGGGCGGCAAACAATCGCGTAGGCAGTGAAACAATTAGTGAACAGGGAAACATTATCGATCGATCGCTCGGCAACAACTCGCCTCAGGAATCCGAAATGACAGGACACAATTTTGCAAATACTGTAGATTCAGGTTTTGCGTCCTCACCGTTTTCTCAAATAAGTCAAGACACATCTTCTGCTTCTCAAAATGTGAATGTTGCCGGTGCAAATGCACTGCCGAAAAGCGTAGAGGAACAGATTCCAGACACTAATGCATTGTTATTACAGCTAATGCAACAAATGGAACAAAATCAGAGACAAACACAGCAAAAGCTTCAAAAGTTAGACACAATGGAACAACACCAGAGACAAACACAGCAACAGTTAGACACAATGGAACAAAATCTTCAAAAGTTAGACACAATGGAACAACACCAGAGACAAACACAACAACAGTTAGACACAATGGAACAAAATCAGAGACAAATACAGCAAAAGCTTCAAAAGTTAGACACCACACTTGAACAAACACGTGAAGATTTAACTACTGAGTTACACAACATTGAATCGAAATGTCAAGAAGTCTGTAATGAAGTAAAAACACAAATTTGTGAGCATTTTCAACCTATTTTTTCGCGGCATGAAAATGCATTACAGAATCACGAAGCAGCCATAAAAGAACTGCAAACCATTGTTCACGGAAATCACGACACCTTGCAAGCTAAAATTGACTCAGTTGCATCCACCGATTCGGTTACGCAACTTGCAAAACCTCAGGAAAACTTAAAGGACGCAGTAGGTACTCTGAAACTTGGTTCAGAAAAACACACTGAGGAAATAAGTACACTATCGGAGAAAGTAGCCGAACTTTCGGATCAGTTCACTAACTTATCTACAAAGGTAGATGATGATCTGAATGACACAAGATCTGTAGCCATCACTGACACAGAAGAGTATGAACAAATTAAGAAATTCAAACAAAATCAGAATCAAATTAATACGCAACACAAAAGAGAAATCCGGGAAGTACAAGATCAGTTGGCACAAGTAATACAAAAATTACATATTTCAGAGGACACTCGCGCTCCAACACGGGGAGAGGGACTTAGAAATACGGAACAACCACAAAATAATGACACAGGACACTTCGGAAATTATGAAAGAAATTGGCAAAGCACACCGAATTTTGAGATGGAACCGCCGAAACGACGTAACAATGACCGACATGTGACTCGCCGACATGATGATTTTGACTATAAGCTGTTCATTACTACACGTAAATTCAAAACATTTAAGAATTCTGGCAACGACATTCATCCACAAGCATGGCTCCATCAATTCTCTTATTGTTTTCCTCCCAACTGGTCGTTGGAACACAGATTAGAATTTATGTGTGGCTACTTAGAGAATGAACCAGCTGTAAGAATGCGATCGGTCATTCGCGATTGTCACAGTGAAGGAGAATTTTACCATGCCTTCCTCTCAGCATATTGGTCTCAAGCTACACAAGACCGAATAAAACATAGCGTCATGAAGATGAAACACTTTGAACAATCAGAATTTTCCAGCCTTGTCAAATATTTTGAAGACATGTTGCATAAGAATCAATATCTTTCAAACCCATACAGCCATTCAGAACTCATCCGCATTTGCTTAATGAAATTGCCTGAACATTTAAGAAATATTAATTTAACAGGACGTTGTAAAGACGACATTGAAGCTTTTCAGGGACTCTTACAAGAATTAGAAATTGACACTGACAGTCACGGGATGCGAAAACAGGAAAACAATCACTACAGGTCACATCTGTCACAATTCTGTGACGACAGAAACAATTACTGGACACGACAAGTCTATTCTTTCAACGCATATCGTGATCAAAACAGACACCACCCATATGACAACCACTGGCAGAGTAATAGTTACAGAGAATGATCACATTTCCGTAGTAATGAATATGACGGAGACAATCATAGAAACAGACAAAATGGCAACCAGAACTATTATTGTCACGGGAGACAGAATAACTTCAGACGCAACGGTCCACCGTGCAGTGATAATTCAGGGAGAAATTCTCCACCGCTTAACCGACAAGAAAGAAACTACAGGAACTACCGACATGACGGCAGGCGACATAATCATAACGACAGACCTGAATTTCATCAGAACTGGCGGGATTCAAACAGAGCAGGGCACTCTCGACAAGGTGAATTTGTAGAAGTTAGGTCTCCTAATCCTAATAACGACGTGCGCCAACAAAGAGACAGACAATGACTCGCACAGCAGGCAGCCGCGTGCGCCAGCTGGCTCAGAGAAACGTTACATAGACGCTAACCTTGAGAAAAATTCCAGTATTCTTTACCGACGTATACCACATGATAATTGCGTCGAAGTTGAAACACTGCGTAATAGGAAGAGTAAAGGTTTACACCACATTTCACACGTAAAACCGTTTATTGAGAGATAATCTGTTTTTTTTTTTTTTTTAATTTAGTCTTTGCCATACAACTTTTCACGTTACATTACTAGTATGCTTGTCAGACTTAGAATCTGTTAACATGCAACAATGTTTAAAGTTAAATATCCAGTCAAGAACCAAGAGAACTTATTGAAACAGAAATTACGAATGCATTGTTATAGTGAACAGACGTCACCACAGTGTTATTGTGTGTGTACATTCTTGCTTGTTAGTTGCACGATTACGTAACAACTATAAGGCTTACATACTTAGAACATATACTGGTACTGCTAACGAGATTTTAATGCAACATTTTGGTTTACTTGAAAATACATTCTGGATTTAATGTACTTTCTGTGAGATGCCAGACGACACAGTGGTTAGTTTATGTGACAACTACACGGTTTTATCACGACGCTACCAATGAGTGACAATTTACAATGTTGATTTTGCGGTGTTTCTGTTTTATATCTGCACAGTTTTTTTGTATTATTCTGGAAAGTAAAACATGTTTTAGTAGTAACTTTTGTGGTATAGCAACAATGAGACAGCCTTTTTCGTGGCACAACAATACGTTACTGTACAGTACTTTCTTCATCACGCCAATAAGCATAATAACTACGACATCTATACGCAAAGCACTTCACTTTTGTTTATCATGAGGTAAGTACATTGACTTCTGCAGAACTTAGCTTTCGGAGGACGATAACTACGACACTTCCACAGAGACTGTGTTGCAACAAGACGCACAGTTTAGCGCTACAGTACACGTATTTGAGTGATTAATTTTGAAGTACAGTGATGCAAAGGTTTTCCGTGATACATTTCATTCCATTGCTGTAATCTGTAACACCTGAGGGTATAATTATATTAATCCTAAGGGGGGGGGGGGGGGGGGACACGCTTACTTTGTGTACCATGTGTGTGGCAAGCACAAGGAGCCCTAGCTAATATGGTATTTGCTTATACAACTTTACACATCGGTACCATATTTCTCCAACACAGAATTACACAGCTACCTGATTATTTAACAGAGAAACAAACATCTTTTTACTACATCAGTGACACATGTTTATGCAATTACACAGTTGGGTAACTTCACACTTACAAAATTGTATTTTGTCTGTACTTTGTGAACTGTTCATATTTTTTCGGACCCACTGTGATATTATGAGAGCTTTGAATGATATATTTGGTATGGGATCACGATTTTTAAAGTACGTTTGAGGCAGATGACACTTTTGACATGAGCAGAGAATTTTTTTTAGGTTTTGAAATTATTGGAGGAAGCTACGACGATTTTGAGAGTTGACTGAGGTGTTATGATGTTATTATTACGATGACTATGTGTATTATGGTGTTGCGGTATCTTTATGATCAATAAGCTGATGCTATATGAGTTATCTGAGTATGCTACATATCTGTTATGATGAAATATTGAAGAAGTGTCGACAAATAAGGTAAGGAATAATGAGTAGTGGTTAGGGCCTCTGGTTTGTGAAAAAGGTTGTTGGAAACCAAGAATAGTACTTTAAGAGTTATGAAATGTATGTACATGCGTGAATGTATTACAATGCCGACGAAAATTATTTGTACCCTGTTACATCAATAGGATTTTGTTTCTACAGATTTGTAACGCAAATTCTTGACCTGTGAAATATTTTTATATGAGACTGTCACCGTAGCGGAAACTGCTGTAATAAATATTTCCGTAAGAAAGTTAAGTGACCACCTGCACATAATGTGTCGTGGGCAGCTGCGCGACAGTCACCTGGAAAAAAAGCCATTAGTGTGTGCCTTTCAGAGGCACAGGTGGAGAAAAAAAGAGGCCATTATCCTCACTATTGACATTCCTTTGTAGAAAGCATCGCAAATACGACACACTCAAACTTGAAAACATATGATTATACTGTGGAGCTCTTAATTTATGATATTTACTAAAATGCCTAATGAAACGATCAGAAACATTTCACGGCTATTGTCTTGCTAGTTGAGAGAAATGCCATATGGCTTGCTTACGTATTTATTTACTCATTTTGTTTAATATCTAGTTTCTAGCTGCACTGCAGCATTGGTTAAAATAAAATTTAATAGATGTACTAATATAAATATTTTATGCATACAGATCCAGTAAATAATTTTATGATCTATTCAAAAAATGAAGGAGCATAAAAAGACATTTCCCTTCACAGGAATTGCATATGGAATTTTCTTTTCAACTACTTGGTAATTTTTTTGGTAGAATAACTTCTTGTGGTGCACCACTATAGTTACATAGACATTAAGATGTGAATATACATTTCCCTTGTCTGCATTGTTGTCTTTAGTGTAATATTTTTTCTGCTTGAGCTATGTCATGTTCAGATATAAGTTATTGCATTTGCTGCTGCTGTTTGCTAGGCATAGTGCTACTAAATTTCACTTTGTATTACTCTGTTAAGCTAGTTTTTCTACTGATTTATTTTTCTTGTTGCTGCACATTGGCTCATATTAGTTGTAATGTATCATTGCTTGGTAATTTAGATTTCCTGCAGCTTGCTTTGACAATTTCCATTTTTTTCATTTATTGTTTTGTGCTGCTGCATTGCCTTGTCCCTTAGTTTAGCATCTGAGCTCAGTTGATTTAAGTTAGCTTAAGAGGGGGTAGACTATAAGAGAACGAGTTGCGATGAATTTGAAGAAATGCACTGAGAGGCTATATGAGAAAAGTACAGAAAGCAGGTATAGATAGGACTTCTTGGAAATAATGAAGAACGAAGGGAGATCTCCGAGAAGTAAAGAAAGTTTTGTTTGCAAAATACTGCAGTAAAACAAACCCTGTCCTTTCCTTGTGTTATCCCACTATGTGTTTGTGTACCCTTGTGTATTTATGTTCTTCCTGTCTTTATATGTTTATCTGTTAAGACTTATGTTGTAGAATTTTTCTAATACTCAGCTACATGAACTATGATGAGGAATACTGTTATCCTCAAATATAATTTGCATTAATAATATGTTATTTACTTTGTAAAGATGTTAGACATTATTAATTCTGTTCTGTTTTAATGCTCATGTGTGAAGTTGATGTTTCAATAATTATTCTGATCTTTTATGTATTTACTCATGTCATAATTCCTGTAGCACTGATGTATATGTTTATTTCTATTCTTTTGTAAAGCCCCTATTACTACAAAAGTTATCTGTATTATTATGTTTTTAATGATGTGTTTTGTACCGTTGTTATTGTATTCTTATGTTATAAAATTGTAATTGATTCCAGTTCATCATATTATTAACTTGTAAGTTACATTTCACTGCACACGTTTCTGTCAGTCATAGTATATGGACAATATGTGAGAAGTAGGGACTGTTAGTGTTTGCACGTGTGTTAATAATTCAGCAAGGGACAGGATAACAGCATTGCTGGTTCTAAGGACATTTCAAAAAATTTTTGTGAGTGCGCAAGTGGAGGTTTATGGACTTGCTATATTCTCCGCAAGCCTCTTCAATGGTGATTGTGCACCGGCACATTCACAACAGATGGCTGCTGGCCATCTCTACAAGGACTACAGTGGGTCTGCATCTTTGATGACCCACCAATACCATTATTTCTACAAGGACTACAGTGGGTCTACACCTTTGCTGACTCACCAGTACCATTATTTCTACATGGACTGCAGTGGATCTGCACCTCTGGTGGCCCACCAATACCGTAATCTCTACCAGGACTACGGCGGGTCTACTCTGTGATGACCTACCTACCAATATTCTTCAAAACTTCGAATGACTCTGCTGTGGGTTTGCTCTGTTGTGGCCCATTACCTGTCTGCATGTCGAGAGTCAGCACTGTCTTTCCGTTGGAAGGACAACACTACTTCTTCAAGACTGCATGGAAATCCACTACTTCTGTGTGCAATTTTTTTTACTGCTCAGTCTTTGAGAAAAACACTGCAATTTTACTGTGATGAATGATCAGGACTGTCTTTATGGACTGTGAGAAAATTTTAGCTTTTGACCAACATTGTATCAATATATTGTTATCTTTGTTATTGTAATTATGAAAAATTTTATCAAATCATTATTGGCCACTGCCCAAAACAATTTGTAAAATTTGTTGTGGGGAGCATGGGGGCTATGTAAGCAGGCTGTTCATGTTTTCTTATTGGCAACGTTACGTAGCGCTCTGTATGAAAATCACTGGCTGTGCTGCGTGCAGTCTGTGGCTAGTTTGCATTGTTGTCTGCCATTGTAGTGTTGGGCAGCTGGATGTTAACTGCGCGTAGTGTTGCTCAGTTGGAGGTGAGCCGCCAGCAGTGGTGGATGTGGGGAGAGAGATGGCGGAGTTTTGAAATTTGTAAGACTGGATGTTATGAACTGCTATATACATTATGACTATTAAGGTAAATACATCATTTGTTCTCTATCAAAATCTTTCATTTGCTATCAATGCCTATCAGTAGTTAGTGCCTTCCGTAGTTTGAATCTTTTATTTAGCTGGCAGTAGTGGCGCTTGCTGCATTGCAGTAGTTCGAGTAACGAAGATTTTTGTGAGGTAAGTGATTTGTGAAAGGTATAGGTTAATGTTAGTCAGGGCCATTCTTTTTTAGTGATTATCGAAAGTCAGATTGCGTTGCGCTAAAAACATTGTGTGTCGGTTTAAGCCCAGTCACGTATACAATTTTTCTAAGGAGTCGTTTCACCACCCATGAACGATGTAGGCCACGCAGTTGCGATTTGGTTAGAATAATGTTTATTCAGAATGAAAACTAATAGCGAAAGTGGTCCTATTTAGAGTTACTGTTACAGTCGAGCCCATATCCATTTGACACAGTTCGATCACTCACAATCTCATCGCGAAATAGACGTTGTCTACACGAAAAGTTATCTCACACCAGGCGCTCGGCTGCTCACCGCTCAGAGACTAAGTCGCGCGATACCACACAACGCGAAATTTTCTGTTTCACTTCCTAGTTGCCTAAAGATCGGCAGTCCGCTTTCGCGTCTGCATCCGAACTGTACCCTTCCAGCTGAACTGCCCGCTTTCGCGTCTGCACCAGCACTGTTCCTCTGACCGTCCCCGTCCGCGTTTCCCGCGCACCGTATCTCCTCGCTCAACTGCCTAGGACAGTTCCCTTTCCTCAAGTCGTCCATCTGTTTAGATACAGCTTATTCTACATTATTTTACATATTAACATATTTAAATAATCAAAGCTTGACCAGTTTCACGTTCTAAATAAAGTAACAATAATATCCATTACATAATAAACGTTAAATCCTTTTGCGTAAAACCGACAGAATTTCCTTCTTAGCTTTGAATGCCACGGCCAATAGCCTTGCACCAATGTGCTTTCTGACAAGTAAATAAAGAGCAAAAGTAACCATTATGCACTAAAGTTTACAACAAATATATTATCTAACGATTCAATAAGGTTTCATGCTGTCATCGTTCAATGTGTTTTGTGTGGAGGAAATGATGATCTCATGCTTAAGCTGAAAATACTGATAATTTAAATTTACTATATCTTTCAGACAAATAAATTTACAGAGTTGATGTTTACAACGTTTGTCATTTTAATGATACTCTTCTATATGAAATATCGATCGTTACGATCGACCAAAGCGTTAAGACTTTAGCAGTAAATTCTAAACTATTACAGATATGATCACTATTCAAGTTTTATTGGGATCACCATGAAAATATATTGAGAATGGCAGATTAAAATTATTGTGGCTTCACTCCCTGCATTACTACAGAATTAAATAGTTTCCATAAATGATTCCCTTTATAGCCGATCTTAGGTCCGCCACATTTAACACTGATACGTCTCCTTGGTCACAAAAGCCTTCTACTGGGTTTTCCTATGACGCAGGTTATCGTCTGTCTCACTCACACACTACAACACTTAGTTCTCAACACACGCCAGTGAGTTTCCTCATCTCGTGGTGGATCTGCGCCCTTCGTGACATCCGGTCCTGGACGACAGGAGTCGTTTCACTATTCCTGTAGGCTGACTCTTCCGGCCATATATTTAAATGAGTGCGCAACGCTCGCTAACTCACGAGAGGAGGAATATTTCGACGAGTCGTTGAGCTTAGACATGGACGAGGAATGAAGAGGACAGTCGGTGAGACAGCGTGGAAGCAAGATGACTTTGGGGTCTTCCATCTCTCGCCAGCATCCGCCTTCCGACTACACTACGAGCTACCGCGACAGACAGCCACCTGTCATCACAGACACCATTCCGGGCACGCTCTCCACACAGCCGTGTAACAGCGCAGGACGATCTCATTAGGAATTTGCATACTACGTCTACCGCAAAAAGATCAAAGAATTCTCCATTCGCTACATTCTTGGTGTCCACAGTTGGTCCATCCCACTGGTGATTTGCCTGCTACGAAATCTGAGAGAGAATATTCAAAGGACCCTCAACTCACTAAATTTTGACGCCCATTGTGGGGCGCTCTCATTACTCATGTATATGCTATTTCATGTCACAGAGAAGTGGTTTTGTCGATCACTACAAAAGTAGCTAAAGGTCCAAACTGAGTGAGGATAATTGAACACAATTTACAGTCGGTACAAAGTTATTGTGTTATACGGTTGGCTATTCAGTTTAGCTGTCCTCGGTTATTAACCTCAGCAACCCGTTCTCTTGTGGAAGAAGCAGCATTAGGGTACAAACAGGGTTCATTATTCTGCTCTTGCATATTTGTAATCTGTTTCTGAGTGTATGTGTGTAGAGGAGCGGGTATCTGTGTGAGTGGGGGAGGGGGCTTTTTTCTCCAACCGCCACTGGCTTTTAGACACATAACCAACTAGTTTAAAATGAACAGTCAAGATCGAAAAAATATTTGTTTATTTACCGGTTTCGGCTTATATTAAGCCATCTTCAGATTTTTTTGCCAAAATCTCTTAGTACCACAAGAAAACCGAGTAGCTGCCAGTACCAACCATAGGCGGCCAAAAATTCTGAAGATGGCTTTAACATAAGCCGCAATCGGTAAATAAACGAATACTATTGTGATCTCGACTGTTCATATTATCTTAAATACAGCATCAGGTCGCTGGTCCCAGTTGATAATGTTGTCGAAATTTACGGACACAACCAACCGCTCCGTGAGGCGTCTGCGGCAAGACCGTAGCACTGACATCGCCACTCCCTGTTGTGCACTCATTTGAGAGCCGCCATAGAAAGCTTTTGCAGGAAGTATAATGTGGTCAACGTATACAGCGTAGCAGGACAGCAGAGTCTGCAAAGTTTCTTCGCAACTGAACTCATGCTTTGGGAGATACTGACTTTGTTTGGATGTGTTTTTGCCGCTATGGAATAGTGTAATTAACAGCGGTACTGTATATTTGATGTACAGTAAGCAATCCCCATGCTCGTTTAGAAATATTCTTCAGTTTGATCAAAATAATATGAAATAATGATTTTACTATGTTTAAACCTGGTTTAACTACCCATAGTTTTATGGCGTCAAGATAAATACAGGGTGCGTCAAAAAATGTATACAGACTTTGAAGCGTCATAGAAAATTTATTTCTCGTTATACAATGTTAAATTTCTGGAAATGGAAGGCTTAAAGTCCAATTGGAATAAAAAATGTACTTTGCAAATGTGATTAACGTTCAAATTGGTGGCCTTCAGCATCAATATATTTCTGAGTACGAGTCACCACTGATTCTGTACATCGTACCAAAGTGTCCAATGAGATTTCTGCGCACACAGCCTGAATCTCATTCCAAAGTGTGTCCAGGTTACGTGGTTTACGTTTCACACCTCATCTTTTACTGTGCCCCATACGAAGAAATCCAACGGCGTGAGGTCTGGACAGCGTGCAGGAAACTCGATCGGTCCCCTGTGTCTTATCCACTGACCTGGCACATTGTGATCCAGGTATGCTCGTACGTCCCTATGATAGTGCGGCGGGGCGCCATCTTGTTGGAAATAAAACTCATCATTACCGTATAATGCACGAATGGCAGGGAATATGGAGTCAGCAAGCACTGTTAGGTACGTTTCTCCAGTAACAGTACCTTCAAAGCGGAAAGGCCCAATGAGTCCCCTTGCAAACAAACCACACCGCACATTTACACCAGGCAAATTCACAGCCTTTTCAATTGTAATGTGACGATTATCTTCAGCCCAGTACACACAATTGTGCCTATTGACACTTCCATTGAGTTTGAATTTGGCTTCATCCAACCAAATTATGCTACCCATAAATCCCGGTTCACGTCTCACCATCTCCTAAACCCATTCACAAAATTCTAACCTTCGATCGTCACTTAGCTGTTGCACCAGCCTTGGAATGTACACACGAAACTTGCCTTTCTTCAGAATGCGTAGCACACAACTCTCACTTACATTACTCTCACGTGCCACTTGCCTTGAAGAGTTTTGAGGCGAGCGCTTCTAACAACCCTACCACAACAAAGGTCAAAATTTAATAATGATTGTGGTGTTGCTCACGTTGCTAAATACTGCATTTTCGGGCAACAACAAAGTTATTATGTGGCAGGTCTCATTATAGCACAGTTAAAAAGTTGTTTCATGTAATAATGAATAAACTACGCACTCATCTTTTCGTGTTTCCCCCGCTGGTCTCATTCTAAACTCATGGCTCAATCGTCGAAAATCTAGATGGTGATGATTCCAAGCTCGAATGCAAAGAGGCCTAGGTTTTAGTCTGCGATATTCAAAATTTTTATAGGTGTGTTTCATAAACCATTCCTGAACATTAAACCTTTGAAAGTTAGCACAATGGTGATGTAAAAAAATAATCAGCACTCCGAATTTAGAAAAAAAGGGCTCTGAGCACTATGGGACTCAACTGCTGTGGTCATAAGTCCCCTAGAACTTAGAACTACTTAAACCTAACTAACCTAAGGACATCACACACATCCATGCCCGAGGCAGGATTCGAACCTGCGACCGTAGCGGTCGTGCGGTTCCAGACTGTGGCGCCTTTAACCGCTCGGCCACTCCGGCCGGCTCCGAATTTAAGTTACACTTCCTTTTTATTGCCTTTGTTGCAATATCACGTCACACAAAACATCACAACATACTTGAAAACATCTACCTCACTGTTAAAGTTCACATTTTATAAGCTGTCTACAATATGCGTCTTTCCAACATGACGTCCAAGACTTGACTTTGCAGTCTCTAACTCTCTAACTAACTGCTTACGCGCCCAAAAAACAGAGTTACAAGTACGACAAAGATCATAGTGACAAAAGAAAGAATACACATAAGAATAATATCATTGCAATATAAACATATCGATGTATCAAAGTACTTCTACATTAATGAAATCAAATCTGAATGTTGTTTCAGAACTATGTCAACTACTTTACAGAAACACAGTAGAATATTGCTGGTATCGAGAGGTTGAGTTGAGGTGCCGTAATGGTTACGTAATTCAAGTACCATTACACGCTGAAACAGTTCAAAGACCGCAGTTGAGGAATCATGACTTCTAGCTGTACGAGGTCGCCCTGATCGACCTTTATGCACATCACATTTCGAATTTGTCTCGTTAATGTGTCATTGTTAACCTTGAAGGTGGTTCTGTACCATACTCACTTCTTCACTGTCTTCAAACCGCAGCTAGCTACATTCTCAAACTTCCAGTACCACTTAATTATCTGCTTCCGCGCTTCAAAGCTCAAACGCACGTCCGCCATGTTGCAGTTACTTCCTTGCCACTGCTGCCACCTGTTGAAGAAACATAACATTACTTTGTCACAGATATTTAACCTTGTAGAACGGGGCCGGCCGCGGTGGTCTCGCGGTTCTAGGCGCGCTGTCCGGCACCGCGCAACTGCTACGGTCGCAGGTTCGAATCCCGCCTCGGGCATGGAATGTGTGTGATGTCCTTAGGTTAGTTAGGTTTAAGTAGTTCTAAGTTCTATGGGGCTGATGACCACAGCTGTTAAGTCCCATAGTGCTCAGAGCCATTCTTGTAGAACGGGAAATAAATTGTCTATGACAGTTCAAGGTGTGTATACATTTTTTTGACGCAACCTGTGTTTTGATTTTCTCTGCGCTGTGGAAATTCGTAGCGATATGTAGTTTTGGAGGAACGTAAAGTTATTACTCCAGCCGAGATGAAATCTTTATGAGTTGTTTCAGAGTCAACAATCGGCTATGCGCATCTCTAACAAATTCCAGTGCCTTTCCTTCCAGACCAGGGTGATTCTTTCACAGATAGCAGAGATCGAAATAGGAATGCTACGAGTGACCTAGTTTGTGGACGGCCAGTACCTTTCCTCGTAGTGAAAGCAGCCACTACGGATTTGAGCGCGTGTGTCCCGACCGCCGTGTGCTCTGCCAGGTGAAACCTGCGTCCCTCACGAGCAAAGACGTGCAGAAGACTGAGAGGGCGTCTGGGTAGGAAGTGATCGCGATATTTGCGCGTGTGGCTACGGCCGCGCAGACGACGTGACGGCAGCTCGTCTGAAATGTCACGAGGCTCGCTGTTTGCAGTGACGTGGGAGCAGCCAATGTTTAAAAGAGCGCTCAACGGACCGGTGACTGTGGGGAGCTTGCTTCGTCGGCGGTGCCCAAGCGAAACGACACGAATTGCGAATATGATCGTGGATGTGGACGTTACAGGACTACGTCGATGCAGGGAACCGACCTACCGCACCAAATCGTAACTCGGAAGAGGTATGGAACAGAGGAGATGGCGTCGTTCTTCCGCTTTGGTCAAGAGCCGCTGAAGGACTGACGCGCAACCTGCGAAAAAAAACCAGGTTTCAGGTAGAGAGACAGTGGAACTCACTGTTGTTTCCAATGACTTTCAGATGATATTAAAATTCATCCAAGCTGCCCCTGTAGAGCGGAATCGAGAGTTCACATTGTAGCGAAGAACTACGACAGAACCACACTAAGTGATCACACGGAAAACGGCAATTACAGGTATATTGAAGAAAAAAACAAATAATGGTGTTCTAAAGTTTGTGCGGTATAGAGGGATCCAAAAAATGTATCCACTGTTTAAAAGTCCATGACTGGCAAACTAATTGACGGAATTGTCTCATCTTTGTTAGTGTAATAGTTTGTAGTTCCGGAAATCGCCACACAAGCGTTGCATTGCGTTGTGTTGTGAGATGGCAGTCGCCAGATAGTGTTTTGTTCTTGGTTGCACCTAGCTGGCTGGCACAAGGCTTACACTCGATGAAAGGAAGTCAGTTTTGAAGTGATATTTTACGTACGAAAACATTAATGAGGTTCAACGGCAATGGCGACATGAGTATCAAACAGAACCACCGACACGTTTAACGATTCGTCGCATTCGAGACGAATTTGAAGCCGATGGCTGTGTTAAAGATGTACACAAACAACGATCTGGACGACCTGTAACATTAACAAGTCCAGCTAACTCACGTCGTGTGTTACAACAATTCACTCGCTCACCACGGAAGCACGTGAGACAGTGTGCCCGCCGGCCGAAGTGGCCGTGCGGTTAAAGGCTCTGCAGTCTGGAACCGCAAGACCGCTACGGTCGCAAGTTCGAATTCTGCCTCGGGCATGGATGTTTGTGATGTCCTTAGGTTAGTTAGGTTTAACTAGTTCTAAGTTCTAGGGGACTAATGACCTCAGAAGTTGAGTCCCATAGTGCTCAGAGCCATTTTTTGAACAGTGTGCCCGTAAAACTGGAGTGAGTCGCTCAAGTGTTCGGCGAATTCTGAAACCAGCAAAGTGGAAGTGCTACATCCCACGATTGCTACACGCAATGAACGAGGACGACCCAGATCGTAGAATGGAGTACTGCGAGTGGCTTACTAACATGGTGCGTAACGATCAAGAGTTTGCGGAGATGATTGTGTGGTCTGATGAGGCACAGTTCCAACTCAATTGTACAGTAAATCGCCACAATTGCATCTACAGTTGAGTCCCATAGTGCTCAGAGCCATTTGAACCAATTGCATCTACTGGGCTGCCGAAAATCCAAACGTCCATGTAGACAAAGCCGTGAATTTGCCAGGAGTAAATGTGTGGTGTGGGTTTTCTTACCGGGGCTTGATTGGGCTATTCTTCTTTGACGGCACAGCTACCGGTGAGTTGTACCTTCAGAAGCTTCAGACATCCATTTTACCTGCCATCCGAGACTTGTATGGAGACGGAAGAGTTTACTTTCAACAAGATGGTGCCCCAGCCCACTACCAAAATCGCGTTAGGGTATATCTTTACGAGAATCTGCCAGGAAGACGGACAGGCCGTAGAGGTGCTGTGGAGTATCCACCACGTTCCCCACACTTAACTCCTATGGACTTTTACCTGTGGGGAACACTAAAGGACGTCGTTTATCGACAAAAATCACGCACATTGAATGAACCTCAGAATCCATCGTACATTCATGTGCAAATACCCCACTGAACACGATGCAGTCCGTAGTTCGTGCTGCAGTTCGGTGGCATCGTTTATGTGTGGATGTTAATGGTGCCCATTTGTAACACATTGATATCTTTAAGTTGGAATTATTTATGCTACACTTTCACTAAAAATAAGAAAACTAAGACAACTCCGTCAATTAGTTTGCAAGTTATGGACTTTTAAACAGTGGATACATTATATATATATATATATATATATATATATATATATATATATATATATATATATATATAAATTTAGTGTTATAAACTGACACTGGTATTTCAGAAAGAATGTTATGTATTGTTTTTAATGTTTGATACTAGAGGTGGAATAAATTAATATCTGAATTCTCTGTTCATGAACGCCATCTGTTCCTCCTTCCTGTATCCACTAAAGAACCACACATCGTGCAAAGGAAGTCATAAAATTTAATGTAGAAGCGAGGAACCGCCAGACATCTAAGCCCCTTGGCATCACGATCGATGTTCGCCTCCCTACTTAAAAGGTCGGCCTGTTGGATACCCATACAAAGGGCCCGGGTTTGGGACGGCTAGGATGGGATGCATTCAGACTCTAGCGGCAACTTCAATGACAAGCAGCAACTCTAACACCTGCAAAGCTGACGTTGTCTGGGAGAACAGAGTACTACCCCACGCCTCTCCATGCTGCATGAGAATGACATTTAATCAGATAATGCTATGGCAGCCGGTCAGCATCGAATGATTCTCTGGACCTTAACGCAAAGTATTTTTTTTCATTTTTTTACTGTTACATCACGACGAATACACGAACCGTAAACATCGCGTCTAAGAACATTTTAAAAAATCAAAACCGAGGTGCAACCAGAATTACTATACGTGCAAGTGATTTTCTAGTGCTGATTCATGTGTAAGATAAAGCGAAATATTTGGAAAGAAGAATTATAAGGCAAATAATAGGTTTATTAAAACCGACAGACTCCTGAAAATAAAGGAATAACTTTGGAATACAACAGAACATCGCAAATATAGTAAAATACGAAAGCAGAAACTTGTAATATACCTGTCATTTGCATATGATGGATTACAACACGTTAAACAAAGAGAAAATTGAACAACCGTTGCTACAAGCTGCATTCATATGTTAAAATTAATATTAGAGCAAATAACACAGTAGGGGACGGAGCACGGGACACAAACAATTTTTGAATAAAAGTTTTGAAGATTGTAGGCTTCTAGATCGGGATAAAAAAGGAAACAGGGCAGAGGCAGAAGGGATGGGTGGGAGGAGAATAATAAAAGGTCTATGAAAAAACAAGGAATTCTCAAAAAAAAAAAAAACACGAAATAGGAACTGAAACTGAAATGTTCCCACAGAAGAAACAGGGAAAGAACCCTTTGCCACACCACTTACTACGTGATGCTGACATAGTAGTCCAATCGTGATCGTTCGGGAGAGATCACCGCTGAATATTTGCCATTCAATATCATCAAGGTCTGGCTCAAGAAGTCTCGTAGTAAATCTTGATGTGGCGACTGTTATGAAATTTAGATTCGTCATACTGTTAAGCATAGCTCTCTAAACACTCACTAGCCTCCTAAGATAGATACAAGCCGACACTAAAAACAATACTTATTTCACTACACATCCTACTTATTTCGAGAATGAGTGTAGTCATCTATTTTCATGTGTGGTAGTGTGTGTCAATGTTAGTGAGCCACACAAATAAGTAATTGTAAGACATTTCCAGGGGCAGACATGGACTCTGACTACAATCTATTGGTTATGAACTGCAGATTAAAACTGAAGAAACTGCAAAAAGTTGGGAATTTAAGGTGATGGGACCTGGATAAACTGACAGAACCAGAGGTTGCACACAGTTTCAGGGAGAGCATAAGGGAACAATTGAAAGGAATGGGGGAAAGAAATACAGTAGAAGAAGAATGGGTAGCTATGAGGGATGAAATAGTGAAGGCAGCAGAGGATCGAGTAGGTAAAACGACGAGGGCTAGTAGAAATCCTTGGCTAACAGAAGAAATATTGAATGTAATTGATGAAAGGAGAAAACACAAATATGCAGTAAATGAAGCAGGCAAAAAGGAATACAAACGTCTCAAAAATGAGATCGACTGTAAGTGGAAAATGGCTAAGCAGGGATGGCTGGAGGACAAATGTAAGGATGTAGAGGCTTATCTCACGATGGGTAAGATAGATTCTGCCTACAGGAAAATTAAAGAGACCTTTGGAAAAAAGAGAACAACTTGTATGAATATCAAGAGCTCAGATGGAAACCCAGTTCTAAGCAAAGAAGGGAAAGCAGAAAGGTGGAAGGAGTATATAGAGGGTCTATACAGGGGCGATGTTCTTGAGGACAATATTATGGAAATGGAAGAGGATGTAGATGAAGATGAAATGGGAGATATGATACTGCGTGAAGAGTTTGACAGAGCGCTGAAAGATCTAAGTCGAAACAAGGCCTCAGGAGTAGACAACATTCCATTAGAACTACTGACAGCCTGGGGAGAGCCAGTCCTGGAAAAACTCCACCATCTGGAGAGCAAGATGTATGGGACAGGCGAAATTCCCTCAGACATCAAGAAGAATGTAATAATTCCAATCACAAAGAAAGCAGGTATTGACAGATTTGAAAATTACCGAACTATCAGTTTAATAAGTAACAGCTGCAAAATACTAACGCGAATTCTTTACAGACGAGTGGAATAACTCATAGAAGCCGACCTCGGGGAAGATCAGTTTGGATTCCGTAGAAATGTTGGAACACGTGAGGCAATACTGACCCTACGACGTATCTTAGAAGAATGATTCAGGAAAGGCAAACCTACGATTCTAGCATTTGTAGACTTAGGGAAAGCATTTGACAATGTTGACTGGAATACTCTCTTTCAAATTCTGAAGGTGGCAGGGGTAAAATACAGAGAGCGAAAGGCTATTTACAATTTGTACAGAAACCAGATGGCAGTTATAAGAGTCCAGGGGCATGAAAGGGAAGAAACGGTTGGGTAGGGAGTGAGACAGGGTTGTAGCCTGTCCCTGATGTCATTCAATCTGTATATTGAGCAAGCAGTAAAGGAAACACAAGAAAAGTTCGGAGTAGGCATTAAAATCCATGGAGAAGAAATAAAAACTTTGAGGTTCGCCGATGACATTGTAATTCTGTCAGAGACAGCAAAGGACTTGGAAGAGCAGTTGAACAAAATGGACAGTGTCTTGAAAAGAGGGTATAAGATGAACATCAACAACAGCAAAACGAGGATAATGGAATGTAGTCGAATTAAGTCGGGTGATGCTCAGGGAATTAGATTAGGAAATGAGGCACATAAAGTAGTAAAGGAGTTTTGCTATTTGGGCAGCAAAATAACTGATAATGGTCGAGGTAGAGAGGATATAAAATGTAGACTGGCAATGGCAAGGAAACCGTTTCTGAAGAAGAGAGTTTGGTAACGTCGAGTATTGATTTAAGCGTCAGGAAGTCGTTTCTTAAAGTATTTGTATGTAGTGTGGCCATCTATGGAAGTGAAACGTGGACGATAAATAGTTTAGACAAGAAGAGAATAGAAGCTTTCCAAATGTGGTGCTACAGAAGAATGCTGAAGTTTATATGTGTAGATCACATAACTAATGAGGAGGTATTGAAGAGAATTGGGGAGGAGAAAAGTTTGTGGCACAACTTGACTATATGAAGGGATCGGTTGGTAGGACATGTTGTGAGGCATCAAGGGATCACCAAGTTAGTACTGGAGGGTAGCGTGGTGGGTAAAAATCGTAGAGGGAGACCAAGAGATGAATACACTAAGCAGATTCAGAAGGATGTAGGCTGCAGTAGGTACTGGGAGATGAAGCAGCTTGCACAGTATAGAGTAGCTTGGAGAGCTGCATCAAACCAGTCTCAGGACTGAAGACCACAACAACAACAAGTAATAACGTCTAGAGGAGTGGTCCGCATTTGACCGCTGTCGCGTGTGGAATTATGCTACGGCTGTGTACAGCGCAGCACTTGTTTACTGCGGAGCTACGGTTGCTCTGCTTATGTCAGCTGAACAGTAAGCGACATTTGGTTTTTGAATGTAACGCGTAGAGACCTACCCCTCTCGCTATTCGGAAGTGGATAATTGCTGACCGAAACTTGCTTGATGATGAAGTGGTATGCATTCAAGTTGACAATGCTTTGAATAGTGTGTATCCAATGCATAAATAATGACGTTTGTAAGCGAATATTCAGGAAGACCAACGGCAGGCCGACCTCGTCTGTTGACTGACAGAGACCGCCGACATTTGAAGAGGGTCGTAATGTGTAATAGGCAGACTTCTAGCCAGACCATAACACAAGAATCCCAAATTGCATCAGGATCCACTGCACGTACTATGACCGTTAGACGGGAGGTGAGAAAACTTGGACTTTATTGTCGAGTGGCTGCTCACACATCGCGCCGGTAAATGCCAAACGACGTCTCGCTAGGTGTAACGAGCGTAAACATGGGACGACTGAACAGGGGAAAAATGTTGCGTGGAGTGACGAATCACGGTACACAATATGGCCATCCGATGGCAAGGTGTGGGTATGGCGAATGCCCGGTGAACGTCATCTGCCAGGAGGTGTAGTGCCAAGAGTAAAATTCGGAGGCAGTGGTGTTATGATGTGGTCGTATTTTTCATGGAGGGGGCTTGCATCCCTTGTTTTGTGTGGCACTATCATAGCACGGGCACACATTGATGTTTTAAGCACCTTGTTGCTTCCCACTATAGAAGAGCAATTCGGGGATTGCGATTGCATGTTTCAACGCGATCGGGCACCTGCTCATAATGCACGGCCTACGGCGGAGTGGTTACACGACAATAACATCGCAGTAATGGACTGGCCTGAGCGGAGTCGTGACCTGAATCCTATAGAACTCCTTTGGGGTGTTTTGGAACCCGACTTTGTGCCAGGCCTCAACGACCGACATCGATATCTCTCCTCAGTGCAGCACTCCGTGAAGAATGGGGTGCCATTCCCCAAGAAACCTTCCAGCACCTGACTGAACGTATGCCTGCGAGAGTGGGAGCTGTCATCGGGGCTAAAGGTGGGCCAACACCATTCTGAATTTCAGCATTACCGATGGAGGGCGTCATTTTCAGGCACCTCCCCGGATGATTTTGACAATACCAAGGGATATTTCTATTTTTCTTCGGTATGTTCAGCAGCCTACAGAGGAGGAAACAGGAAGCAGTCGTAGCACAATACTGTCGAAATTTTATTATCAGGTAAACGAGTGAAACTGCACATTCAAGTTAAAATACTAAATGTGCACTGGAAGATTACATGGAGAAATCTCTCTGGTGTGCGTATAGCTTTAGACGTTTATTCTGACGCACACATCTTCATCAGAGACCTTTCACCTTCAGCAGACCGACGGTAGAAGATCCATCTAGAGCAAAAAATTGAAAATTTGTGGTAACTTCCTACCGGACCAAACTGCTGAGGTCAGCAGTCCCTAGCCTTACACAGTACTTAACATAATTTAAACTAACTTACGCTAAGGAAAATACACACACCCACGCCTGAGGGAGGACTCGAACCTCCGACGTGGGGAGCCGCGCAAACCTTGGCAAGGCGCCGTAGACCTCGCGGTTAGCCCGTGCAGCCATCTAGAGCAAAGTCTTGACCACTAACACTGCCGTATCAGGACACCGCCACACAAAGAACGGTTGGATGTTCGAAAATCGTAGACGTATGGAAAGGGACAGAGCGCCGATGTGCAGACTTGCTACATGAGCAGCTACAAGACTTATCGAACAGAATGCTGATTGACGTACTTAGACATTCGATCCCTTCCCTGGGCTAAAATGGAAACATTAATATGGTTAATTTGTAATAACATATCGTATATCAGAAATAATCAGAAATAATGACATACTCAGGACAACCTAAGGAAAAAAAGATGGAAATTAATACAAACACGAAACTGGGATCAAAATACAAACCGTCCATGCAGAACGAAAAAATATCAATGTTTCAAAATGGCTCTGAGCACTATGGGACTTAACATCTAAGGTCATCAGTCCCCTAGAACTTAGAACTACTTAAACCTAACTAAACTAAGGACAGCACGCACATCCATGCCCGAGGCAGGATTCTAACCTGCGACCGCAGCGGTCGCGCGGTTCCAGACTGAAGCGCCTAGAGCCGCTCGACCGCTCCGGCCGGCAAATATCAATGACCACGGTTGCTAAATGATAACTAGGTAATAAAGGCCCTCCTAATTGGCCAGTTCGATCATTAATGGCTTTCTTCGGAGTATGTACGAAGTACATAATTTGATAGTGCGTTCGACACTAGTGGGGGCTTGGTTCCTAAGCCTTAGATGCCACTGCACTTTTCGAGTAATAACATGAAAACTGAAACTTATAGGACCATGATGCATTCCAACAAGCCGGTCACTGTCGCCGAGCGGCTCTAGGCGCATCAGTCCGTTAACGCGCTGCTGCTACGGTCGCAGGTTCGAATCCTGCCTCGGGCATGGATGTGTGTGATGTCCTTAGGTTAGTCAGGTTTAAGTAACTCTAAGTCTAGGGGACTGATAACCTCAGATGTTAAATCCCATAGTGCTTAGAGACATTTGAACCATTTTTGAGCTTTCCAATACAATATGCCATCGTCATCATGGTCAGACGTTAGAAGAATCAATACAATGATCAGCCAAAACATAATGACCGGCTACCTAATAGAGGTTATGTCCACCTTTCGCACGGATAAGAGTGGCGACGCGTTATGGCATGAAAGCAATGAGGCTACGTTTAATTGCAACCCAGATTTGTTCGATCGGGCTGAGATGTGGCGAGTAGGGGGGGGGGGGGGGCAGCACATCAATTGGAACTCGGCACTGTGTTCCTCGAACCACTCCGTCACACTCCTAGCCTTGTGACATGGTGCGTTATCTTGTTGAAAAAATTCCGCTGCCGTCGGGAAAAATGATCGTCTTGGGCGAGTGTACATGGTCAGCAACCAGTATACGATACTCCTTGGCCGTCTTGGTGCCTCTCACGGGCTCCGCTAGACCCATGGACGCCCACGTGAATGATCCCCAGAGCACAATGGAGCTGCCACCAACTTGTCTCCGTCTCGCAGTACCGGTGTTAAGGAGCTGTTCCCCTGTGAGACGACGGATTCGCAACTTTTCATCGGCGTGATGAAGAAGGTATCGGAATCAACGCTCTCCCCCTGGGCCAATGTCCACTGCCGATGATCACGTGCCCGTTTCAGTCGTAGCCGCCGATGTCACGATGTTTGGCACATTCATGGGTCGTCGGCTGCAGTGGTCTATAATTAGAACTGTTCGGTGCTCTGTCTGTTCAGACACACTTCTGTGCTGCCCAGCATTAAAGTCTAATGTTAGTTCCGCCACAGTTCGTCACCCGTCCTGTTTCACCAGTCTGCCCAACCTACGACGTCCGACATCTGCAGTGAGGTCTGGCCGCCTAATCGCTCTACGCCTGGACGTGATTTCGCCTTGGTTACGGTACGTGTTGAACACAGTCACCACATTATTCCTCGAATGCCCGACAAGTCGTGCAGTTTCCGAAATGCTCGTGCCGAGCTTTCGGGCCATCACAATTTGCCCCCGGTAAAACTCAGATAGATCGTGAACCTTCCCCGATCTACACACGGACAGCACACGCACTAATACTGCATGCACCGTGCGTGTTTCACTTCTGCTTGTTAGATCATATTAAGTTATTTCATAATTATGAAATAATTACACTACTGGTCATTAAAATTGCTACACCAAGAAGAAATGCAGATGATAAACGGGTATTCATTGGACAAATATATTATACTAGAACTGCCATGTGATTACCTTTTCACGCAATTTGGGGGCATAGATCCTGAGAAATCAGTACCCAGAACAACCACCTCTGGCCGTAATAACGGCCTTGAAACGCCTGGGCATTGAGTCAAACAGAGCTTGGATGGCGTTTACAGGTACAGCTGCCCATGCAGCCTCAACACGATACCACAGTTCATCAAGAGTAGTGACTGACGTATTGTGACGAGCCAGTCGCGCGGCCATCACTAACCAGGCGTTTTCAGTTGGTGAGAGATCTGGAGAATGTGCTGGCCAGGGCCGCACTCGAACCTTTTCTGTATCCAGAAAACCCCGTACAGGACCTGCAACATACGGTCGTGCATTATCCTGCTGAAATGTAAGGTTTCGCAGAGATCGAATGATGGGTAGATCCACGGGTCGTAACACGTCTGAAATGTAACGTCCACTGTTCAAAGTGCCGTCAGTGCGAACAAGAGGAGACCGAGACGTGTAACCAATGGCACCCCATACCATCACGCCGGGTGATACGCCAGTATGGCGATGACGAACACACGCTTTCAATTTGCGTTCACCGCGGTGTCGCGAAACACGGCTGCGACCATCATGATGCTGTACACAGAACCTGGATTCATCCGAAAAAATTACGTTTTGCCATTCGTGCACCCAGGTTCGTCTTTGAGTGCACCATCGCAGGCGCTCCTGTCTGTGATGCAGCGTCAAGGGTAACCGCAGCCATTGTCTCCGAGCTGATAGTCCATGCTGCTGCAAACGTCATCGAACTGTTCGTGCAGATGGTTCTTGTCTTGCAAACTTTCCCATCTGTTGACTCAGGGATCGAGACGTGGCTGCACGATCCGTTGCAGCCATTCGGATAAGATGCCTGTCATCTCGACTGCTAGTGATACGAGGCCGTTGGGTTCCAGTATGGTGTTCTGTATTACCCTCCTGAACGCACCGATTCCATATTCTGTTAAAAGTCATTGGATCTCGACCAACGTGAGCAGCAATGTCGCGATACTATAAACCGTAATCGTGATAGGCTACAATCCGACATTTATCAACGTCGGAAACGTGATGGTACGCATTTCTCCTCCTTACACGAGACATAACAACAACGTTTCACCAGGGAACGCCGGTCAACTGCTGTTTGTGTATGAGAAATCGGTTGGAAACTTTCCTCATGACAGCACGTCGTAGGTGTCGCCACCGGCGCTAACTTTGTGTGAATGCTCTGAAAAGCTAATTATTGGCATATCACAGCATCTTCTTCCTGTCGGTTAAATTTCGCGTCTGTAGCACGTCATCTTCGTGGTGTAACAATTTTAATGGCCAGTAGTGTGTTAACGGTAGTGTTTAAGTTTCGCATCAACATTTGTACAATACTGTAATCCAACGTTTCTCAGTACAATTAATATCTTCAGGGAAAAAAACACGTTGCCTTCGGTGAGGAAGGTAGCACCAGTGTCGTCAGAATTCATCTTCTGTCAATTACGGCTAGAGTAATTGGTGGCATGTCCGACGATCATATATCGCTCCTCGTACTGCCCAGTAGCAGTTGGCCAGTCGTTACACTCCTAATACATGAGTGACGTTTACGTTTAACCTACATGATGTCAAGATTGAAAAGAAGTAAGTGTTGAATCCCGCTGCTGATCTACAGATTTATGAACTGAAGGATAATCTTCCTACTAACTGACACTGTCGTGCGTAAGAGGTATTAACGCTGAGTCTTACAAGACAGCAACTCAGGAAGAAGGAAACCGCAGAAACGTAAATGCCGCCTACGCAGAACGCTAAGAAAATCCGACCACGAGTACGTTACAGGACGCTTTCGACGGAAGCGGTTTGCAGCTGTATGATAAAGTTTCTGGGAAGCGGTCTCTTGTGACTTAGCAGCATGTGAGCGCTGGAATACGCAAGGAACGTTCCGACGACTGCTTGGAAATTTTCTTCCAAGTACCTCACCGATCTAATGAAATCGTTGAAAAGAGGGTTATTGGATACTCTCTAGAAAATTATTCACACAGTAAAATTTCGGCATCTGTCCTGTTTAAGAGAATTTCAAAACGTTCGATATATTGGGTCATTCCGCGATGATATTACAAATTTTCACGGATGGTAGACAAGTAATCACCTTGTGGTGTTGCAGTTTTCCTGTTATGTCCCTGTTTGCTACAAAATGGGAAGAGGAATTCCGCCTTATACAACACACCTTCTATCTGTTTTGTTTCACCCAGATGTGTTTCAGTACTTTTGTGCTATCTTCGGTAAGCTATTTTTTATTTTCTAACTTACACGATACTATTGGACAGTTATTCTGGTAGCTGTTCTGCTACACCATGAGAAGTTGTAAATTGTGTAGCAGAATAGCTACTAAAATAAATGTCCAATATGTTAGTGATCCGTGATCCCATGAACATAGATATTAGTATCCGACACCCCGGTCAATAGCAGACAGGAGTCGATTGTCGAGTGCTGCAAGAGGCAGTGAGATTAGTGTCGGGTGGAAACAGTATTTGGAAGGCTGGAAATGATAAAAAAAAATGGCGGTAGGACTGAGTATGGTGTCAATTGTAAATTCACCGAAGTGTGACAAATGAGTGCGTCCCCTTATCGTCATGTGGTTGACCCTCATCAATAACGATTCGTGAGTGACATAAAACCCAAAGTGACATGTGCCGGATTACGTGTTCAGCGTCAACTGCATCGGCCAGCATCAACCATGGAGTGCAGTGAGGATTGCTGTGCATGTTAACCATCATCATTGCGTATGACGAAGTACTTAAAATCAGCAATCAATAAAACGTTTAACCGTAATTAAACTTGTATGGAGCCGGCCGAAGTGGCCGAGCGGTTCTAGGCGCTACAGTCTGGAACCGCGCGACCGCTACGGTCACAGGTTGGAATCCTGCCTCTGGCATGGATGTGTGTGATGTCCTTAGGTTAGTTAGGTGTAAGTAGTTCTAAGTTCTAGGGGATTGATGACCACAGCAGTTAAGTCCCATAGTGCTCAGAGCCATTTGAACCATTTGAACCAAACTTGTAAGGCGAAGGTAGCAACTGCCTCAGAATTTGTGTGTTAATAGAAAACACATATCAATTTGTATATCGCAACGTTTGTGGTCTTCAATAACAGAAAAACTTTCAATCTTTAACAATTCCGTCTCAGAACAGCTGCACTCGGTTGAAATACCCCTGAAATCACAGCAGAAAAACCGATGGCGTTTCATCCATTATCCACACGGTCATATATTCATAATAATTAACTGTTTGGCGTCTTCGGTAAATCACACGAAACCCAATAAAGGATACAAGGGGGATTTTTCAAAAGGTATCATGTAGGTTACACAATAAAAAATAGCTTACTGAAGATAGCACAAAATGTGTTGAAACATGTCTGGGTGAAGCAAAACAGATAAAAGGTGTCTTGCATAAGGCGGTATTCCTCATCCCACGATAGGCAAGGAAAAGAGTGTAAATTTGAAGTAATTGATCTTAGTCTGAAAACAACCTTGTCGAAAGGTATCAGCGAAAATTTACTTGAATTTCGCTCTAGCAGAGCCCGAAGGAAGGGTTCCAGCTTCCAATTCCTGATCATAACGCACAGAATTGCCGCTGAATATTCCCCAAAACGCTCAGTCCATTTTCCCTGTAGATGGACCAATAACGGCGCACTTAACTTGATGGCAGAGTGACCGAAAATCTTAAGTCGACGATACAGTAGTTATGAATTGCATTTACGTGCCCAAGGTTAACAGGCCGCTACAGTAAACAACAATTGTTCACTATCCACATTCCCCAGCGTCAATACAGGCACGGCATCGCCGCTCAAAATTCTGTCGTACCCTTCCTAATGTCCCCAGCGTAATCTGAACACTGTCGCAGGTACCAAAAATTCTCGTCACAAGATCTTCTTCAGTCTCGATAGACATCTCGTAGGCTAAACTCTTGACGTGGCCCCGCAAGAAGAAATCAAAATGGGTGAGGTAAGATGAACGAGCTAACTAAGAAACAGGAAATCCTCTATCTACTCCTCAGGACATGTCTGATTCTGGTTTTCACGAAACCCTCGATCCAAAGTGAGATGGCTACATCATCCGTTGACGAATAAGTGGGATTTCTTCCACGGACGTTTATTCTCCACTATCATTGAGAGTCTGTAACATCGCCAGGGTATCACCATGTAGAAAGTACATGTTTGGTTGCGTTGGTAGAGTCACACAACTCCTAGTGGATAAGGTTAAGTGTTAGCAACGCAAGTACACGGCTCGCCATTAAAACTACAATACCATGAAGCTGGTTACAACAAATTTGGCATGAAGAGTGCACCATGCTTGGATTTGAAAATGTTCAGTATTTCAGGGGAACGGTACAAAGTAGAGAGCATTATCACCATGCACATCATGTATGTAAGTAAAGGTTATACACCAGGTTTCTCACTGAGAAATCCTATCACGCTTCGTGCAAGGCGAAGTAAACGTGCCACGACATGTTGGAATTCGACAGCAACTGGGTCGCGACACTGTCACTTGGTTTGGTAGGAGGCTCACAACTCCCACGGTAATGTGGATTAGATGGGTTCAGCGAGGCCATATTCAGAGCGCCACGCAGAAACTCAAAGGCAACATGCAACTAGTGCATGAGGGGAGAAATATTGGGGCGACCGCAGGAATACCAACACCTTAACAGATGTTTCTTTTTGTTCTGGTATCTGTTTCTTCCGTGGAAAAAAGCATAACACTCTATGTGACCCAGGAGTGTTAGCTGTATAGCAGCGTCAGGAAAATCGAAATATGTTGAATGCCCTTAGAGCTATACAAACATTTTCAAAAGCGTGCAACAGGAGTACGTGGGTAATACCGATACCATTTTATTCTGTCTGCATTTTGTACTGCTGGCGTAACAGGGTAATATCAACAGTACAAAACGCAGACAGAATAAAATTCCCGTTCTATCTTGCCGTGTATCAAAATACGGTATGGTACTTTTTTTTCGAAAATGATGTTCCAGTTCGAAAAAAAAAAGTAAATCAGTTCAGCATTCTTGAAACCAAGACCACCGCTGACACTTAATGCTTATTTTAGGATTCCTCTTTTAGAAACCAGAAACCCAATGTTCTCCAGTCATTTTGGTAATTTTTGCTTTGGGGCTGGTTTTCTGGCAAGGTCACAGGCAGTTCGCCACAATTCAGCCCCGTGAAACGGCATGGAATTATTGTGTCAATGTAGACACATGGTTGACTAATTCTTGTTGTTATTGAGGAGAAAAAAGAAGAAATATCTTCCTCAGAAAAGATTTGATGTCTGAATTTGGTTTTAATGGATCATAAATGGTAATTTTTAGCATATTCAGCTCCTTTGATATGATGTTCAGTGATCTTCTTAACTTCACTAAACTTCATGCCCTTTTGAGGGTTTCTTCATTTCATTTAACCTTCTCTGCTTTTCTCTTTATTATCCGAGCCATCTGACATTAGATATAAATCGTTATTTAAATGTAAACAACTTTTTTCTGATGTTTAGAGCGTGACGAATGTTCGACAACACGTCGACATTGCGCCATATTTTTTTCTTGATGTAATAATTTACCAACAGCCGTATGTATTGTAGAAATTTATTTTATGAAGTTATTATGTGCTCCCACTTTCGGCATCAATGAAATGCTGAAACTGTAGCACATAAGAAGTTCATAAAATAAATTTCTACAATTCATACGACTGTCGGTAAATTATTGCATTAAGAAATACATGCCAGCCGTTGTCCCACAGTTCATAATGGATCAACAATGACAGCGCCATATTCGTCGGTTAGCATTACGCTACTCAGTCATCATGGAGGAGATTAGACTTTAATGGCTTTGATAATGCTCCAAAAGTTTTAAGACCCACGCTAGAAGACGCCCTTGAAAAAATATTGTTCAACTACGTCATAGTTATTACCGTTAAAAAATATTGAAACGCTTACCTAAGTTTAAGCATCAAGAATTACACTAAAACTCAATAGAAATCCATTTTTAGCGCCACAATGAGAACTGGCGCTTACAAGAATTCGTCGCCTCTGCACCCTACTTTCTGGGATCATTCGCTATGCTGCAGCACTGACGTTGTACTGAGCACAGTGTTACTGAGCTGAAAGATCGATGGTGTCGATACTGCCTGGTGTGTCGGAATTCCCGTCGGATCCGCGGGTGCGTACAGTCACCTCATCTGCCTTCAGACAAAATATTGGGTATGTTCGCAGCAAGACAAATATCCACACTGGGACTGCGACGGCGTCTAGAACACCACCGACTGTCAGCAACGTGACCGACGCTGGTGCGTCTAACAACAACAACG
The DNA here is from genome assembly GCF_023864345.2 of Schistocerca serialis cubense. Taxonomy (NCBI): domain Eukaryota; kingdom Metazoa; phylum Arthropoda; class Insecta; order Orthoptera; family Acrididae; genus Schistocerca; species Schistocerca serialis. The sequence continues at coordinate 363,111,568 of NC_064645.1, read as the reverse complement.
GACGAATCAGTCTTTTAAGACGGGACCAAGTTCTGCGTACAGCATCACTCTGAATGAATCCGTGAGTCGAGGCCCAGGGGGAAAACGGACGTTTACAAGTGATTTGGTAGCAGTATACGGACCCAACAACTGCTATAATGGTATGCGACACCAGTTGGTACTTAATATTTTTATTTCTGTTTCGTATTGCCGTTAATTTGGACGGTAGTCGTTACAGTTCTGACTGCTTAAGCCCGGTAACTAGGCCCTATCACCGAGGTCCCCGTGGCTTTATCTCTCAATAAGGTAACGGAAGATTTTGCAGGTTGGCACCACCTGGTCAAGAGTTACTGAAAATGTGGTGTGCCCCCACTCGCCAGTCAGTGCGATTGATGTAGTCTGCAGCAGAAGCAGCATGTCGACTTAGACTCGATGTTTCTACCTGATATATTAGTTTTGTTCACTTCCAAATTACATTTTCAGTCAAGTATTCTGTTTAGAACACTGTACACGAACAATAGGGAGAATTTTGCTGTTTACTTTCTTTTCTGGCGTTTCAAATTTAATGGCCGACGTATATTTTACTTTGATCCGTTGTTGCTGGGTGGAAGAACATGGCCGGCCAGGGTGGCCGAGCGGTTCTAGGCGCTACAGTCTGGAACCGCGCGACCGCTACGGGGCAGGTCCGGCCGCCATATCGCAGGTCTTATTACATTCGGCGCCACATTGGGCGACCTGCACGCCGGATGGGGATGAAATGATGATGAACACAACACAACACCCAGTCCCTGAGCGGAGAAAATCTCCGACCCAGCCGGGAATCGAACCCGGGCCCAGAGGACGGCAATCCGTCACGCTGACCACTCAGCTACTGGGGCGGACGTGAGGCCGTAACAATTCTTTTCTACATTAATGGAGGGAAAGAGAAATGAAGAGAGCGTACCAACATACGACATGAAATTCTTTCTTACCTCATTACATTTTACGGGCTCTTCTTTCATTACATGACTATATAACGAAGAAAGTGTCTCTAAAATGTGAGGTAAGGAAGAGTATGCTGGTACGCCCTCTTCCTGTCTCTTTCTCTCTATTAATGTAGAAAAGAATTGTAGCGTGGGCTCATGTCCCAATAACGAATTTGCTTGTATTTCTAAGGGTTGATTCCTTAAAGTTCAAACGTACCTTACTTAACCGCCCCGTGTAACGTAGCCCCTTGTAAAGATTGCAACAGATCAGTTAACAGACATGATAGATTGCAACAGATCAGTTTACAAACATAGTACTCCTTGCGTAAATGATCTGCTCGTGCGTAAAGTCGGTGGGTTGCTATATGTGTCTCTAACGAATACATACTGATCCTTTCGATGATGTTGACCCAGTAATGCAATAATTTTTTAAAAGGGTAAACTTCCACTTGACCGTTTATTACTATATTTATCTTCTGTGCTATCTAGATTTCGGTTTTTATGCCATTATCAATTACAATGCGAAAAGCATATCGTATCTATTCAGGCAGTGTTAACAGATATGACATAATCGTTGTTCAACAACTTTTAACTCTGTAGTACTGTTGCTGTTGTTCTTGTGGTCTTCAGCCTCAGGACTGGTTTAATGCAGCTCTCCGTGCTACTCTATCCTCAGTACCTACTGCAACCTACGTCCTTCTGAATCTGCTTACTGTATTCATCCCTTGGACTTCCTCTACGAATTTTACCCTTCACGCTGCCTCCAATGCTATATTTGTGATGCCTTGATGCCTCAGAACATGTCCTACCAACCGATCACTTCTTCTAGTCAAGTTGTGCCACAAACTTCTCTTCTCCCCAATCCTATTAAATACCTCCTCATTAGTTACGTGATCTACCCACCTAATCTTCAGCAATCTTCTGTAGCACCACATTTCGAAAGATTCTATTCTCTTCTTGTGCAAACTATTTATCGCCCATGTTTCACTTCCATACATGGCTACACTCCATACAAATACTTTCAGAAACGACTTCCTGACACTCAAATCTATACTCGATGTTAACAAATTTCTCTTCTTCAGAAACGCTTTCCTTGCCATTGCCAGTCTACATTTTATATCCTCTCTACTTCGATCATCATCAGTTATTTTGTTCCCCAAATAGCAAAACTCCTTTACTACTTTGTCTCATTTCCCAATCTAACTCCCTCAGCATCACCCGACTTAATTCGACTACATTCCATAATCATCGTTTTGCTTTTGTTGATGTTCATCTTATATCCTCCTTTCAAGACACTGTTCATTCCGTTCAACTGCTCTTCCAAGTCCTTTGCTGTCTCTGACAGAACTACAATGTCATCGGCGAACCTCAAAGTTTTTATTACTTCTCCCTGTATTTTAATATCTGCTCCAAATTTTTCTTTTGTTTCCTTTACTGCTGGCTCAATATACAGATTCAATACATCGGGGAGAGGCTACAACCCTGTCTCACTCCCTTCCCAACCACTGCTTCCCTTTCATGCCCCAAGACTCTTAGAACTGCCATCTGGTTTCTGTAAAAATTGTAAACAGCCTTTCGCTCCCTGTATTTTACCCCTGCCAACTTTAGAATTTGAAACAGAGTATTCCAGCTTGTAGTACTGTGTAAAAGTCGAAAAGCCGAGAAACAGATTGTGTAGAAGATAAATACTTTTATAGTAATACATTGTCAAATGGCGGTGGACTTAAAAAAAAGCATAGTGATCTGTAATTACAAGCTAACAGTTATCATGACGTTGTATTACGGCGAGTCATTCAAGGAGTACCTTTTGTCGATTCTATCATCAGAGCCGCACAGGATCAGCCAAGCGCTCTTAGGCGCTGCAGTCATGGACTGTGTGGCTGGTCCCGGCGGAGGTTCGAGTCCACCCTCGGACATGGGTGTCTGTAATTCAGGTTAAGTAGTGTGTAAGCTAAGGGACTGATGACCTTAGCAGTTAAGTCCCATTAGATTTTACACACATTTTTATCGTCAGAGCTTTGCTATTTTCTCTCCGTATTTGTCCAGTACTGATATTCGGAGAAGTAGATCACAGATCAGCTGTTTTTTTCGACAAGTACGCCTTAAACGATGTGAGTAACCACAAGATACGGAGAACTCAGCTAGGATGGGTTTCCTGCCTTTTCTTGATTGTGTTCCAGGTATTTCAACATCGAATTAAATATTTCTTACGTCACCTAGCGTGAGGGCCAATGATACTAGGTTCCAATGTATGCACGACAGAAATATACAGGTTGATTGAGCTGGGCTTTTCATATCAATTATTTTCGGAACCTTTAAGCTGCGTGATTCTATTTATACCCAAATGAATTGTGACCAAGTGCTCACTACACGACATCTCTTTTCATAAATATACTAATTACGAAGGTGTCGTTATCCACTTCACTTTTTATAATCTAACTATAATAATTTCTGTTATTAAAACCGTGTTTCTAAAAGAGACAAATTCGACGACGCTTCACTGTACAAAATCCGACAGCTGGTTTCAGAGTAATTACCTAGAATTTATGTCTTTTGAGCCTGACACCGATTGATGCCTTATGAGTGAGTCTGTGATTTCATACCCAAATCAGGAAATATGTCACGCAGGTAAGGGTGAAAGGATGCATTGCACCGCCGCAATACCAGTGTAAAAGGAGCACGGAGAACAGGCAGTCTGTGTCGTCGAACGTCTGTCGAGTACTGATTGGTATGAAGCAGTAAATGTCTTCCGGAAATTATGAGGCACTAGATGCGCCACTTCTTTACGAAGAATGCAGAACGAAAGAGAAGGTAATACTTGATTTATAAGCACAAAGATATCTCGACAACGGTGTCCAACAAAAATAGCAATTCAGCGAAACTGTAAAAAATACTTATTGGGAAGGCACTGGAATTCAACGCAAAGCTCAAGGAGAAATGCTGCAACGATATTGGCGATCTGAAAACAGTCGCTCATTATCCACTTGTAGCTCCAGAGAAACATTGAGTGCCTCTGTAATACGTCAGCCGAGCGTTGTTTACATTTTGTGAGCAAACAGCTTCCATCTTCATCACGTGCAACTTCACCAGCTAATTAACCTGCATGATCGCAGAAGCAGTAAACCTTTTAAGCAGAAAGTATGATGCGATATCTGGACAATAGGGCTGTCTTGATACAATTATTTTTACCAACGAAGTTACCTTTGCAAATCTTCGAAAGATTCTTCTTCTTCTTCCGTAACGCTACAGTACTTGGAATCCTTGGCTTCATTGACTCTACGCTTCTCGTTTTCTTTGCAGCTCTTTTCCATCCCTCCACCACCATACTGGTGAGATCCTCTATTACATCATCCATCCACTTTTTTCTAGGACTTCTTTCTCGTCTAGTAGTATAAATTGAACACATTTCATTTTCTTTTGTGTTCTGTCCTCTGTCATTCTCTCCACATGTCCTATCCATTGTATCCATAGTGATTTGGCAAGTTTCACTATATCTCATTCCTGTATTAATGCTTGTAGCTCGATGTTATAGCGTATCCTCCAGCCTTGTACCCCGATTATTGGGCAATCCATTTTGCGTAACACTTTTCGCTCAAAAATTCTTAAAAGATTTTTGTCATGTGTCACGATCCATACTTGTGACCCAAAGTTGACAACTGGGCGAATTCAAGTAGCCACGCATTGATGGCGTTAAACCACAACTTGAATAAAAAACTTTAATTGTTTTAATTGAAATATTTAAGTATTAATTATAAAATGGAATACGTTATAATCCTGGAGTAAAAAAAAACTGTAGATTAGAATTCCTTTGTGTTAATATGTAAGTAATATGTTCAGATCTGTTCTGTAAGAACCTTGTCCATGAGCACTAATCGCTTCGATGTAATGTGTGATTGTGAACTGTAAGTGGAAACAAAATATCAGTATTATTAAACTGTATTTTACCCGATATTTTCAAGAAAGTGAATTCGCCGTATGGTTGACATTGATTCCAAAGATCATGAGTTTTTCCCAAGTGTGATAAATCACTTAAATAAATAGAAAGCCTTATTTTCAGAGATAGTTAAATAGACTGAAATTATTAACAGATGAAGAATATATTCAACGAAGAGCATTGAAGTGATAAATACTATATATTTCTGACATTTTAACGTAGCGAACGTTACTCTAAACGACAATCCATTGTTCAATAACCGGCCAACATTAACTATCTGTTAAGCATCTCTGGTCGCTGTAGAAACCAAGCATTGAAATCATTTTCGCTAAGAAAAAGTAGTTTTAAAATATAACAAAAGTACATTTGGATTTGCTAGATAATGAAGGAGATTTTTTATCTGTGATTAATTTCAATCAGAGAAGAAATTCAGCGACGTTAATTCATGATAAAAGTAAACTGTATTTAACCTGCATCCTGGATAGTTTTATCTTTTTCCGCGTTCCTCAAATACATCGATGTGTGCTTCATAGTAAATTTACTACTGGAATTTAACAAGAAAGAAGCCATGTAAGCACATCGAACTTTTAATACCACCATAAAAAAGCCACGAGAACATTACATTAAACATATTGGTAGTCATACAGTGTGTATCTTTAACTTAAGACAACTAAAGAACTCGCAGGCGAAAAGTTAATATTAGTATAGGAGGCATCTGTCTATGCTACAGATGGCCACCTCCCAACCATCCATTGCGCGTGGGTGGGGTCAGCTTCGTATTTTCAAGCGGGAAGTCTCCCATTTTTAATGCATATGTGGATTCTTTTTTTTTTTTTTTATCAGTCTACTGACTGGTTTGATGCGGCCCACCACGAATTCCTTTCCTGTGCTAACCTCTTCATCTCAGAGTATCACTTACAACCTACGTCCTAAATTATTTGCCTCACGTATTCCAATCTCTGTCTTCCTCTACAGTTTTTGCCCTCTACAGCTCCCTCTAGTACCATGGAAGTCATTCCCTCATGTCTTAGCAGATGTCCTATCATCCTGTCCCTTCTCCTTATCAGTGTTTCCCACATATTCCTTTCCTCTCCGATTCTGCGTAGAACCTCCTCATTCCTTACCTTAACAGTCCACCTAATTTTCAACATTCGTCTATAGCACCACATCTCAAATGCTTCGATTCTCTTCTGTTCCGGTTTTCCCACAGTCCATGTTTCACTACCATACAATGCTGTACTCCAGACGTACATCCTCAGAAATTTCTTCCTCAAATTAAGGCCCCTATTTGATATTAGTAGACTTCTCTTGGCCAGAAATGCCTTTTTTGCCATATCGAATCTGCTTTTGATGTCCTCCTTGCTCCGTCCGTCATTGGTTATTTTACTGCCTAGGTAGCAGAATTCCTTAACTTCATTGACTTCGTGACCATCAATCCTGATATTAAGTTTCTCGCTGTTCTCATTTCTACTACTTCTCATTACCTTCGTCTTTCTCCGATTTACTCTCAAACCATACTGTGTACTCATTAGACTGTTCATTCCGTTCAGCAGATCATTTAATTCTTCTTCACTTTCACTCAGGATAGCAATGTCATCAGCGAATAGTATCATTGATATCCTTTCACCTTGTATTTTAATTCCACTCCTGAACCTTTCTTTTATTTCCATCATTGCTTCCTCGATGTACAGATTGAAGAGTAGGGGCGAAAGGCCACAGCCTTGTCTTACACCCTTCTTAATACGAGCACTTCGTTCTTGATCGTCCACTCTTATTATTCCCTCTTGGTTGTTGTACATATTCTATATGACCCGTCTCCCCCTATAGCTTACCCCTGCTTTTTTCAGTATCGCGAACAGCTTGCACCATTTTATATTGTCGAACGCTTTTTCCAGGTCGACAAATCCTATGAAAGTGTCTTAACTTTTCTTTAGCCTTGCTTCCATTATTAGCCGTAACGTCATAATTGCCTCTCTCGTCCCTTTACTTTTCCTAAAGCCAAACTGATCGTCACCTAGCGCATTCTCAATTTTCTTTTCCATTCTTCTGTATATTATTCTTGTAAGCAGCTTCGATGCATGAGCTGTTAAGCTGATTGTGCGATAATTCTCGCACTTGTCAGTCTTGCCGTCTTCGGAATTGTGTGGATGATGCTTTTCCGAAAGTCAGATGGTATGTCGCCAGACTCATATATTCTACACACCAACGTGAATAGTCGTTTTGTTGCCACTTCCCCCAATGATTTTAGAAATTCTGATGGAATGTTACCTATCCCTTCTGCCTTATTTGACCGTAAATCCTCCAAAGCTATTTTAAATTCCTATTCTAATACTGGATCCCATATCTATTCTAAATCGACTCCTGTTTCTTCTTCTATCACATTTTAATGTCACCAAAGGTTGTTTTGACTTTCCTGTATGCTGAGTCTGTCCTTCCGACAATCGATGTCTTCACATTTTTCCTGCAGCCATTTCGTCTTAGCTTCCCTGCAATTCCTGTTTATTTCATTCCTCAGTGACTTGTATTTCTGTATTCCTGATTTTCCCGGAACATGTTTGTACTTCCTCCTTTCATCAATCAACTGAAGTATTTCTTCTGTTACCCATGGTTTCTTCGCAGCTACCTTCTTTGTACCTATGTTTTCCTTCCCAACTTCTGTGATGGCCCTTTTTAGAGATGTCCATTCCTCTTCAACTGTACTGCCTACTGCGCTATTCCTTATTGCTGTATCTATAGCGTTAGAGAACTTCAAACGAATCTCGTCATTCCTTAGTACTTCCGTACCCCACTTCATTGCGTATTGATTCTTCCTGACTAATGTCTTGAACTTCAGCCTACTCTTCATCACTACTATATTGTGATCTGAGTCTATATGTGCTCCTGGGTACGCCTTACAATCCAGTATCTGATTTCGGAATCTCTGTCTGACCATGATGTAATCTAATTGAAATCTTCCCGTATCTCACGGCCTTTTCCAAGTATACCTCCTCCTCTTGTGATACTTGAACAGGGTATTCGCTATTACTAGCTGAAACTTGTTACAGAACTCAATTAATCTTTCTCCTCTTTCATTCCTTGTTCCAAGCCCATATTCTCCTGTAACCTTTTCTTCTACTCCTCCCCCTACAACTGCATTCCAGTCGCCCATGACTATTAGATTTTCGTCCCCCTTTACATACTGCATTACCCTTTCAATATCCTCATACACTTTCTCTATCTGTTCATCTTCAGCTTGCGACGTCGGCATGTATACCTGAACTATCGTTGTCGGTGTTGGTCTGCTGTCGATTCTGATTAGAACAACCCTGTCACTGAACTGTTCACAGTAACACACCCTCTGCCCTACCTTCCTATTCATAACGAATCCTACACCTGTTATACCATTTTCTGCTGCTGTTGATATTACCCGATACTCATCTGACCAGAAATCCTTGTATTCCTTCCACTTCACTTCACTGACCCCTACTATATCTAGATTGAGCCTTTGCATTTCCCTTTTCAGATTTTCTAGTTTCCCTACCACGTTCAAGCTTCTGACATTCCACGCCCCGACTCGTAGAACGTTATCCTTTCGTTGACTATTCAATATTTTTCTCATGGTAACCTCCCCCTTGGCAGTCCTCTCCCTGAGATCCGAATGGAGGACTATTCCGGAATCTTTTGCCAATGGAGAGATCATCATGACACTTCTTCAATTACAGGCCACATGTCCTGTGGATACACGTTACGTGTTTTTAATGCAGTGGTTTCCATTGCCTTCTGCATCCTCATGTCGTTGATCATTGCTGATTCTTCCGCCTTTCGGGGCAATTTCCCACCCCTAGGACAAGAGAGTGCTCTGAACCTCTATCCGCTCCTCCGCCCTCTTTGACAAGACCGTTGGCAGAATGAGGCTGACTTCTTATGCCGGAAGTCTTCGGCCGCCAGTGCTGATTATTTATCAAAATTTAGGCAGTGGCGCGGATCGCACCCGCGACTGAAGATGTTTTTGATTATGAATCAAAGACTCTACCCCTAAACCACGGGTAGGTTTCTACACAATAAAAATGAAAGCTGTTTACTGAAATCATTTCTTTACGTTCGTGGCAGATAGTGCTGTAATCGACAAATATCAGGTGTGCCTATTTGTGCAGTTTCCCATTTGAAAATACAAAGTTGACCCCGCTCACGCTGGAGGGGTGATTAGGAAGTGGCCAGTTGTAGCACATACCCTTTTCATCTAAACATTTTTTTTCGTACGATGCGTCGTTCTCGAGATATTTAGTTATTTCACGCCCAGAGAAACGCCTTCTATAATGAGACTCACATTTTTCTTGCAACAAGGCGGTCTCTGAAGAGTTGCAGATTTGCAAAGTAACCTCCGTTCCCTGCTTGTACCCTTTCCCTTACAGCCTATCCAATTCTGTTAGTATTTGCTATTAAGGTTCACAGATTACCGGAAGAGGACATTTCCCATTTATATTTAGATCTTGAGTTTCTTATGCCCTCAGAGTGTTACAGTGTATGTATTGTGCAGCCAAAATTTACCCATATTGGCAAATGCAGATATGACTCTAGTATTTTCTACATCTACATTTATACTCCTCAAGCCACCCAACAGTGTGTGGCGGAGGGCACTTTACGTGCCACTGTCATTACCTCCCTTTTCTAATTTTACATTCGCGATCTCCTCGGGAGGTATAAGTAGGGGGAAGCAATATATTCGATACCTCATCCAGAAACGCACCCTCTCGAAACCTGGCGAGCAAGCTACACCGCGATGCAGAGCGCCTCTCTTGCAGAGGCGGCCACTTGAGTTTGCTAAACATCTCCGTAACGCTATCACGGTTACCAAATAATCCTGTGACGAAACGCGCCGCTCTTCTTTGGATCTTCTATATCTCCACCGTCAACCCGATCTGGTACGGATCCCACACTGATGAGCAATACTCAAGTATAGGTCGAACAAGTGTTTTGTAAGCCACCTCCTTTGTTGATGGACTACATTTTCTAAGGACTCTCCCAATGAATCTCAACCTGGTACCCGCCTACCAACAATTAATTTTCTATGATCATTCCACTTCAAATCGTTCCGCACTCATACTCCCTGATATTTTACAGAAGTAACTGCTACCAGTGTTTGTTCCGCTATCATATAATCATACAATAAAGGATCCTTCCTTCTAGGTATCGGCAATACATTATATTTGTCTATGTTAAGGGTCAGTTGCCACTCCCTGCACCAAGTGCCTATCCGCTGCAGATCTTCCTGCATTTCGCTACAATTTTCTAAAGCCGCATGGAAAAGCCGCATGGAACTTCCAACACTATCTGCTAGGTCATTTATATATATATTGTGAAAAGCAATGGTCCCATAACACTCCCCTGTGGCACGCCAGAGGTTACTTTAACGCCTGTAGACGTCTCTCCATTGATAACAACATGCTGTGTTCTGTTGGCTAAAAACTCTTCAATCCAGCCAGACGGCTGGTCTGATATTCCGTAGGTTCTTACTTTGTTTATCAGGCGACAGTGCGGATTTTCTGGGTCTCATGAACAAATAAAGCGAGTTGGGTCTAACACGATCGTTGTTTCCGGAATCCATGTTGATTCCTACAGAGTAGATTCTGGGTTTCGAAAAACGACATGATACTCGAGCAAAAAACATGCTCTAAAATTCTACAACAGGTCGACGTCAGAGATATAGGTCTATAGTTTTGCGCATCTGCTCGACGACCCTTCTTGAAGACTGGGACTACCTGTGCTCTTTTCCAATCATTTGGAACCTTCCGTTCCTCTAGAGACTCGCGGTACACGGCAGTTAGAAGGGGGGCAAGTTCTTTCGCGTACTCTGTGTAGAATCAAATTGGTATCCCGTCAGGTCCAGTGGACTTTCCTCTGCTGAGTGATTCCAGTTGCTTTTCTATTCCTTGGACACTTATTTCGATGTCAGCCATTTTTTTCGTTTGTGCGAGGATTTAGAGAAGGAACTGCAGTGCGGTCTTCCTCTGTGAAACAGCTTTGGAAAAAGGTGTTTAGTATTTCAGCTATACGCGAGTCATCCACTGTTTCAATGCCATCGTCATCCCGGAGTGTCTGGATATGCTGTTTCGATCCACTTACTGATTTAACGTAAGACCAGAACTTCCTAGGATTTTCTGTCAAGTCGGTACATAGAATTTTACTTTCGAATTTACTGAACGCTTCACGCATAGGACTACTTACGCTAACTTTGACATCGTTTAGCTTCTGTTTGTCTGAGAGGTTTTGGCTGCGTTTAAATTTGTAGTGAAGCTCTCTTTGCTTTCGCAGTAGTTTTCTAACTTTGTTGTTGAACCACGGTGGGTTTTTCCCGTCTCTCACAGTTTTACTCGGCACGTACCTGTCTAAAACGCGCTTTACGATTGCCTTGAACTTTTTCCATAAACACTCAACATTGTCAGTGTCGGAACAGAAATTTTCGTTTTGATCTGTTAGGTAGTCTGAAATCTGCCTTCTATTACTCTTGCTAAACAGATAAACCTTCCTCCCTTTTTTTATATTCCTATTAACTTCCATATTCAGGGATGCTGCAACGGCCTTATGATCACTGATTCCCTATTCTGCACTTACAGAGTCGAAAAGTTCGGGTCTGCTTGTTATCAGTAGGTCCTAGATGTTATCTCCACGAGTCGGTTCTCTGTGTAATTGCTCGAGGTAATTTTCGGATAGTGCACTCAGTATAATGTCACTCGATGCTCTGTCCCTACCACTCGTCCTAAACATCTGACTGTCCCAGTCTATATCTGGTAAATTGAAATCTCCACCTAAGACTATAACATGCTGAGAAAATTTATGTGAAATGTATTCCAAATTTTCTCTCAGTTGTTCTGCCACTAATGCTGCTGAGTCGGGAGGTCGGTAAAAGGAGCCAATTATTAACCTAGCTCTGTTGTTGAGTGTAACCTCCACCCATAATAATTAACAGGAACTATCCACTTCTGTTTCACTACAGGATAAACTACTACTAACAGCGACAAACACGCCACCACCGGTCGCATGGAATCTATCCTTTCTAAACACCGTTTGTACCTTTGTAAAAATTTCGGCAGAATTTATCTCTGGCTTCAGCCAGCTTTCTGTACCTATAACGATTTCAGCTTCGGTGCTTTCTATCAGCGCTTGATGTTCCGGTGCTTTACCAATGCAGCTTCGACAGTTTACAATTACAGTACCGATTGCTGCTTGTTCCCCGCATGTCCTGACTTTGCCCCGCATCCTTTGAAGCTGTTGCCCTTTCTGTACTTGCCCGAGGTCATCTAACCTAAAAGCCCGCCCAGTCCACGCCACACATCCCCTGCTACCCGTGTAGCCGCTTGCTGCGTGTAGTGGACTCGTGACCTATCCAGCGGAACCCGAAACCCCATCACCCTATGGCGCAAGTCGAGGAATCTGCAGCCCACACGGTCGCAGAACCGTCTGAGCCTCTGATTCAGACCCTCCACTCGGCTCTGTACCAAAGGTCCGCAGTCAGTCCTGTCGACGATGCTGCAGATGGTGAGCTCTGCTTTCATCCCGCTAGCGAGACTGGCAGTCTTCACCAAATCAGATAGCCGCCGGAAGCCAGAGAGGATTTCCTCCTATCCATAGCGACACACATCATTGGTGCCGACATGAGCGACCACCTGCAGATGGGTGCACCCTGTACCCTTCATGCCATCCGGAAGGACCCTTTCCACATCTGGAAGGACTCCCCCCCCCCCCCCGTTATGCACACGGAGTACACATTGGTTTCTTCCCCTCTCTTTCTGCCGTATCCCTAAGGGGCCCCATTACGCGCCTGACGTTGGAGCTCCCAACTACCAGTAAGCCCACCCTCTACGACTGCCCGGATCTTGCAGACTGAGGGGCAACCTCTGGAACAGGACAAGCAGCCATGTCCGGCCGAAGATCAGTATCAGCCTGAGACAGAGCCTGAAACCGGTTCGTCAGACAAACTGGAGAGGCCTTCCGTTCAGCCCTCCGGAATGTCTTTCGCCCCCTGCCACACCTCAGGACGACCTCCCACTCTACCACAGGTGAGGGATCAGCCTCAATGTGGGCAGTATCCCGGGCAGCCACAGTCGTTGTCCGATCGGGGGATGCGTGGGACGAGCTGGCCGTCCCCGACAAACCTCCATCCGGACCCCCACAGTGATGCCCATTGGCAACAGCCTCAAGCTGTGTGACCGAAGCCAACACTGACTGAAGCCGGGAGCGAAGGGATGCCAACTCAGCCTGCATCCGAACACAGCAGTTGCAGTCCCTATCCATGCTAAAAACTGTTGTGCAAAGAACGTCTGAACTAATCTACAGAGAGCACAAACAAATCGACACAAAATTTAAACGGTTATTAAAATACAAGATTGCCTAGTAAATGCAGTAATGCTGCTACTTGCACACTGCTGACACACTGCTTTATATGGCAGCCGGTCACTGCAATGCATGTTCCTTCAGACATGCATGCATATTGATTTCCCACTTATAGATATTAGCGTGTTTTTCTAAAAAAAAATGGTTCAAATGGCTCTGAGAACTATGGGGCTTAACTTCTCAGGTCATCAGTCCCCTAGAACTTAGAACAACTTAAACCTAACTAGCGTAAGGACATCACACACATCAATGCCCAAGGCAAGATTCGAACCTGCGACCGTAGCGGTCGCGCGGTTCCAGACTGTAGCGCCTAGAACCGCTCGGCCTCCCAGCCGGCTGCTTTTCTAAATTCTCTACATAAGGCTATACAATACCATTGAATTACAAACGACAAGACAATAAAAATTCGCTGTATGAATGCACTACGCTTCCAGCAGGATGTGTATCTGTGACACGAGACCCAAATCGTTTGAGGGCGTATGCAGTTCACTATAGTGGCAGTCGTGTCACTTATTGTAACCTTTACATTAACTGTGTTCTGTTGGGTTTAGCGGTGCTGCAGTTACGTACATACAAAGTGTGGGAAATGCACTAATGTTAAAACTGAGTCAGACTTCTAATAGAATCTTCTGTGTTCTGACCTCAAACGCTGATACCTTGCATTTGACTGTTTCTGCCAAGGAGGTCGGTTTCAACGCTTCCGCCAGCGAGGTAGGTATTGATAACAGTCGGTTTTTTGTAAGTATAACAGATAACAAATTATGAAAAGCCGACAGCTTACCACAGGCAGTTGTTAAAACTAAAATCAAATTTGAAATAACGTGAAATCCTTGTATAGTAACTGTTCCGGCGTAATATCAAGCGCCGGCAAGTCGGCCTGAAAGAAACTGCAGAGAAGGCTGTGAGACGATGCCAGCCAGTAGAACGCTGACCACGACGACACCACGGAAGAAGCGGCACCTGTACTAAGAGAATGCTAGCCGCGGTCGCACTAGAGGAGCCTCAGTATAAGACGATCCATGACTTGTGATCTGTTTTAACTGCTTGAATGGAAATTGTATACATTGAAGGACATTGATTATTTGCCTGTCGCCATTTGCTTGCGACCAATCTTTGTAAAGACGCCAAGCCAATTTACTGAAATAAACTCCATTAATATGATGTGCTCGGATGTTTACTAGCTATCTGAGGATACAGCTTCCTAAGCACCCTATGTTAGACACGTGGGCCGTATCCCACAGTATCAGAGACTTCTAGAGATTCCCAGAGTATATCACCAAGGAAATATATAAACGCAATGCATTTAAGATGAAGTACCATTAAATACGTCAAATTATCGTATTCTTCCCACCTACTCCCCTAAATATTTAGTTGTTTCGTGCTTCCCCAAATCTCACTCCAGTGAGCATAGTCATTGTCTGGCGTGTTGTATCATGCGATTTTGCTTAGAACATGTGATGCCCTATGGCTCTGGAAACCTGGAACAACCCATTGGATCACTGGATTTGCTACCATGCTCTATCTGTAGATGGTCCATATGGAGTTTACTGAGTCCTAACAGCAGACTTCTCTATCATGGACATCTGCACCCTTGGTTATCCAAAGTCTTTCCACATAAGCATCTTGGCGAAGAAATGGCATGTATATTCAACAGAAAGGGCTTTGAAATCTTGAGGTAATACGAAATGTGTATGCCACACTTATACTTACATATGCCGGCCATAGTGGCCGAGCGGTTCTAGGCGCTACAGTCTGGAATCGCGCGACCGCTACGGTCGCAGGTTCGAATCTAGCCTCGGGCATGGAAGTGTGTGATGTCCTTATGTTAGGTTTAAGTAGTTCTAAGTTCTAGGCGACTGATGACCTCAGATGTTAAGTTCGATAGTGCTCAGAGCCATTTTCTTTCTACTTACATATCCTGCGGACTAAATGACTAGGACTAATGTTTGCTAGAAATGTATGTGGAAGTCCCAGCTTCCTGTTTGTGATGGGTTTGGGTCTGTGGTAGAAATGGATACACCGTTGACATAATACTTCAGTGGAAAATACTGCCCCTTGTCAGAACTACATTTGTTCTAATATCTATGCTGCTCTCCCAGAATTACATTTAACTTATGTCCATACTCCAACTTCTCGTGGCTACTATGTATTCTGACTAAATGACTAAAAATAACGCAACTACCGAACTAAAATCAGATGTGAATTACATAAGCAACTGACGTTCCATACCTCTAGAGGTAATTCAACCATGACCTTGGGGTACCGACTTACATTAATAATCAAAATTCCTTGGTCCCTGGTTCGTAACCCACCACCTCTTAAATTTCGATTAATAATCAGCACTGACGACCGAAGACTTAAAGCACAAGGAGTCACTCATTCTGCAAACGGCCTTGTCATAGAGGGTGGAGGAGCGGACGCAGTTTCGGGCCCCTCTCTTGTCCTTGGGGCAGGAAACTGCCACTAAAGATGGAAGAATCAGCAATAATCAAGAGCATAAGATTGCAGAAGGCAATGGAAACCATTGCATTAAAGACACATAACATGTATTCACATGGCATGCTGCAAGTAATTGAAAAAGTTTCTTGATCATCTCTCCATTGGTAAAAGATTCCGGAATAGTCCTCCATCCGTATCTCCAGGAGGGGAGTGCCAGTGGGTAGGTGACCATAGAAAGAGATAGAATAACCAACGAAAGGATAACTTTCCACGAGTCGGGTCGTGGAATGTCAGAAGCCTGAACGTGGTAGGGAAGGTAGAAAATTTGGAAAGGGATATGCAAAGGCTCAGTCCAGAAATACTGGGGGTTAGTGAAGTGAAATGGAAAGAAGACAAGGATTTCTGGTCAGAGCTGTATAGGATAATATCAGCTGGAGCAGAGAATAGTATAACCGAAGTAGGACTCATAATGAATAGGAAGATAGGGCAGAGAGTGTGTTACTGTGAACAGTTCAGTGATAGGGTTGTTCTTATCAGAATCGACAGCGAACCAACACCGACAACGGTCGTTCAGGTAGACGAACACCGACGTCGAAGGCCGACGTGGAAGAAGTAGAGAAAGTGTATGAGGATACTGAAAAGGGAGATGAAAATTTAATAGTTTCGGGAATGCACTTGTAGGGGGAGGAGTAGATGAAAAGGTAACAGAAGAATATGGGCTTGGGACAAGGAATGAGAGAAGAGAAAGACTAATGGAGTTTCGTAATAATTTTCAGCTAGTAATAGCGAATATTCTGTTCAAGAATCACAAGAGGGGGAGGTATGCTTGGAAAAGGCCGGGTCACACGTGTAGATTTCAATTAGATCAGAGATTCCGAGGTCAGATACTGGATTGTAAGGTGTACCCAAGAGCCAATATAGACTCAGATCACAATGTAGTAGCTATGAAGACTAGACTGAAGTCTAAGAAATTTGTCAGGAAGAATCAATATGCAAAGAAGTGCGATACGGAAGTACTAAGGAATGACGAGACACGCTTGAAGTTCTGTGAGGCTATAAATACAGCAGTTCGGAATAGCTCCGCAGGCAGTATAGTTGAAGAGAAATGGACATCTCTAAAAACGGCAATCACTGAAGTTGGAAAGGAAAACATAGGTACAAACAAGGTAACTGCGAAGAAACCATGGGAAACAGAAGAAATACTTGAGCTGATCTACGAAAGAAGAAAGTACAAAAATGTTCAGGGGAATTCGGGAATACAGAAATACAAATCACTGAGGAACGAAATACATAGGAAGTACAGTGAAGCTAAGACGAAATGGCTGGATGAGAAATGTGAAGAAACCGAAAAAGTAGTTACTGTCGGAAGGACTGACTCAGCATATAGGAAAGTGAAAATGACGTCCGGAGAAATTAAATGCAAAACTGGCAACATTAATACTGCAATGGGAATTCGACTGTTAAATGCAGAGGAGAGAGCGGATTGGTGGAAAGAGTACACTGAAGGCCGCTGTGATGGTGAAGATTGGTGTCATGTGATAGAAGAGTCGATATAGAAGAGATAAAGTATGCAGTAATAAATTCAGAATTTAAAAGAGCTTTGTGGGACTTACGATCAAATAAGCCAGAAGGGATAGATAATATTCCAACAGAAATTTTAAAATCTTTCGGGAAAGTGGCAAAAAAACGACTATTCACATGTAGCATTTATGAGCCTGGCGACATACCATATGACTTTCGGAAAAATATCATCCACACAATTCCGAATACTGCAAGAGCTGACAATTGCGACAATTATCGCAGTCAGCTTAAGAGCTCATGCATCCTAGTTGCTGACAAGAATAATACACAGAAGACTGGAAAAGAAAACTGATGATGTGTTAGATGACGATCAGTTTCGCTTTAGGAAAAGTAAAGGCATCAGAGAGATATTTCTGACGTTGCGGTTGATAATGTAAACAAGACTAAAGAAAATCAAAATATGTTCACAGGATTTGTCGACCTGGGAAAAGCATTCGACACTGTGAAATGGTGCAAGATCTTCGAAATGCTGAGAAAAATTGAGGTAAGCAATTGGGAGAGCCGGGTAATGTATAATATGAACAAGAACCAAGGGAATAATAAGAGTTGTCGACCAAGAACGAAGTGCCCGGATTAAAAAGGGTGTAAGACGGGGATGTAGTTTTCGTCCCTACTGTTCAGTCTGCACATCAAAAAAGCAATGATGGAAATAAAAGAAAGTTTCAGGAGTGGAATTAAAATTCGAGGCTAAAGGATATCAATGATTCGTTTCGCTGATGGCACTGCTATCATGAGTGAAAGTAAAAAATTACGTGATCTGCTGAATGGAATGCACTGTCTACTGATTGCGGAATATTGACTGAGAGTAAATCGAAGAAAGACGACAGTGATGAGAAACAGCAGAAATGAAAACAACGAGAAATTTAACATCAGAATTGATGGTCACGCAGTAGATGAAGTTAAGGAATTCTGCTACCTAGGCAGCAAAATAACTTACGTTGGACGGAGCAAGAAGGACATCAAAAGCAAACTAGCACTGGCAAAACAGGCGTTCCCAGCCAAAACAAATCTACTAGTATCAAACATAGGCCTTAATCTGAGAAAGAAATGTACGTTTGGAACACAGCATTGTATGGTAGTGCAGCATGGACTGTGGGAAAACTGGAACAGAAGAAAATAGTAGCATGTTGAAAATTAGGTGGACTGATAAGATAAGGAATGATGAGGTTCTGCGCAGACTCGGAGAGGAAAGGAATATGTGGAAAACACTGACAAGTAGACGAGACAGAATGATAAGACATCTATTAATACATCAGGGAATGACTTCTATGGTACTAGAGGGTGCTGTAGATGTCAAAAACTGTAGACGAAGACAGAAACTGGAATAAATCCAGCAGGTAATTGAGGACGTAGGTTGCAAGTGCTACGCTGAGATGGAGAGGTTGGCACAGAAGACGAATTCGTTGCGGACCGCATCAAACCTATCGGAAGACTGACTCAAATAAAAAAAAAAACCTCTAGAAGCCTGTCAAGGCCTTGTGTTACGTGGAATCGCCATTATATTTGGTGATTTCGGTACAACATAGTCAATTTTAGGATACAACTGACCAATTTCGACGTACTGTTCAGTGGTATCACTATTAGATTTGCTGGTTTAGACCCTGAATTGTTTAATTGTATTCCTATCGTCATTTTTTAGTTTCATAGCTGTAGTGATTCTGTGTTAGTGACAGGATGTGCTACATTCTCGCGTTGTCATGTCGGCAGAAAGAGGTGTCATTAGAATCTTACTCTCTCGTGAAACAGTCCTGAACATTTTATGTACCGTACGCAGCTGCCATGTAAAGTCGCCAAAACGTACCTTACAATCGTATAGATGTCCCACATGCCGTAGAAACGATTATAATTATGAAATCCTTTCGTAACGAAGTGGAATAGTCTGTTGATTTCTAAAAGTACAACTCTTATTAGAAAATACTATGTGCTACAGTGTGAATTTTACGTTTTGTGTGTCAAATTCTTGATGCATCGATGCCATTAGCAACATTCTTGTCTTGTGTAACACAGAGAGGCGCAGTTGTGTACCAGCATCTCATTCAGCAGTCACATTTATTTTAGAACAACTTACAGTAAATGGTCCCATATTTTCGGATTTCAGTACAAATAATAAAGCGCTCGGACTGCCTGTCTTAGCCATCAAATTACGATGCTTCAGCGAGCGGACGTCTAGTGTATACGTCTGATTTTGTTATGGTCGTTACGTGATGTGCGCGTTCATTGCTGTATTCGTTCCGCAGTCCGTCGCAAATGTATATTCTCTAATGTTTCTCACAAGGGAACCTCCCCATCGCACCCCCCTCAGATTTAGTTATAAGTTGGCACAGTGGATAGGCCTTGAAAAACTGAACACAGATCAATTGAGGAAACAGGAAGAAGTTTTGTGGAACTATGAAAAAATAAGCAAAATATACAAACTGAGTAGTCCACGCGCACGATAGGCAACGTCAAGGATAATGTAAGCATAGGAGCGCCGTGGTCCCGTGGTTAGCGTGAGCAGCTGCGGAACGAGAGGTCCTTGGTTCAGGTCTTCCCTGGAGTGAAAAGTTTACTTTCTTTATTTTCGCAAAGTTATGATCTGTCCGTTCGTTCATTGATGTCTCTTTTCACTGTAATAAGTTTAGTGTCTGTGTTTTGCAACCGCACCGCAAAACCGTGCGATTAGTAGACGAAAGGACGTGCCTCTTCAATGGGAACCGAAAACATTTGATCGCAAGGTCATAGGTCAACCGATTCCTCCACAGGGAAACACGTCTGATATATTCTACACGACACTGGTGACGGCATGTGCGTCACATGACAGGAATATGTTGTCGACCCACTTGTACACTCGGCGAATGGGTAAAAAGATTCTTCTACCCTGCCCGATTTAGGTTTTCTTGTGGGTGTGATAATCACTCCCAAAAGAGTGATGAATACATAAGAGTTTGTGACATAAAGTGTAAATAAAAAGTTAAACTTTTCCCTCGAGGGAAGACTTGAACCAAACACCTCTCGTTCCGCATCTGCTCACGCTAACCACGGGACCACGGCGACCTTGAGCTCACCCTCTCCTTGATGTTGCATATCTTGCACATGGACTACTCAGTTTGTATATTTTGCTCATTTTTTCATAGTTCCACACAACTACTTCCTGTTTTCTCGATTGATCTGTGTTCAGTTTTCATGGCCTATCCACTGTGCCAACTTATAATTAAATCTGAGGGAGGTGCGATGGGGAGGTTCCCTTGTCAGTAACGTCTTGAGAAAAGAACACCTGCATGCCTCCAAATTGTTTCGTCGTCTTCCTTAAATGACGTGAAGTGTGGTGTATCTCTCAGCAGTCAGCACAAAGATAGATTAATAGAGGAAGAGACAGACAAGATCCAACATGGAGTGGCCCGTGATCGGTAGAGAGATGATAAACAACAAACTCCAGTGGCAGTCACTACAAGAGAGGTGATGTGCATCGTGGAGAGATTTATTACGGAAAAATCCCTGGACAATATGAACTTCTTTGTTCACATTTATGGCTGGAGGAAGAATTAGATGATTCAGACGAAAATTGAAAATTAAGCTGGATGTTATTACAACTGTTGTTGTTCTTGTGGTCTTCAGTCGAAACACTAGATTGATGCAGATGTCCACGCTATTCTACCCTATGCAAGCCTCTTCAGCTCTGAACAACTGCTACAATTTAACATCGTTCTGAACTTGCTTACGGGTTTCTCTTGGTCTCCATCTACGATTTCTACTACAGGACTTCACTCCAACACTAAATTTGTGATCCCTTGACGACGTAGAATGTATCCTATCAACCGATCTCCGGTCTCTTCTTCTAGTCGTGTTGTGCCACAAATTTCCTTCCTCCCTAATTGTATTCAGTACCTCCTTATCAGTTAAGTGAAATACCCACCTGATATTCAGCATTCTACTGAAGCAATATGTTTCAATAGCTTCTATTCTCTTCTTGACCAAATTATTTATCGTCCATGTTGCAGTTCCATATATGGCTAGAATTCATACAAATACTTTCAGAAAAGACTTTATGAACCTTAAATCTATACTTGACAATAACAAACTTCTCTTCTTCAGAAACGCTTTTCCTACCATTTTATATAGCTATTTCGGCCATCATCAGTTATTTTGCTACCAAAGAAGCAAAACTCATCAACTTTTTTGAGCCTCTCGTATCATAATCTAATTCTCTCAGAATCACCTGATTTCATTAGACTACATTCAATTATCCACGTTTTTCCTTTGTTGATGTTCACCTCATACACTTGTTTCAAGACACTGTCCATTTCATTCAACTGCTCTTTCAAGTCCTTTGCGTCTTTGATAGAATTACAATGTAATACAATGTAATCGTCAAAGTTGAAAGCTTTTATTTCATCTCCCTGGACTTTAATTCCTACACCAAATTTTTCTTTTGTTTCCTTTATTGCTAACTCAGTGTACAGATTGGATAACATAAGGAATAGGTTATACCTCATCTCATAACCTTCGCAACCACTGCCTCCTTTTCACGCCGTTCGACTCTTATAACTGTTTATATACCTAGCAAATATAGTAGTAGTAGTAGTAGTAGTAGTAGTATGGTATTCTACCTTACGGCAGGTCTTCTCATAGGTTAAGCCTCTTCCACTTTTGTCTGTCCATAGCCAGTCTTTTCATTTCTGAATATTTGTCTCCTTTGATATTGTCCGGTATTTGATATCTTCTTTTTCCTCTTCCCCTTTTTCCCTCCACCATTCCTTCTATTCGTTCCTTGAATAAACAGTCCCTCCTCAAACAATGTCCAATCCAGTTCCGTTTTCTCTTTCTGATGACTTTCAGCATGTTTCTTTCTTCTCCAACTCTTCTTAATACTTCTTCATTCCTTACTCGGTCTTCCCATTTCACTTTTTCCGTTCTTCCCCATATCCACGTCCCTAGAGCCTCCAATCTTCTTTCATATTCCTTCCTCAATCTCCAGGACTCCGCACCATACAGTGCAACGCTCCAGATGTAACATTTGGCAAGTCTTTTCTTCGGATCTTTGTTTAGTGGTCCACAAAGTAATTTCTGTTTCCTCTTGAATCCTTCTTTTGCCATTGCAATTCTTTTGCAAATTTCTGTTGTGCAATACATATCAACCATTATTGCACTTCCCAAGTAATTGAAGTTATTCGTTTGCTCTATTTCGTCTCCCCCTATTTTCATACGGCATTTTCTCCCCTTTCCACCAATTACCAGGCTTTTCGCTTTCTTTTGTTAATCTTCGTTCCATATTCTTCTAATTTTGTGTTTAGATCATCTAACATTTTTTTTCATCTCTCTTGCACTCTCTGCCCTCAGAGCCATGTCGTCTGCAGATCTTATACATTCTACTCTCCGACTACCTATATATACTCCTCTCCTTCCATCAAAACTTTCATTAATGATTTCCTCCAGATAGATATTGAACAGTGTTGTGATAAACAACAACCTTGTCTTACACCTCTTCCCAGTTCAATTTCTTCACTCATCACACCTCTTATTCTTACTCTTGCTCTCTGGTTCAAACATAAATGTCTAATTAGCCGTCTATCCCTCCAGTCAGCTCCATGTTTCCTTAGGATTTCCATCAGTTTGTCCCAACTGACACAGTCAAAAGTCTTTTCAAGATCAATGAACGCAACATACACCTTCCTTTTCTTCTCCACGTACCTCTCACCTATCACTCTCAGTAGACTAATGGTATCTCTAGTTCCCACTCCTCGCCTGAAATCAAGTTGTTCATCTCCTTTTACGCAATTCAGCTTTCCATAGAGCCTTCTGTTGAGCGTCCTCAGCAAGACTTTGGCTGCATGCGATATCAGGCTCACTTCTATGTTCCTCACAGTTTTTGCTGGTCTTTTTTCTTTTCTATCGGTATTAAGATACTTTCTGTAAAGTCCTTTGCCCATTTTCCTGTCATGTATATTTAATTACACAATTCAATCACCTCACTTTTCCCTTCTTTCTCCACTGGCTTTAACAGTTCGGCAGGAATCGCATCAATTCCGATTGCCTTTCCATTTTTTCATCCTTCATAGATTCTTCAATCTCACTGGTTAGTATTACATTTCCTTCTTCATCATCTGCAACTTTATCTTCTTCTTCTATCCCAAAGTCTTCTTCACTTGGTCGACTGTCTGCAGTGTATAGCCATTCTATATATTCTTCCCAACTTCTCATTATTTCTTGGGGTTCACTCACCATTTGACCACCTGCTGCCTCTACTTCCTTTAGTCCATTGTTGTTTCTCTTTCCCCTGAATGTCAAATCCATTGCTCCTTTGTACATCAAATCATATTTTCCTTCTTTCTCTAATTTCTCTATCTTGTCACGCTTTTCTGTCAGCCATTTCTCCTTTGTTTTTCCTGTCTCCCTTCCTGATTCATTGTTTCACCTTCTGTAGTTGCGCTTCCCTTCTTCTGTGTTTACAGTTTTCTATTTCCTGCTATCATCCATCTTGGTTATCATATCTGGTGTTAACCATTCTTTCTTTACATTTCTCCTCTCCTTGACTCCAAGCGTTACCTTAGCTGCCTATTTGATCTCATTTTTAAAATGATCCCATCTTCCTTCTCTGCATTCCGTTTCCTGTCCTTGCTTCATGATTTCTCAATATGCATTCTTTAATTTTTCACAATCGCCTTTGTGTTTCAGTTACTCAAAGTTAATGTGCTCTCGCCGCGTAGGATTAGCCGAGCGGTCTAGGGCGCTGCAGTCATGGACTGTGCGGCTGGTCCCGGGGGAGGTTAGAGTCCTCCTTCGGGCATGGGTGTGTGTGTTTGTCCTTAGAATAATTTAGGTTAAGTAGTGTGTAGGCTTAGGGACTGATGACCTTAGCAGCCAATTCCCATAGGATTTCACACACATTTGAATTAATGTGCTCTCTCTTCTGTCCCTTCCAGGTTCTTTTCAATTCAAGTAGAACCTCAGCAACTACTAATACATGATCTGAATAAATAACTGCCCCTGGATAACTTTTGACACTGTTTAGGCAATTTCGGTATATTTTTTGTATCATTATGCATTAAATTTCATACCTTTCGTTGTCAAATCGAAATATCCAAGTATACTGTCGTCTTTTGTGGTTATCAAATAGAGTATTCCCAACTACTATGAAATTTTCATTGCAGAATTCCAACAATCTTTACCCTCTCTTATTTCTTTCTCCCAGTCCAAATTTTCCTAGCGCTTTTCCTTCTGGTCCTTCACCAACCACTGCACTCCAATCACCCATTATGACAATATATGTATTTGTTTTCTCTCTCTCTGCTAAGTTTTCTATTTTCTTATAACATTCTTCTACCCCTTCATCTGAATGATTACTTGTTGGCATATAGACCTGGATGATAACTAAGTCCTTCTTTTTTCCATTTCAGTCTCATTGTCATCATTATTCTTCCACTAACCTATTCAACCTTGGTGACCTTGTCCTTCAGTCTTTTACCTATCAACATTCCAACCCCATACATTCCATTTTTATCTTCACCTGAATAGTACAATCGGAAGTCGGCACTTTCTAGTTCTCCACAACCACCCCATCTCACCTCACACATTCCGAGTACGTCCAATTTGTCTCCTGCCATTTCATATTTGGTGTTTTCTAATTTCCCTTCCTGGAGAACGGTTAAAACATACCAAGTTCCAATCCTCAATAAGTCTTCTTTCTTCTTCTACTTCCTTCCTTTTCCATTTGCCTTAATCTCTGGAGTCCTCGTTGTATTCCCTTCGCTGAGATTCGACTGAGGGGAAGCTTTACCTCTGGAATATTGTACGAAGAGGTCCACCCCATGAACGTCTAGGAAAGAAATTCCAGTGGTGGTTTCCCGTTGCCACTGTCCTCCACATTCTGTCGGTTCGCAGACCCAATTTCCCGCTGCTGTTGGTTACCCAACCTTCCACTGGGTTGCTCAGCTTAACAGGGGCACCACGTGTAGGTAGGACTGTGGAGAACTGAGGTGAGAGAGGCTACGAGAACTCTCTTGTTGAGTTCTCGTATTCGCATCTCACCCCCATTTTTAGCCAGAGTCGCAAGGTTGTAGCAGCGACTCCCCCAGGTCATCTCCCAGGCCCATCAAATATGAAGAAAGTGTTATTTCTGTGCTTAAATGTGAGACGTGTGGGCTCTATCGTTTCTGTTTTCGATTGGAGTCGTGCTCTTTGGTTTCCGACGGAAGGAGTGTTGTGCTAAATACAGGCTGTTAGTGAGAGAACATGGAGTGCTTCTCTGTATGGCCAGGCAATTGGATTTGCCATTTTTTTGGCCGTAGTGTGGTGTGCCCGAACTCGTGGTGGTTCTGGCGTAGCGCCTTCTTGAGCATCATGGAAGGTAGATTGGTTCCGCCTTCACCTTCATCAAAAATGGTTCAAATGGCTCTAAGCACTAAGGGACTTAACAAAAATGGTTCAAATGGTTCAAATGGCTCTGAGCACTATGGGACTCAACTGCTGAGGTCATAAGTCCCCCAGAACTTAGAACTAGTTAAACCTAACTAACCTAAGGACATCACAAACATCCATGCCCAAGGTAGGATTCGAACCTGCGACCGTAGCGGTCTTGCGGTTCCAGACTGCAGCGCCTTTAACCGCACGGCCACTTCGGCCGGCAAGGGACTTAACATCTGAGGTCATCAGTCCCCTATACTTAGAATTACTTAAACCTAACTAACCTAAGGACATTGCACACATCCATACCCGAGGCAGTATTCGAACCTGCGACCGTAGCAGCAGCGCGGTCCCGGACTGAAGCGCCTAGAGCCGCTCGGCCACAGCGGCCGGCGCCTTCGTCAATGATTTACTTCCTGGCTAGTTGGAAAGTCAAGTGTATTGGGAAGTGGTTGGGTTGTATGTGAGTAATCCATCACTGTGTGCCTTGCAGTTGCTTCCGCTTTTACTGGTGGCGCTGTTCCTTGTGCGATATGGAGAGTGCCTTTCCAGCTGTTACATGAGATTTGAGCCTCAGTACATTGTATGTTACCTGCAGTTTTTTAAAAAGGAAACCTGATTTCCTTGTGAATGTTATTTAAGCTGCTGTTGAGGTGGTGTAAACTTGATCTTGGTAAGAAAATAGCTCCTTCTGTGATACTGAGAGTCAACTGTGTGCTACCATTTTCCATTTTTCTCATATGAAAACCCTAGTGTGTCTTAGTTGTCTTCATTCGAGAGCCACTAAGAATGGTAGCGTGCTGGGACACCATCAGACTGCAGCATCTGACACCATGGCACGTGTTTGTTTGTACCTGGCGGTGTAATGGATGAAGGAAAGCAGCTTGAAAACTATAAGCAGTTTTCGTATTAAAAGTAGCCCAGTTCTATGTGCCTTTGGATATTTAAATGCTTTCGGTGTTTGAGCTCCTCTGAACGGTAACGCTAGTTCATAACACTAATATTATTAGAGGTGTTTCTTTTGAGTACCTTCCTTCTGATTAGCAAGCCCTCATAGGGTGCACAGTTATCGATTATATGAAATCGCTCTCATTGGTTTTTTGTGTCGCTAAGGTAACAAATTTTTAAACTGCGCTACTGTTTTGCATATTATCTGCTGATAAGGATCGTTAACAGCTGATGCAAGGTGCAGCCTGTGCTTAGACCAACACTAATTCAGACGGTTTATCTAAATTTGGCCGTAAAGGTTGTTAATGAACTACTGTCAGAGTAATGATCAACGTTAAGGAGTAAATTTTAAAGCTGTTTCATTTCCGATATTTGTAGTAACTGACTTTCTCGAAACCTGCCCATTCTACTATTTCGTATCGAGTCTGGCACTGAATAGTGACTATATCTGAAGTAATAGTCTTTTGTCTGTACTATAGGTGCGCCTTGGCATACATTTGTCGTTTGGAAGATTGATAAAGGTTATACTGTTGCTGTGGTTTGACCTATCTCATCACTGGACTTTGTTTTGCAGTCATGGCTGGCGTTCAGTGTTACCGACCAGTTTCGACCAGCGCCTTGATGTTTGGGCACAGGCAGTGTTAGTCTTCATTTCTGGCAGCTTGGCCTGCGTGTATTCTGCAAACCAGTATTTTTTGGCCCCCGTGTTGTCGCGACCAAAGAAGGAGTTAAGTGTTTTTCTAATTTTACCACTTTTGTAATTTTACGACTGTTTCTGTGGTATTTGTTTAAATATTAAAGTTGGCTTTTCTTCACGGATTAGTATGTTGATTGTTTAATACTATTAATTTATTTCACTGCGGCTTTATCCTGGGAGCTGTTAGAGTTTTATATAATTTCAAATTGTTATAAATTTGAGGCCATCTGTCGTGTACGTCGACAGTTAAATGGCTGCTCATGTAATTTCGAACTGCTGTAATTTGAGTCCACTCACTGCGTTCTTGCACGGTAAAGTAAAAACGAAAATTTCTAATTTTATGGTCCTAATGGTTAGCGTCAATTCTTTTAAATTCTGAGTGTGTAATGGAGGCGTTGTTTCTTTTATTGATGAATGATATTAATTTACCCTACGCCCAGCCCTTCCATTCGACAGCACTTTCTGGCGTCGACTTAGGCGCAATTATCAGGCTCCAAATGTATGTGCAAAAGAAATAAATTTAAGTACCAGGATGTTTGTTTCCTTATTCACCAGACTGCCAAAAAATCTAAAAACTCTCCTGTTTACGATGATATACGAGCAGCTTTTGGATGGTGTCGTTGCAAAGTAGTCGAACGTCAGTTCCTAGAGTTAAGTGCAAGAGGACTGTACGTTCACGTTCGTCTCTGCGAAATATGATGTTACGGTCGAAGTACAATTTCTCCTATATGAGGAGAACAATGTTCATGACAATGAGAGGTATCATTTGAAACACTATAGAGGATTTCGACGAATTCTGAAAACCGTATTACTGCGGAATAAATCTGTGTGTGTCTGTGCGTTAAAAACGAGGTGGGAACCCTAGCTGTAACATCTGAGATTGTATGTCAAGTACTGTAGATCATGCACTACAAAAGTCTTCTTTATGTACACAAGAGATCGAGGAATATTACAATGATTTATAGACGCACTCAGAAAGGAAGTACACAGTCAAAATAATCAGAATTTGTGACGAGGGGGATGTCATCATGTATTTGTACCTTAACAGAAACCACATACATCACTCTCCAGCAACTGTCTCCTACCTCGTAGTGGCAAAAGTGGCAGAGATGTGGCAGAATTCCCTTATATTGATCAGTTACCTGTCACTGTGTGTGTTATTAATATATGAAAAGTCTTTATGAGCTGGGGGTTACATGTTTAACTAGTACGTAAACTTAACTCTGTCCTCTTCATAGGCATGTTGTCGCAGACGTGAATAGAGAACTATTTTATGTCGTTATCGAGCGAATGTTGACTTCCGATATCCATCGAGAGCTGTACACAGTGCTAGTCCTAAGCTGAGGTTTTTTAGGCTACGTAGTAGTTTGAAGTGCTCTGATGTACACTCGCCAGTCGATATGCAGCGAGGGAAGTAAAACGGAACATGTAACACGTCAGCCTCAGTTGCAAATAGAAACCAATCTTTATCCAGGTCTCAGCAAAAATAATTTGGCCTTCTTCAGAAGCCAGTGACACTAAACTATTGCATGCCATAGTTTGGCCATGTCAAGTACAAAGCTGTAGCACCGTGTTAATCACTCATAAACCAACATTACTTGTGCTGAAGAGAAACAATAGGCCCCACTGCGCGGACGATGTCTGTAGACCGCGAGAGCTGCGCCGGAACTCTGGCGCCTGTTGTTTCTCTTCAGCCCAACTAATGTAGGTTTATGGGTTGGGTTGTTTGGGGAAGGGGACCAGACAGCGAGGTCATCGGTCTCATCGGATTAGGGAAGGATGGGGAAGGAAGTCGGCCGTGCCCTTTCAAAGGAACCATCCCGGCATTCGCCTGGAGCGATTTAGTGAAATACGGAAAACCTAAATCATGATGGCCAGACGTGGGATTGAACCGTCGTCCTCCCGAATGCGAGTCCAGTGTCTAACCACTGCGCCACCTCGCTCGGTAATGTAGGTTTATGACTGGTTACTACGGTGCTACAGTTTTATACTTGACATGGCCAAACTATGGCATGCAATAGTTTAGTGCCACTCGCTTCTGAAGAAGGCGCAATTATTTAGGCTGAAACCTGGGTAAAGACTGGTTTCTATTTGCAACTGAGGCTCACGTGTTACATGTTCAATTATCACAGTTGCTGACAGGGCTGCACAATGTTAAAAATTCTTGAAGTCAAACGGCGTTCAGAATAAAGACAGTTCGACTGTAATAATTTTATCAGTAAATTGTCCAAGTATTCGTGATTAAGTTCCAGAATTTGCTGCCCTCCAGGAATGTCCTAGGGCTCAAATTATTCTTGGGACCGAGAGCTGGCTGAAAATCGAAGTGGAAAGCTCCAACATATTGAGCGAGTCGGAAAGACAGATTAGAAACCATAAGAGAAGGAGTGTTCACCCCAGTTGACAAAAATATTGTCTCTATTGAGGTCGAAGTGTGTGTGACAGTGAAGTCATCTGGTCGCGTGTAACAGGTATAGGTGAAACCAAGTTAATTGTTCAATGTAACTCCGTCTTCTGGTGGAATATGGGACTACGGCTGTTGAATGTTCAATAAAAACAATACAAATCGCCGTTATGTAGGTTTATTTCTAGGCAACCATTTTCTACTTTACACTACGTCATCTTCAGGCCAAAACTGCTCCAATCCAGTAACCGTGTTACAAATAGAGCAGTACCTTTAACTGGTCTTGAAATAGCTATTACTGTTGTCCAACGAGCACGTATGACCGTAATAGCTATTACGAGACCAGTTAAAGGCACTGCTACATTTTAAACACGAAGGTTACTGGATTGGAGCAGTTTTGGCCTGAAGACGACGTAGTGTAACGTCGAAACTGGTTGCCTAGAAATAAACCTACATAACGGCGATTGGTAATGTTTTTACTGAAGTTAATTGTTGGATGATTTTACCAGCCACACGAGTCTGTTGTGACAGTTCTAGAATCATGCAAATAGCGCGTAAATACCCAGATCATGCAAGGTACTTGTTGGAGGCGACTTCAACCTACCGAGAGGAGACTGGGACGTCTGTGTATTCATTGGGGGGGGGGGGGGGGGGGTACAGGCAGACAGTCATACGAAATACTTTTAAACGCGTTTTCTGAAAACCGTCTTGTGCAGCCCACAAGCAGTGGAAATATTTTGGACGTTATAGCTATAAAGTACAGAAGCGGGGATTAGCGATCACGATGTCATTAAAGAAACTATGATCACGAAAGTTAACAAATCAATGAAGAAGGCTAGGAGAGCGATTCTGCTAGAGAGATCAGATAGCTATTGTAAGAATCTCACTTAGGCAGTGACCTGGTATCACTTGTTTCCAGTAAGATGGATGCAGAGGAATTATGGACAAAGTTTAAGCAGACTGTAGATAGTGACCTGGAGAGTTGTGTGCCTAGTAAGTGGATAAATGATGGAAAAAAATCAACGGTGGTTAATATCGAAATTCGAAGGATGCTGACGAAGCAGAGGCTGTTTCACTCTCGCTTCAAAAGGGGAAGCACAAATGACGACAAGCGTAAGTTAGTAGAGACTCGTGCATCTGTGAATAGATCTATGCCGGAGGCACCCTAGTAAAAGATCTGGCACAGAACCAGAGAAAATTTTGGTCTTACGTAAAATCACTAAGCGGGTCTAAGACTTCCATTCAGTATCTTTTTTACCAGTATAGTGTTGCAGTTGAAGACAGCAAAACGAATGCCGAAGTTCTAAATTTCACGTTCAAGCTATCGTTCACACTGGAGAATCATAGAAGCATACCGTCATTTGACCATCGGATAGACTCTCGTAAAGAGGATATAGCAATAAGCAGCACTGGTGCGTAAAAACAATTGAAAGAAAAATTCACTACTTCTGGACGGAATCCCAGTTCGATTTTACAAAGCGTACTCTACAGCATTTGCCCCATACGTAGCTTGCATGCACCTATCGTGAATCTATCGCCCAACACAAAGTCCCCAGGGACTTGAAAAAAGCGCTGGGCAAAAGAAGGGACGACCTACAAAATTACAGACCAATATCCCTAACTTCTGTTTGCAGCAAAATCCTCGAACATATTCTCAGATCGAATGCAATAAACTTTCTTGAGACTGCGAAGCTTATGTCCACAAATCAGTGTCGTTTTAGAAAGTATCACTCGTGTGAATCTGAGCTTCACCTTTTCTCACATAATATACTGCGAAAAAGGGCAACAGGCAGATGCCGTATTTCTAGATTTCCGGCAGGCGTTTGGCGCGGTGCCCCATTGCAGGTTGTGAACGAAGGTACGAGCATGCGGAATAAGTTCGCTGGTATGTTAGTGACTCGAAGACTTCTTAAATAATAGAGCCCAGTGTGTATTCGTCGACGGCGAGCGTTCATCGGAGTCAAGGGTGTCGTCAGGAATGCCCCAGGGAAGTGTGAGAGGACAGCTGTTTTTCTCTATATACATAACATGATTTGGCGGACAGGGTGGGCAGCTATGTGCGGTTATTTGCTGATGGTGCCATGGTGTACGGTAGGGTGTCGAAGTTGAGTGGCTGTAGGAAGGTACAAGACGTTTTGGACAAAATTTCCATTTTGTATGATGAATGGCAGCTAGCAATAAGTGTGGAAGAATGTGAGCTAATGCAGATGAGTAGAAATATCAAACCTGTAATGTTCGGGTACTGTATTACCAGTGTCTTCCTTGACAGAGTCAAGTGGTTTAAATGCTTGGGCGTAACGTGGCAAAAGCGATACGAGGTGGAACTAACACATGAGAGCTGTGTTAGTGAAAGCGAATGGTCGACTTAAGTTTATTGGAAGAATTTTAGTCAACAGTGGTTCACCTGTAAAGGAGACCGCATAAAAGACGCCGGTGCGACCTATCCTTCGGTACTGCTCGACTGTTTGGGATCTTTACCAGGCCAGATTTAAGGAAAATATCGATTCACTTCAGTGCCGGGGTGCTCGATTTGTTCCCCTTACGTTCGAACAACACGTAAGTGTTACGGAAATGCTTCGGGAACTCAAATGGGAATCTCTGGAGGAAAGGCGACGTTCTTTTCGAAAAATGTTATTGAGAAAATTTAGAGAAGCGGCATTTGGAGCTGACTGCCGAACGATTCTACTGCCACCACCATACATTGCGCGTAAGGGCCACAAAGATAAGATACGAGAAATTAGGGCTGTAGGCGCCCCGGTGGTCCCGTTCGCCTACGGTGGACTGGATGGCCGAGCGGTGACCTCTCCAGTTGTCAGGGTGCTAGGAAATGGCAGTAGAAGCGTCGGAAGCTCCAAAGAAACATTATTAATTCATAACGCCTTTATTCCTGCCGAGTACAGTGTGGCTTGGTGATATCAACGACCTTCCCGAGTCCTCGCTCACTCGTAGCGATGACACCAGCTCCGGGCCGCACAGTCTTGCTAGCGCAGCGCCGCGTGCTGTGACGTAGTGAAGGAATGTCCATACTTCGTACTTCATCCACACGTGGCTGGTGGCGCCCGACTGGCCGGTCGGCTCTGCGGTGGACAGCTAGCTGCTGCACGTGGAGGCTCTGGGTTGGAGTCCCGGCGCTGTCGGCACGAGAGGCGTTCTCGTAGTGCGGAGTGTATCCTACCCCATCTTCTTCCCTACTCCTCCTGGTGGCTCGTCCGCGGTGGACGGGCGAAACGGGCTGCAGTCCCCCAGCGTTGTTGGCTCAGCGGGTTGTGAAAGCGGATGCACAGGGCCTAGGTCCCGCACGACCTCGACGACGGCTCACCGATGTGGTCAGCATTGGCGGCGAGCGAGTCTGCCGCGATGTCTGCTAATCCTGGGTTGATCATTGACAGCGGCAGCAGAGAGGACCAGAGCTGGTACTGTCCCCTCACGTCTGCTGCTGGATGGGCCGCCCTTACTGCAACATCTCCTTAATAAAGATTAACATGTCGATCACCGAGCTGAGCGCTACGCAGCGTCCCAGTACACATCTAACTGCAAGTCTAACTGCGAGTGCCTTATTGCTGTCAAAGCTGGCGTAGCCGCGAGGGATTAGCCGAGCGGTCTAAGGCGCTGCAGTCATGGACTGCGCGGCTGTTCCTGGCGGAGGTTCGAGTCCTCCCTCGGGCATGGGTGTGTGTGTTTGTCCTTAGGATGATTTAGGTTAAGTAGCGTGTAAGCTTAGGGACTGATGACCGTAGCAGTTAAGTCCCGTAAGATTTAACACACAAAGCTGGCGTATTTAAAGGAAACACGAGCGACGTCCTGACGTCATGCTCGTTTGTAGTGACTGCATTCGTTCCACTTATACTGCTGATTCATCTGTCATACTCGCCCCTTAGGTGTTCTTGCGACAAAGTTACGTGTTGTTACGGCAGACTTAGACGAAGTTGTGAAATGCAGTTCAGCTGACGTCTAACACAAACCCGCGTGCTAAGCAATTCTCTCTCGCCTGTTGTGTGTAACCAGGCCATTGCCCCTGCGTGACGACACATTCCGATACATGCGCAACCCTCCTACCTCTTGGCTAACTTACTGCCTCTGGCTCTCGGCATAGGCAACGAAACTTTAACAATTTTCCACGTTTCCAACTTTTTACTATTCCGAAACACTACAGGGCTCATACGGAGTCGTTTATCCCTCGCTCTATGTGCGAGTGGAATAGGAAAGGAAAAGGCCGGTGGTGGTACAGGGTGTCCTCCGCTATACATTGTGGAGTATCTGTGTAGACGTAGATGTAGAAAAATGATATCAAAGTTAGCACAGAAGTGATGAGCTTTATTTGCTCGACAAAACAGAACTGTAAATCTGCCAACACAATAGGGAAAGAACATTGCAAAACACCTGTGGCACGCCCTGGTGCCTCTGCATTGTGCTAGCACCTAGTGGACGGAATTTAAACGAAGCTCTGACTATGCGTACCTAGTGAAAGCTGTAGAACACTGTGCTACACCACGAAAGCCCGTGCTGTATCAAGTAGGAGTGGTCTGCTGCCGTGTGTCCATATGGTGGCGCTTGTGGTCCCTTGCTGCATATGGCTGCGAGCAGGCAACCCTGAATATGTAATCTCTTCTGATAACGGGGCACTCCTTTGGTGTAATGGTCTTAGCCTAGGCTCATGTGTCTAACTTACTTTCAGAAGTACCTACACATACTCCAGACATATTTAGGATGCTCGACTACAGATGCATTGCGGTGTCCGATACCAATGTAGCTCTTCCATTAAAGAATATTTTCTGGTCTCTGCCATTCTACTTTATCTTCCTTACTTCGATCATCATATGTATTCTTGGTTTCTAGACTGAACCATTTTCCTCCTCCACTACCAGATCGTTTCCAGTTTCAATGTGAAGAATGTCCTTTCTACCAATCTTCGCCAACTTCATCTTTGCTCTGTTTACCATTGAACGTGTATTCAGTGCTAATCGTATTATCACTTATCTTCTGTCATGGTACGTTGTCTGCCAATCTATCCATCGATGATTTCTATTCCTGTTCCAAACTTTGCTTCCACTGTCTTAAATCCGGCATCGGAAAAGACAATCTACTGAAACTATTACGTGACAAGCGTACCTGGCACGAAGTGCTTGAATGTGCCAAGACTGCTGAAATAATGACGACTACCGGCAGTTCAGGCTGGTGCTAGTTTCAGGAGATGAATGGAAAGTTTTGCGATGGCGGACAATGGTGATGACCCAGGTCACATCCGCTGGATGACACTCTAGTCGCCAAAAACATGAAGATCAGTGTGATCATTTATCAGCATGAAGGAGACCACGTTCCCAAGGACAGACACTGAATGCCGGGGATGCTCCAGTGCGCCGGACACAGAATCATGGACTGTGACTGGTGAATTATCCTTTATCAAGTGCTGATAAAACAGTAACAGAACTATGACCAATACTACCTATTCCGAGAACTACCTAACTAAAATTCTCTGGCAAATAAAAGCTGCATGCCAGATCGAGACTCGAATTCGGCATCTTTCATTCTGGAAGTATATCTTTGGCAATATCATTTCTTGCAGGAGTGCTTGTCCTGCAAGTCACACTCGAGAAATTCTGTGAAGTTTTGAGGGTAGGAAACGCGGTACTCGTGGAAATAATGCTGTGAGGAGGAGTCATGAATCGAGGTTGGGTAGCTCAATTGGCAAAGCATTTGCCCGTGAAAGGCCAAGGTTCCGATTTGAAGTATTGGTCCGGCCCATAGTTTTCATCTGCAAGGTAGTTTTATATCAGCGCACACTCCGTTGCGCACTAACTATCTTACTATCTTCTTTGTTTTTAAACATTTACTTCTCATCTCTTCCCATCACTTTTAATTTTTGTTTGTAGCTAGTTCGCAACTTGCCTTTATTAATCCCATTCTCTTTTTCCCTCTACATTTCTTTCAACTCCACACCACTTTCATTTTGTGTCCGTAAGTGGTGTAATGTGGTGCTGTATAGGTAACTGTTTATAAAGAACGAAACAAGTTAATTAATGTACTTTTTTGTAGGGCTGAGATCCTCCACGCCCACACTGGCATGGAAGCCAACACAATAGGTCTACTGCCATCTCTGCATAGGTGTTAGTGTTCACTAAGTGCGGTCTTCGTCGTAAGTGGGAATTGCGATGTTTGCGTACGTCTGGTTATGATTGACCATTAATACACGCTTATCTGGAGATAGATTGGGTCAAAATCTGAACGAAGGGTAGTGATTTGAAGTGCAGAGAGGAAAAAAAGTGAGAAGACAAGAGCCAAGGGAAAAAAAACCTGCGATCGTCTGGTCGCGCACTAAGGACAGTAGCAGTTTGCTTGCTGTCTTCAACAGGTCGTGCAGGGGCTAGGTAAGTGAACTGTGTGAATCACGCAGGAGGATACCTTTGACATTGCGATGCGTTGTCAATCGGGAGCTGCAGCCGGGTACTGGCGTTGGTTTCTCCGTCAGCATCAACATTGCTGTGACAGTTGAGTTCGTCGTCGGTTAGTGTCCGATAGGTCATATATAGTATGAATAGTGTAGGCCAGGGTAATGTAGGCGGCTTCTGGGTGCGAGTATATCGGCTTCCCTGCTGTTGGTCGGCTTTGTTGGCAGCTGCCATGTCGGGTTATATTTTACTGACGTGCTGGGGTTACCGATGTCGCTTGTGAGTGTGTGTTAGCTCACCATAGGTGGTTTCGCCCTATCTAAGAGTGCCTTTGGTCGCTTTTACTTCTTCCTATGGGTATGATCATAGCACCCCAGAGTAAGAATGAAAGGATTGTTCGAGTGTCTCGAGTTCCTGTTTAGTCGTCTGGCGAGTTTTTTTTAATACTTCCTGGAGGATATCAAGGCGGTATTCGTTGTGGAGATCTGCGGCGGGAGTGTAGCGTGGAGCGTTGCTAATGGTGCTTAGCACAGGTGGCGTAGACGTGTAGGAACTGAATATCGCCAGACGGGAGCTGTGTACGTCGTCAGTGGTCTGAGCAGTGTCATGCAGACCCTCTGTACCCTCCTACTCAGCGTACTTTCGCTGTTGAGCATAGGATAGCGTTGTGTGAACCTCAGGTGCGCTCTGTTGGCAACGTATTCTATCTGCTCCCCCTCCTGTTCAGCCAAACACCGATCTATCTAACTTCCTCTCGGAAAACCTTTGGATAGGCATGTGGTGTAACCTGTCTACAGTGTTGATATTTGGTCAGTACTTTCGGTCTGCATATGAACAGAACTTGTAGACGTTTACTTTAATACGCCATCGTTCGAACCAAAGCTCGAGTGCTGTCTATAATCGTGAATTTATGTTCGACGGTTTACAGTCTTGAACAGCTTTCTTGATGCAATAATCTACCAACAGCCGTATGTATTGTAGAAATTTATTTTATGAACTTTCTATATGCTACCAGTTTTGGCCTTACATTGATGCCAACTTCAGGCTCCAAACGTCATAGTCGTAAAATCGCTATACACAGAAGGAGCCATGTAACTGGATCCGTGTATCAAATTTAAATACAAAACTATGAGGTAAATGATAGAGTTACAAGAAGACATCAACATGTTGAGCATAAAACGTAGTGTGTTGATGTCTTCTTGTAACTCTATCATTTACCCCATTGTTTTGTATTTTAATTTGATTCACGGATCCAGTTGTATGCCTCCTTCCGTGTATAGCGATTTTACGACTATGACGTTTGGGGCCTGAAGATGGCATCAATGTAATGCCGAAACTGGTAGCATATAAGAAGTTCATAAAATAAATTTCTACGATACATACGGCTGTTGATAAATTATTGCATCAAGAAATACGTGTCAGCCGTTGTCCCACAGTCCATAATGAATCAACAAAGAATCTTTCACGTGATCGACTGTGTCATCCTTGTAGATGGCTAACGTAGTGTTTTTTGTTGCTGGGAGATCATTACTGTAGAGGTTGAACAATATGGGCCCCAGTATATTTCCCTAGGGTCCTCCAGCTTGAATATCGTGTCGTGTCGTCTGGTTGCACTGCATATCAGTGTTGAACCATCTGTTGGTGACAGGAGTGTATGAGACGCACGATCTCGTCGGGGAAGCCTACATCGCTTAGTTTGTGTATGATACCATTGTGTTTTTTCGATGTCCTGGAACACAGCACCTGTTGCTTTGTTCCTGTTCTACCCGCGTGTTATATGTTCAACTACGCGGAGGAGTTGTTGTCTTGTTGAGAGGTGATTCATAATGTCGAACTGCTCCGGCCTCGGGGTGACGTTGGCGATGCAGTGGCTAGTGATGCGTTTTATTATTACCGTTTTCGGCAGTCTTGCTGAGCGAGCAGACTGATGGGCCGGTAATCTTCTGGGAAGGAGTGGTCTTTACCTGGCGTCCTGAACATGATGATGATGATGATGATGATGATTGGTTTGTGGGGCGCTCAACTGCGTGGTTATCAGCGCCCGGCGTCCTGAACATCAGGACCTTAGCCACCTTACGAAAGCCAGGGAAGTGTTAGGTTGTAGGATGGCATTCGTTACGTCTGTAAGGTATTCTACCGCTCTGTCCGTGAACTCGTGGAGGATGCGGTTTTGAATGCCATTAGAACCAGGGAAGCTTTGGTATGCTTCATGGCAGAGTACTGTACTGAGGATTGTAGCCGTGGTATGGGAGAGGGCTGCACCTGCGTAAGCTTTTCATGCTTTCTTTTCTAGCCAACCCCGTAACAGAATATTAATATCTTTCCTTATTCAATTTTTAAATGATGGCACTCACTTCTTGCGTTCTGCAGACTTTTTCTCAAATTACAAAAAAATACTCCGCAAAATTAAGATTTTTCAAAGCGTGAAAACGTGTTCAATTTATTGAAATCCAAATGAGTTGCATATGCGAAAGTCTTGTAAATACTGT
Organism: Schistocerca serialis cubense; assembly: GCF_023864345.2. NCBI lineage: Eukaryota > Metazoa > Arthropoda > Insecta > Orthoptera > Acrididae > Schistocerca > Schistocerca serialis. Next base: position 363,073,000 of record NC_064645.1, on the reverse strand, counting down.
ATTTAATCTGTAACTGAAATAAAATTCAGCAAAAACATTATCAAAAAACGGAAACTACTGGAAGATAGCTCAAATTTCTGTCTTCAAGACAGGTGAACTTATCATGACAGAGAAGATTCTCATTTCATTTGCAAATCTCACATGCTAAGTGGCAGAAAAACCGTCATATATTTCAAGGTTCAAGATGGTGCACGACCGACGAGGAATTAATAATGTGTTCCTAATAGCTTTAATATATTATGCAGCTTTTAAATGCGTAGAGCGTGAAATATTTGCAAATGCTCTATAAATCTCAACCTTCACATCTAACAACAACAATAAAAACTGTTGTAATTGGCTTACGGGTTGTCTCTAGTGTACATTCCTTCATATATGGCTCTGAGCACTATGCGACTTAACTTCTGAGGTAATCAGTCGCCTAGAACTTAGAACTAATTAAACCTAACTAACCTAAGGACATCACACACATCCATGCCCGAGGCAGGATGCGAACCTGCGACCGTAGCGGTCGCTCGGCTCCAGACTGTAGCGCCCAGAACCACACGGCCACTTCGGCCGGCTACATTCCTTCATGTCGCTCTAAATTCACTAGCTAGACTGAAGTACCGATCATAAGATGACATGTCTGCCTATGTACACTGCCCTATAAGTACATCACTCTCCCCTAATAACAGTGTGAAACACGGTCTGCAGTTGTTTTTAAAATGCAGGTCATACGTGAAAACAGTAACCAACAAATGAATAAAATAATAAAAAACTACCTTTACCTCGTACTCAACGCCATGGATCATGAAATTTGTGGAGGTATGTACCGTCTTTGCAACTGAATGAAGGCAGTTTGTTTATTGCCATACGCGTTTCGCTTCTTTTATTTGGGAAGCACCATCAGTGGCCTGAAATACATGTTTACTTTTATATACATAGACATCAAAAAAAGTTTTTCATCGCCGCGGTTCCGAGAGTTCCGGAACCTGTACAGAAAACTGGAATGAGATCAACATAAACATCATTTATGCCCTTTTTATTGCTCATGAAAATCACACATTGCATGTTATACCACCATACAGTGAGACCTTCACAGGTGGTGGTCCAGACATATGTACACACTGATACCTCTAATACCCAGTAGCACGTCCTGTTGCACAGATCCATGCCTGTATTCGTTGAGGCATACCATCCACAAGTTTATCAAGGAACTGTTGGTCCAGACTGTCCCACTCCTCAACGGCGATTCGGCGTAGATCCCTCAGAGTGGTTGGTGGGTCACGTCGTCCATAAACAGCCCTTTTCAATCTATCCCAGGCATGTTCGATAGGGTCCATGTCTGGAGAAGGTGCTGGCCACCCCAGTCCAGCGATGTCGTTATCCTGAAGGATGTCTTCCACAAGATGTGCACGATGGGGCGCGAACTGTCGTCCATGAAGACGAATGGCTCGCCAATATGCTGCCGATATGGTTGCACTATCGGCCGGAGGATGGCACTCACGTATCGTACAGACGTTGCGGCGCCTTCCTTTACCACCAGCGACGTACCTCGGCCCCGCATAATTCTCCCACAAAACAGCACACGCTGGACAATGTGTACAAGGAATTCAGCCTGACGGTTGAAAGCATATGCGACACTCATCGGTGAAGATAATGTGATGCCAACCCTAAGCGGTCCATTCGGCATGTTGTTGGGCCCATCTGTCCTGCGCTGCATGGTGTCGTGGTTGCAAAGATGGACCTCGCCAAGGACGTCGGAAGTGAAGTTGCACATTATGCAGCCTATTGCGCACAGTTTGAGGTGTAACACGACGTCCTGTGGCTGCACGAAAAGCATTATTCAACATGGTGGCGTTGCTGTCACGATTACTCCGAGTCATAATCCGTAGGCAGCGGTCTCCCACTGCAGTAGTAGCCATTGGGTGGCCTGAGCGAGGCATGTCGTCGACGGTGTCTCTCTGTATCTCCTCCATGTCCGAACAACATCGCTTTGGTTCACTGCGAAACACCTGGATACTTCCCTTGTTTAAAGCCTTTCCTGGCACAAAGTAACAATGCGGACACGAACGAACCGCGGTACTGACTGCCTAGGCATGGTTGAACTACAGACAACGTGAGCTGTGTACCTCCTTCCTGGTGGAATGGCTGGAACTGCATGGTTGTTTACATCTTTGGGCGTGTTTAGTGACATCTCTGAAAAGTCAAAGGGACTGTGTCTGTGATACAATATCCACATTCAACCTCTATCTTCAGGAGTTCTGTGAACTGGGGTGATGCAAAACTATTTTTGATGTATGTACAATAAACGTATTCTGTGATAGATCTAATATGCTGCTATATTACATTTTGTCATGTTTTTCTCTTGCTTTTTAGGATGGAAGCAACTTTTGTAGCACAAGTTCGGTGTTGTGATTGTATCTTCGGTGTTAATTACAGTTTCCAGCGCTGTTAACACATGTCTGTGGTCCTGGAGATGTATTTGTTAGTATTCATACACCAGCTGACCTATGTCTGGCGTTCTTCTTATCCACATTTGTCACCTAGAATGTTTCACTTTCCATTTGGTGATCAACATATCTGTGTCATTGAGTGTATACTGTTGCCAACTGTTATTGTGTGTTTGTCTATCTTTTGTTTGCGTTGTGATTGATGTTTTTCATTTGTTGTGTGTGTGTGTAAATGTATTTTTTTAAATAAATATGAGTTCATGTGTGTGTGTGTGTGTGTGTGTGTGTGTGTGTGTGTGTGTGTGTGTGTGCGTGTGTGTGTGTGTGTGTGTGTGTGTGTGGTGGGGCGGGGGGGGGGGGGTTGGGAGAGGAGAGGGGAAGGAGATTTATTGATTATTTATCCTGGTTACATTTCAGTTTCTTATTGTTTTAGTGGCTAGCATGATCACGGAGTTATTTTTTTTATGGATTTGGTCGCTGAGTACGTTCTTTTCCATTGCAATGGCTCTTTGTACGTGAAAATGGTTCAAATGGCTCTGAGCACTATGGGACTTAACATCTGAGGTCATCAGTCCCCTAGAACTTAGAACTACTTAAACCTAACTAACCTAAGGACATCACACACATCCATGCCCGAGGCAGGATTCGAACCTGCGACCGTAGCGGTCGTGCGGTTCCAGACTGAAGCGCCTTTAACCGCGTGGCCACACTGGCCGGCTCTTTGGACGTGAAAGTTCTCTTGCTATGTCAGGAGCTTTTTTGTGATTATTCACTCTGATAACTGTCATGTCACATTCGGTGTTTGATGGATGTTTTATCAGGTGTTCGGCGACGGTAGAGTGGCTATTTTCATATTTCCAACTTCTTATATATTCTTTGTATCTAGTGTTAAAGTTCCTGCTTGTCATCCACAAATATATGAATTACATTCTTGCTTGGCATTGTACCTTCTCCTTGGCATTTATCTGGTTTGTCTGTGATTGGAGTGTGTTTCTTGCTCTGTCAGCTATTTATAATCCCTGTTTCCTTGGTACGTTTGCTATCTTGTGTGTTGCTTTGTGTATGTATGTAAGAGTGTACCATTTTTTCTGTTATTCACGTCATGAGTGTTATTGTTTTGTGTTTCCGTGTGTGTTGTAGGGTCAGTGGGGTTCTGTGCTCTCTGCTTGTTTTGATTTTTCTTTAGTTGTGTTTTAATTTTTTGATTGAGTTTTTGTACTATACGGGTGCTGTAACCATTGTTTGTGGCTATGAGTTGTACTGTTTGTAATTCTTTTTCATAGTTTTCTTTGCTGAATGGGATGTTATTTAGTCTGTGTAACATGTGAAGGAGGGTCGCCAATTTTTGATTTTGTGGGTCGTTGGATGAAGCATGTATAATGATATCTGTGACTGTTAGCTTTCTGAAGATGTCAAATGTGTGTTTATTGTTCTCTCCCTTTATTTTTATATCCAAGAAATGTATTTCCTTTTGTGTTTCTTTTTCCATGGTTAATTGAATATTTTTATGTATGTTGTTTATATCAGTATGAACTTCATCAATTTTCTCTGTTGGTTCATCTACCATACAACTTATGTCGTCCACATATCTGTACCAGTAAACAATTTTTTATCCATCCTTTGTGAGGACTGTATCAAAGATTGTGTTTCCTGTGTGGCTGATGAATATGTTTACCAGTGTTCCTGAAATTGGGGATCCCATTGGAAGCCCATCTTCTTGTAAGTAAAATTAATTTTCAAATTGGAAGTAATTATCGGATGTGATTGCTTTGAGGGTTTTAGTTATTTCATTAATATTGCCTGCACATATTTTGTTGTATGTCAGCAAGTTTTCTTCAATTGGTTTTATAGTATCTGCAGTGAGTACTGAGGTGTACATGTTCTCTATGTCTGAAGAGATGAGTGATGCTGTTTGTGGGAAGTGTAAGTCATTTATTTGTGTTATGAGTTCATTTGTGTTTTCCAATGTTCTGCGGTGTTTCAAATTTCATAATGTTGCATTATGACTTTGTTCATGTGTTTTACTACATGGTATGATAGTACATTCATCAAATCAACAACAGACCTCAATGGAATGTGGGGTTTGTTGACCTTGGGTTGGATTCTGAGTGTTGGTACTTTTCAGTTATTGTGTGTGATGTGTTGTTTTTGTTTATCTATGAGTATGTGTCTGATGTCTTTGAGGTTGTTTTTTTATATATGTCGGGAAGCGTGCTGTTGGGTCAGATTTTACTTTTGTGATATTGTTAGAAGAGATGAAATTAGGTTTTTCTATATATTGTCCTTTATTGATCAGTACTGTGCTGTTCCCTTTATCAACTCTTGTGACTATGATGTTGTTAGCTTGTAGTTTTTCCTTTAATTTCTTAGTGGTGTTTTTCTGTTTGAAGTTTACTGTTTTGCTCTTTCTTTGACATGGTGATTAAGTTACTTATTTATTTCTTTTCTAGTTCTCGTGTAAGCCCAGTATTTATGGTGTTATTTTCTTTTTTCTCTTCTTCTGTCAGGATGTTTTCCGTTTCTACACCCATCACCACAAATTTCATCCAAAATTAATGTCTCACAGATACAGGATTAACGGAGAAAGAAACACAGCTGTTAGCGAATGGACTCAAATATAACATCAGCACAAAAATAGATAACCACTACACAGAAAAAGCGATTGACAAATTTGGATGGAAGACCGCCAGACATCGGCCAGCTGGAGTATGAAAACTAACAAATACATCTCCAAGACCATACACATTTGTTAACAACGCTGTAAACTGTAACACCGAACGATATATTCACAAAACGGAACTTGTGCTACAAAAATTGCCTCTAACCTAAAAAGCAAGAGAAAAACAGGACAAAATGTAATATAGCAGCAAATTAAGTCTATCACATAATACGTTTATTGTATGTTTAAAAAGAAATATGAATTTCAGGCCACTGATGATGCTTCCCATATAAAAGAAGCGCAACGCGAATGGCAATAAACAAACTGCCTTCATTTAGTTGCATAGACGGTACATACTTCCACGAATTTAGAGCAACTAAGGGAAAGACGGAAAACATATAAAAATGACGACTTGAAACTGTTTCAAGAAAGCATTTTTACTCGGTTCTTGAATTTCATAGCAGAATAAAACTGTTTGTAGAATAAAAACAGAACTTCGGGTTCCGTTCTCGGTCGACTGTCGCATTTCTCAGCGATAGCCTTTCTACCAGCAGCACTGCTACAGTCTAGTGAAAATGTATGCGGGAAAACTTTCCTGAGATCTGATAGGTAGGGGAGAGTTAGCAGCGGAAGTGAAGTTGTGAGGGAGGGTAACAGACTCTGATGATGTGGATGTTGAGCACCCTAACCCCAGATCAAAATCAAAAACGACATTGTTCATCCCTAGAGATTTTACCTCACGGCAGCTTCGCAAGTGGCATCGTCTTTAGTATGTAGTGTTATGTAACACTGCCTGTTTCTGCATGGAACACATCGCAAAATGGATGGAGGGCAACAGGCGGATTTGACATAGTGCCATCAGATGGTTCAAATGGCTCTAAGCACTATGGGACTTAACATCTGAGGTCATCAGTCCCCTAGACTTAGAACTACGAAAACCTAACTAACCTAAGGACATCACACACATCCATGCCCGAGGTAGGATTCGAACCTGCGACCGTAGCAGCGGCGCGATTCCGGACTGAAGCGCCTAGAATCGCTCGGTCACAACGGCCGGCTACAGTGCCATCCTACCTCCTGTTAACGAAGGTACAAGCATATGGATTAGGTTCCCAGGTAAGTGAGTGACACGAAGACTTCTTAAGTAACACAACCCAGTACGTTTTCCTCGACGGCGAGTGTTCATCGGACAAAAGGGTATCGTCAGGCGTCCCACAGGGAAATGTGATAGGACCGCAGCTATTTTCTGTATATATAAATTATTTTGCATACAAGGTGAGGAGCAGTCTGCGACTCTTTGCAGATGACTCTGTGCCATGTGGTAGGGTGTCATCGCTGAGTGACTATAGAAGGATGCAAGATGGTTTGGACAAAATTTCTAGTAGGTGTGATGAATAAGAGCGTGCTATAAATGTAGAAAACGAAAGTAAGTGCAGATGAGTAGGGAAAACAAACGAATAGTTCAAATGGTTCAAATGGCTCTGAGCACTATGGGACTTAACTGCTGTGGTCATCAGTCCCCTAGAACTTATAACTACTTAAACCTAACTAACATAAGGACATCACACACATCCATGCCGGAGGCAGGATTCGACCGTAGCGGTCGCGCGGTTCCAGACTGTTGCGCCTAGAACCGCTCGGCCACTACGGCCGGTCAAACGAATAGTGTTGAAGTACAGCATTAGTAGTGTACTGCTTGAAACAGTTACGTCATTTAATTATCTGGGTGTAGCGTTGCAAAGCAATATGATTGGCAACGAGCATGGAGCAACTGTGGTAGGGATGGCGGTGGTGAATTTTGGGAAAGTGTGGTTAATGTTTAAAGGAGACAGCGTATAGGACAGTAGTGCGATCCATTGTTGAGTACTGTTAGAGAGTTTGGTATCCGTACCAGCTCGGATTAAAGGAAGACATCGAAGTAATTTAGAGGCGTGCTGCTACATTTGTTACCGGTAGGTTCGAACAATATGTAATTATAATGGAGATGCTTTGGCAACTCAAATAGCAATCACTTTTCGATGACTCCTTTTGAGAAAATTTATACAACCGGTATCTGAGGCTAATAGCAAACGATCCGACAGGCCACAACGTACGTTTTGCCTAAGGGCTACGAAGATAAATTAGAGAGTTCAGGGTTCTTACGGAGGCATATGACAGTCTTTCTTCCCTTACTCTATTTGCGAGTAGAACACGAAAGGAAATGACTAGCAGTGGTTCAATGTACCCTCCTCCAAGGGCCATACGGTGGCTCGCGTGTAACGTATTTAGACGCAGAATGAGACCTTTCATTTCTTGTGAGGAAACCATTTTAAGCGCCGTCGAAAAGTTGTGTCCTTCGGTTATTACGTACTGTGTGGCACCGCTGACATTTCGTCGGTCCGCGATGTATTCAGAACTGGTTTCCCACCGCACTCCTTTTGTTGCATCGCGTCAAGGTGCTTCTATTAGCGGCTGCATACTGATGCAGTCGATATGCAGGCTTGCATGGGAGTTAATCGTCGACCTTCTCCCACTTCACCGCTGGCGGCTTTCCAGCTAGCAGTAGCCCTCTACCGTCGTCACTGAGAGTGCTAGAAAAATGTTTTCTGCCATGTAGCACAGCTCGACTTGCTCACTGGTATGTGCTCTAGGCTATGGGCCTAGACCTAGACTACTTTAGGGTAATGCACCAATATCTCGACACCATTTCAGAATTATAAGGTAAATCGGTAATATATATCTTTTCCTTATACGTTCCATATGTGCAGTTTACTGTCTTCCTAAAAACATTACGAATTCAGAAGATAAGTAAAAGAAAAACGGGAAACCTTTCGGGACAAATGGTTCAAATGGCTCTGAGCACTATGGGACTTAACATCTATGGTCATCAGTCCCCTAGAACTTGGAACTACTTAAACCTAACTAACCTAAGGACATCACACAACACCCAGCCATCACGAGGCAGAGAAAATCCCTGACCCCGCCGGGAATCGAACCCGGGCGTGGGAAGCGAGAACGCTACCGCACGACCACGAGATGCGGGCTTTCGGGACAGAATCATTACACACAGAAGTAAAAGAAAAGCTTTGTCTCAATGAGATAACATATTTTCTACAATAGAACATTAATCATGGCAAACATATCTGAATGAATAGTACCATCATATCACGTGATTCTCTTGCTTACGAGGAGTGATCAAAACGGTAGCTCCGTTACCCTAGCTCGGTTACACCTCGTTAAGTTATAATTATTAGTTCACCACCCATGTTTCGTGTTTTACTTGACCGACTTCATTACATTACTTAAGCGTAGCGTCAAATGATTAAGTGATCGTTAAGGGCTTGGTGAGCAAATAAGTATTCCCCAGATACTTGGCTTATCGCCCAGTGCAATGGAAGTGTAGACGTAGGTGGAGTTATCGAATGCCCGTTTTTTATGTGTATTAGCATACGATAATGGGGGTACTGCACAATGTCTGCATCGGGACAGATTTGAAGAACGAACGGTGTGACGTTTGATTATTCTCCGTGATATAATCCTGTCTACGACGGAAAATTAGGAGAAAAATCGTGTTTTCTCAAATTTTTGTGCAACTCTAAGAGGGAGTGCCATGAGCAACATAATAAATATCCTCGCCGATGGCGTTTGAGGTTTCTTCAAGACCTAGAAATTTCATTTTCCTACAGGAAATTGTCCCATTCGTTTTTCCTCTGGGACTCATACTTTCCACGTTAAAAGAGATATAAAAATCGTAGATTATTAAAAAAAGGGGGCCAATTTAACAGTAAACAGCGGTGAAGGACAGCAGTTTGACGGTAGGTGGGTTGCCGGACTGTGGTCATGCACTTCCCTCCTCCACAGGTCTGCAAACTGAAGGGCGACCAGGTAATTCCCAGTTCTGTCTACCGCACTACGCCATACGGGGAAACTACCGGGTGTTTCACAAACTTATACTGACCTTCCGCAGCGCCCCTTATGAATCACTGGTGATACAGTACACAGACATGCTGGAAGGGAGCGGGGGCTGTTGATTTTTCACAAAGTGCATTAACACTACGTGGAATACAGATGTGATTTATTAGTAATGCTACTGCAAGTTCAAATGGTTCAAATGGCTCTGAGCACTATGGGACTTAACATCTATGGTCATCAGTCCCCTAGAACTTAGAACGACTTAAACCTAACTAACCTAAGGACATCACACAACACCCAGTCATCACGAGGCAGAGAAAATCCCTGACCCCGCCGGGAATCGAACCCGGGAACCAGGGCGCGGGAAGCGAGAACGCTACCGCACGACCACGAGCTGCGGACGCTACTGCAAGTAACGCATAAAGACACATTAAGAAATGTTCGGAATATCATATAGTTTACTGCAATGACTTCTAATAGTAGATCCAATGAGGTTTGTATAATAGCTTCTTAACAAAATAAACATAATTCCTTCTGAAAACAAGAACGATTTTGGATAGTTACAGAAAATCATTAAAAAACAAAGCATGCTCCCTCCTAAATGTACATCTTGAAGACAGAAACATGAAAATCTTTATTCCGTTATGATGATTATCAGTCCTTAGTAGAGAGTATATCCTCCCCGCACACGGATGAGTTCTTCCACTCTGCAAGGTACACTCTGGATTAGACCATCAAGTTTCTCTTGGGGTACGAGGTACTGAAGATTGTCAGGTGGGCTCGGACGCTGTGTAATGGCCACATAGGAACGGCCCAATGCCTGCTCAATTGCATTCATGCATTCGGACTGTGCTGGTCAATGCATATCTTTGAATATACCAAGCCACTGCTACAGTATTGTGAAGTCTTGCAGTGCAGTAGCTAAAGATGAGAACGTCACAGACTTCACGTCTGTAGGGCCTTGCCGGCTGGGGCGGCCGAGCGGTTCTAGGCGCTACACTCCGGAATCGCGCTGCTGCTACGGTTGCAGGTTCGAATCCTGCCTCGGGCATGGCTGTTTGTGATGTCCTTAGATTAGTTAGGTTTAAGTAGTTCTAAGCTCTAGGGGACTGGTGACCTCAGAAGTTAAGTCCCATAGTGCTCAGAGCCATTTGAACCATGTTTTTGTAGGGCTTTACAATAGTTTTTTGGGTCTCTTAGAGGTATCGGGGACCAGTCAAATTGCATTAGATGGGAATGATAGTGGTCCGCCGTCGCATCATTATTGCCGCCCAGAACATTACACTTCCACCTTCAAACGGATGAACTTCCTGAAAGTGTCGGCGTTTCTGGTGTCGTCTAGCGCTTTTCTAACAAGTCTAGAGTCTCGTCCGAAAACAGGACATTACTCCATTCTGAAACAGTCAAATGCTGATGCGCAACAGCTCAGGTCCTTCGAGTGCGTCGGTCCCGTTGGTTCAGTTCAAAACTTCTCGTTGGTCGTCTGGAATGAACAGCACCCTCATGCAGTCTTCTACGCACTGTTTGGCCTGAGGTACGAATCCCTGTTGCTTCGTAGAAGACATTTCCAATATTTCTGGCAGTTGCTTTGGGCGCCTGCGAGCCGACAGTTGGACGAAACGAGCGTGCGTTGGTGTTGTCACACGAGGATGACCAGTGCGATGTCTGTCGTCCACGTTTCCCGTCTCTCAGTACTTCCATCCCAACTCGCGTATCATATCTGCCACGTCTCTCTGTACTTCCATCCCAACTCGCGTATCATATCTGCCACACTCTCTCCCCTATTACGTGACAATACAAAACGAGCTGCCCTTTATTGCAGCCTTTCGATGTCCTCCGTCAATTACACCTGTCAAGGATCCCACACCGCGCAGCAATATTCTAACAGAGGACGAACGAGTGTAGTGTAAGCTGTCTCTTTAGTACACTTGTTGCATCTTCTAAGTGTCCTGCCAATGAAACGCAGCCTTTGGCTCGCCTTCTCCACAATATTATCTATGTGGTCTTTCCAACTGAAGTTGTTCGTAATTTTAACACCCAGGTACTTAGTTGAATTGACAGCCTTGAGAATTGTACTATTTATCGAGTAATCGAATTCCAACGGATTTCTTTTACAACTCATGTGAATCACCTAACACTTTTTTTGTTATTTAGCGTCAACTGCCACCTGCCACACCATACAGAAATCTTTCCTAAATCTCTTTGCAACTGATTCTGGTCTTCGGATGACCTTACTAGACCGTAAATTACAGCATCATCTGCGAAAAGCCTAAGAGAACTGCTCAGATTGTCACCCAGATCATTTACATAGATCAGGAACAGCAGAGGTCCCAGGACGCTTCCCTGGGGAACACCTGATATCACTTCAGTTTTAATCGATGATTTGCCGTCTATTACTGCGATCTGCGACCTTCCTGACAGGAAATCACAAATCCAGTCGCACAACTGAGACGATACGCCATAGGCCCGCAGCTTGATTAAAAGTCGCTTGTGAGGAACGGTGTCAAAAGCTTTCTGGAAATCTAGAAATACGGAATCAACTTGAGATCCCCTGTCGATAGTGGCCATTACTTCGTGAGAATAAAGAGCTAGGTGCGTTCCACAAGAACGATGTTTTTTGAAACCATGCTGATTACGTATCAATAGATCGTTCCCTTCGAGGTGATTCATAATGTCTGAATACAGTATATGCTCCAAAACCCTACTGCAAACCGACGTCAATGATATAGGTCTGTAGTTCGATGGATTACTCCTACTACCCTTCTTAAACACTGCTGCGACCTGCGCAATTTTCCAATCTGTAGGTACGGATCTATCGGTGAGCGAGCGGTTGTATATGATTGCTGAGTAGGGAGCTATTGTATCAGCGTAATCTGAAAGGAACCTAATCGGTACACAATCTGGACCTGAAGACTTGCCCGTATCAAGCGATTTGAGGTGCTTCGCAGCCCCTAAGGTATCTACTTCTAAGAAACTCATGCTAGCAGCTGTTCGTGTTTCAAATTCTGTAATATTCCATTCGTCTTCCTTGGTTAAGGAATTTCGGAAAACTGCGTTCAATAACTCCGCTTTAGCGGCACAGTCGTCGGTAACAGTACCATCGGCACTGCGCAGCGAAGGTATTGACTGCGTCTTGCCGCTTGTGTACTTTACATACGACCAGAATTTCTTCGGAGTTTCTACCAAATTTCGAGACAATGTTTCGTTGTGGAACCTATTAAAGGTATCACGCATTGAAGTCCGTGCCAAATTTCGCGCGTCTGTAAATTTTAGCCAATCTTCTTGATTTCGCGTTCTTGTGAACTTCGCATGCTTTTTCCATTGCCTCTGCAACGGCGTTCGGACCTGTATTGTGTACCAGTACTGAACACAAACTGAATCAAGTTGCTATTGATACTGGAATTCTCTCGGTATGCTGCTGCGGCAGCGGCATGCTTACATGACTGGAACGGCCACAAAGCATTTCAGTAGTAAATACCGTCTAGTATATGAGCTCTAACTGGATAATGCATGAAGTGCCTAGGTCAATGAGACCTCCAGTATCGTAGACGATATTTTACGATAGTATTACATTGTTGAGCACTGTAGATAGAATCTACGTAAATCTCAGCACACTCTTCTACATTACAGAAAGGGACGTTGATTCTTAGTCATACTATTCGTCAACTGTACCATTCATCCGTGTCAACTATAGCATTCTTGCAGGAAAAGCGACGTATCCCACCAAAAGCGCTGCAGATGCGCTTTATCTCCCCAGCGCTTCCTATCCAGTTCTCTAATGTGAATAGACAAAGCAACATCCTTGGACTCGTGTTTATACAGTGGAGTTATTTTCAGTGTTCTGTGTGAGCTATTGCGTGAAAAGTTGTACAGCTGCACCTACCACAGTGAAGAGCCTCTCCCAAATGTAACTTGCTGTCAGTATGTATTCCACAACCCAACGTCACTGTTTGCACAATCACCGGCTGGAATACTTTTCACAGCAAGGAGGGTGGCGAATGCATCACCCTCGCCTCCGCGCTCCCATCATCTGAAGAGACCAAGAGGCTTACCCTGGTCCCCTCGCTAGCAAAAGTAGGTCACCTAGGTGTTCTGGTATTTCAGATATTTGAACGTAACTCGAGCAGTGCATTACAGCAGGTAACTGTTGCAGATTTAAACATGATCAGTCCACTCCATCTGACATATCTTACCCACCCTGCAAGATATACGGTGAATGTATGGTACGTGGTTCCAATCAGTGCAGCCCAATCTACAAGTACTAGCAATTCCTGGATGGAAGAGACTTACGCAGTCTACCAGTAACATGATTAAGGTGAGAGAGGCGCAGCAGTAAGGTGCCATATTTACCATTCCAGTCCTTTTCCCACTAACACTACAAAAATCACTGACAACGTGAGACTAAATTAAGCATTTCTCAGTCATCGTTCGTAGAATTATTTTACATGAAAACTCGGTTAATAACTGCAGATCGTACTCACTTAAAAAACTGGAAACAACTCCAATACCAGCATATAAACAGGAGCCCAGCAAAGTTATTTTGGCTGCTTATATAAGAGAAATGGACAGGAAACACTGGACAGGTATAGTTTCTATAAAGCGAGAAGGGCTCGTGGTGGAAGAAGTCGCCTTTCCCGAGTTGTACGGTCTGACGTCGTTATTGCAAATTACTATTCATTATCGTCTCCATTAGTACATCTGCTATTAACTCAATTTAAACTAAAATTATATTAATAGCCCTAAGTCTCAACCGAGGAAGTGAATCTATTTTCCCATGTATGTCTTGTTGTATATGACCCTTACAAGAAAGTGAAGGCCTAATGTGCTTTTTTGGACACGCTTGTGAAAGTGTGTCCAGAAGTATGAAATTGTTAACTTGCTCAACATTCATCTCAGTCGTATCTGATTGAATAAATAAGAGAGAGCCTTTTGTATGTACACCGAAAGAGAATCGATAACTGGATGATTTGAAGTTATAATTAATTTTTAAATTGCATTTTTTAAAATAAATTAGTCTTGTCTGATAGTTGCGCTGCTACCGGTGTAGCTTTCGGCAGTATGGTCTTCAAGAAACTAAGTACGAATTAAAACTATATTCAGATACGGAAAGATACATTGAAAGGTGGCTACACTGAGCCACAGCGCCAGCGTAATCGGACATACAGCTACCAAAAATATTTGCATTTTCATATATATTTAATTAAGCCCCCATGCAACATCAGTACCAAGGTTCCACTGCACTTCATCAGGCTACTGGTAATTTCATAATAATTTAAGCGATAGGCTCTGTACCATCAAAAATACTTTGTCTGACAAAATGTGGGGCACACAGGAGACATTGTCAGATGTGAGCATAAGTTCTCACACGTACACACCATGGAGACGTATGTAAATGATTGGATCTGCATTCGTCTGTGGCAGCTAGAAGGCCCACCGGAGTGAATTGCTGTTGTTCGTTTATGTTGTTGTTAGCGGCTCTGATATATGCAAGAATTTATATGGTGGGAAAAGCGTTAGATTTCGTCTGACCACTGTGAAGCACTTGGATATAACATGTACTCGTGCCACACAACGTTATCAGCAAATGACAGTTAGGATGAGGTCTCATTGTGTGCTTCCATCCGGCGAGCTAGTCCGCAATATCCAGATTTGGGGGGCATTCGGTTGGGACAGAGGCCCATTTTTGGACTGCATGGGGACAGTTGTAGGGGAAGGAGTTAAAGAAAAGGTTACAGGAGAATATGGGCTTTGGACAAGGAATGAGAGAGGAGAAAGGCTAATTGAGTTCTGTAACAAGTTTTACCAAGTAATAGCGAATACCCTGTTCAACAATCACAACAAGAAGGGATATATTTGGAAAAAGCCGGCTGGTACGGGAAGATTTCAGTTAGATTACATCATGGCCAGACATACATTCCGAAATCAGATACTGGATTGTAAGGCATACCCAGGAGCAGATATACACTCCTGCAAATGGAAAAAAGAACACATTGACACCGGTGTGTCAGACCCACCATACTTGCTCCGGACACTGCGAGAGGGCTGTACAAGCAATGATCACACGCACGGCACACCGGACACACCAGGAACCGCGGTGTTGGCCGTCGAATGGCGCTAGCTGCGCAGCATTTGTGCACCGCCGCCGTCAGTGTCAGCCAGTTTGCCGTGGCATACGGAGCTCCATCGCAGTCTTTAACACTGGTAGCATGCCGCGACAGCGTGGACGTGAACCGTATGTGCAGTTGACGGACTTTGAGCGAGGGCGTATAGTGGGCATGCGGGAGGCCGGGTGGACGTACCGCCGAATTGCTCAACACGTGGGGCGTGAGGTCTCCACAGTACATCGATGTTGTCGCCAGTGGTCGGCGGAAGGTGCACGTGCCCTTCGACCTGGGACCGGACCGCAGCGACGCACGGATGCACGCCAAGACCGTAGGATCCTACGCAGTGCCGTAGGGGACCGCACCGCCACTTCCCAGCAAATTAGGGACACTGTTGCTCCTGGGGTATCGGCGAGGACCATTCGCAACCGTCTCCATGAAGCTGGGCTACGGTCCCGCACACCGTTAGGCCGTCTTCCGCTCACGCCCCAACATCGTGCAGCCCGCCTCCAGTGGTGTCGCGACAGGCGTGAATGGAGGGACGAATGGAGACGTGTCGTCTTCAGCGATGACAGTCGCTTCTGCCTTGGTGCCAATGATGGTCGTATGCGTGTTTGGCGCCGTGCAGGTGAGCGCCACAATCAGGACTGCATACGACCGAGGCACACAGGGCCAACACCCGGCATCATGGTGTGGGGAGCGATCTCCTACACTGGCCGTACACCACTAGTGATCGTCGAGGGGACACTGAATAGTGCACGGTACATCCAAACCGTCATCGACCCCATCGTTCTACCATTCCTAGACCGCCAAGGGAACTTGCTGTTCCAACAGGACAATGCACGTCCGCATGTATCCCGTGCCACACAACGTGCTCTAGAAGGTGTAAGTCAACTACCCTGGCCAGCAAGATCTCCAGATCTGTCCCCCATTGAGCATGTTTGGGACTGGATGAAGCGTCGTCTCACGCGGTCTGCACGTCCAGCACGAACGCTGGTCCAACTGAGGCGCCAGGTGGAAATGGCATGGCGAGCCGTTCCACAGGACTACATCCAGCATCTCTACGATCGTCTCCATGGGAGAATAGCAGCCTGCATTGCTGCGAAAGGTGGATATACACTGTACTAGTGCCGACATTGTGCATGCTCTGTTGCCTGTGTCTATGTGCCTGTGGTTCTGTCAGTGTGATAATGTGATGTATCTGACCCCAGGAATGTGTCAATAAAGTTTCCCCTTCCTGGGACAATGAATTCACGGTGTTCTTATTTCAATTTCCAGGAGTGTAGTAGTGATGAAGAGGAGGCTGAAGTTTATGACATTAGTCAGGAGGAATCAACACGCAAAGAAGTGGGATACGGAAGGAATGACGAGATACGCTTGAAGTTCTCTACGGCTATAGATACAGCAATAAGGAATAGCTCAGTAGGCAGTACAGTTGAAGAGGAATGCACGTCTCTAAAAAGGGTCATCACAGAAATCGGGATGAAAAACATAGGTACAAAGAAGGTAACTGCAAAGAAACCATGGGTAACAGAAGAAATAGTTCAATTGATTGATGAAAGGAGGAAGTGCAAAATTGTTCCGGGAAACACAGGAATACAGAAATATAAGTCGCTGAGCAATGAAATAAACAGGAAGAGCAGCGAAGCTAAGATGAAATGGGTGCAGGAAAAATGTGAAGAAATCGAAAAAGAAATCATCGACGGAAGGACAGACTCAGCATACAGGAAAGTCAAAACAACCTTCGGTGACATTAAAAGCGAGGGTAGTGAAATTAAGAGTGCAACGGGAATTCCACTGTTAAATGCAGAGAAGAGAGCGGATACATGGAAAGATTACATTGAAAGCCTCTATGAGGGGGAAGATTTGTCGGATGTGATAGAAGTAAAAAGCAGGAGTCGATTTAGAAGAGTTAGGGGGATCCAGTACTAGAATCAGTATTTAAAAGAGCTTTGGAAGGTGGAAGGGATAGATAACATTCCATCAGAATTTCTAAAGTCATTGGGGGAAGTGGCAACAAAACGGCTGCTCGCATTGGTGTGTAGAATGTATGAGTCTAGCGACATACCATCTGACTTTATGAAAAGCATCATCCACACAATTCCGAAGACGGCAATAGCTGACAAGTGCGATAATCATGACACAATCAGCTTAACAGCTCATGCATCCAAATTGCTTACAAGAATAATATAGAGAAGAATGGAAATGAAAATTGAGGATGTGCTAGATGACGATCAGTTTGGCTTTAGGAAATGTAAAGGCACGAGAGAGGCAATCCGACGTTGCGGTTAATAAAGGAAGCAAGACTAAAGAAAAATCAAGACACGTTCATATGATTTGTGCACCTGGACAAAGCGTTCGACAATGTAAAATGGTGCAAGATGTTCGAAATTCTGATAAAAGTAGGGGCTACCTACACGGAGAGAGGGTCATGTACTATATGCACAACAGTCAAGAGGGAATTATAAGAGTGGACGACCAAGAACGAAGTGCTCGTATTAAAAAGGGTGTAAGACAAGGATGTAACCTCTCGCCCCTACTGTTCAATCTGTACATCGAGGAAGCAATGATGGAAATAAAAGAAAGGTTCAGGAGTGGAATTAAAATTGAAGGTGAAAGGATATCAATGATACGATTAGCTGATGCAATTACTATACTGAGTGAAAGAGAAGAAGAATTACGTGATCTGCTGAACGGAATGAACAGTCTAATGAGTACAAAATATCGATTGAGAGTAAATCGAAGAAAGACGAAGGTATTGAGAAATAGTAGAAATGAGAACAGCGAGAAACTTTTGGTCAGTATTGATAGTCTCGAAGTAGATGAAGTTAAGGAATTATGCTGCCAAGGTAGTAAAATAACCAATGACAGACGGAGAAAGGAGAACATCAAAAACAGACTGGCTATGGTAAAAAAGGCATTCCTGGTCAAGAGAAATCTACTAATATAAAATATCGGCCTTAATGTGAGGAAGAAATTTCTAAGAATGTACGTTTGGGGTATAGCATTGTGTGGTAGTGAAACATGGACTGTGGGAAAACCGGAACAGAAGAGAATCGAACCATTTGAGATGTGGTGCTACAGTCGAATGTTGAAAATTAGGTGGACTGATAAGGTAAGGAATGAGGAGGCTCTGCGCAGAATCGGAGAGGAAAGGAATATGTGGAAAACACTGATAAGGAGAAGGGATAGGATGATAAGACATCTCTTAAGACATGAGGGAATGACTTCCATGGTACTAGAGGGAGCTGTACAGGGCAAAAACTGTAGAGGAAGACAGAGTTTGGAATACATCAAGCAAATAATCGAGGACGTAGGTTGCAAGTGCTACTCTGAGACAAAAACGTTAGCACAGGAGAGGAATTCGTGGCATCAAACCAGTGAGAAGACAGATGACAAAAAAAAAGGACGGGGGGGGGGGGGGGCATGAGGAAAGATGAGTTCGTCGCCAGTTTTCCAGTTTTCTTATCAACCTCATGTGACCACCACAAGGGAGGATAGCCGTATTGTGTGCTCCCAGGACTTCATTGCTCCTTCACATATGCGCCTGCTATCTGATGACAAGTAATGGACTCCCTATATCATTCTGTTTCATTCTGCACCATTGGTCGCAGACTACCACTACTACTACGGACTAAGGCATAACCGTCCGTTAACACTACAATACAAACATTTGAAGTGGTGTCATAACCGGAAAGCATGGAGTGTTGATGAACAACGTTGCATTTGTTCAGCGAGTAATCACTTTTCTGCACTACCTCGGATTGCTATCGTCGGCAAGTGTGGCGTCGACGTCGGGAGAGATCTACTTCTACCAGTGTTTTGGAGCGATACAGCGGGGTTTCTCCTACCATCTTGGTGTGAGGAGCCATTGGCTATCACTTCAGGTCGGCGTTTATTGTCATTCATCGACTCCGATGACACAACCGATGACAAAACTTTAAGTCACAGACATGCTGCATCCGCATGTGTTGCGTATCATGCGACCGAATTGCGGTGCTTTTTGTCAAGGGGACAAGGCTCGCCCACATATGGTACATGGTTCACGAGCTCTCTGGTTTATGTTGAGATGGGCCTGTGCCCAGCCAGATTCCCATATCTGCACCGATCTGACGTCATCTACATCCCAGTGCCAGTATGCACGACATCAAAGACCCATTACAACAGTTGTTGGTCAGCTTCCCTGAGGAGAGAATGCAGCAGCTTTCTGACACACCTCTTCCAACTGAACCAGTACATTCATCGAGGCTGTAGGTTGCTCAACGTCGTATCGAAATAACAGACTATTACCCTCTCAAGCTGTAAAGTTCTGTGTTTCATTCCTATTCCTCTTCGGGTGTTTCACTTTGTAACGCCGGAAATGCATATCCTCCTATTTCCATCTATTGTACTATATTTTTTTCCTTATTTTGTTGCCTGAAGATATGACATTTCTGTGTCTTTATATATTGTAATTGTTTTACTATTTGTATACATATATTTACACATTTATGTCGATGTATAATTGGTTTGTTTTGTAAATACTATTTGAATTTTACGCTGGGTCTTCCCTAGGAAAAAATATGCTATCGAACGATTACATCGATAGGTCGTGTGGAGAACCAAAGTGTGTAGGATCTTTGGTAGTGTTAACTCTGCCGCGTGAAGCGCGGGCAGAGCAGAGGGAGTCTGGCTGGAGTAGGGCGGTGGAGCAGGTGTGTTGTGTGACGCTCCCGCGAGTTGCCCCGCGTTCGGGGTTTGGCAGCATGTAATTGCGCTCGACTTGCTATGATAGTTTCTGACACGGTGTCGCGGACGGGAAGCATCAGCTGGCGCACATCAAGAGGCCGTTTCACCCGGTGACCGTGTCGAGAAGAAGGCGCGCCAACATCCAGCTTCTGCAACAGCGACGGCCGACAATCAGTGACTGTCGCCACATCCCCGATCGACGACTGCAAACCTTCAATCAACCAATAAGGAAGACTAAAAGCACGTAAAGTTTTAGAACTGCATGGCAGACCTCAGCTGTTCAAAATGTTGCATCACAAAAATACAGCAACTTAGCACGAACCTTTGTTGCTCATTGTCCCAATTGCATTACCAAGCAAGGTCCCTTCCTTTTCCGGAATGAACCCGAGTGTCGTTGAAATTCATACGCCAGCATTAAAGTAATATCGTTCCATTTCACTGCTTTAATTTCAAAGTTCAGTTAAAATACTCATTGCTCGCTACAATATTTAGATTACACAAGCAGAAATTAAGAGTGCGAGTTTTGTTACCATATTTTAGCTTACCTGTGACTGCAGCTCAGCCTGGTACGTACTAAATTTTACTATTGTTAATTGTTCAGAATCATTTAATTCAAGTACAAAGCTAAATCTCTTATTTCTAAATTGCGTAGATTCAAGTAGCTATTGAAATGATTGTTGAGGTAGCCCAAGACTAACCTTATTTTATTGAATTTCGTAGTGCTTCAGAAACAAAGTTCACTATTAATTTCGGTCACTAAATTAACTTTCAGTTTTCCGGTTTTATTAACTACTACTGACAAACTTTCAGTTTTCACACTACACGTGTCAACCTTCTGTTGCCACGCTTCTAGTGCTAATTATATATTTCTTTTTCAGTTATTATAGTAGTTATCCATAGGACTGGCAACCGTAATTTTCCCCAAATCTCAAATATCTAATTAACGACAGTTAATTGTTAACGTAACGACCGCACATTTACTTTCTTTATTAATTTCACCCTTTTCTCAAAATTAATTTCCACCTATTTCATTTGCATTTTTCCTATCATTTAGATGTAACCCTTTCCTCCCTCTTTACCAACAAATTAACTTCGGTGACGATTGCTTTTCCCAAATTTCCATTAGGTGCACGCTGTTTAATTTTTCACTGTCATTAAGGTCGATAAGTGAGGGGGAGGTTACAACATTTTTCCTCAGGTAGTGAATTAGCAGCAGCAATAGAGGATGTTTAAAGGTGTCTGAACTGAGGAAATGGAGGAGGAATACATGATGATGGAACGTATTTGAGCCACCTTCGCTTCACTGTCATGCTGTGCTGATTTCTTCTAGAGCAAATAAGCTTCAAAACTAATGGTTGTACTTAACACTTTATAAAGTAGTAAATGGTCGATCAGACAGGAGCAACTTTAAACGATTAACCATGTTGTTGAAGAGACGTGATGTGGGTTTGTGAGTAAATTAATTTAGACAGCTAATTTGGTTCTTCGTATATAACTGCTAATATTGAAAACAAACGTGTCAGTCTCATTTATTTTGTACATTGCCATTCAATAATGTCGTAGGGAATAATTTTCTGGTGTAACTCATCACCTAGAAACAATTTATTGACTGCACGAAAGCGAGGAGTAAGAACAGTATGTTGTCTTCACTCTCAGGCATCTTACAGGTAGCTCTTCAATAAGCTAGGAATTTTTTAACTGTGCCCTCACAGTACATATCTTCTCTGGTGAAATTTGTCGTATATAATCCATCACTATTTTAGAACAGTGATGTAGATACCTACAACACTAGGAGGAAAATGACTTATTACCCATTCCTAAAGCTGTCAGTGGCTCAGAGGGGAGTTTATGCAGCAACAAAAATTTTGTTCATTTTCCCAATAACATAAAATGTCTGATAGATAGGGAAGGAAGTTTTAAATCTAATTTAATATCATTCGTCCTAGACAAATCCTTCTACTCCATTGACAACTTCCTTCTTAAAAACCGATAACCAGGAAAAAACTCGTTTTTAATTGTGAGTAGTAATAAAATAATTATGTGTTCATTGATGTTAACACTAATAATATCCTCTAAACTAACTCTTTGACAACCTGGCACAACAGTCATTATTTCGTTATCTACGGATCAGCGCTTACTTGTGGTAGTAACTAGCTTAGACCTAGAAGACCTTTTTGCTTGTTAAATCGAAAATCACTTGATATCATGCACCGAGAAATACAATGACATCAATTTTTAAATGGGATTGCTAGAACAGCGAGTCCATATGACAGAAATTCGGTGATACAGCTGTTTTATAGCTATGACAAGAAAATAGGGAGTAGAAATTTGATAGAATGGGAATCACATAGAAAGGGAATTGGATAGAAAGGTGTTTCGAAATGAACTTAACGTTGGATACTGACAGTATTGTAATATTTGCATGACTGCACCTGCAGATAGGTCGTTTCTGAGATACCTATGTAGTGCGGCGCGCAATTGATTGTTATGTCGACTAACACATACCCCAAACACTTTCGAGATCTTACATCATCTGAAATATCAGTTTCCCAGTACTGGTTCCTTATCTCAAAAATATTTGGCCTGCGATCTTCTACAGGCTTGTATCACTAAAGGTTTTGGACCTTACGGCTTGTGAACCTCTTGGTTATTAAGCCACAGCTCATATAATTAAACAATTTGGATTAATAAAATCAGAACGCTTAAAGCTATAGATTTAAAGGAGATGACTAACAAAAGGTGACAAGAGGCTCCGTCGAATGACTACTCATAAAATTCTTCGTAATAACATAGCAGTTAATATTATTATGAAAAAAGAGCCGAAAAAGTAGCTGATATTTAATGGTGAGCTATGGTTAACAACAAACATTATAACTCAAAAAGACAACATGTGATAGATTCCGCCCTAGTCGAAGAAATACGCATGTGTTACGGTAGACCATCATTAAGAGATTCAGCTAAAATTTGTTCATTCATCGTAACAAAAGTATCTAATTACAGATAAACTAAACGAGAAATGAAAGATCAGAACACAGCAAACTGAACCGTCTGAAATGACACTACGAACTGATGTGCAACATTATAAAATCCAGCAATAAATTAATTATTACTAATAATTTTAAAAATTATCTTTTTGGCCATAATGCGCCTAAATATTAACGCACAGCTGCAAGTCAGCAATCTGTTACACCAATTAATACAATAAATATTAATTGTACCCTGCTGAGGGAGTAAGTGGCTCGAGACTCTCAATGAAAGGCGCAGTCTTCTTTGTTTCAGAGAATTTCATCTTTGCCGTGTGTAACTAGGTCACCCCAAAAAAATAGTTCTCGTCACGTTTTTAATGCGACTCCGATTCTCAACGGAGAGCGCTGGTGTATTTTGTTACAAACAAAATAATTTTTAAGACAGAATTTTACGTCTCCATTCGATACTGCGGTCCTAGATTTGTCTAATACGATGTTTGCTTTACCGATATATGTTAACAGGAACAGGAAATCATGAAGAATAACCAGCACGATCAGCAGTATTTGTTTGGGTTGACTCCAGCTACACATTCCAAAAACGAGATTCCAAATATCTGCCGAAACACCAGAGAATAATCACCTGACGACTCTTAGGAGGTTAAAATAATTTTGTTTTGATTTAACGTATTCGGTTTCTTACCGCATTCACCCTTCTCAAAAGAGGAAAGGCCACTGGACCTGATGGGATACCAGTTCGATTTTACACAGAGTACGCCAAGGAACTTGCCCCCCTTCCTGCAGCGGTGTACCGTAGGTCTCTAGAAGAGCGTAGCATTCCCAAGGATTGGAAAAGGGCACAGGTCATCCCCTTTTTCAAGAAGGGACGTCGAACAGATGTGCAGAACTATAGACCTATATCTCTAACTTCGATCAGTTGTAGAATTTTGGAACACGTATTATGTTCGAGTATAATGACTTTTCTGGAGACTAGAAATCTACTCTGTAGGAATCAGCATGGGTTTCGAAAAAGACGGTCATATGAAACCCAGCTCGCGCTATTCGTCCACGGGACTCAGAGGGTCATAGACACGGGTTCACAGGTAGATGCCATGTTTCTTGACTTCCGCAAGGCGTTCGATACAGTTCCCCACAGTCGTTTAATGAAGAAAGTAAGAGCATATGGACTACCAGACCAATTGTGTGATTGGATTGAGGAGTTCCTAGATAACAGAACGCAGCATGTCATTCTCAATGGAGAGAAGTCTTCCGAAGTAAGAGTGATTTCAGGTGTGCCGCAGGGGAGTGTCGTAGGACCGTTGCTATTCACAATGTACATAAATTACCTGGTGGATGACATAGGAAGTTCACTAAGGCTTTTTGCAGATGATGCTGTGGTATATCGAGAGGTTGTAACAATGGAAAATTGTACTGAAATGCAGGAGGATCTGCAGCGAATTGACGCATGGTGCAGGGAATCGCAATTGAATCTCAATGCAGACAAGTGTAATGTGCTGCGAATACATAGAAATATAGATCCCTTATCATTTAGCTACAAAATAGCAGGTCAGCAACTGGAAGCAGTTAATACCATAAATTATCTGGGAGTACGCATTAGGAGTGATTTAAAATGGAATGATCATATAATGTTGATCGTCGGTAAAGCAGATGCCAGACTGAGATTCATTGGAAGAATCCTAAAGAAATGCAATCCGAAAACAAAGGAAGTAGGTTACAGTACGCTTGTTCGCCCACTGCTTGAATACTGCTCAGCAGTGTGGGATCCGTGCCAGATAGGGTTGATAGAAGAGATGGAGAAAATCCAACGGAGAGCAGCGCGCTTAGTTACAAGATCATTTAGTAATCGCGAAAGCGTTACGGAGATGACAGATAAACTCCACTGGAAGACTCTGTAGGAGAGACGCTCAGTAGCTCGGTACGGGCTTTTGTTAAAGTTTCGAGAACGTACCTTCACCGAAGAGTCAAGCATTATATTGCTCCCTCCTACGTATATCTCGCGAAGAGACCATGAGGATAAAATCAGAGAGATTAGAGCCCACACAGAAGCATACCGACAATCCTTCTTCCCACGAACAATACGAGACTGTAATAGAAGGGAGAACCGATAGAGGTACTCAAGGTATCCCCCACCACACACCGTCAGGTGGCTTGCGGAGTATGGATGTAGATGTAGATGTAGATACAAACACCTTTACCATAGCGGGTTGAGTCTGTTCTGTCACTCTACAGTATAGTACGTAACAAACACAAACAGTTCCCTTACAGGTGTTTTTTTTTACAGTTTCGACCACCAAGTTCACGGCAGAGTGTACAGCGACGCACTATAGGTTGTCTGAAAATCTCAAGAACTTTACGAGTTTGGAGTATCAGTTCCGCGACTGTGATGAACCTAGCAACCAGGAACGGGTGAATATCCACCTGAGTCTCGTAAACTTGGCTCTTCACGTGGCTCAAGATGCACAAGAAGTCAACTGTTGTCGCACACTGCCGACATTCGCACTGTTGAGCATGATTTTCACTGCACACAGATAGAAAGATAATTGGGACAAGAAATGAAACGAAAAGAAATAACTGTCTATCGAGTAGCCAGGGACCATGGGTCCGTTATACCAAGATAATCGCCGGCCACGGTGGCCGAACGGTTCTAGGCGCTTCATTTTGGAACCGCGCGACTGCTACTGTCGGAGGTTCGAATCCTGCCTCCGGCATGGATGTGTGTGATTTCCTTAGGTTAAGTTTAAGTAGTTCTAAGTTCTACGGGACTGATGACCTCAGATGTTAAGTCCCATAGTGCTCAGAGCCATTTGAACCAGCCAGCCAAGATACTCATAAGCTATCACTGAACGATCTCTGAAAGTTTGTGGAGTTCCAGCTCAGCCTTACGAACGACAAGTAATAATATGCCACAAGTGTCAGTCGTGATCTCCACAGTGTTCTGTGTAATTGTGAGTGAATTACGTCGGAGCTCAGTGCATTCGAACGTGAGCGAATTTTTGGTGGTCGTATGGTGGGTGCTTCGGTAACCAAGACAGCCGACATATTTGGAGTTTCAAGAGGCACCGTATCGAAGAGTCGTGCTACATACGGAAAAAGCGGAAAAACATCATATAAAAGTGTGTGTTGAGTGATCGTCACTGACAGTCATTGAGTAGGATTGTCACGAAAAACAAGAAAACAACAGCCGCAAAAACATTGGTTCAAATGGTTCAAATGGCTCTGAGCACTACGCGACTTAACGTCTGAGGTCATCAGTCGCCTAGAACTTAGAGCTAATTAAACCTAACTAACCTAAGGACATCACACACATCCATGCCCGAGGCAGGATTCGAACCTGCGACCGTAGTGGTCACGCGGTTCCAGACTGAAGCGGCTTTAACCGCACGGCCACACCGGCCGGCGCAAAAACATTGCGGTTCTGAATGTTGCATTCGCGAACTCTGTCGTTACCGAAACAACACGAAGGGTGCTCCATAACGAAGCAATTGCAGGGCGAATCTGAATTCCAAAACCATTCACCAGTGATGGCAACGCCCGTAACAGTAAAACGCGGTGCCGAAGCCATGATTGACTGCGGACTATTGGAAGAAAGTCATGTGGTCAGACGAGTCTTGTTTCACACTTTTTCTGACTTCTGGCCGCATTTACGCTCCAACAGTGAAACAAAGCGGCAGTTCGCTGATGATTTGGGCAGCCATGTCTTGGTCACTTTCCAAGGTCACCCTACTACCAAGAATTATGTAACCACTTGCGTTGATTGTATCCATCCTATAGTACAATTGTTTCAAAACTGTAAGGCTATGTTCGAAGACAACAGAAACTCTGCTCACCCCAGTTCACATCGTCCAAGACTGGTTTATTGAGCACGAGAATGAATTTCCGCATCTTCCTTGGCAACCACAGGCGCCAGATCTCAATGTTATTGAGTTTTTATGGTCTACTTTGGAGAGAAGGGAGCGTCATTACTACATAAATGTATCATTCTTACCTACAGTTGGCAGTATTCTCCAGAACGAATGTTCCAAGATTCCATGGGAAACCATAAAGGACCTATATTTATCCATTTCGATACGACTGAAAGCTGTTTTGAATGACAAGGTTTCTCTAAACCGTATTGGGCATATCAATGAATTGTATTTTGACGTTTCTATGTTTTTACCACACTCTATCTATTACTAGCCAATTCAGTCACTTGGTGAAGTGGCTTCTTTGAGTAAGCTTGAACATAGGATCCCGATCTTGAGCTTCCCGTTGCCAGTTCAGTCCGGCCGTCTACCTTGAGTCTCTGGCCCATCTGAACAGAAGTCCTCCCGTTGGTACTTTCTCGTAAATTGGGCTCCAGCCTAGTACTTGTTTTGACCTCCTTCCATCTTTTCTTCGACCGACATGATGAGCCAACTGCCATTTCGAGGTACTTACTCCGTCCGTTATCTCATTGACCTTTGTTGTACGTCTGATATCAATTTCTTACTTTCTGCCTTTCTATATGTAGCCACACATTCAACTTTCCATTCCTCATTGGGTTAGTATTAGTTTTTTTTTAAATGAATTCATTTAATGAACATGAATGGAGCCATAAGTTATTACCGGCAGTATACTTTGGTCAAAAACTATTTTCCTTAGCTCAGTCGACATCTCAGACTCCAACACAAAAGAGTATTTTTCATAAGCCTCACAGCCTAATTTAATGGATCGAAATATTTGTTTGGTCTCCTCTCGTATTTATAAGTTGACCCAGATAGACATATTCTGTGACCCTTTGCAGTTGAGTACTTCCAATAGACATATTTGTCTTCGGTGTTCGTTCATTCATAATGATTTTGGGTTTTTCATAGTTCATTTGTAGACCAGCTTCAGAGGGGCCTAACGAAAGCTCACTAACAAGGGCTTTGGCAGTTATATTTGCCTCAGAGTAGTTTAGCTTTTATCTTGAGCATAAGACTGATAACCGGACTTTGAGCTGGGTCCTGGCTAGGCCAAGGAAAACTGGGCGAATTGCTCGTTGGGCTGTGCGTATTTCAGCGTTTCGCTTTGATGTCAAACATAATAAGGGGTCCGATAAAGCGGGAGCTGACGCATTAAGTCGTATGTTCACTGAGGAGCCTTCCGAGGTCCTAAGAGTTGCGCCGCAGTGTATGGTGGGAGCTATATTGTCGGATATTCCCGAATTATTTTGTGATCTGCAAGAAAAACAGAGAGTCTTATC
Organism: Schistocerca serialis cubense; assembly: GCF_023864345.2. NCBI lineage: Eukaryota > Metazoa > Arthropoda > Insecta > Orthoptera > Acrididae > Schistocerca > Schistocerca serialis. The sequence goes on along the minus strand of NC_064645.1, from coordinate 363,045,002 downwards.
ATATATTCCGGTGTGGCTGTGATTTGACCTTGTTTTCATGGCAATCTGTTTGTGTTGCAGGCCATTTGTTAAGTCTGCACGTTTCCTGGCGTCGGTGCTGTTATGGATTCTTGGCTGAACCGCGCATTGTGAGGCCAGTTGGTCTATGTATAATTATATACCGCCTGCTTGTGAGTCTGTGCACAAGCCGTGGGGAGTGAACGCTCATATTGCCTGGCGTCCTTAGCATTATGCTTCCAAATACTGCTGTGGGCCTTAATGCTGTTCTCTAAAGTTAAGTGAGGCCACTTTGTTAATATTAGCGTTTCTATAAGCTGTTTTACTGGTTATTACTAGCCATTCCTATTCAACACTTATGTTAATCATTTGTGTATCTTTAATGAGTGTGCAACTTGTTATTTTTCCTGTTTTCCTTGGTTGGCCCACTTTGCATTTTTAATAAAAGGATGTTCCACTCTCGACCTTTATGTGAGCAGTTCAGTTTTATTGGGCTTTAAGATCTTTATGTTTTAATGGAGTTCTGGTATTATGTTGCCGTGTAACTTTGGGTTGGAAGTGTACAGTGTTACTAGCCATTTGAGATATGGTTAAACAAGAACGATTGTTTATGATTGATTATTCACCGTGCCTACTGTCTATGTTTTTGGTTGCGGATGCAAAAGATGCTTCTTACTCATGTTTATGTAATTCAATTAAAGTGAAAATTAGTATATTGCTTCAGTAAGTGGGTAAATGTACAAATTGTAGTTTATAACAAAGTCTGTTTTGAGTCAAATTAAAATTGTAATTGTAAAACAATCACAAGCTTGTTCATCATCAGTGATCCTGGATTTCCTATTTTCTTGAAATAACTATAGTGAGATTGTAATTTTGATTTTCTAAAGAACTGAGTAGTACCAAGTTTCAGCTGGTAGCAGAATAATACCGGGAGGTGGTTTCATTTCTACCCTTCTTGTTGATGGTCGAAGCCTGTGATACGAATGTTTGTTCATGTTCACTAATATGTTTTGCTCTTTCAGTAGGTTGCCCATCATGTGTGGACGTACCTGGCCTGCTATTTCATATTTGCGCCGCGACCACTTAATGTATGAGCTGCGCGTACGCGGTTTGTCCGTGGAGGGCAATGTTGAGGGTTAGCGGCGCGGCTCCGCGCGGCTTCGTCCGATACCCCAGTCTCCCTCCCTGTTGATCACATCGCGGCTGTAGGTGAGTGTCTTCCACGCATTAAAGCATCCGTGGATGACTTTGCTCACACAGTCGAATTTTTCGCGATCTTCTCCAGTTACGCAGAGGCAAATTTGCAATGTGCAAGCTCACCTAACTCAGTACAATAATTGTTTAATGGATTTGCTGAATGACTGTCTCAGTGACACAGTGCAGATACTTTGGAACCAGGTTGCTTCTGAAGTTCAGGATTTGCAAGCTTCTGCTGTCGTGCTTGCTTTAGGTCAGGGAGGTTTGGAAGGCGAGCCTGTTGTACAGAGTAAGGATACAGGCGGGGGAGTACATTGTAAAACTAGGTATTCTGACTGTTTCTTGAAATTGCCGAATCCAATTGTAAAATTGTTTGAAAGTATATTAGAGTTATGTATTAAAATCATACATCATATTCAAGGATTTTTGTGGTTGTTAGTTCGGTTGCAAGTTCATGCTGAAGCATTGGGGGTGGAGCATGGCGCAATTTTGTGTCTGTTGTATCTGATGTCTCGGGAGTGTTTTGGTAAGATCTTAGCGGAGGAATTGCAGCATCGTCGAACATCGGTTGAACTCCGCCAAAATATTTTGGGGAGGAAGCTCTCGCATCCAACACAAGAGCAGTGGGAGCGTGATTTTTAATGGAGGGTACAAGCCGATGATGAGACGCTAGCCCAATATTTTGATCGAGTACGTGTGGCAGTTGTTGCTCTTGACATGTCGGCATGAGAGCTGGATAATATTGAACATCTTCTGGAAGGGATGCGCTCTCAAGATCGTTCGCGTTTAACTTTTGCGCAGCGGCTAATTTCCTTGGCACAGATTCAGCAGCTAATTGGCTATGTAGAAAGAGGTCTCCTTAGTCGACGATCAACGGCCGCAACTCCCAGTTACACAACGTTGTGTGGGAATTCGCGGAGGGGATCGAGAAAGGGGAGCCTATAGTTCTCGTGTGTTGCAGTGTTATCGTTGTTAAGCTACCGTGCTCTTACTGCGGCAGTGTCCCGAGTCCAGAAGCCCTAGACCGAACAGCTGACGCCAGAGGTGGGGTAGAGACAACAAAGATCGTAACTGGCCCTTGAATTGTAAGGCAATTAAAGGTGCCAGTCGTTCTCCATTGCCCTATGTTTGCACTCGGTTTGGAGATTAGCCAGTTTGGACTTTAGTTGATTCCGGTAGTTTGGTATCTGTAGTTGACCGGACGTGGTATCTAGAATTCTGGAATTTGTGTTAATTTTCATTACCGCTCCCTCCTGTGCAAATATGTCGGGTCGCTGACGGCCGTGAGTTGCCTTTGCAGGGGAGTTGCGGGGTTATTTGCACATTAATGGTTTCTCATGGCCACAGAGCTTTATCACTGCGTGTAATTTGCAGACTCCCGTGATATTGGGATAAGATTTTGCGCAACGGAACGGGTTGGTTGTTGATTATGCAGCAGGGGTTTTCCATTTTAAATTGGCTCCCGATTCTGTCATGTCGCTCTGTTCGTGCAATCAGTCAAGGGGTACCAGTGTCGATTATTTCGATAATGTACAGGTGCAGATGGGTCATCTTTCCACCGAGGAAGTGCGCCGGTTGAGGGAGGTCCTAGAGCGCTATCCTGAAGTGTTGTCCGAGCAGTTAGGCGAGGTGAAAGTGCTGGAGTGCGAGATAATTTTGACTGACAGTGTTCCTGTGCGCCAGCCGCCGACAAGTTTATAGCCCCCGAAGATAGGGATAATAAACTAAAAAATTAATAAGGTGCTCCAGGAAGGGGTAATTTGGCCATCCACATCGCCGTATCCCGCCCCAGAATTTTGGTCCTGAAAGAACACGGTAAAGATTTTCAGGTTGTCATTGACTATCGTCTTAATAAGAAGGTGGTCCTGGAGTCGGTGCCACTGCCTGACGTACACTATTGTTTTACCTGGTTTTCTGGTGCAACCATCTTTACCACCCTTGATTTAAACCATTTGTACCACCAATTCCGTTTCTCAGAAGTGTCAAGGCCGATCACGGCCTTTTGCACCGACTGAAACCTTTTTGAATTCGACTCGGTCCCTTTCGGTGTGGCCACAGGTGCGGCAGTAATATTTCGTTTACTAGTTTGTCTGTGTGTATAATTACCTTGACGATGTGGTAGTTTATATTCGAATCTTAGAGTATCACATAGGCCATTAAATCAAATATTTTGCCGCTTACGTTCGGCTGAACTGACCGTGAAAGCTTCGAAGATTACTCTTTATAGGTCCGAGATTTCATTTCTGGGACACTTGGTCTCGGCTAGAGGGGTCAGTATTGATCCAGAAAGGACTAAGGCTTTGCGCGAGTTCCTTCATCCTCGGAGTAGGAAGGAAATTGCTCGTTTTACGGGAATGGCGAATCGTTTTCGCAAGTTGGTACCCAATATTGCCCAATTAGCGGCGCCCCTCAACAATCTTCGTTAGAAGTATGAGGAATTTGTTTAGGTTGAGGCCCAGAAGCTACCATTTCTAATCCACCTTTATTGGCTCTACCGAGTGTCGATAAAAACTGGGTTTCAGAAACGGACGCTTCCCATGCGAGTGTTGCTGCTGTCTTCTTGAAGGAGGCGGAGGGGGAGAGGATGCCTTTACCTTACGCGTCGAGCCGTTTATCTGGTCGCGAGTCTAACTATTCTGTTCATGAACGGGAGGCTTTGGCTGTCATATTTGCCTTACAGAAGTTTAGCTTTTATCTTGAGCAAAAGCACTTTCTTCTGGAGACTGATAACCAGGCTTTGAGCTGGGTCCTGGCTAGGCCAAGGAAAACTGGGCGAATTGCTCGTTGGGCTGTGCATATTTCAGCGTTTCGCTTTGATATCAAACATATTAAGGGGTCTGATAACGCGGTAGCTGACGGGTTAAGACCTTCCGAGGTCCAAAGTGTTGAGCCAATGTGTATGGTTGGAGCTATATTGTCAGATATTCGCGAGTTATTTTGGTATCTACGAGAAACACAGTCAGAATATCCGGTCTGGGGACCAGTGAGGGAGACGTAAAGGCTAGGGGAGCCTTATCCTGGTTAAGGCTTCAGTCGTGGCGTCCCTTGTAAGCAGGTGGCCAAGGACCAGCAGTTAAGGACTTGCTTGCTGATGAGTTTGGTACCTATGGTGTTCAAGTATTTTCGAGAGTCCATAGTTAGTCATTTAGGCCTTTATAAGACCTTACCCAAGGTGAAAGATTTGTTGTGTCCTCGCCGGATGGAGTGGCCGTGCGGTTCTAGGCGCTACAGTCTGGAGCAGAGCGACCGCTACGGTCGCAGGTTCGAATCCTGCCTCGGGCTTGGATGTGTGTGACGTCCTTAGGTTAGTGGGGTTTAATTACTTCTAAGCTCTAGGCGACTGATGACGTCAGAAGTTAAGTCGCATAGTGCTCAGGGCCATTTGAACCATTTTTGTTTGGCCCTCATTGTATCGCGATGTGTGTCGGTTAGTTGCTAGCTGTCAGGCATGTAAAAGGGCGAAGCCCAGCTTGGGTGTTCCTCACGGGCTGTTACAACCTGAAAGGGAAGATTATCCTCTTGATAGTCTTTGTTGACTATATCGGACTTTGCTGAGCACCAGAAGGGACAAAAAGTATATCCTGGTTGTAGTTGATGCCTTCTCTCGCTTTGTGTGGTTGCTACCGACTCGTGGCGATACGGCTGACATTACTGCTCTACAGTTACTTACAGTAATGTCATGGTTTGGACAACCGACGTCCTTGGTGAGTGATAATGCTCCGGCCTTTTTGGCGAGGAGTTTTTAGGCCTTTTGTTTGAACCATTGGCTCAAGCATATCACCACCACTCCTTGTTATCCAAAGGCGTCCTTTGTAGAAAGGGTCAACCGCAACTTAAAGGCGGCCTTCACGATATACGATTCGAAGTCACCGAGTAGATGGGATTTGAGTCTTCCTTGACTTAATCAGGCATTTAATTCCGCCATACATGAGACCCCTGGTATCACACCTAATGCGTTAATGTTTGCGTATTCGGTTAAATCTCCCTTCTCGAACTTGTGGAGTATTAATGATCTGTTGCGTACGTCGATCACCCCTGAAGCTTTGAGAGAAAATTTCCAGGGGGCTCGGAATAACATATACCTGACGCATAAGAGGCAGGCAAACAGGTACAATAACGGGCGAAAACTCTTTTTGGGAAAGATTGGCGATTTAGTCTTCATCCGCAGTTTGGTCGCTCCCATGAGTCAGGAGGTAAAGGGCAAGTTTAAGCCGAGATATCAGGGGCCATGCCGAACTACTAAGATCCTTAGTCTCGTGAATTTCAAGGTAAAGTAGCTTAGCTCGGGTAAGGTTTTCACGGTACACTTGAGCCAGGTTAAGTTGGCTCGAAAGTTGTTTTGAGGGTTGCTCATTTGGCGGGTGATTCTCGAATAGGAGGGCGAGGTTGAGCAGTAGGCGGCTGGCGCTGGGTTGTTCTACTTGCATCGCTGATATTGATATTCGGCTGTCTCGCTATCTTTGACTGCTCCCCCCGGCGGGTTTTCCGAGTGAACTTGTGATGGGAGAGCCGGCCGAAGTGGCCGTGCGGTTCTAAGCGCTGCAGTCTGGAACCGCGAGACCGCTACGTTCGCAGGTTCGAATCCTGCCTCGGGCATGGATATGTGTGATGTCCTTAGGTTAGTTAGGTTTAACTAGTTCTAAGTTCTAGGGGACTAATGACCTGAGAAGTTGAGTCCCATAGTGCTCAGAGCCAATTTTTTTTGTGATGGGAGAGTCTCCGGTCGGCGTTCATCAAGCCAATTTATGTTGAAAGCGAGCCGGCGTCGCTAACTGTGGTGCATGGGCCTCTCCGTGCACGCCGTCCCTGTCTTTTGTAGCATCGGATTTACAGTGCCAATCATTGGGCGCCTTGCCGTGCAAAATTGTGGTGGGTTCGTCGTCTCACGCTGAACCGCTTTCCAGCTCGTAATTTGCAAGCTCCAAGTTATTCTGTGTTTAACTAAGAAGACTGTTGAAACTTATTGTGGTTAGGGTAGCTTCCAGAGATGTTTCTGAACTTGGTTCGACAGTGGCTATTTTAAGGAGGCTGGTGTTCCTCATTTCGTTTCTCATCATTTGTGGAGTGTGTGTTTTAAGTGGTTTTCATGCAAGTTTTAACTTGTTTTAGGACATATTAACCGCTTGTGGACTGGTTGCCGTTGTGTACGCGCCTGGCAGCCGTAGAGTTAATGGTTTACTCATTTGTCATGGCAGGATTTGGTATGTTTATTTAATGTTGAAAGTGATTTAAGGCAGCTGCAAGTATCTCTAAGTTTCCTGCTAATTTACTGGGAGATGGGCACTGTAAGAGTATCGCTCCATAAGAATTTGTGGGCATGCTAATTATATATTCCAATGTGGCTGTGTTTTGACCTTGTTTTCGTGGAAATCTATTTGTGCTGCAGGCCATTTGTTAAGTCTGCTCGGCCGGCCGGAGTGGCCGAGCGGTTCTAGGCGCTACAGTCTGGAACCGCGCGACCGCTGCGGCCATGGATGTGTGTTATGTCCTTAGGTTAGTTAGTTTTAAGTAGTTCTAAGTTCTAGGGGACTGATGACCTCAGAAGTTAAGTCCCATAGTGCTCAGAGCCGTTTGAACCACATTTGTTAAGTCTGCTCGTCTCCAGGAGTCGGCGCGGTTATGGATTCTTGGCAGGACCGCGCACTGTGAGGCCGGTCGGTCTATATATAAATATATACCGCCTGCTTGTGAGCCTGTGCACAAGCCGTGGGGAGTGAAGGTTCATATTGACTGCTGCCTGTAGCGTTATGCTTCCAAATACTGCTGTGGGCCTTAATGCTGTTCTCTAATGTTAAGTGAGGCCACTTTGTTAATATTAGCGTTTCTGTATGTTGTTTTACTGATTATTACTAGCCATTCTTATTCAACACTTATGTTAATCATTTGTGTATCTTTAATGAATGTGAAACTTGTTATATTTCCTGTGTGCCAGTTGGTTGGACCACTTTGCATTTTTAGTAAAAGCATGTTTCACTGTGCACCTTTATGTGGACAGAACAGTTTTATTAGGCTTTAAGATCATTGTGTTTTAATGAAGTTCTGGTATTATGTGGCGGTGTAACTTTGGTTTGGAAGTGTATAGTGTTACTAGCATTTTGGGTTATGGTTAAACAAGAACGATTGTTTATGATTGATTATTACCGTGCCTACTATCTATGTTATTGGTTGCGGATGCAAAAGATGATTCTTATTCATGTTTATTTAATTCATTTAAAGTGAAAATTTGTATATTGCTTCAGTAAGAGGGTAAATGTCCGGATTGTAGTTTATAATAATGTCTGTTTTGAGTCAAATTAAAATTGTAAAACAATGACAAGCATGTCCATCACCAGTGATCCTGGGTTTCCTTTTTTCTTTAAATAACTATGGTGAGATTGTAATTTTGATTTTCTAAAGAACCGAATAGTTCCACGGTTCATTTCGGTTAACACGATCTGAGCGCTTAACTAGTGGTCATTGATACATCACCTCTGGCTTGGTTCTATTTAGCTAGAAACAGTGTAGGGAGTGTGACAGAACTGTCCATTACATAAAACAATACACCCAACTTAACGTTATCCCTTGCATTGTGTAAGCACTCACATATCGATAGTAACAATCTGAGGGCAAAAATGGGAGCGCGATTCTAAGCATTGTTGCGAGAGGAGGTCTGTCTGCGAGTGTGTGGAAGAGCAGTGTCGGTCGAGAGCTCGGAGACAGAAGACGTGTCACGCTGCCCTCACGTCGGTGATGGCAGATCTTACCACACTCAAGGCCTGATTTCGTTTATATAGCCAGGAGAGATTTCGATGTCTTAACTACGCTTTAAGATGGAATTCAAAGTACAATTCGCAAGCTTAGCGCGAAACCAATCGCAGTGTTAGACCCGTGACTGTTAGTCCGAGTTTGTAATAATCCCATGTTTTGCTTGTCAGTGAAATAAGCCTCCTATCTTCCAAATAATCACAATCATTCTCCGTATCTAAATAATATGCTGAGGTTACTAAATGTTAATGTGACTTTGAAACTGAAATAATTTGTTAACCTGACACTCAGACATTATTGACAAGTATGTCATTGGTCATTGTCATTATTAATACTTGTTCATGAAGATTCTGAAGTGTTAAATAGACTTAATTAATGAAATCCCTTCTCAAAAGTTATTTAGTAGCTAACAAGACCCAAGCAAACTCCTTTTCCCTAAATTCATTCTTAGCAACAATAACCTTTAGCTGCTGTTGCTGCGTGCTGCTGCAAACCACATGGACAAAGACAGTTATCTAAAGAGGTGAGTGTAAAACTTATGGCCAAAACAGAGATACTGACACACCACAACATATCATGTACTCTAGTCCAGTAAATTCCGTTGCACAAGTCAGATTCTGTACCACTTGTAAATTCTTGGACAAAAACGCAACCAGATAGCTTATCCAAATGTTATTGTTTAGTTTTTAAGGCAACGACCTGTTGAGGGCTTCAATGACAGTGAAACTGACACTCATACAACATGCACATAGTGTGATACAGGTTAGATTCCGTCTACTGATAGCTCGGGTTCCTTATCGAGTCCAGTTTCACAGACGAACATGGCAATATTTACTGTAGCTACGCCATGTATTTGTAGCATATACGTTACATATTGTTGCATATACGCTACAACAGGTCGGACATGGCTGCGTCCTGCGGTCTCCCGCTGCCCAGCATCGCGACCGTATAATCTGTACTGGCAGCTGACTACACATCAAAAACAAAACACTCGCGCTATGCGTCTTCCTCCTTAGCCGACGTGCCGACAAACAACCCACTCGACGAACACTGTTCTCAGCAGACTCAGAGCGCAAAAACCTGCCTACAATTACGACCGCAGCGCCATTACCGCAGCTTCAAATGAGAAAATTACCAGAAGATTTTGCACTGATTAATGTGACATGTCCATAAGATGAAGATATTAAACTTGGCGGTACCCGACATCAGGTTTGACGTTCTCGTTTTTCTCATCTTCATCCCCAGCAACTATAACACTAACACATCTTTCTTTTTTTTGTTATCAGTCGTCTGTCCGGTTTAATTCGACCCGCCACGAATTGCACTCTCGCGCTAACTTTTTGATCTCGGAGTACCACTTGCACACTACGTCCTCTATTATTATTATCTGTCTTCCCCTACAATTTTCACCCTCTACAGCTCCCTCTATACCACGGAGGTTATTCAATGATGTCTTAAAATTTGTCATGTCATCCTGTCCCTTCTTGTCTATGTTTTCCATATCTTCCTGTGCTAGCCGATTTTGCAGAGAATTTCATCATTCCTTATCTTACCAGTCCACCTAATTTTCAACATTCTTCTGTAGCTCCACATCTCACTTCTGTTCCGGTTTTCCACAATGCATGTTTCACTACCATACAATGCTGTACTCCAAAGGTACAGTCTCAGAAATTTCTTCCTTGAATTAAGGCGTATGTTCGATACTAGTTGACTTCTCTTGCCCTTTTTACCTGTGCTATACTGATTTCTATATCCTCCTTGCTTCTTTCGTCGTAGGTTACCGTGTTTTCAAGGTAGGAGAATCGCATAACTTTGTTTACTTCGTTATTAGCAATTTTTATGTTAAGTCTCTGGTTATTTTGATTTCTCCTGATTTTTCGTCTTTTTCTGGTTTACTCTCGATCTCTATTCCGCTTTCGTGAGACTGGTCATTGCATTCTACAGATACTGTAACTCCTCTTAACTTTTACTAAGGATGGCAGTGTGACCAAGGAATCTTATCATTTATATCCTTTCACTCTCAATTTTAATCTCACTCCTGAACCTTCGCTTCTTTTCCGTCTTTGTTTGTTCGATGACCGAACAATAGGGATGAAACGCAATTTTTAATCAGAACACTTCATTCTTGGTCTTTCAGTCTTATGTTTCTAATTGGTGCTTATACATACTGCATATTATACGTCTTTCCCTACATCTTCCTCATTTTTGTCTCATAATTTCGAACATCTTGCACCATTTTATATTTTCGAGAGGTTTTCCTAGTTCGACAGATCCTAAGAAGGTGTCTCGATTTTTTGTTCAGTCCTGGTTTAATTAACAAGGGCAACGGCGAACTGCCTCTCTGCTTCCCTTACCTTTCCTAAGGCCAAACCCATCGTCATCTAACAAACTTATTTCCTGGTGCATTCTTCTGTATAGTAGTCTTGTCAGCAGCTTGGGTGCATGAACAGTTAAGCTGACAGTACTATAGTTTTCGCATTTATCTCCGCTTGCTGACTTGTGGGTGACACTTTTCCGAACGTCTAATGGTATGTCGCCAGTCTCATACATTCACCAACACACCAAATCGGGTAGTCTTTTGGTTGCCACTTCTCCCAATGATTTTAGAAATTCCGATGGAATGTTGTCTCCCTTTCTGCCCTGTACGACCTCAAGCCTTCTAGCGCTCTTCCAAACTCTGACTGTAATACTGGATCCACTTTGCTTTCTGCATTGGCTGAAGTTTCTTCTTTTGTCAACTCATCAGGAAAACTGTCCTCATCATGCAAGCCTTCAGTGTAACGTTTTCACCACTCTATCCTCTGCATTTAACAGCGGAATTATCATGCACACTTAATGTTACCACACTTCCCTTTAATTTCAAGGACGTTTCTTTTAAATTTCCTATACGCTATGTCAGTCCTCCCGACGTTTCAGCATTGTTCACACATTTCCAGCAGCCGATTCGCTGACCTACACTTCCTCCTTATTTCACTCTTAAGGGATTTATGATGCTGAATTTCTATATTTCCCTGAACATTTTTGTAGTTTCGTCGCTCAGTTAAAGTATTTTTTTTCTATTAGGCAACGTTTCTTCACTTTTACCTTTCTTGTACGTATGTTTGTCTGTTCAACATCTGTGACTGCCTTCTTTAAAAATATTCACTCCTCTTCAACTAAACTTCCTACTCTGGTACTCCTTGTTGCAGTTTCCATATTTCAACGGAACTGTCAAATTTGTACGGCACCACATACACGCACGCGTTGTGGAGAGCCATATGGGGTCTTTCGCATTTGCGCAGCATGTCCTGCTATCATCTAAACGGCACAGGGCAACTGCTGAGCTTCCACACATGCTACACACTCCCACAGCAGTGGTCAGCTGCTGTGTCTTCAGCACAGCGACGTGTGCAGTTGTTTTAAGGGGGGTAGGACGTCAAACGGGCCGACTTGGAGCAGGAGAGGCACCACAGGACATCTTAATTTCCACTGTCTATACTTTTACAAATAAATTCATAAAACTTTGTCAGCATGACCAGGAAGGATTCAGAATCCACACTCATAGGAGTGGAAGTTCGAAAACATAATGAAATGATTTTTTTTACCTGTGAAATTTAATCATTTTTTTCACTTACTAATGGCAGTATTTGTTGCTATAGGTACACTTTTCTTCATAAGTGAGAGAGATTCTCCGATGAATTTTACACAGCATACAAACCATACTTAAAGGTGTATGAAACTCTAGAATTTTCCAAATCTATTAAAAAATGTCGTAAAAGTTGAGGTAATTAACTATAAAATTTTTAACTTCCTGGCAGATTAAAACTGTGTACCCGACCGAGACTCGAACTCGGGACCTTTGCCTTTCGCGGCCAAGCGCTCTACCAACTGAGCTACCGAAGCACGACTCACGCCCGGTACTCACAGCTTTACTTCTGCCAGTACCTCGTCTCCTACCTTCCAAACTTGTATTTTTTCTAAACATGACGTTTAAAATATAATAGTTCATTCGTTGTTTCATAAATTAAATAAATTCTAGAGTGTCATGCACCTGTGAGTATGGTATGTATGCTGCGCAAAATTCATCGAAGAATCTCTCTAACTTATGAAGAAAAGTGTACCTATAGCAACAAATGCAGTCATTAGTAAGTGAAAAATGATGAAATTTCGCACGTAAAAGAAAAAAATATATTTTGTTATGTTTTCGAACTTCCACTGCAATGAGTGTGAATCTTGAATCCTTCCTGGTGTTGCTGAGAAAGTTTTATGAATTTATTTGTAATATTATAGACACTGGAAATTAAAATGTCCTGTGATGCCTCTCCTGCTCCTACCCCCCTTAATACAATTTTGACACATACAGAATCCTCTTGAGGAATGCAAGAGTGTGATACGTCAGAATCGACATGAAGATTCTGGCTATGCCAGCCTGAGTTGCATACTTCGAGATGAAATACTCGATCCCTTTGTGATAAAATATGTATATATTATGAGATGAAATACTAATATTAAAGCTATGCCACAGCTCATTTAGGGTTCCAGGAATGGCCCCTGCGTTACAACACGTTAATCTTGGTACCCAAAGAAATTGATCTGTGGTACAAAAACAATGGTTCAAATGGCTCTGAGCACTATGGGACTTAACATCGGAGGTCATCAGTCCCCTAGAACTTAGAACTACTTAAACCTAACTAACCTAAGGACATCACACACATCCATGCCTGAGGCAGGATTCGAACCTGTGACCGTAGCAGTCGCGCGGTTCCGGACTGAAGCGCCTAGAACCGCTCGGCCACCGCGGCCGGCTTTGGTACATATAGACTCCCCTTAACGAAAACAAGAATACAAAACGTCAGTACACACAAGCACACCAGCTATGCCTCCCTTACATAACGTAGCGTATCAATTACATGCAGTCAAAAAGCACACCAGAGTGGGAGTTGCTACAGAGCCAGCCGCAGGCAGGCAAGAGTGTTATACGTTAAGAACCAAAACACAGCTGACATTAATTGGCATTAATTGGGAAGCAGAGTCAGATGGGAGCAGTATAGCAACAGTCGGTGCTGCAATACGCTAGTGGAAGGACGGAAGGGTTCCCCACTTGCCACCACACAAATGTTTAGAGCACCTGCCTGAAGCCCTACACGAACGTGGTCTGGAGCCCATAAGTACTCAGCTGTTTGTGTACTAAAGTACTCTCGTGTCAGTCTCACAGCATACACTGCAAGCCTATAAAACCGGAAGCGGCATCCCAGAATGCAGTCTGCTGTTCGACCCTGCGACAGGGCAGCCTGCTCTGAGTCACCGCCGTAGCAGAGCCGACCGATCACTGGGGGGAGGTCACCACCGCCACCGCAGTACAGACAGCATTCGAGCGACGCCATGCTCGGCCCCGCTCTTTGCGCTGTCAGCAATGACAGACGTCTATCGTTTCACGTGAGAGGCAACTGGAAGCCTCCACCAAGCTGTTGCTGATGTAGTGTGGCCAAGGGCTGGAATGAAGAAGATGATTACACAAATGTGCTGTTGTCGCTCTCCAAAGGTGACACTCACAGGGCCATCTAACACTGGTGTCAGATCATTATCACCTTCTTAGAGCAACGTTTAAAACTACAGCCCACGTTATGGTGAGTTCCAAAATTTCGATAGTATTTTGGTAATGGTTCAAATGGTTCAGATGGCTCTGAGCAATATGGGACTTAACATCTGAGTTCATCAGTCCCCTTGAACTTAGAAGTACTTAAACCTAACTAACCTAAGGACATAACACACATCCATGCCCGAGGCAAGATTCGAACCTGCGTCCGTAGCGGTCGCGCGGTTCCAGATTGAAGCGCCTAGAACCGCTCGGCCACATCGGCCGGCCTTTTGGTCATGGAGAAACGACTTGACAGTCATGTGTTATGTAAATTACATTTCATTGTGAGTAGAGAACCAGTGGATTTGTCTGGTTTTAGGAGTGATAGAAGTCACAATCTGTTAGGGCCTGTTAGATGTGAACAGCGCAACTGTGAGGGTCTCTCAGGAATTTGTACGAGACAACTTCCAGTAAAATGTTATACAAGTAATCATCAGGGGCATATGGCTAGGCAATAGCAGGAGACAAGATGGCTCATGACTGTATGTAAGAATTGAAATGATGTATTCTATTTTCTTGACTTGTTAATATTAGTTCTCAAAATGAGTGTTGTTAAGGACAAAGTTTCGACAGGATCAGAGACACAAGGCGTGTCAGAGCTGGAAACAGTGTGTATACGAGTGTTAGAAAAAGTAGCATTGCGGATAATACAGAACAGCGTGCATTGATTCACAATCGTCACAACAGGGTGTAGATTTGTCAGTCGCATGTTTAATTGCTCCTTTGTCTTGCAAGACGACCGGGGATGTGTAGGCCTTTGTGGGAATCTTTAGAAATCTGGCTGACGTTAAAGGTTGGTCTGATAAGGAATTATTGAGTGTTACGAAACAGAGACTTACAGGGGAAGCTAAGGCTTATGTACTGTATACAGAAGCTTTTAAGGGAGCTACATCATTCTAAGAATTTAAAGAAGGGTTAATTCAGAGATATACATAACGAAATAGTGCCGGAACTATAGGAAACAGTTATTGGTAATAACTAACATGATTACGGGAACTGTGGGACAAATTGTGGGTAGGGTAAGGAAAATTAATGGATGTATCTATGAATTAGGGCAGAATGCTATAGTCAATGAAAGTATACTGCAAGAAGCTGAGCAGAGGGCGCCCGATGCCTTTTTAAGAGGGTTGCGTGCGGAAATGTTGAGATGTGTGTGGACAAGTGGTCCGACTGATCTGCGCACAGCAGAGCGGTTAGCTATAGTGTGTGAGGACGAATGGGGCCTGTAAGGCGACAGTGTCATGTTATACAGTAAGAGAACGTAATACAGGGTGAAAATTACTATGAAAAGAAACGTAAATTAGTTACAAACCACGGCGTTCACACACTTTATTCAACACCCAAACGCCACTACAGACGTTCGGAGTTAGGCTATAACATGTCTAATATGCCTCCCATCATTGGCGATGATGTGGTGCAGACCAATAGCGAAATTCTGCATGACCCGCTGAAGTGTCGGAACGTCGTTGCTACCGATGACATCCTGGATGGCTTTTTAAGTTCCACGAAGGTTTTGGAGTTATTACTGCACACCCTGTCGTTAATATAGCCACACAAAAAGGTGTTGCATGTGTTCTGATTCTGAGATTATGGCGGCCAATCGAGGCCCATGCTAGTGGACTCTGTGTACCCCAGAGCCAGAATGTAGTCCCCTAAGTCCTCCTCCAGGACATCAAACACTCTCCTGCTTCGATGGTGTCGAGCCTCGTCTTGCATAAGTCACATCCTGTCGAAATCAGGGTCACTTTGGATAATGGAGATAAAATCATCTTTCAAAACCTTCATGTACCTTTCGGTGGCCACCATGTCATCAAGGAATATCACACCGATTATTCCGTGACTGGACATAGCACACCACACAGTCACTCGTTGAGGGTGAAGAAACTTCATTGCGAAATCAGTTCTCAGTCCCCCAAACGCGCCAATTTTGCTTATTTGACGAACCCATCCAAATGAAAGTGGCCGACAACAACAAGTCACATGCGCATGCGCATATTAATTTTGAGCATGCCCCAGGGCCAACAGTGCAGTTTGAACGTCCTAACGCAAATCGTTCGGAAGTTTTGACGATTTTATTTCATATCGTTCGATAATTGTCACCTTGTAGTTTTAGAAGTAGAGGACCGTGGAAGAATAGAGGTATTAAACACCAACTTGATTCCCAGATCCACCTATGGTCATTCCCTGGTAAGACTATATGCTAGGAAATCGTATACAGAGGTGGACTGTATGATAAGGGCAACAGCAGGAGAAAAAGGTTGCAGGATATTAGTGGTCTGGTGAAATGTAGGCAGTGGGACGTACCATGGTACGAACTGAGTGAGGGATAAAGATGCCATACCATTAGGATCAGTGGATATGGACTTTTCTTTGATATGTTTCAATTCAAACAATATCTAGAGATTGTGCCGCACATGAGTGGGAACTACGACATGATTCTCGAATTAGATTTCTTCTATCAGCCTTGTGCCATAATTGATCTTTGGCAACATCGGGTGGAACGTGATGTTTCAGTTAAATGAAGCCATAATCAGTGTAGTGATGCCACCAGGGGGCCTGTAGCGAAAGACGAACCGATTAAACCGCAAACGATCACAATAAGACTTGATTCGCTCCTAGGTGTACCGGGGAATCACTTTGGGTCATTGTTGAATCCAGTTTGGCCACCAGGAATTTTGTGTGTGTTCGAACCGTCAGAAGAGAATAAGATATTAATCAGATGAGATGCTTACTTGGGCGTACTAGAAATAAAGGGTGATAAGAAGGACCTGGAATATTTTTCCGCAGAGGACATAGGATTAACAAAGGTGTTGTTAATCGCTAATATGGATATCCTGGAGGAAGAAGAATGTCACCCATGGACAGTCGCCGGACTGCATTACGAAGAAAAGTGAAGAACCTAGAGGGATGCAATAGAGAATGGAAGCAAAAGTTACTTTTGGAATTGAGGCATTTATGTTTTTCAAAACGTCAATTACTGCCTACACACATTCCACAGCACTGCATACCAACAGGAAATGAAATCACCAGTCTACCGCAAACCATACAGAACACCTACTTACTTGCAGCCAAATTTGTAGGAATTTATTGATCAACAGCCGAAAGATGGAAAAACTGAAGAAAATAGTAGTGCATAGCGGGCAGAAATAATCACAATGTCAAAAGAATCAACGGACGGAACACGAAAATAAATGTTTTGTTGTGATTGCAGACATCAGAATGTGAAAACTGTAAGATTCGCCCACCATCCGTCAAAAATCACATAAATTTTTTTAGGACATTGCAAATATATTTCAATACTGGATTTGAAGGGTAATTATGGTTATGGTTATGGTTATGGTTACACCATATCATCGACACAAAACAGCGTTTTCGGCATCCTGGGGACACTACCAATGCAGAAAAATGATATTCGGATTAAAACGTGCACCTACAACGTTTCAGAGATTGTTGGGTGGAGTGCTCTGAGGTTCAAAACCACCGCAATGCATAGTGTATCTCGATGACATAATGGGCTATATGAATGATGTGGTACAGGGATGTATCCTAATGTTAAAAGCTGCGAAGTGAACGTTGAGTACAGTAAAGTGTAATTTTGTGATTGAAGAGGTAGCATACGTAGGTCATATCACAACTAAAGGTGGGATTAAGGCAGGCCCAAGATTAATTAGTTACTTGAATTTCCTGTACCGGTATCTGTAAAGGAGTTGCAATTATTGTTAGGAGTGGCGAACTATTACCGCTAGTTCGTAAAAAAGATTTGCTGATATTATCAGACCGTTGATACAATTTTTAAAAAAGAGGACTAAATTTGTGTGGTCAGAAGAGTGCCGGCATGCTTTTAAGGAGCTAAAAGAAGCTTTGAGATCTACAAAGGAATTAAATCGGGTGATGCTGAGGGAATTAGATTAGGAAATGAGACGCTTAAAGTAGAGTGTTGCTATTTGGCGAGCAAAATAACTGATGATGGTCGAAGTAGAGAGGATATAAAATGTAGACTGGCAATGGCAAGCAAAGTGTTTCTGAAGAGGAGAAATTTGTTAACATCCAGTATAGATTTAAGTGTCAGGATGTCCTTTCTGAAAGTATTTGTATGGAGTGTAGCCATGTATAAAAGTGAAACGTGGACGATAAATAGTTTAGAAAAGAAGAGAATAGAAGCTTTAGAAATGTGGAGCAACAGAAGAATTCTGAAGATTAGATGGGTAGATCATATAATTAATGAGGAGGTACTGAATAGAATTGGGGAGAAGAGAAATTTGTGGTGCAACTTGACTAGAAGAAGGGATCGGTTGGTAGGTCATATTCTGAGCCATCAAAGGATCACCAATTTAGTATTGGAGGGTTGCGTGGAGGGTAAAAATTGTAGAGGGAGACCAAGAGATGAATACAGTAAACAGACTGAGAAGGATGTAGGTTGCAGTAGGTACTGGGAGATGAAGAAGCTTGCACAGGATACAGTAGCATGGAGAGCTGCATCAAACTCTGAACCACAACACAAGATCGACTCTTATATTGGTATTTCCAGACTTGAATGGAGAGTCTGACTTACCTTTCATGCATCAAAGCAGGCACTTGGCTGTGTGTCGTCACAAGGACTACAAGGCGTAGAAAATCCGGTAGCTTGCGCATCAAGATAACTAAATTCTTCAGAAAGAAATTACTGCACAATGTCAAGCTTTATTTGTGGAAGCACGTATTTCAGTTGTTATCTGTACAATAAAAGGTTTAGAATAATAACATGATGCTGCAATAAAATTGTTGTTGGGATTAAAGGATCCTTCTAGTAGGTTGACGCAATGGCCAGTAAGACTGAACTCGATTTTGAAATCACGCATAAACCTGGGAAGGAGGACAGAAATGTGGATGGCTTAAGTAGAAAAGTAGCAGTATTACGTATTGGTGACAGAGTATAACGAATGGAAAACTGCACAGAGAGCAGATGACGAATATAAGCAATATTTTTTGCAGTCAGCGTTTTGTATGCAGGAAGGGTTGTTATGCCGAGAAACCAAGTTGGGACTATGGGTAGTGTTACCAGCGAAGCTAAAGAATAGAGTGCTACAAGAAGCTATCGATCAAATATTAGCGGATCATGGACGCTACAGATCTGCCAACAAAAGGGTAGCAGAAAGGTACTGATGGAGGAATAGTGAGACGGACGTAAACCAGTGTATGAGGAACTGCTTAAAATGCGCACAGAGAGCGGATTTGTGACGAACAAGAGAACAATTGGACAGGTTACCTGACGCATTAGCACCATTCATATTTCTTTGGATTGATGTTTTAGGTCCATTCAATAAAACATCTGCAGAGAATTAAGCATGTACTCACAGTCAAATATCATTTTTCAAGATATCTAAATTGGTCGCGATTCCAAGCCAACAGGTAGCAACTGTAGCACAAGGACTTGTGAATGATTGGATGCTGAAGTATAGTGTGCCTGAAACAATAGTAACAGACCAAGGAACGAACTTCGTGTCAGCTTTGTTCAAGCACCTGTGTAATTAATTGAATGTGAAGGAGTTAAGGACGAGTCCTCCCCATCCACAAGCCAATGGAACAACTGAAAGAGTGCATAGGACAATCAGGAAGATGACTGGAGACTACGTTGGCTCACACCACACCAACTGGTATGTCTGGAGTTGGTCGTCTCTGGCTATAGCTCAAAACAGCATACGAATGCAGGGTTATCGCAATAGGAAGTAGTATGTGGTTGTAAAAGGCCGTCACCGTTCGATATATTGAAGACGAAGTAAAGGAAGACTGGAGAGTCTGTTAAGGAATTTTCCAGACTGATTAGGGGAATTTCGAATAGATTACAGAGGCCAAATACAAGAGCACTGGCGAAACAAGAAGAAGCAGTGGGGCATACGGCAAGAATACCACAGTATATGGCTGGTCAGTGGCTGATGCTGTCAACTTCGTATACCCCTAGGGGAAAGGCAAAGAAGTTTTTTTGTGAAGTACCAGAGGCCATTGGTAGAGACTACGTCGACAGTAAATTTCACGATTCAGTTGCCGACAAGAACGACAATTGTGCAAGTATGGCAGGTGTAAACTTTTGTGTTAGCAGAAGAGCCAACACCGTGTTGAGAGTGGAGACCGAATTGCACGCGTTTTAGTTCACGCAGGCTGGCGTGAGGAGGGAAGAACTATACTGACGTGAGGTCTGGAACATGACAAGGAATGAGAATTCAGAAAGCGGACGTAATTAGTTTGATACTTAACTTTAATCCATTAATGACGAACGTCGCTCTTGACGGTACATGATTCACAATATTATGTGTTCAGAATAAATTCTTGTAAATATTGATTATAGTAACTGAATATGGCGCCTTGCTAGGTCGTAGCAAATGACGTAGCTGAAGTCTATGCTAAACTGTCGTCTATGCAAATGAGAGTGTATGTAGACAGTGAACCATCGCTAGCAAAGCCGGCTGTACAACTAGGGCGAGTGCTAGGGAGTCTCTCAGACTAGACCTGCCGTGTGGCGGCGCTCGGTCTGCAATCACTGATAGTCCGACGTATACTGACGGGCCGCGTCCGATTTAAAGGTACCACCTAGCAAGTGTGGTGTCTGGCGGTGACACCACAGAAACATTTTGAAGGGAGTTAGTCGAGGGATAGGAGATGTGGACTGGAAAGGGAGAGGGATAGGATAGGTATCCGAAGATAAACGATAGGTTGTGAATGAAACGGTAACGAGCAACCCGTATGGAGTAAGACCTACGTGCGAAATGGAAACTAGTGTGAAAATCCGATGAAACGTTGCACAGAGGTGTTTGGCAGTGTCTGCAGTAAGCCTATCGATAGCTTCACGTCGCTCATTTCACTTCAGAGCGCAAAGTGATCAGGTAGAAACGCCTAAAACAACAGTTGAAACGTCCCCTTAGAAAAATTACAAATGACTGTGCTTAAACTGACACACAATATTTTTAGCGCAACGCAATATGACTTTCAATAATCCCTACAAGAGAATGGCCCTGACTAACATTAACCTATACGTTTCGCAAATCACTTACCTCACAAAAATCTTCGTTACTCGAACTACTGCAATACAGCGAGCGCCACTACTGCCAGCTAAATAAAAGATTCTAACTACTGAAGGCACTAACTACTGATAGGCATAGTTAGCAAATGAAAGATTTTGATAGAGAACAAACAATGTATTTACCTTAATAGTGTTCAAAATTCATAATATATATAGCAGTTCAAGACATCCAGTCTTACAAATTTACTGTCTCTGATGGACACACGTCCACATCATCCGCTCTCAACACTCCGCCATTTCTCTCCCCACATCCACCACTGCTGGCGGCTCACCTCCAACTGCGCAACGCTACGCGCTGTTAACAGCCAACTGCCCAACACTACAATAGCCAACAACAATGCAAACCAGCCACAGACTGCGCTCAGCACAGCCAGTGATTTTCATACAGAGCGCTACGTGGCGTTACCAATAAAAAAAAAAAAAACTAAACAGCGTACTTACACAGTGTCTCCCGTCAAGTACGTGGATCTGGTGAAAGATTTCGCCTGAATCTATGCAGCCCACATAACATAAATGTCATCGTTGTTCATCTGTGCTCACATAAACCGCTTGCTGGCTACAAAGACCACATTTTGGCACAAACCGAACAACAAAAGGCAGACCAGCGAAGAGAATTGGCCGAAAGCATAGGCGGCTGCTTTCTGTGACGAGGGTACTGGAAAGTTTATCCCGAGCCACGACGAATGTGTAAATCGGAGTGGCGACTATTTAGAGAGATAGCTGGAAGGTGTGGCTAACTACTGCGAATAAGCGGCCAGTTTTATGGGACTGAACACTAGAGTATTATAAGGACAGAATTCATACAAAAGAGCTTGTGAATCGATGTAATCTAAGATCTGAGCGGGTCTCTTCAAAACGTTTACGGCAAGAAAAAAAAAGGAAAAACAATAAATAAGTTATTCAATCACTCAAAGAGATTTTATTGTTCAATTTTCAAAAATGAGTTGATTCTGAATGGAGTTATAACAATTTTCTCAAAAAATTATATGTTAGAATACCGCTGCTATACGGAACTAGCTTCTACATCTACATCTACGTGATTACTCTGCTATTCACAATAAAGTGCCTGGCAGAGGGTTCAATGAACCACCTTCATGCTGTCTCTCTACCGTTCCACTCTCGAACGGCACGCGGGAAAAACGAGCACTTAAATTTTTCCGTGCGAGCCCTGATTTCTCTTATTTTAGCGTGATGATCATTTCTCCCTGTGTAGGTGGGTGCCAACAGAATGTTTTCGCAACCGGAGGAGAAAACTGGTGATTAAAATTTCATGAGAAGATCCCGCCGCAACGAAAAACGCCTTTGTTTTAATGATTGCCACTCCAAATCACGTATCATCTCTGTGACACTATCTCCCCTATTTCGCGATAATACAAAACGAGCAGCCCTTCTTTGTACTTTTTCGATGCCATCCGTCAGTCCCACTTGACGCGGATCACACGCCGCACAGCAATACTCCAGAATAGGGCGGACAAGCGCAGTGTATGCAGTCTCTTTGGTAGATCCGTTGCACTTTCTAAGTGTTCTACCAATGAATCGCAGTCTTTGGTTTGCTCTACGCACAATATTATCTATGTGATCGTTCCCATTTAGGTTATTTATAATTGTAATCCTACGTATTTAGTTGAATTTACAGCCCTCAGATTTGTGTGACTTGTCGGGTAATTGAAATTTAGCTCATTTCTTTTAGTACTCATGTGAATAACTTCGCACTTTTCTTTATTCAGGGTCGATTGCCACTTTTCGCACCATACAGATATCTTATCTAAATCATTTTGCAAGTTGTTTTGATCATCTGATGACTTTACAAGACGGTAAATGACAGTATCATCTGCAAACAATTTACGACGGCTACTCAGATTGTCTCCTATGTCGTTAATATAGATCAGGAGCAATAGCGGGCCTATAACACTTCCTTGGGGAACGCCGGATATTACTTCTGTTTTACTCGATGACTTTCAGTCTATTACTACGAACTGTGACCTTTCGGACAGGAAATCACGAATCCAGTGGCAGAAGTGAGGCGATACTCCGTGGACACGCAGTTTGGTTAGAAGAAGCTTGTGAGGAACGGTGTCGAAAGACTTCTGGAAATCTAAAAATATAGAATCAATTTGACATCCTCTGTCGATAGCATTTATTACTTCATGAGTATAAAGAGCTAGTTGCGTTTCACAAGAACGAGATTTTCTGAATCCGTGCAGACTATCTGTCAATAAATCGTTTTCTTCGAGGAATTTCATAATGTTCGAATAGAGTATATGTTCTAAAACCCTACTGCAAATCGACGTTAGTGATATAGGCCTGTAATTCTGCGGATTACTCCTGCTTCCCTTTTTGGGTATTGGTGTGACTTGAGCAATTTTCCAGTCTTCAGGTACGTATCTTTCTGTAAGCGAGTGGTTGTATATAATTGCTAAATATGGAGCTATTTTATCAGCATACTCTAAGAGGAACCTGACTGGTATACAATCTGGACTGGAGGCCTCGCCTTTATTAAGTGATTTAAGCTGCTTTGTTACACCGAGGATATCTACTTCTATGTTTCTCATATTGGCAGTTTTTCTCGATTGGAATGCAGGAATATTTACTTCGTCTTCTTTGGTGAAGGAGTTTCGGAAAATCGTGTTTAATAACTCTGCTTTAGTGGCACTGTCATCAGTGACTTCACCGTTGTTATCGCGCAGTGAAGGTATTGATTGTGGCAATGTTGCCTCTGGTGTGCTTTATGTGTGACCAGAATCTCTTTTTTCGAGACAGAATTTCGTTGTGGAAATTATTAAAAGCATCTCGCATTGAAGCTTAAGTAAACAAGCAACCCTTCATTATGACCCTGATCTTTTTTCCTGAAATTGTATCACGTGCCTGTCTAGCTGCATGAACTCTCTAACTTCCAACTATTGATAACGTATCTCCCGTTTCTAAGCCGCCTCTGTCAGGTAAGTTATGCGAAACGACACACGCTCTTGAAGTGTCTACAGAAAATGCAAGACCCAAGTTCAAAAAGTTTTAAGAATTGTCCATTCGCTACTCAGTACTGAATGTAAATAAATGGACAAATTCCTTCTGAAACTTTTGAATAATACGAGGGGCACTCAACAACTAGTGCATCGCATTTTATTTTTGAAAGCAGGTTGGTTTTATTCAGGGCTACAATATACCATATTATTTGACACTCTTTTGGCTACAAAACCCTTTTTTTTCTACGTAATCTACTCGTATGTTCAAAGCGACGCTCTTACACCACCTCTCTGTCAGGGCCTGTGTGCTGGTATTGTACCACTCTACTGTTAGAGGTCTGAGCAAATTTCTCGCTGCATCATTAACTTCTTCATTATCCACCTACTGCTTCCCGAGGAGTGCATTCTCTAATGGGCCCAACAGACAGTAGTTCCAAGGTGCGACATCTGGGCTGCAGGATGGATGAAGGAGGACGGTCCAGTGAAGTCTTGTGAGCTCCTCTCGGGTAGGCAGACTCGTGTGAGGCCTTGCATTGTCTTACAGGTTAGTTGATTCGCATTTTGGGGGCGATGAACACGTTGAAGTCGTGAAGACTGTCGCCATTACTTTAGCGGATGAGGTGAGGCTTTGAACTTTTTCTTCGGAGGCGAGGAAGTGTGACGTCAGGCCTTGGATTGCCGTTTTATTTCCTTCCAAGTAATGAGCCCATGTTACATCGCCTGTGACGATGTTCGACAAAACATTGTCACTTTCTCCCTAGTAACGCGCAAGCGATTCGGCACAGATGGTCTTTCATTGCTCTTTACGGTCTTTGCGTCAGGCGGCGAGTAGCGCAGAGGGCACACACCCTTGCGTACCCCAACTGATAGACGAGTGTGTCAGCATCACCAATAGACACGTACAGATGAACAGCGAGGTGTCTTGATCGTGATACGTCGATCACCTCGAATGAGCGTGTCGGCACGTTCCAACATTGCATAGTTACAGCTGTGAGCGGCCGGCCATCACGCGGGAAATCGGATAGGTTTGCGCGACCTTGATGCGATTATGTGAGACGCCATGCCCAACGACTCACCGTGCTTTTGTTCACTGCCACATGCCCGTAGACGTTCTGCATGCGTTTATGAATACCTGCAATGTTCATGTTTGCGGCCGGAAGATACTCAGTGACAGCTGTCTGTTTGGAACGCAACTCCGTTACAGACGCATAGCACCGCCACCTATCGGAATTTCATGAAACTATAGGGACTGAAGCAGAAATATTTCCCTGGGGGTATCAGAACAAACATCGCATTTTTTCAACCGAAATTAGCCGAGAAAAATGGTGTGTTATACTGCTAGTTGAACCGGCCCCGTATACTTCCTTATGCCTCTGTCCCTGCAGTAATTAGTTACCCAATTAATAATGCGAAGCGAAGTAAAAATTATTAAGACCGTATGCTGTAATAGCATTTTTATTTCACTTACCTGATAGCAACAGGCATCATTTGTATAGACAGCATATATCGCCGGAAAAAAGTGTTCCTCAGCCGTAGCAAATCCTCCAGTCGCCAGTGTAATCCATCGAATGACGATTCACTCATTCAAATGTATTACAAGAACTTCTCAGGCGCTATTCAAATAGAGCGTTTTTTACACTAACTGGATGAAGACACTGTATTCTCTTTCTGTTTCTCTTTCATTTGAAGCGACGATGAATTAAAACCTATGCCAGCGTTTGTTCACGTTTCATTTCACTATAACTATTCTCCAAGACTAGAAAAGAAGAAAATAAAAGGATCCGCTGTACTGTGACGTGCACAACAGTAGTCGGAGGGATGAGAAATCACCTAAGTGGCACACCGTGTGCATGGTGCCGCTTAGACGTCTGCCGGACAAGTGTGGAAGGGGCCTCATCTCTGGGGGTGGGGTGGGGGGGGGGGGGGTTGTTGTTGTTGATGTTGTTGTTGTGCGCATCTCTGCGCGTGCGCCTCTGCTTCCGCGCCAAGGGAATCTGCAACAATGGCCGCCGTGCCTACAGTTTGTGTTGCTCCGAATGTCGTCACACCGCCCTCTTCGATATTTATGTCACTCCAAACACGACCAGTTCTTGACCAAAGATACGTGACCTGGCTGGAAGATCCTGCACTGCCAATTCAACAATGTGTGTGTCACTTCGAGTGCTAGTCGGCAGCTGTCGTAGAGATCCTACATGCCAATAATGCCTCCAGAACCCATGTATACGTGTAACAGAAGTGGGAGGACCTCGATCAGCAGAGACATCAGTATCGGGGGACGGTAAACCAGAATCTCAAATGGCCGGGATAGTGCTGTTGCAGAATAGGCTATTCTCTTATGTTAAAAATATGCTTCGGATTGTTTTCATTCTGAAAAATTATAACACTGAAGTAGTATTCTCAGTCAATATTCTAAAAATAGTCTTTTATTTCTGTGTAATTAAAGCTAAAACTTCAAGGTTCGGTCATGTGATCGAAAACGCTCTGTTTTGGCTGAAGCTCTGGAGACGTCACAGGCCAGCAGTAAGATGAAGCTTTCGTGTGTTATAGGAGTATTACACGAAGTTGCTAGTGTTTTTCCACTCCTCTTCTGGAAACAGTGTAGTTATTTAGTGACGGATAATGTTTCTACAACTTTTATGGAGGTTGATGGAGGTAACCTTCCGAAAATTGATGCATTTATGGTCTCTTCATTCTTCGAAAACAACCCACAAACAATATTGCATGCGAAGGTACATTGCATCGTAATTCGGAATAACACAGGCAGTGCAATATCGATATGCGGGAAATCCGTGTTCGATTCCAGTTCTGGCACAAATTTTCACTGTCGTCTTTCCGTTATTCATCAGATGGTTTTCCATATCCGCAACTGCTAATACATTTCATGTATTTCACATAATAGAATAATAAGTTTCATATGGAGCGTTTGCTTGCATAATCATGATACTCATAGAAGTAAACACAGGTAGTTACCATTACCTCATCTGGATCTCTACGAGCAGTTGGAACCACATTCTACGTATCTCCTCATTGGCTAGAAGTCACAGAAATAATATTTAAGGAGTTTTTACAGATGTTCTTACGCAATGTGGTACTACTCACCGGTTTTAAGCCGTTTTCTGAAACGTAAATTGCGAGATATCTCCGTGAATGAGCCGTACGACAGTAGAATCAACGTGCTAGCCAGTGACGTGACAGTCACCATGTGACTCAAATTTTAGTGGGCTTTCAAATTACCTGAATGTCATCTGTGGTTTTATTAATTTTTTTTAAAATATTGAAGTTCATGAGGGAAAAATACAAGTTATGAGCATTAAATGACATAACCAAACATTAGTATGACATCCAGAAAACAGTCAAATGCCTTATTCCCACAAGTTCTGGTGGATATTCCTACTTCTTGCATGGGGCATAATACACTATATGATCAAAACTATCCGAACACAATGGGAAAAAGACTTACCGGTTCGTGGCGCCCTGCATCCGTAATGCTGGAATTCACTATGGTGTTGGCCCACCCATAGCCTTGATGACAGCTTCCACTCTCGCAGACATACGTTCAACCAGGTGCTGGAAAGTTACTTGGTCGGTGAGACCTGGCACGAAGTCGGCGTTCCAAAACATCCCAAAGGAGTTCTGTAGGATTCAGGTCAGGACACTCTGCAGGCCAGTCCATTACAGGGATGTTATTGTCGTGTAACCATTCCGCTACAGGCGGTGAACAGGTGCTCGATTGTGTTGAAAGATGCAATTGCCATCCTTGAATTGCTCTTCAACAGAGGGAAGCAAGAAGGCGCTTGAACATCAACCTATATAGTGATACGCAAAACAACGAGGGGTGAAAGCCCCGCCGGCCGGTGTGGCCGTGCGGTTCTAGGCGCTGGAGTTTGGAACTGCGTGACCGCTACGGTCGCAGGTTCGAATCGTAGCTCGGGCTTGGATGTGTGTGATGTCCTTAGGTTGGTTAGGTTTAAGTAGTTCTAAGTTCTAGGGGACTGATGACCACAGATGTTAAGTCCCATAGTGCTCAGAGGCATTTCAACCATTTTTGCAAGCCCCCTCCATGAAAAACACGACCACACCATATCTCCACCGCCTCCGAATTTTACTGTTGGCACTACACACGCTGGCAGAATACGCTCACCGGGCGTTCACCATACCCACACCCTGCCATCGGATCGCCACATTGTGTACCGTGATTCGTCACTCCACACAACGTTTTTCCACTGTTCAATCGTCCAATGTTTACGGTCCTTACACCAAGCGAGGCGTCGATTGGCATTTACCGACGTGATGTGTGGCTTATGATAAGTCGCTCGACCACGAAATCCAAGTTTTCTCACTTCCCGCTGAACTGCCATAGTACTTGCAGTGTGTCCTGATGCAGTTTGAAACTCCTGTGTGATGGTCTGGATAGGTGTCTGCCTGTTATACATTACGACCCTCTTCAACTATCGGCTGTCTCTGTCAGTCAACAGACGAGGTCGGACTGTGCGCTTTAGTCCTGTACGTGTCCCTTCACGTTTCCACTTCACTATGACATCCCAGACAG
Source organism: Schistocerca serialis cubense (assembly GCF_023864345.2). Classification (NCBI taxonomy): domain Eukaryota; kingdom Metazoa; phylum Arthropoda; class Insecta; order Orthoptera; family Acrididae; genus Schistocerca; species Schistocerca serialis. The sequence continues at coordinate 363,016,884 of NC_064645.1, read as the reverse complement.
TAGACTAGGGATGTTTCGGAATGTGGAAATCTCGTGTAAAGACGTGACACCCAGTCACCTGACCACGATGGAAGTCTGTGAGTTTCGTGGAGCGCCCGCTTCTACTCTCTAACGATGTCTAGGAGTACCTGGCAATAGGTGCCAACACAATGCACCTAGTGTGAGAAACGTATGTTTTTGGGGGTGCCCGGATATGTAGATCACTTAGTGTACGATCTTCTCAAAATCGAGAGTCGTTCAGCAATGATTTCTAACTGACATCTCTGACGTATAATCTTTTCAGTTCTAGAGGAGGAATGTATGGTTGCATGTCTATCTTTTTTGTATGCCTGCACTTAAAAATTCCAACCATTTAGATATCCAACCACGTAGAACACTTCATGTTTATTTTATCATTGTTGCATGATGTAGTTTTCATTGTCAGCAGTGCAGATAGAGCTACTCCAGGCCATGTATCACAATTAGAAACACATAAAAATTCCAGAACGAACAAGCGCTGCTACAAGCGTAGGCATTCTATGCAGTAGCTGGTAATTAACCGAGATGCCATTCCATCGTACGTCTGCTGCTACCTATCGGCCGTACCGTGAAGTACAGCGTGCAGGAAACTTAATGAAGATGGAATACGTGCAAGCCGACCATCTGCAGGGTGACGCACGAAATGTGTTACCATTTTGTTTTTGAATATAAACTTTATTGTCAATACAATCTGAAAGGAACATATACTACAATGAAGAGCCGTCCATGGAGATTTGTTCTAACTCAGCACATGCTCAACATGTCCACCATTTCGTTTCCTAACTTTCTTCGAACGAACACTGAAGTTACTGATTACCCTACGGCACATGTCTTCCGTAATTTCACTGCAAGCTTGAAGAAAAAGTCTTCTGAGCTCCATAAAATCACGTGGACGTTTCGGGAAAATTTTTTCCTTTAGGTACCCCCAAAGAAAAGAGTCACGTGGATTGAGGTCTGGACTATTGGGTGGCCAATACTGTCCGTCATTGAAGCGACCTGGAAACCTGAGTGAAATGCTCCGCATGTCGAAATGCTCGTGTAAAAACTCCAACACAGTGTTTGCAGTATGTGGCCTTGCTCCATCTTGCATGAACCACTGCGTGTTGAAGGGCAAGGCAGTAGCAAGAAGCTGTGGAACGAAGCTATTGCGGAGCATGCTCAAATAACGCTCGCTGTTCACAGTTTCTTCAAAGAAAAAGGTTCCAATTAGTCCGTGACTGGAAATTGGTGCCCACGCTGTAATTCTCGGAGCACAATGTTGTCGTTCATGAAGCACTTGTGGGTTTTCAGTGGCCCAAGAGCGTACATTTTGTTTGTTAACCACACCGTCTAAATGAAAATGCGCCTCCTCTTAAAACCAAACGTTGATGAGAGTAACTTCTCTATCCTCCGCCTACTGAGCAAACAGTAGTCTCTGCTACTTGTGTTCTTCATTGAGCTTCTGTGCACAGGTCATCTTGTATGGGTACATATGGAGGTCACTTTTAAGAATGCGTTGAACGGAGCGTCTGGATATTCCCAGTTGCACTGCTGCCTTTCTACACGATTTCCCGGGGCTTCTCTGTGCAGCAGTTGGTACCGCCTCAGTATTCTCCGGCGAACAAACAGGCTTAGGCCGAGGTCGCTTCGCTTCCAATACTGTTCCTTCCTGTACAAATTTATCGTACAACCTGTGGATGGTCTTCTTGCAAGGGACCCATCGTGTGTTAAACTGTTGTCGAAAACGCCTCTGAGTCATAACAAGGCTTTTCGTTTCATGAAAATGTAATACAACTGCCGATCGTTGCTGTGTCGTCAGTCTTCCATTGTCAGCCATTGCTGCTTACTAGTCTCCTTGCCTCAGTATCGTGAATTACACGTCATTTCGTAACTCATTTGTTTTTGCAAGCTCTGCTGGTACTGCTGTAGAGATCCCAGTGTCGTAAATTGTGAAAGAAACATTTGGTAACACATTTCGTGCGGCACCCTGTACGTTACCGTCGTTTACGTTCGTCATTGCCTTTGATAAACATTTCGAGTTACCGTTAGTAACGGAAATTTTTCTAAGGTGGAAATCACTGTGCTAAGAATGTTGTAACTGATTGTTTCAGACTGGTGTGTGCAAATAAAATATTTACTCCTGAGATTACTAGGGAAAATCAACCGGAGCATGTACAGTCGTGGACAAAACGTGAACGAGCGGTTCTAGGCGCTTCAGATCGGAACCGCGCTGCTGCTACGGTCACGGGTTCGAATCCTGCCTCGAGCATGGATGTGTTTGATGTCCTTAGGTTAGTTAGGTTTAAGTAGTTCTAAGTTCTAGGGGACTGATGACCTCAGATGTTAAGTCCCATAGTGCTTAGAGCCAAGACTGAGGATCACAAGTAAAAGCAAAGATGTTACGAACTACCAGCAGGTGGCACTGTAGCAGTGAACATACGGAGATACGTTCGTAACATATGAACCATAAGGAAGAAGTTATATCCAAGGAGTCGACAAAACAATACAAAGTACACGTTTTAGTAAGTAATTATGTAGGGGAGGTAATCGAAACCAGAGATCATTAGAATAACAAATCAACTTTTATAAAAAAATAAATATTTCTTAATTTTTTAATTTAAAAGTCTTATAAAATTATAAAAAACTTAATGTACATCAGTTGTTCACCCACTGCTTTATATTAGTAATCAATATAGTTATAAGGTTACAGTGTGAATAACGCATCGCCACTGAATAATTCTAGGTGACAGGAATACAGGAACAATACTTTACGAACCCGTCATAGTGCATGTAGGTCACACAGGAGAACAACTAAAATGTTACATTCTTAAAATACCATATACAAATTCCAGTATTATAGACCAATAACACTGCAATTATATCTGACCTGATTATACTTTTAACTAGCGATCTACAATGATTAGCCAGAAAATTATGACCACCTACCTAATAGTCGGTAAATCCGCCTTTGTCGCGGATAACAGAGGCGACGCGTCATGACAGGGAAACATTGGGGCCTCGTAAGTTGTTGGAGTGAGTTTGTACCACATCTGCAGACACAAGTAGCTTAATTCCCGTAAATTACGGGGGAGGGTCGATGAGCTCTGATGTCACATTCAATCACACCACACATGTGTTCAATTGAATTCATATCTGGCGATTTGGGGGCACGGCACATCAATTGGATCTCGCTACTGTGTTCCTCGAACCACTCCATCATACTGCTGGCCTTGTGACATGACGCATTATCTTGTAGTTAAGTGACCCTGCCGTCGGGAAACATGATCGTCATTGAACAGTGATTTATTTTCAAAGAATATTCTTAAGAATATATTTTATTTACAAGTGATTTATCAAGAACATTAACAGATTTAATCACACTATGCAAGCATGGAAGTAGTTGCCAGGGCGTATCTGATAAAATCATAAACAATAGTGCCTAAAAGCATTTTTTAAAAGAAACAGATTTAAAATTATAACCAGAAAGCAGCCTCTAAATATCAAAGTTACAATTTATTCAGAGGTAGAAAGAAACAAGTTTTGACTGTATGAGTTTTTGGGCAGAGAACCTTGCCGCTCCCTTTTTGACACTGCCGTAGTTACGACCGCTCACAACAGCCTCTGAAAGAGTACACTGGTGCAAATCTGCAACACACCAGATTACTTTAAACTAAGAGTTTTAACAATTTACAAAATCACACAAATTATGCACCCCCCCCCCCATAGGAGGGATGGAAATCGTACTAAATACTAACAATTAAAATATTAACCCTGCCACCAACGATGCAACTTGATTTTAACTTCTAAGAATAGTCTTACGGTAAAGGGTGGCAACTTTATATACTAAGATGGTCATTTAAATAAAAGCCCATGAAATGCAATCTTATTTAAATTCTACAAGGTTGGTCAAACAAAAGATGCTGCACAGTACACAGATACTGCCTCTCAAGATCTTAGGCAACAATATCAAAGCTTCCAAAGATCAAAACGTATTTCAGGAACTAGGCCGTTACACTCCAAGCAATGAATTCGTTAAGACACCAAATCCGACAAACATGACAGAGGCAGCTACTAACGTACGGTAGATTGATAGGGAGATTACCGAACAACCCGAACCGCAGGTTGCTCTAACCCGCCCCTACTCCACAAGGGAAAAACGGACCACCCAATTCTAACAACCACCCTCCCACGGGCGGGCAAACGGAGAAGAATGGTGGGACGACCCCAAAGCAAAACGGCTGGTGACCTCGCCAAGAAAACAAGTAGAATTTAACAACAGGAAATCAAACAAGATATCACAAATCACCTAACTTCTAATAAACTGCGATTTCTCGAGAAGACCTGGCGCAGCACCCCCAAATCGTTCTCTCGAACCGTCCGCTGCCAGTCGCTTCAACGGACGCAGGGAGGCGCGCCGATCTCCCGTCTCACGGCGTCGCAGGTCGCATCGGCCAGACTGATGTCGTGGGTTGACTCCTGTTACTCTCGTGTCGACCGCGAAGCCACTACCCCTGGCTATACGCCGTGGCCCACTGGACTCACGTGGCGACCTCACAAGCGCCGACGCTCAAGACGGACAAGTAATCTTGTGTCCCACTGCGCGACCGACCAACCGATCGAGCCAACCGCCAATGACCATGCCTGAGCAAACTCGAGCATACTGGCGGCCTAACGCGCAGACTCAGATGCAGGAACTAAGGCCCGACTGGGCAACTACTCGCAGAGTTCTCTTGCTGGCTGAGTGGAAAGACTCTCATTTTGCCGGCTTTAAAGGTTGATCCGAACGACAGACATACTATTACTCCGAACGACAGACAGACACTAACCGCCTAACGGCTGGGGACGAGAGACTGACCCAGACTAACCGATTGGCGAGCTCATCGCGCCCCTTAAATGCACGTGAACAGGCAACCTTTCCCACCAGAGGGAGACACCAAAGCTGCGACTTACACAGCGGCGCCACCGCCGGAAACGTAGGGCGAATGCTTCACACTACGCGCTGCGGCGTTCCCTTCAAAACAGCAGTTTTTACCACGGCTCAGTCTTGAAGTACGTGCTCCGCAACCAGTGTGCGATACGCGAGGTGCCTTGCTCGATCTCCACTGAATCCACGAATGCTCACGTGAATGTACCCCAGAGCATAGTGGATCCTGTCAGTCCCGTAGTACAGGGGTCAAGAAGCTGTTCCCCAGGAAGACAACGGATTCGCGCGGTCACATCGGTGTGATGAAGAAGGTATCGGGATTCGTCAGACCATGCAGCACTCTGTCACTGTGCCAACGTCCAGTGTCGAAGGGAACGTGCCATTTCAGTCGTGGTGTTAACACTGACTCATGCATGGGTCGTTGATTGCAGAGGCCCATCGTTAAGAGTGGTCGCTGCACAGCATTGAAGTCTGATGTTATTATCGCCGCAGTTCGCTGCCTGTCCTGTTTAACTAGTCTGTCCAGCCTACGACGTCCGACATCTGTAATGAGGGGAAACCGCCCAACACTACGACATCTGAACGTGGTGTCACCTTTCTTTCGCCACGTATGGAAGACACTCACCACGGAACTCCTCGAACACTCAAGTCGTGCAATTTCCGAAATGATCGTCCCGAGCCTCCGGGCCATCACAATCTGCCCTCGGTCAGCCCCAGATAGACCGCGAGCCTTCCTCATTCTACACATGGACAGCACGCTCGCTGATACAAAATCCAACGTACGTGTGCCTGACAAGCTGTCACACCTCGCCGGGTGACGTTGGGATCGCCTGGAGGGGATTATATCGATAGTAGGTCCGTGGTCGTAATGTTCTGAATGATCAGTGTATATGCTGTACGGATCTGACGACGGAACTTACATTTGCCGAAACAGTTCATCCAAAATAAAATAATAAGCTATCTCATCGCTTGGTATTTTTACTTCTACTTTTAATTGCAGAAAGGCTCACGCGAGTGGTTAGTAAGCAGTCTACTTTCTAGGCTACATTTTTCCTTCTACGTAAACTCTGTTAATTCCACTATTATACCAGTGAAGTGATCACCTATGCTGCAGATTATTTTACTATCGGCACAGGTCGCTACACAGAGGTACCTCGTCCTTGTGCCTCAGAGTTAGCACTGTTCCTCCAGATGCTAAAGAAGAAAAGAAATTCCTTGTATCTATGGAACGTGATGCTCCCAATTCTCGGACCGCACCAGCACTACACTGTTATCTTCCAGCGGTTTTCCTCTGACTTCCCTGGGTACAATTTTTTCTACATACGAATATGTCAATAGAATCATTCTGCAAAGTGAGGTGGAACTTCTCTATGAAAAGTAATCGATTGACTCAGGATTGCATCTAAATTTTGCTGACTCCACAGTACGGGGCGGGTTTCCACGTTTCTTTGAGCATGAGACCCGCTGTCGGACGCCTGGCAACCTAATAAAATTGTATCCTGTTTGTTGAGAACCTGTAACTAATGAGGTAGTTGTAAGGTGCTAAGACAGGTGTCTTCATGGCTTAAGTGGAATTCCTCTAGCCGATAAGACGAAACACCGTCAGTGTCGGAGAAATTATATTCGACGAATTTCGTACGTTTTTTTGGTCATCCGGCTATTTACTGCTACCGAGAAGGTGGTTCCCTGGTGCCTTAACATATTTCCACTCATCCTGTCCCTTTTTTTTTGCCAGTGTTTCCACATGTTACTTTCTTCCCCGATTCTGTGCAGAGGCTCCTTATTTGTTATAATTCTACCTGGTTTTCAACATTCTGCTGTAGCACCACATCTCAAACTCTTCAGTTATCTTCTGTTTCGATTGTCCCTCTGCTGTCCATGATTCGCTACCATGCAATTCCGTGCTCAAAATGTAGGAGTACATTCTCAGAAACATTTTTCCTCAAAATAACGTGCAACTTTGACGCCAGTAGACTTCTCTTGGCTATGAATGCCGTCTTTACCTTTGCTATACTGCTTTTTATATTAGTCTTGCTGCGTCCGTCATGGATTACTTTGCTCACAAGGTAGCAGAATTCTTCTACTTCGTGAAAAAGTAATGTTGATGTAAACTTTCTCGCTGTTCTCATTTTTGCTACTTCTCATTACTTTTTGTCTCTTTCCGGTTCATTCTAAATCCATATCCTGTACTCATTAGACTGTTCATTCCATTCAACAGATCCTATAATTCTTCCCCACATTCACTAAGTATAGCAACGTCTTCTTCAAACATTAACCATTGGTATCCATTCATTTTTAACTCTACTTTCGATCATTTCTTTTATTTCCATTATCGTATCTTCAATTTATAGATTGAACAGTAGGGGCGAAAGAGTGAATCCCTGCCATACACCCATTTTAGTGTGAGCACTTCGTTCTCGATCGTCCAGTCTAACTGTTCCCTTGCAGTTCTTTTGGATATTGTATATCAGCCGTCTTTCCTGTAGCTAACTCCGAATTTTCTCAGAATTGTGCTATTTCATACTTTTTCCAGACTGACGGACCTTATCAGAGTATCTTATTTGTTCTTCAGTCTTGTTTCCATTACCACGCGCCAAATTCCCTCGATCATCTTGAAATTGATGTATTTGCGTGAGCAGCCTGTCGTCTCTGTGCTAGGACAGCACAAACAGTATTAAGGTGTGTGGTTCTGACACAGACACTACGGGTTCTGACGCAACTACAGGGCGAACAAAACGAGTCTTTGAAAGTGTAAGTAGGCTGTTCAGGTTTTTATGTTGGTTGGGTTGTTTGGGGGAAGAGACCAAACAGCAAGGTCATCGGTCTCATCGGATTAGGGAAGGACGGGGAAGGATGTCGGCCGTGCCCTTTCAAAGGAACCATCCCAGCATTTGCCTGGAGCGATTTAGGGAAATCACGGAAAACCTAAATGAGGATGGCTGGACGCGGGGTTGAACCGTCGTCCTCCCGAATGTGAGTCCAGTGTGCTAACCACTACACCACCTCGCTCTGTTTTTATGTTGGTAACGCCACATTGCACTCTGTATGAAAATCACTGACTGTGCTGTCTGCAGTCTGTGGCTGGTTGGCATTCTTGGAATATTCGCTATTGTAGTGTTGGGCAGTGGGATGTGAACAGCGCATAGCGTTGGGCAGTTGGAGGTGAGCCGCTAGCAGTGGTGGATGTGGGGAGAGAGATGCCAGAGTTTTGAGAGGTTACTATAAGCGAACGACTTGGACGTGTGTCCGCCAGAAAAAGGAAATTTGAAAAGATGGATGTCATGATTTGATATATATATGATGGCTTTTGAACATTATTAAGGTAAATAAATTGTTTGTTCTCTATCAAAATCTTTCATTTGCTAACTATGCCTATCAGTAGATAGTGCCTTCAGTAGTTAGAATCTTTTATTTAGCTGGCTGTATTGGCCCTTGCTGTACTACAGTAACAAAGAATTTGTGAGGTAAGAGACACATGAAAGGTATAGGTTGTTGTTAGTCAGGGTCATTCTTTTGTGGGGATTATTGAAAGTCAGACTGCGTTGCACTAAAAATATTGTACGTCAGTTTAGTGATGATCAGAATAAGTAAAGAGGGAAATGTCTGAGTACGTTCAGTTTTACTCAGCTGTTTGAAAATAATGTTACGTAAGAGGTAGATGTCCAACTGTGATTGAAAACTAAACAATATATTTGAACTTCTTTAGAATATTCCCATTGGTTGTAGTTTATATGTGTTCCTACCATAATCTGTTGGATAGAGAGCTTGGTGACTTGTCCTTATATACGTCAACCACCAATTGAAAATGGTATAATAGCTGAAACTGGCCAATAATGGAAAATGAACAGTATTTATAGTCTATGGGAATTAGTTTTGTCTTTTCAGAACCCATAGATACGTAGTCACAGTATTTGACGGTCCAACGGTCCATGTATAAAATTTAGGACATGCAGGAGCAGGATTGTCTGGCGGCGCGATTCTCGTCTGTGACGACCCTTAACGCCACCAGGCAATAAACACTCACCAAATTTACGCCTCCCGGCTTGGAGACTTTCGGCCATGCGCCGTACTCTCGGTAAAAAACCTCCAGTGGTTTCCATCCCTTTCCTCAACCGAACTGATTTCCTAGTTGCCATATATTGTAGTAGTGAAGGTGCGACGGGGCGGTAAAATAATAAAGAGCGGTTGATGCGTTTTTACACGAATGTGCATACACAAATGTTGGTTAAAAATGTTATTGCACATTTTGGCTCTCACGTAAGTCTCAGAGAAAGAAGGATCCTTTATTGTATGATTATATGATAGCGGAACAAACACTGGTAGCAGTTACTTCTGTAAAATATCTGGGAGTATGCGTGCGGAACGATTTGAAGTGGATTGATCATATAAAATTAATTGTTGGTAAGGCGGGTACCAGGTTGAGATTCATTGGGAGAGTGCTTAGAAAGTGTAGTCCATCAACAAAGGAGGTGGCTTACAAAACACTCGTTCGACCTATACTTGAGTATTGCTCATCAGTGTGGGATCCGTACCAGATCGGTTTGACGGAGGAGATAGAGAAGATCCAAAGAAGAGCGGCGCGTTTCGTCACAGGGTTATTTGGTAACCGTGATAGCGTTACGGAGACGTTTAATAAACTCAAGTGGCAGACTCTGCAAGAGAGGCGCTCTGCATCGCGGTGTAGCTTGCTCGCCAGGTTTCGAGAGGGTGCGTTTCTGTATGAGGTATCGAATATATTGCTTCCCACTACTTATACCTCCCGAGGAGATCACGAATGTAAAATTAGAGAGATTAGAGCGCGCACGGAGGCTTTCAGACAGTCGTTCTTCCCGCGAACCATACGCGACTGGAACAGGAAAGGGAGGTAATGACAGTGGCACGTAAAGTGCCCTCCGCCACACACCGTTGGGTGGCTTGCGGTGTATAAATGTAGATGTAGATGTAGATGTAGATGTAGAGGATGATTTCCACACTTGGTGCATTAGCACACTGTTCCACACCAGCGCATTTGTTATAGGTTTTGAATTAATTATTCACTCAGACATAAGTACAGTTTATGCTAGGGAACAAGAATTAGGCGATTATTATACTAAAATTAGTTTTTCACGACACAGTTCAATCACTACTTATTGGCGCTGTCCTTTACTTTCACACAATGAAATTAGAACTGGTGAGACGGTTTACAGTTTTACTTTAATAATAATTTGATTCCGAGCCCCGAATAGCAGTAATTTTGGCTGCTATAATCCAAAATCACCCAGTCAATTCGAACAGAACCACAAGTCCCACTGTCGTCTTTGTTCTAACAGTTTTGGCGCGAAATCACAAATTGCCATATGTTCACTTACGACGATGTATACCTCGTAAATCGTACTCACACAAATAATCGTAGCACTTCCAGTTCACCAAATACATGCTTGCACACTTCCACTATTAAACAATACTCTTTGTCGAAATAAATCGGCGCGAATAAGAATTCTCAAACGACCACATGGGCCACCCTCAAGTGGGGCTTACTCTCCACCCACCCTCCAAAACGAATGACCAACGACTGACCCCTGGCCAAGATGGCCGCTCGCTTATATGGGCTCGGACATCAACCCCCTTGTTATGATGCAAGTACCAGTCTCACCAGCTAAGGTTAAAAATTTTGATACATACATCCCTCGACAGAAATAAGTACACCATCGGAACTGCGCTAAAGACTACGTCTTATTTGCTGTTTTACATTAATTTCTAGGCTTATTCTATCGCCCGTAAATCAAGTTTTAGTTTTTGCAAAATTTCGACACTTAGCGCAAATTTGTTTTTTTACTTCTGTGCCGCAAAATTTTAACATAGAACATATAGCACCGTTAGTAGACGTAATCTACTCACTGCGCTTCTCAGAAAATCTTCATAGCTATAATAATTAATTAATTATGGGCAATAAATGTTAATAACAATTTGCAAACAATGGAAACTATTGCAAGTTAAGTTTATAATATAACTTAACTAGTTTAAAATACGCGTGATGCCACCCAAAATTTTATATAGTGCCATTCTTTACGTCATGAATTTTCTATTGAATTTTATAAACAACTTTCGTCTTTAGGGGCTTAATTATTTATGAATCTTAACGGCACTCGATCCACTATGACGAAACGTTTTTAATAAGTGCTCGCTCATCCCTGTAAGTCGGTATTTACTAATTTTATTAATCTTTCAGCATTCGTGATATTAACCGATTTTGAGGTTACTATAACTTTTGCGTCTCGTGACTTGAAATAAAGATCGATCTTTCAGAAGGTGCCTATTTGCTGGCCACAATCCACTGCCGCATCGCTCTTCACCATAAGTTACATAGTTTTTGCGTAATGCGCGAAAAACCAAACAATGTCCCAAGCTGCGGGTCACGTCGCCGCCAAGCGGCGGAGACCATCCCACCGACCGTTGCAAATCTCGCCACGCGCTTCCGCGAATCGCGCAACATGTAGCGCGCTCGCTCTCCACAAAGCAATCCTTGCATACTTGAAACATCCATCTAGTAACGGGGGTTTGTACCGTCACAAAGGTTAGACAAAGTGTCACCGACTCCTTCGGCACTTTGAAACACACTTTCGTTCAGCTCGACAGTAACGTAGTTCTGTGCCCAAGTGCATACATTTTAGACAATGAGGCTGCATCTTGAGTCTGTTCGATGACGTCTTTTGTCATTTATCACTTCTTTCATTGCCGGCAGGGGTGGCCGAGCGGTTCTAGGCGCTACAGTCTGGAACCGCGCGGCCGCTACGGTCGCAGGTTCGAATCCTGCCTCGGCCATGGATGTGTGTGATGTCCTTAGGTTAGTTAGGTTTAAGTAGTTCTAAGTTGTAGGGGACTGATGACCTCAGAAGTTAAGTCTCATAGTGCTCAGAGCCATTTGAACCAACTTCTATCATTTCTTGCAATTGTTTGTTGACGTTAGGAAATGGTTCAAATGGCTCTGAGCACTATGGTACTCAACTGCTGTGGTCATCACTCCCCTAGAACTTAGAACTACTTAAACCTAACTAACCTAAGGACATCACACACATCCATGCCCGAGGCAGGATTCGAACCTGCGACCGTAGCAGTCTCACGGTTCCGGACTGCGCGCCTAGAACCGCGAGACCACCGCGGCCGGCCGACGTTAGGAAAGTCAACCTGCTCCGTAGTTCAGAGCCCACGCTAAGTCGAGAGAAGTAATGTCACACCAACAATACGATCATACACAGAAAGGGAAGGTAGTGTAAAAGCCAACCTTGCCGCTGAACACAGCTTTCGTTCCTTATGGCAGTTAGTGACTATGTAGGAAGTCAACTCCCCTCGAGATGCAAGTCATACAAAAGTCATCGAATTCACACTACCATATCTAAATTTTCTACAAAGATTCGTATTTTAATTTTCCGAGCAGTGACACCCAGCAGTTTCTCATGAGAAATAATGTGACCTGTGCTGGGTAAAGCGAACACAGCGGTGCGTGAAGAATACATTGTACAACAATGCAGACGCTCAATGGCGTACGGGTGGAGCATATACTCAGTCTGCCTAGTGCTGCATGTTTATACATAGTGTACTGGAACTGCACGTAGGGAAAAGCGACAGGATTTTCCAGTCTCACGTCAGGTGCTTACACCGTCAGCGGCAGCTGCCACCAGCTAGTCGGCACCCTCTGCATTGCTGCACAAGTCTGATCTAGTCTGGGAGCCCGTCTACGGTTGGCGCAGCAAGTCCTGATCGCTTCTCTACTGCACCTGGAGGACCATTTATTACATCCCCAGACTTTTGATGATGGTGAAATACTCGTTATGCACCTCCGAGAAAGTCGGCAATACATTCTTTGCTCATCCTCAAGTGAGGATGACCACGCCACTACACTTGGTTACAACATGTCCGTTTCGCAGATGACTACTGTTATGCTGAAACCTTGCACAGAAGATACCAAAAGAAATGCTGCAGAAAGATTAGTGGAACTGAATTAGTTGCTAAGAAATAATACAGTACAGGAAGGATTCAAAGTGTATCAAGTTTAGAATTGGTAAATATTCTTAATTAATTAACCGTAAATTATCAATTATTTTCAAAGTGCTTTAAGCTCGGTAAGTTTTCAACTGAACTAATTATGCCGTAGTATGTAATCTACGTTCACTGCTTGAAGCGTACAATAATATGTCATAAAACTACAGCCGCGCGGGATTAGCCGGGCGGTCTGAGGCTCTGCAGTCACGGACTGTGCGGCTGGTCCCGGCGGAGGATCGAGTCCTCCCTCGGGCATGGGTGTGCGTGTTTGTCCTTAGGATAATTTAGTTTAAGTAGTGTGTAGGCTTAGGGACTGATGATCTTAGCAGTTAAGCCCCATAAGTTTTCACACACATTTGACATAAAACTACATAAAGCTGTTCGTTATTATAGAAACACTCGATACCTGCAGTTTGCATACAAACAATGTTTCGTTGAAGAAAAGTGTTGAGGCTTTCATGGCCGCCTTCTGAAGTGTTGCCGGTTGGCATCTGTCTCGGGATCTTCGGAAAATGTCGGCTTTGGACACAGAAGTAACGGACGATATGTCAATGCTTAGATTGCCTCTAACGTTATTACATTTGTCGTAACTGCTTTATTGAATTATATCTTTGTGTTTTATTAAGAAACGCTAACGTCATCTTTTTCTTCGTTTTCTAAAGATACGTCACCGGCCATGTGATCAATTGTACTGGAAAGTTTTCGGAAATGCGGATAATGTAATGCTGGCGCATGTAGTCGAAGTCACTTCGTATCATTTTCCTTCCGTGCACTCACTGGTCTCTTTTACTGGTTAATGGGGGAAGGACGTCAAACGGGCCGACTTGGAGCAGGAGAGTCACCACAGGACATTTTAATTTCTAATGTCTATACTTTTACAAATAAATTCATAAAACTTAGTTACCATGACCAGCAAAGATCGAGGACACACACTCATCGCAGTGGAAGTTCAAAAACGTAGCAAAATACCTTTTTTACATGTGAAATTTCATCATTTTTACACTTATTACTGGCTGCATTTGTTGCTATAGGAACACTTTTCTTCCTAAGTAACAGAGATTCTTCGATGAATGTTTCATAGCATTCAAACAGTAGTTACAGATGTATGAAACTCTAGAATTTTCCAAATCTATTATAAAACTGTGGAAAAATTGAAATAATTAACTATAAAACTTGATTTTTTTCTAAACATGAAGTTTAAAATGTAACAGTTCATTCATTTTTTCGTAAATTAAATAACTTCTAGAGTTTCATACACCTGTAACTATGGTTTGTTACGTTGTTGAGCTTCCATTGCTATGAGTATGAATCCTGAATCCTTCTTGATCATGCTCTTAAAGTTTTATGAATTTATTTGTAAAAGTATAGACAGTGTAAATTAAAATGTCCTGTGGTGCTTCTCCTGCTCCAAGTCGGCCCGTTTGACGTCCTGCCCCCCTTAAGTGAATCTTGATCTACATTTGTTGCAGTCTTCAGAGGTTTTCTCCTTTTTCTAAATCAATGTTTCGAGGGCAATTACGTCGATAGTTCCTTTGAATTTAATTTTTAAGTGGTGCCTCTTTCAAGTCGCAGGTGTCGTCTACGTGTACGTCTACTTGGATGCCCTACAAATCAAATTTAAGTGGGTGGCTGAGGGTTCATCGAACCACCTTCACAATAATTCTCTGTTATTTCACTCTCGTACACCGCGCGGAAAAAAGGACACTTATACACTCCTGGAAATGGAAAAAAGAACACATTGACACCGGTGTGTCCGACCCACCATACTTGCTCCGGACACTGCGAGAGGGCTGTACAAGCAATGATCACACGCACGGCACAGCGGACACACCAGGAACCGCGGTGTTGGCCGTCGAATGGCGCTAGCTGCGCAGCATTTGTGCACCGCCGTCGTCAGTGTCAGCCAGTTTTCCGTGGCATACGGAGCTCCATCGCAGTCTTTAACACTGGTAGCATGCCGCGACAGCGTGGACGTGAACCGTATGTGCAGTTGACGGACTTTGAGCGAGGGCGTATAGTTGGCATGCGGGAGGCCGGGTGGACGTACCGCCGAATTGCTCAACACGTGGGGCGTGAGGTCTCCACAGTACATCGATGTTGTCGCCAGTGGTCGGCGGAAGGTGCACGTGCCCGTCGACCTGGGACCGGACCGCAGCGACGCACGGATGCACGCCAAGACCGTAGGATCCTACGCAGCGCCGTAGGGGACCGCACCACCACTTCCCAGCAAATTAGGGACACTGTTGCTCCTGGGGTATCGGCGAGGACCATTCGCAAGCGTCTCCATGAAGCTGGGCTACGGTCCCGCACACCGTTAGGCCGTCTTCCGCTCACGCCCCAACATCGTGCAGCCCGCCTCCAGTGGTGTCGCGACAGGCGTGAATGGAGGGACGAATGGAGACGTGTCGTCTTCAGCGATGAGAGTCGCTTCTGCCTTGGTGCCAATGATATTCGTATGCGTGTTTGGCGCCGTGCAGGTGAGCGCCACAATCAGGACTGCATACGACCGAGGCACACAGGGCCAACACCCGGCATCATGGTGTGGGGAGCGATCTCCTACACTGGCCGTACACCACTGGTGATCGTCGAGGGGACACTGAATAGTGCACGGTACATCCAAACCGTCATCGAACCCATCGTTCTACCATTCCTAGACCGGCAAGGGAACTTGCTGTTCCAACAGGACAATGCACGTCCGCATGTATCCCGTGCCACCCAACGTGCTCTAGAAGGTGTAAGTCAACTACCCTGGCCAGCAAGATCTCCGGATATGTCCCCCATTGAGCATGTTTGGGACTGGATGAAGCGTCGTCTCACGCGGTTTGCGCGTCCAGCACGAACGCTGGTCCAACTGAGGCGCCAGGTGGAAATGGCATGGCAAGCCGTTCCACAGGACTACATCCAGCATCTCTACGATCGTCTCCATGGGAGAATAGCAGCCTGCATTGCTGCGAAAGGTGGATATACACTGTACTAGTGCCGACATTGTGCATGCTCTGTTGCCTGTGTCTATGTGCCTGTGGTTCTGTCAGTGTGATCATGTGATGTATCTGACCCCAGGAATGTGTCAATAAAGTTTCCCCTTCCTGGGACAATGAATTCACGGTGTTCTTATTTCAATTTCCAGGAGTGTATCTTTCCGTGTGAGTTTTGATTTCGTGTATAGGGCGGTGTGTATTCTCTTTGGTATCATAAGTGGAATATCCGAAGTTTGTTCGATAAGGAAATTTGTATTCTGACATTAAAACGACAGTGAATTCATATTTATTTTTCTTTGTCATTTTTTGTTACTTGGATCCATTCGTTTGTCACGAAAATTTACTGGCCTTTTTTGTTATCTTTTTAGTATATCGAGGTGAGCACCGTCAGGTAAGAATTATTTTCCAAACACTAATTTAGCCGAGCGGTCTAATGCGCTGCACACACGGACTGTGCGGCTGGTCCCGTCGGAGGTTCGAGTCCTACCTCGGGCATGGGTGTATGTGTTTGTCCTTAGGATAATTTAGTTTAAGTAGTGTGTGGGCTTAGGGACTGATGACCTTAGCAGTTGAGTCCCATAAGATTTCACACACATTTGAACATTTTTCCAAATACTGATAACTCCAAATCAATATTTTCCTACTTGTTTTACTTATTATCGATTAACATATATCAGTCCTCTTGGGACCGCCCATTCTTTGGGTAAACGTCTTTCATTCGTCACTGTTGCCCAGTTTAAACCTAACGGTCATTGTCAAGAGTACGCACATGTTATAAGCAAACAAGGATTGCGTGAGAAAAGCCTTAGTACATTTGTTTACATCTCTGTATCCAACGGCCAGCATGAAAGGAAGATGGTTTGTCTCCATGGGAATAGAATCCCGGACAGATGAGAAGTTTACCTACGTCAGTATTTCTTCAGAAGAGGCAGTGAATCGCATAGAGGTCATCACTCAAGAATGTCTCTTTTTCAATTTCTTCACAGTGTTTACTTACATTATTAGGACTTTCTTATCGAAAATATCTTCTATAAAAATGGACACGGATTCAAAAAACAGAGATCTTGCCCTGTTCGTCCATGACTTCATACTGTTTCACACCGTCGATTACTGGCAAAATGAGAGCTTACAGAGTATCGACCCACTGAATTCAACACTTCTTTGCAGATAGGACTCAGCACATCTCTTCCAACGGAAAAAATTTGACAGAAATTAAGCTAATTACAGAAATACCCCAAGCAAGTGTGATACGTGTGATACCATACTTACTGTTTGCAACATGCATATAAATGATCAAGCGCAGTGGTATTGACCCCGTGCGGCGCTGCACCCTGGTGCCCCATGAATGACTGTCTAGTGCGCCGTGAATTTGTTTCGTAGTTAGTGGCATATATCTCTGACATTGATCTGTTGTAGAATTTTAGAATATGTTTCTTTGCTCGCGTATCTTGCCATTTCTGGATACCCAGAATCTACTCTGTAGGAATCAACACGGATTCCGGAAACAGCGATCTTGAGAGACCCAATTCGCTTTATATGTTCATGACACCCAGAAAATGTTAGATACAGGCTCCCAGGTAGATGCCATTTTCCTTGACTTCCGGAAGGCGTTCGATACAGTTCTGCACTGTCGCCCCGGGTTCCCGGGTTCGATTCCCGGCGGGGTCAGGGATTTTCTCTGCCTCGTGATGGCTGGGTGTTGTGTGCTGTACTTAGGTTAGTTAGGTTTAAGTAGTTCTAAGTTCTAGGGGACTTATGACCACAGCAGTTGAGTCCCATAGTGCTCAGAGCCATTTGAACCATTTTTTTTGCACTGTCGCCTGATAAACAAAGTAAAACCCTACGGAATAACAGACCAGCTGTGTGGCTGGATTGAAGAGTTTTTAGCAAACAGAACACAGCATGTTGTTCTCAATGGAGAGATGTCTACAGACGTTAAAGTAACCTCTGGCGTGCCACAGGGGAGTGTTATGGGACCACTGCTTTTCACAATATATATAAATGACCTAGTAGATAGCGTCGGAAGTTCCATGCGGCTTTTCGCGGATGATGATGTAGTATACAGAGAAGTTGCAGCATTGGCAAAGTGCAGCGAAATGCAGGAAGATCTGCAGCGGATAGGTACTTGGTACAGGGAGTGGCAACTGACCCTTAACGTAGACAAATGTAATGTATTGGAATACATAGAAAGAAGGATCCTTTATTGTATGATTGTATGATAGCGGAACAAACACTGGTAGCAGTTGCTTCCGTAAAATATCTGGGAGTATGCGTACGGAACGATTTGAAGTGAAATGATCATATAAAATTAATTATTGGTAAAGCGGGTGCCAGGTTGAGATTCATTGGGAGAGTGCTTAGAAAATGTATTCCATCAACAAAGGAGGTGGCTTACAATACACTCGTTTGACCTATACTTGAGCATTGCTCATCAGTGTGGGATCCGTACCAGATGGGGTTGACAGAGGAGATAGAGAAGATCCAAAGAAGAGCGGCGCGTTTCGTCACTGGGTTATTTGGTAAGCGTGATAGCGTTACGGAGATGTTTAGCAAACTCAAGTGGCAGACTCTGCAAGAAAGGCGCTCTTCATCGCGGTGTCGCTTGCTGTCCAGGTTTCTAGAGGGTGCGTTTCTGTATGAGGTATCGAATATATTGCTTCCCCCTACTTATACCTCACGAGGAGATCACGAGTGTAAAATTAGAGAGATTAGAGAGCGCACGGAGGCTTTCCGGCAGTCGTTCTTGCCGCGAACCATGCGCGACTGGAACAGGAAAGGGAGGTAATGACAGTGGCACGTAAAGTGCCCTCCGCCACACACCGTTGGGTGGCTTGCGGAGTATATATGTAGATTTAGATGTAGAAAGAGGACAATTGTGGGGAATTCCATTTCAGGTGTCAGCGTTGGAGGAATTCCACTTCAGATGTTAGTCACCCTGCGTAAGCAGTCTTAATCTGGAAGCTGAATGATCGCGCGTTTCACTTAGCACCAGCAGCGATTGTTGTGGTTTTGTTCTAGGAGTTTTTATTATATTGTGACATTATGAAAAAATTGGTAAAGGCGATAAATTACGGTAAAATTTTTAAATTTGTAAAAATCGAGTAATGAAGATAGAAAACGCCAGTATAGAAAATACGACGCCAGGTATTTAGATTTTTGTTTAACGCCCATGGTAGTGAAGAGTGAAGAGCGTCCACAGTATACCTTGTGTTTGAAACTACGTTCTGTTTAACGTTTGCACGTAGAAAATTAAAGCGTCGTTTTGAAAATGTCCATAAGAATGATGTCTTCTAACCAAGAGCACATTCTTCTAGAAAACTGAATGAAATGAGAGAACAGAAACCATCAATTTCTAAGCAAGCGAAAATCTCGAGTAAAGCGCGTGTCTAGTTCTACATTGTAGCTCCGTGGGCAGCAAAATGTAACACAGATCATACTAATGCCGAGGAATGAATTCTACCGTGTGCTGATGACATTGTGTCCAGTATGTCTCGAGAATCTATAGCAAAATAGTTTGTGCACATTTTTTGTCTGACGCTACAGCTACTCCTCGAATTCAACATATGGGAAACGATCCTCATGAATAAATTATAGAAAAAATAGAGGGCAGATTCTGGTTTGTAGCTAGATCAAGCCATTATTAGCGATATAGATGCTCATTTAATCTGCTACGTGCGATTTGTTGATGAAAAGAATAACGAAATGATGCAAGAGCTTAGCCGGCCGAAGTGGCCGAGCGGTTCTAAGCGCTTCGGTCTGGAACCGCGCGACTGCTACGGTCGCAGGTTCGAATCCTGCCTCGGGCATGGATGTGTGTGATGTCCTTAGGTTAGTTAGGTTCAAGTAGTTCTAAGTTCTAGGGGACTGATGACCTCAGATGTTAAGTCCCATAGTGCTCAGAGCCATTTGAACCATTTTTTGAAGAGCTTATTTTTTGTAGGGAAATAAATGCAGGTACGTCAGGCAGAGATTTTTTTCGAAATAGTGCACAACTTTATGAAAGAAAATCAAGTAACTGGGCTGACTGTGCTAGTGTGAACTGCTGTTGTGTAATCCATGCCGCGCCTTTAGAGTGGCTCTACGAGCACTTACCGTGGCAAAGCTCCGGATATTATGCGGACCCATTGCATTATCCACAGAGAAATACTTGCTTCGCAACATTTGAGTGTTGATCTGAATCAGGAAAACTGTCGTAAATGTGGTTAACGTTATTGAAACTCGTCTCCAAAATGCTAGCTTTTTAGACAAATGTATAACGATATATGGGCTGAAGATGCATCTCTCTTACTTTACCGTACGATTCGTTGGCTTTTCAGGGGAAATGTATTAACGCATGTTCCTGAAGTTAGGCGAGATGTCTGTTCTCACCTGGCAGAAGAAAATCATATCTGTGATAAATTCTTTCTAGATACTGATTTCCTATCACAGATCGCATTCCTATGTGATGTAAACTGACTGAAAGAGAACGGCAGCATAAAAAAATAACAGTTTTAGAGTGATGAAATTTCGCGAACATATTTCTTTAGGTGACCTACTCGAGTGATTAACATTGCGAGATACCAGGCTAATGTAAGCACGAGATAAGCCATTGCAAATGTGCAATGCTGGTACATTAGTAACTGGTGTGACAGTGAGAATGGTGAATGCAAGCATGCAAGAGTGCATGTGCTGTATTATACAGGTGTCAGATGTCAGCTTGTAGGGACAGAGTTCCGTGCCTGTTGGACTTTGTCGGTCAGTACAGGGACGGTTTATGCTGGCTGTCGATGAGACTGGAGTTGTCATCCGATGGTGACCCGTATCTGCTCGATTTGAAAAGAGCTGGTGATCGATCAGGCCAAGAGAACATGTCAAAACTCTGTAGAGTATTTTGGGTTACAACAGCGGTATGTGGGCGAGCGTTATCCTGTTGGAAAATACCCACTGAAATTCTGTTCCTCAAAGGCAGCACTGTAACACCCCACTCGTCACTTATCTGGTTTTGGCGTGTTTCCACCCCAGGTAATTGACTAACAGATCAACAGAGAGTGCAGAACTGCCGCAATATCGGATAACGCAAAGAAAGTAATAAGACCCTGTGACTCCTGATTGAACTGCGGTGGCAGTGTTGACATTAATTGATTCAGAATTGATCCCTTTTAATTAAAAAGGGGTCCACATTGATGTTATATTCAGCTATTGAACACCAGATGCAAATGTTGAACATAAAACTAACTAAGAAAGTGACTTGGGATTTCAACTACTTGATTGAAAACAGATGCAGTCGATTAGCACAGATTTATTTTAACTCACGACCTTCAATCATCGCATTACGTGGCCCTCCTAAAAGGCAGTGGTAATAAATTGCGTTTGCGTGGAGTAAAGCGCGATAAATCCAAAGTAATTCCTGTCGACTGACCCAGGCGTAATGCAAAGAGCGAGAAGAATTCTACAATACACGGCCCATGAAACCCTAGTGGAAACTTTGCCGACGTGATCCAACAAATTAATCAGCTACCGGAGTGGGCGCAATATCACCAAATTCAGCGTGGCGGGGCGGCGTCGTTACGCGGGCGTCGGCCGACCTCGTGGTGCTGCAAGGCTGCGCTAGTCTATTCACTTCTAGCTATCTTGCTCAGTACATAGCTGAACGAAAACTTTCTATCTCCAAGCTCAATCGTTCCGTTTGCTAAGTCCTCAACTGCAGACATGCTCACTCTCTCTCAGGCAAGCTGAGTAAAGACTTCTGCCAGACCGCTCTTCGCCTCGGTTTCCCGTCCAGCAAATTCACTTACGCCAATTGCAGCCCAAGTCACGTTAATTATCCGTCGCTTCCCAGCGCCAACCAATGCCTGCTCTGGGAAGTGCACAAATTCCCACAAAATTTCCCTTCCTCTCAACTTCTGCTATTTAGCTCATCCCAGGCCACCCATCAAGGTTAGTGTCAGCACAAAACACCAATTTTTCCGGAATTCTGACCCCCAGGAGAGTACTTCAAATTCCTCGATCCTTCGTTCCCATCGGAGGCCGGCGTATTTGATTCTGTCGCTCTTCACCTGATTTACTTCAGACTCTGCAGACCGTGAATTCAGAATGAAGTTGCTATAGTCACGAACACGCATATTTTGGCCTCTGTTGACCGCTCCACCGTAGCTTTGCGCGGCTTTCTCGCATGCTTCACTGAAAACGGGATGACAGACATTTATCAACAGGGGTACAAGTTCTCCATATGCTTCCCAGTACACCAGCATGGGGTCAACCACCCACTCACTGTCATTCATCTTAAGGCAGCTGGAGGCCGCGTCCCGTTACCGCTTTCTCAAAGCTTGAGCCGCCCTAAGCTGCCTATTGTCGCTTCCCTTCTCCGATCCCCAGCCGGCCACAGTCAACTCGAATACTTCCCTGGGATAAACTAGCCTCCAGTAAATGGACGCGTTTCCACAAAGTTTTCATGTAGTGCGAATTACTTTAAAACTATCACCCGACATTAATTATTCCAATACGTCCATAGTATACCCTCTACAAGATGCATTGTGCCTTGTCAGTCATTTTTGTTCAGACCTACTGTTTCCTCAACGTGAGTTAGGTGATCTTTAATGACTTCATGTAAGGGGCATAGTTCTTGCCATCTTACAGCACTAGTCGAATTACCTAACTGACACACAAAGCTATCAGGGTGCAAGGGATAATCACATGATTGCTCCTGCTGTCATACAAAATCGCACCCCAGACCATAGCTCCAGGTACAGGTTCAGTGTGTGTAGCACATGGACAGGTTGGTTGCAGGCCCAAACTGGAGTCCTCCAACCAACACATGGGCATCTCTGGCACCGGGTGAGAAGTAGCTTTCATCAGAAAACACAACAGACCGCCCCTCCAATGAGCCCTCTTTTCATCCTACAGAAGTAGAGAATGGCGAAACGCAATCTGACTTTCAATAATCCCTACAAAAGAATGGCCCTGAATAACAATAACCTATACCTTTCATGAATCACTTACCTCACAAAAACCTTCGTTACTCGAACTGCTGCAATACAGCGTGCGCCAATACTGCCAGCTGAATAAAAGATTCTAACTAGTGAAGGCACTAACTACTGATAGGCATAGTTAGCAAATGAAAGACTTTGATAGAGAACAAACAATGTATTTACCTTAATAGTGTTCAAAAGTCATAATATATATATATATATCAGTTCATGACATCCAGTATTACAAATTTACTGTATCTGATGGACACACGTCCAGATCATCCGCTTCCAAAACTCCGCCATCTCTCTCCCCACATCCACCACTGCTGGCGGTTCACCTCCAACTGCGCAACGCTACGCGCTGTTAACAGCCAACTGCCCAACACTACAATACATAATATCACAACAATGGCAACCAGCCACAGACTGCACACAGCACAGCCAGTGATTTTCATATAGAGCGCTACATGGCGTTACCAACATAAAAATCTAAACAGTCTACTTACAACGTTCAAATTGCTATTGCAGATGCAGTACGATACGTCAGAGCCACGATGGTCTTCCCTCTCGGTAGTGCCAATCGGGGAGGGTGTGTTGGCAATAAAAATTGAAATTTTCTTTCTATCATATGCTTAATAACTCCTTTTTATGCTGTACACGCTATCTGATTTTCGTAACATAGTTTGTCCTGCTTGATATCGCTTTTATTTTATCTACGCGAGCACACTTCTGCCTACTTTTAAAGACCAGTAATGTGGTTCCCCCACCACCCTCCCCCTTGTCACCGTTTACTGCTTCTATGTACTTAAGCATGAGACTTTGTTTCAGATACAAACCCAAGACATTCTCAGAGATGCCAAATTGTAGCCGCGCGGTGTGGCCGCGCGGTTTGAGGCGCCATGTCACGGACTGCGCGGCCCCTCGCTCCGGAGGTTCGAGTCCTCCCTCGTGCATGGGTGTGTGTGTTGTTCTTAGAATAAGTTAGTTTAGTGTGTAAGTATAGGAACCGATGACGTTAGCAGTTTGGTCCCTTTGGGATTCACACACGCACACGCCAGATTGTAAACACCCTTTCGGAAACTTAAGAAGTAACGAACTTACCATGCAAGCCACACAAAAATTCACGAAATGTTTCACCGTAAAAGAAACCGAGTGCAGAGCAACTACGTAGCTCACAATGTCTCTACCAAGTCCCCTAAAAGAGGATCCAGGGACGGCGAAGCCAGCCATCACCACCCACTTTTCTTTACAGAAGAGAGTGGCGAGGAGATCGAAAATGTTGCTGTTCGGTAAAGGGCTTTTTTGTGAGTTTCACAAATTAAGAACGATAGGGTTACTGGGTCGTGCCAAAAAAGTTTAGACCAAGATCCAGTTCCAACTGAGACGAGAGGAGGCGATAGAAGAAATAAGTTATGTGAAGTGCGAAAAGAGTGTTTTAAAAATCACATCAAGAAGTTCATCTGACTAGAGCGACACTACACGCAAGGAGCCGACACCCAAAGAGTCTATTTAATTAGCGATGTGAGCATAACGAAGATGTGAACAAGTACTGTAAAGAGAACCGTCAAAATCTTGTTAAATTGTATTAATACAGGATTACTTTTTGCCAACATTTCAATATTACGAAGGTTGGAACTTAAATAGTGGCAACTATTTATTCACGACAGATACAAAAGAGATACATGTTTGGACCTGTTATTGTCCCTCAAAGTCGTCACCAGCGTTCTGTGCAAACCGTTGCCTGCGATGTAGAAAGCGTAGTATACCGTTAGCAGAGCGTGTTCTGTTGGTGGTGCGAATGGAGCGGTCTACTGCCTGTCGAATCTCTGGGACAGCTCTGAAGCGAATGCCACGAAGTGGTTCCTTCATCTTCGGAATCAAATCTAAGTCACAAAGACTTAAGTCCGGGGAGTATGGTGGATGGTACAGCACTTCCTAGTCCCATAGACCGAACAGAGCAGCCACAGCTTTCGCTGTATGCGCCCGCGCATTGTCGTGCAAAATGATGGGTCGGCTCCGCAGAAAGTGTAGCCCCCTCTTTCGCAAAGCTGATCGCAGGTGATGCTCCAAAAACCAACAGTAATACGACTTAAGTCCTTGTGACTTTGATTTGGTTCCGAAGATGAAGGAACCACTTCGTGGCATTCGCTTCAGAACTCTTCCAGAGATTCGACAGGCAGTAGACCGCTCCATTCGCACCATCAACAGAACAGGCTCTGCTAACGGTGTACTACGCTTTCCACATCGCTGGCAACGTGTGTTAAGGCCCCCCACAAACGCTACTGCATGCTTGACAATCACGCATGCGCAAGCGTGCTTGTGAAAGCTTGCTTAACCGTGTGCAGGGTAAATTAGCGCAAGCATCAAGCTTGCACAAGCAGCTTGACGCTTGACCGAATTTCCATTATGCGTGCTTGTGCAAGCCTCCAAGCGTGTCCATGATTGCTCGTGTGTGCCTAGATTAGGGAGGCTTCAACAAGCACACATCTGTCATTCGGACACAGACTGTGGAGAGCGCTCGTTTATTTAGATTTTGTGTCGTTTCCTTCTTCGTTCTGATGTCGGATCGGGAAATGTTGGACGAATTTATTAGGTGCTACGAAAGACACCCACGTTTATGGAATATTAAGAGTAAAGAATATCACCATGAAATGAAAAGAGACGCGGCATATCAGGTGTTTCTCACGAAGTACAAAGAAATAGAGCCATCAGCAACCGAAGATACTGTTATTAAGAAAATTAATACATTATTAACGAATTATAGACGAGAAAAAAGGAAACGTGACAGCACTTACAAATCAGGTGCTGCAGCAGACGAAGTTTACAGACCTGTTCGGTGGTACTTTGATCTTTTCAGCTTTTTAAATGAACAGCACACACCAAGATGCTCTTCGAGTAATTTACAAGGAACAGAGGTAAGTGAGATAGGTAGATAGTGGTATTTTAGTTTCAGTAGCGCTGTTACAATTAAGATATATGCCTATGCTTTTATTTGTTTATACTATACTGCAATACACACTGTTTTGTTTTACACTTTTCTTTACTGCTAATGCACAAATTATGTTGCCAAGGAACTTGTCCTTCATTTACAAAGTAATTCATAAATTCCTCTCTCTCATGTTTGCCATAAAGTGGAATGTTTCCTGCAGTAGTCCTTTGCAATGGTAGTATATTGGCCGGCCGCGGTGGTCTCGCGGTACTAGGCGCTCAGTCCGGAACCGCGCGACTGCTACGGTCGCAGGTTCGAATCCTGCCTCGGGCATGGATGTTTGTGATGTCCTTAGGTTAGTTAGGTTTAAGTAGTTCTAAGTTCTAGGGGACTGATGACCACAGATGTTAAGTCCCATAGTGCTTAGAGCCATTTGAACCATTTTTGGTAGCATATTAGAATCCTCTGTTGTTAAGCCGTTATGGAACAAGCCATGTTCCATGTCCTCCAAATCAAGAGAATCACATGGGGCATATGTTTGACTCACAGTAGTCATTAAATAATTATGTAAAGCAACTGTTGCTTTTGCCACCTTATCGATACGGCCGACTTCCATATTAATAGCTGTGTGGAAAATCCTAAATCGTGCTGCCAAGATCCCAAATACATTCTCAACAATACGCCGAGCTCTGCATAATATGTAGTTGTAATCTTCCTTTTCCATGCAGTTCAAGTCACTCTGCCGGAATGGTTTCAGCATATCAGTCCTCAAAGGAAATGCATCATTCCCTATAAATACATATGGTAGTTTTCGTGAACTGTTTGCTACTTTTTTCTCTTTTGTATTATTTTGTAGTCTCCTAAAAAATTCGGTATTCCGAAGAATACCGCCATCAGATATCCTACCATTTGTGCCAAAATCGAACAGAATAAATCTGTCATTTGTATCAGCTATTGCAAGTAGGACCATACTGTGTGTATGTTTGTATTTCTTCCAGCTGGGGGTACAATCTCTACGTACTTTCCGTCTATACTTCCAAGACAGTGTGAAAAATACCACCTCCTTTCAAAATCCTTTGTAATGCTGGCCCATTCATTCACTGTTTCAGGAAACTGAAAAATGAAAAACCCCAATTTTAAACATGTTAGCTTAAAATTACATTATTATGAAAAGTAATGTATGATATTCTTACATCTATTAATTTTTTTTGGGACCATAAACACATCTATGTGACCTCTCCCCCCACCCCACCCTCCCCCACATGGAACATGTTTATCTACGTGAAGGTAATATTTGCCCCTATTACTATATTTAGATTATAATTGTAATCTCGTTTGATTTACAACACTGCATGCATTGTTCTTTACTATTTTATAAAAAAGATTTTTTGGTGATAAAATAGCTACTTCCTTTCATTTTCAGTGTTCAATATTCACGAGTGTTCAATATTATTTGCAGAATGAAACTACCACAGTACCACTCCCCATGTCACAGCATATGGAGGAAGAGTTGGACGTGGAAGTAGAGTCTCTACCTCATTCACAGCAATATGAAATTTCCACTGTCCCATCTACTAGTGATGGGGGGGTCACCAGAAGTTTTTCTTTCAAAAAGTAAAGAGAGTACACCAAATAGTAAAAGAAGAGGTACTGAAATGGACTCTGTTCTGGGAGTTATTAGCGAACATTTCCAAAGACAAAAACAAAAGAAAAATGGGGACCGCCATGACGTTTTTCGGAAATAGGTTGCTGCTAAAATGAGAGACGTATTTGACCACAAACAAAGACTGGTGGCAGAAAAATTTATAAATGATAAGCTATTCATGGCTGAAATGGGCCACTTGAAACCCACCCACACTATGTGCGATGTGAGTGCAGATTCAACTTTGCTGTACAACAATTTCTGTGCAACAGTGTGCAGAAGCAGTTCAGTGTCAAATGCATCATTTGTCAGTAATACCAGTAACAACTAATATGTAATTAATATGTGAAGTTATTCATTTTGTAATAAAAAAAAAATTAAAATGAAATACCATTTTTTCATTGAATACAAGTTCATTTGTGCTTTTAGAGTAAAATTTAAATTTTAACAATTTTAGAAAGTTGCATTGTCCTTCTGATTAGCTTTAACCTAGTTTTAAAACATTTTTTTTTCCTTTGCCTAATGATCTTGGTAACTGCAGGCAGTGCCAAAAGAAACTGAGTGTTAATATTAAGACATACAGTATTATTTCAATATTCAAGATTCGCTTTGAAATGTCAAGATATTTGCAATGAATGACTTGCAATTTTCCGGTTGAATTCACTGTAGTCAAAGGCCTACCAAATAAAGTAATGCAGTTGGGTACTACAACAACCATTTCAAACTAAAGCAAAAGGTACAGAAACAGCTGTCATCAATTGCCCATAAAATAAAATTATTCTGTATGATACGGCAACAACCATTTGAAACAAAAGCAAGAGGTACATGGATAGCTGACTGATAAAATGTTGCCATTAATGTACTGATGAAAAATAGTTTTCTAGCATATGAAATGTTTTCATTTCAAGTCTAAAACATGTGCAGTAATTTAGCGTGAATAAGTATTGCAATATTTATAGATTAGGGACTGTAAATTCTATGGGCTCAATAAGGTATTGCTTCCAAGAAGTTAAAGTACATAAACAAAAAATGCATTCAGTGTCCAGAGAAACACTTCATAATGAGAAAACAATGGTTCACTTACCTTTAAGAAATTAATTTTGAGCACCGCATAGGTAGCATGGCAGGTTTCAGGCACTACGACACTTAGTGCCTGTGGTGGAATTTCAGACTTGTATTTGAGGTCTTCATAACTCCTTTTTGTCCCGAGAAATTGTAATGTTGCTGTTAGCCTTTCGTGTGGTGTTATAGCCTCCCTCATGACTGTATCCTGCTTCTTAATCAAAGGCGTCACAAGGGACAAAAGATTGAAATACGTTTCTTCATTCATACTGAGGTAATTATGCCAATCACGAGGATATATCTTCAATTTACTCAGTAAATTTGTATGAGACTACGATTTTCGTTTTTAAAGCCGCTCCTTACTCTACATATCGCGTTTTCTCTTCTGTTTTCTCCGTAAAACAAGCAAAAAGGCTGCAACAGCAAGCGCATCGTTGTCTGTGATCGACATTTTCCAATGTAAACAAACTGATGCTTGTACGTGCGTGCTTGAGTAGTGTGGAGGCGCGACGAATTTGTGCACGCTTGAGCAAGCACGCTTGCGCAAGTGTGATTGTCAAGCATGTAGTAGCGTGCGTGGGGGCCTTTACGCAACGTAGGTGACTACTTTGAAGGACAGTAACAGGTGCAAACATGTAACTCTTTTGGATCGTTGTGAATAAACAGTTGCCACTATTTAAGTTCCAACCCTCGTATTTTTGGTGTCCTATTTCTTTATACATGTTCTAAATGCCTCTCCAAGATCCGTTCTCTCACATGTTATATCTCGTCATATTGATACATGTTCGAAATGCCTCTCCAAAATCCGTTCTCTCATATGTTATATCTCGTCCCATGTTTAATGTCCACCCCCGGTAGCTGAGTGGTGCCGGCACGTTGGCTTAGCGTGTTCGGTCAAAGGGTTAGCTGCCCTCTGTAATAAAAGATCTGAGTTAATCGATCGGAAACGAACTTAAACGGATCTCTTACGACGTCTGCCCTGAGCAGATGCAGAGAACAAAATCGAACAAAAATGAGATATTTAAAAAAAAAAAAAAAAAAAAGTTGGTCGAGCACTTGCCCGCGAAAGGCAAAGGTCACGAGTTCGAGTCTCGGTCCGGCACACAGTTTTAATCTGCCAGGAAGTTTCATATCAGCGCACACTCCGCTGCAGAGTGAAAATCTCATTCTGTCGTCTATTTATATTTGCAATAATTTAATTCCAGCTTTTTGTTATTCTTAACGTATCACCGAATAGCGGGTTTAGTAAACGAATATTTATTTTATAGTTGGATCGCTTCGTATGCAAAACCCACTTAACAGCATAACGTATAAAACATAATCGCAGATTCCAGCCATAATAACGAAAAATAATTTTTTTCGCTTATGTGTGCATTAAAAATAATGATGTTTTTAATAGTTTGCGTGGTACGAGTTTCGGTTTCGCGTATCACACAGTTAGCAACTTTTGCATCTGGGCTACTCATTTCATCTCTCAAAATTACCCACTCATTTTCTAAGGTGTTCATTTCCCCTTTCTTGCAAACGTTGCCTAATGCTCTTTCTGAAACTCTCAAACACCTCTCGTTCTTTCAACATGGCCAGGTCCTATTTCCTACATTTGCTACCTTTTTACAATTCCTTCAATTTTAGTCTACTGGTCATAATCAACAGATCGTGGTCAGCGACTACATCTGCACCTGGAAAGTGTCTTACAATTTAAAATCTATTTCCTAAATCTTTGTCTCACTATTATACAATTAATCTGAAACCTTCGGTCTCTCCAGATCTCTTCCACGTGCACAACATTCTTTCATGATTCTAAAACCAAGTGTTAGCAGTGATTAAATTATGCTCGGTACTAAATTCTATCAGGCGCTTTCCTCTTGCATTCCGTTGCTCCCTCCATATTCACCTATTACTTTTCTTTCTCCTTTTTCCTACAACCGATCTCCAGTCTTCCATCGCTACTAACTATATGAATAGCTTCTTTTACCTCATCATATATTTTTTCAATCTCTTCATCATCTGCGGAGCTATTTAAAATACAAAGTTGATTGATATTGTTTGATTGACTTCATTGATATGAGATAAAAGATTAAAAGAAAAAGAATGGGAAAAATATTGTTTGTATGGTGGATTATTACTTGCGGTAAAAAGAAATCACGAGTGGCAGATTAGGATATCAAACAAATACAGAAATAAACTTCAAAACAGTAACTGCTTCCTTTTGGTCCAGCTTCTGTATTTTGGCACAGCAGGTTCCACATGATCAGTGACACGTATACATGACTGATACTTTAAGGAAATTTGCGTAATTTTTCTTGCAATTTGCAGCATCATCCAACGTATGATGTTGTGTAATGACGTAAATCCTGTAAGGTTCCTTTGTTTTATTTCTCTCATTGAAAATAAAATAAGTCGTGTAACCTTTAATCCAGTTAGTCGTATTCCGTTTTGCTGTTTGGAATGGTAACGCGTGTGGATTCAGAAAGGTGCTGCCTTTCCAACATTTGGGTCGTTCTGTCCACTCAGCCTACTTTTTTGCCATGGGCCTTGCCACATTTTGTCCGCGCTTCAGCATACGAGTCTGTGCTCTTCAGTATCTGTTTAAGTACATATGGAACACACAGATGAATTCTCTAAATGTATGTATTGTAGTTGGAAGCTATTTTTCTGTTAACCGCGAAATACCACTTTAGACGGCATGCCAGAAGCGACGACGTTTTTCAGAATTGACGGTCAGCACAAATTTGGGTACTAGTGTTCAATTATGCTGCTGTTCTGTCCTTGTAGTACATACATACATACAAGGTGAGTGCTTCCTAATTTTTAAGCTGAAACTCTTAAAGGTTTTTAAGTAAAATGAACTTTATTAATATTCTACGTCCCTGTTCTTCAAGTTTACATATTTACTTCTCAACATAGTTACTCTGCCGACTAACATTTTCCTCCAAATAACAGACCAGTTTGCTGATACCGTCACTGTAGAATGTTTGTCTTTGTTTACGGAGCCACATCGTCACTTTTGCGCGCACAGTTTCATCACTGTCAAAGTGAAGTCCCCTAACGTATTCTTCAAGTTTTGTACACAGATGAGGATCGGGTCAAGTCGGGACCGTGTGGAGGATGATCGACGGCAGTCAATCCAAGGCGTCGCATCAGTTTCCTCACGTAACGACGTAGTTACGTTACACATCACCATTTAAGCTACAATTTAGTCCATATACTGGTTGAAAGTTGCGTCAGTGAAGTGGGAAAGTCGACCGAGTGAAACACATGACACATAATACCTCAACCGATACTGAGAATACAATAAAGAATTCGGATGCATTACTTTCAAGCACGCCCTCGAATCTCTTTCACTTTGCTCCTTGCGTTTTCTGGAGTTGTCAGTTGGGCGTACTTCGATTCAATTAAGAAGTCTTTCAAGTGAAAGAGCGCATTAGTTATATGTTGAACTTTAATTGGGGGATGCAGGCTAGCTGGATCAAGTTGCTCTCCTGGAGTTAGTGGGTCGTTAAGCAATCTGGTGTCTTTTTCTACTGTTATAGATTTTGCATACATACACCGATCAGCCAGAACATTATAACCACCTAACCAATATCTACACTACTGGCCATTAAAATTGTTACACCACGAAGATGACAGGCATCTTACACGCATGGCTGTAACGGATCGCGCTGCCACGTCTCGATCCAGGAGTCAACACATAGGGACGTTTTCAAGACACAAACCATCTGCACGAACAGTTCGACGACGTTTGCAGGAGCATGGACTATCAGATCGGAGACCATGGCTGCGGTTACCCTTGAAGCTGCATCACAGACAGGAGCGCCTGCGATGGTGTACTCAACGACGAACCTGGGTGCACGAATGGCAAAACGTCATTTTTTCGGATGAATCCAGGTTCTGTTTACAGCATCATGATTGTAGCAGCTGTGTTTGGCGACATCGCGATGAACGCACATTGGAAGCGTGTATTCGTCATCGCCATATTGCCGCATCACCCGGCGTGATGGTATGGGGTGCCATTGGTTACACGTCTCGGTCACCTTTTCTTCGCATTAACGGCACTTTCAACAGTGGACGCAACATTTCAGATGTGTTACGACCGGTGGCTGTACCCTTCATTCGACCCCTGCGAAACCCTACATTTCAGCAGGATAATGCACGGCCGCAGGTTGCAGGTCCTGTACGGGCCTTTCTGGACACAGAAAATGTTCGACTGCTGCCCTGGCCAGCACATTCTCCAGATCTCTCACCAATTGAAAACGTCTGGCCAATGGTGGCCAACTGGCTCGTCACAATGCGCCAGTCACTACTCTTGATGAACTGTGGTATCGTGTTGAAGCTGCATTAGCAGCTGTACCCGTACACGCCAAACAAGCTCTGTTTGAGTCAATGCGCAGGCGTATCATGGCCGTTATTACGGCCAGAGGTGGTTGTTCTGGGTACTGATTTCTCAGCATCTATGCACCCAAACTGCGTGAAAATGTAATCACATGTCAGTTCTAGTATAATATATTGGTCCAATGAATACCCGTTTATCATCTCCATTTCTTCTTGGTGTAGCAATTTTAATGACCAGTAGTGTATATAAACCCGTCCAGGCAATATCAGCATTACTTGGGGAGGAATGACTGCTAGTCAGCCACATGCACGATGCATGTAGTATCAGTGAGCGTGCGGTACGTTTGTAGAATGGGGAAGGCATGCGATCTGTTTGAGTTCGATCGGTGGAAGATTGTGACAGTCCAGAGGCTCGACACGAGCATTTCGGAATCTGCGCGACTCGTCGGGTGTTCGAGGAATGCTGTGATTAATGTCAACACGTGGTGAAACCAAGATAAAAACACGTCCATACAGTAGAGGGGGGAGGGGGGGGCGTTAATCACCCCTCATTACAGATGTCGAACGTTGTAGGCTGGTTAGACTGGTGAAACAGGACAGGCGGCGAACTGTGGCGGAACCAACATCAGACTTTAATGCTGTGCAGAGTACAATTGTGTCTGAACATGCAGAGTACCGAACACTCCCAACGATGGGCCTCCGCAGCCAGAGACCTATGCGTGTGCCATTGTTAACGCCAAATTATCGGTAACTACGACTGAAACGGACACGTGCCCATCGGCACTGGACGTTGGCGCTGTGACAGAGCGTTGCACGGTCTGATGAATCACGCTACCTTCTTCGTAATGCCGAGGGAGAGCGTGAATCCGTCGTCTTCCAGGGGAACAGCTTCCTGACGACTGTACTGTGGTCAACTGTTCAAAATGACAGTCACAATCGGATCATTCATTTTGCCGCCAACCGGTTTCAACCCGCGATGGGTAATCTTCAACGCAATTTACACCATTTGGTCGCTCGCTGGAGTCGTCACCCTGCCTGTGCACGGTTGGTAACTACTGTGAGACGAAGACAAGGTGGCAGCGGCTCAATTTTGCTATGGAAGACATTCATGTGGGATTTATGGGACCAGTGGAGCTCGTGCAAGGTGCCATGACGACTAAGGAGTATCGCACACTGGCTGCAGACCATGTACACCAAATTCATGACGATCATGTTTCCAGACGCCAGTGGCATTTTTCAGCAGGATAATGCCCCAGGAGAGTGATGGAGTTGTTTGAGAAACACAGTGGCTAGTTCCAATCGATGTGCTGGCCCCCCCCAACTGGCCAGATCTGAATCCAGTCGAATACATCTGGTATTCGATTGAACATGGCGTCAGAGCTCATCGTCCCTTTCCCGGAATTTAAGGGAATTATGTACCATGTGCGTGCAGATGCGGTGCCATCTCCCTCCAGCGCCCTAGAACGACCTCATTGCTTCCATGCCACGAAGCGTCGCCGCTGTCATCCATGCCAAAGGTGGACATACCGGCTATTAGACAGGTTGTCATAACGTTCTGTCTGATCAGTGTAAGTAAGTAACACTATAACACAGTGAAATCAAAAAGCAAATGGTTAAGATATTAAGTAATTGATGTGCAAAAGGAACAGATTAATTACAGGACTAAAACGTGAAATACTTTCTTACATTACGCTAAGTTTCTTCGTAAATTACAAATGTCAAGGCCGAGTTGACTGGGCATGGACACAAGTCACTTATTAAGAGGACAGATGGGGGAATGATTCACCCCGCCATTCATCGTATTCCTTTTTCGTGTTGTCATGTCAGCGACAGACACTGCATCGGTACGGTGCGTCACCTCGTAGCTGTTTGACAGTGAGTCAGCAGCTCTCACACTGTAGCTGTTCCGATGCTTGGCAGCGAAGCCCCAGAATTGTCCTTCGCATTGACTGCTTGCTGTGGGTTGCGTAGCCAAAGCAACGTTATCACGGTGTCGGGAGGCGGATATCTACATCTACATCAACATCTACGAGATTACTCTGCTATTCACAATGGAGTGCCTGGCAGAGGGTTCAATGAACCACCTTCAAGCTGTCTCTCTACCGTTAAGACTCTCGAACGGCACGTGGGAAAAACGAGCACTTAAATTTTCCTGTGCGAGCCCTGATTTCTCTTATTTTATCGCGATGATCATTTCTTCCTATGTAGGTGGGTGCCAACAGAATGTTTTCGCAATCGGAGGAGGAAACTGGTCATTGAAGTTTCATGAGAACATCCCGTCCCAACGTTAAACGCCTTTGTTTAATGATTGCCACTCCAATTCACGTGTCATGTCTGTGACACTGTCTTCCCTATTTCGCGATAATACAAAAGGAGCTGCCCTTCTCTGTACTTTTTCGATGTCATCCGTCAGTCCAACCTAATGCGGATCCCACACCGCACAGCAACACTCCACAACAGGGCAGACAAGCTTGGTGTAGGCAATCTCTTTAGTAGATCTGTTGCACCTTCTGACTGTTCTGCCAATGAATCGCAGTCTTTGGTTTGCTCTACCCACAATGTTATCTATGTGATCGTTCCAATTTAGGTTATTTGTAATTGTAATCTCTAAGTATTTAGTTGAATTTACAGCCTTCAGATTTGTGTGACTTATCGCGTAATCGAAATTTAGCTTCACACTTTTCCTTATTCACGGTCAATTGCCACTTTTCGCACCATACAGATATCTTATCTAAATCGTTTTGATCATCTGATGACTTTACAAGACGGTAAATGACAGCATAATCTGCAAACAATCTGACACTGCTACTCAGATTGTCTCCTATATCGTTAATATAGATCCAGAACAATAGAGAGACTATAACACTTCCTTGGGGAACGCCGGATATTACTTCTGTTTTACTCGATTACTTTCCGTCTATAACTACGAACTGTGACCTTTCTGACAGGAAATCACGTATCCAGTCGCACAGCTCAGGTGACACTCCGTAGGCACGCAGTTTGGCTAGAAGAAGTTTGTGAGGAACGGTGTCGAAAGCCTTCTGGAAATCTAAAAATATGGAATCAATTTGACATCCCCTGTTGATAGCACTTATTACTTCATGAGTATAAAGAGCTAATTGTGTTTCACAAGAACGATATTTACTGAAGCCGTGCTGACTAAGTGTCAATAAAGCATTTTCTGCGAGGTACTTCATAGTGTTCGAATACAGTATATGTTCCAAAGTCCTACTGCAAATCGACGTTAATGGTATGGACCTGTAATTCAACGGTTTACTCCTACTTCCCTTTTGGGGTATTGGTGTGACTTGAGCAATTTTCCAGTCTTTAGGTACGTATCTTTCTGTGAGCGAGTGATTGTATATACTTGCTAAATATGGAGCTATTTTACCAGCATACTCTGAGAGGAACCTGACTGGTTTACAATCTGGACCGCTGGCCTTGCCTTTGTTAAGTGATTTAAGCTGCTTCGTTACTCCGAGGATATCTACTTCTATGTTTCTCCTCTTGGCAGTTGTTCTTGATTGGAATTCAGGAATATTTACTTCGTCTTCTTTCGTGAAGGAGTTTCGGAAAACCGTGTTTAATAAGTCTGCTTTAGTGGCACTGTCATCAGTGACTTCACCGTTATTATCGCGCAGTGAAGATATTGATTGCGTCTTGCCACTGGTGTGCTTTATGTATGACCAGAATCTCTTTGGATTTTCTGTCAGATTTCGAGACACAATTTCGTTGTGGAAATTATTAAAAGCATCTTGCATTGAAGTACGCGCTATATTTCGAACTTCTGTAAAACTTTGCCAGTCTTGGGGATTTTGTGTTCTTTTAAATTTGGCATGCTTTTTTCGCTGCTTCTGAAACAGCGATCTGATCCATTTTCTGTACCATGGGAGATCAGTACCATCCCTTATTAATTTATGTGGTATATATCTCTCAATTGCGGTCGATACTATCTCTTTGAAAACATTCCACAAGTTTTCTGCACTTACATGATCAGATCGGAAGGAGTGAAGACTGTCTCTTAAAAAGGCGTTAAGGGCATTTTTATCAGCTTTTTTAAATAGATATGTTTTTTTCTCTTTTTGGTGGTTGTAGGTGTTACGGTATTCAGCCTAGCAGCAAATACCTTGTGGTCGCTAATCCCTGTATTCGTGACAATACTCACTATTTGTCCAAGATTATTTATTGCTAACAGGTCAGGCAAGGGAATCGTAATGTTCAATTGAGTGCTTCATACACAAGCATTTGATTGTAAGGAATCGTCCATTTAACATGGAACAGGAAAGAGTAAGTTACAAAGTGACGATGAAAATTCGGATGGGTGTGCGGATCGGAAACAAAGGCAACGGACTGTAATAGGCCCGGATTGGAGAGAATCCATGTCTTGCTTTCACGCTGTCTCAGAAAGTGTCCCCTTCACTTCTCATAACTATCCGTAGCTCTTCGCGAGTTTTTCCTCATCTCTGAGTTATCATTGGCGGACCGAATGTGTAATGTCACCAAATGACTGATCGCCGTTTCGTGACCGCGCTTCTCAGTGCAGGGTGGTAATTTTCCAGGTTGCGTGGGCTGCTGTGTGACTCAGGAACTGACGTATTTCTCACGTTCCCACTGTCAAGGCTATTTCCAGTGTTGGTTGCAATCAATTCAGCACATTGTTCCGGTGTTCTTTTGCATTCCTTAGTTTCTGTGAGCACATTGTTCCGATGTTCTTCCGCATTCCTTAGTTTCTGTGAAAGGAGCTACACAACACTTGTGTGTAATGGCTGTCTCCGCATGATGCCTGGAGAGATTTACGTTTGTACTCCGAACAAGAGTCTACTGGCTTCCGTGATTTATAAGCAACCTTATTCCTGTCCAGCAAACATTTCTTTTAAGAACGCTGATTCTTTTTCCTCAGCTCCATAGTTTCACCTGCTTCGGTGTGCGAATTCTTGTAGCATTTCTATCTGTGCTCCGTTTCATTTATGGGCATATTTCCCTCATATTAAAGCAGGCCAAAACTGCTGCAGCAGGCCAGGAATCTCACACACCTCCCCATGTGCGTTCTTGAAGATTTTGTGTATACATTCTTTCTCAGTGAAACTTCCTGGCAGATTAAAAGTGTGCCGGTCCGAGACTCGTAATCAGGACTTTCGCACAGCGAAGCAGATGGAACTATGGAACTGTGGAAGAAGAATCAGCCTGCTTAAAAGAAATGTTGCTGGGCATTAACTAGGCTTATTACAAATCATGAACGCCAGCAGACTCTTGTCTTGTATGAACTGTGACAGGAGCCCGAACAACAGGGGAGGCTGAGGTACAGGGACATGTGCTAAGGCTCTGAAATACTGCACAGATAATGGCTAATTACTAGCCAAAATCTAGATTTGCTTTAATAAAACCTGAAAGGAGAAAGCGACTGATTGCTGTGCTCCATCATTTTGAACGTTATTACTGCAATTTTAAAAGTCGAAATACAGACATTATTTTCACAATTGGTGCAAACGGTAACTACGTTGCAGGAAAGTCCAACAGATTTTGTTATTTTAAAAACAATAGGACCTCGACAGAGATTACAACACAAACAATTCGTGACACACTCACAAAAAATAGAAAAATCCAGCGAACATATTGATCATTAGAAGTTTGTTGGTTAGAAGCTTCATCTGTAACTTCGCTTACGTGGATGGTTTCATAACATTTTATATACTCTTATGAGTGTGTCCCCGTAACATTTTCCGTCTGTTCAAAAGCTAGAACTTTCTCTATCATCAACAGGTGGTGAAGTAGACTCGCTTACACAAAATATACCTGTAAATCGCCTTCCGCAGGACTTGGGCTTTTTATATAATGATGCACTGCTTGGCATCATAGGAAATGACACTGAGCACTAAAATTGACAGGAAAACAAAACTTCCTGGCAGACTAAAACTGTGTGCCGGACTGAGATTCGAAGTCGGGACCTTTGCCTTTCGCGGGCAAATGCTGTGAGGACGGGTCGTAAGTCGTGCTCAGATGGCAGAGCACTTCCCCTCGAAGGGCAAAGGTCCCGAGTTCGAGTCTCGGTCTGGCACACAGTTTTAATTTGCTAGGAAGTTTCATATCAGCGCACACTCCGCTGCAGAGTGAAAATTTCATTCAACAAGAAAACAGATTACAAAATCCAAATGATCCACAAACGAAACTCAGGACCCTAAACACAAACTCACAGATGAAAAACTTAACTGAAAACACCGCTGGTTGCTACAAAAATGATACCAAGGAAATGATCGAACTTTCTGCAAACAGAAAATTGAAATACACAGCCTTCTATAAATAATGTATTCGTAAATGCTAAGGTTTGAATACGAACACGTCACAAGTTGGGTTATTTCCCTGAGCGCAGATACAATTTGGCAAAATAAAATAAAAATGTTACTAATTAGAATTTCTTAACAAATTTTTGCATCATTTTAAGCAGAAAATTACATATTGTTTAATGGTTTTAAAATTGGAAAATGTGATTATAGAACCGTTTTGCTGCATTCCAACTCCCTTTTTATAAGTTCCCAAGTCCTGTGGCTTCTCTGACTCATGATGCACCTCTTCTTTCGACACAAGGGAAAATTTTCTCTTCTTTCATCTTCAATCAAGTTGTAAGCGGTCCATGACTAATGAATTCATTGCTAGCGCACTCGAGCAGATGTAATTTCGATGGATTGCTCACGCGCTGCCTGCGATATGTAGGCTATAAGAGAATCTCAGACCAGAGAGCAGTAGTAGTGGTAGTAGGAGTAGTAGCAGTAGGAGTAAGCAGTAGCTAGCAGTCGTGTGTACTGAGTTGACGGGGCCGGTTGTGGGGAGCGATGGCCGTGCCTGAGCGATGTAGTAAAAGGTAAAAGCAGCTGCGCGCATATGTAGTTTGTTACAACACAGTATGTACTATTGCTATATCAAGTCCCATGTAAATGTTTTTAAAAATCTTTTATTAATAATCTTTCTTATAAAATTAACTTTTGACAATCATTCATCTGAATTTGAAGATGTTACTAATTTCTCCTATCCATGGCTATCCCGATTATCGTAAAAAA
This sequence comes from Schistocerca serialis cubense, assembly GCF_023864345.2. NCBI lineage: Eukaryota > Metazoa > Arthropoda > Insecta > Orthoptera > Acrididae > Schistocerca > Schistocerca serialis. The sequence continues at coordinate 362,977,002 of NC_064645.1, read as the reverse complement.
ATCAATTGTTTCTTTTTATGCATGACAAAACTATCGGCCAGCATTGCACTGGGCTGTGGCAGAAAAATTTCTTATAGTAGCAGAAATATACACGTTATCCGGCGACTTATTGAGGTAAGAATTTTCAGTTTATTCAGAATGATCTTTCAGGGCCATGACGCAGCACAGCTGACGCCCAAATTTACCAGTTTAAATTCACAGTCAGCTAATTATTGAAAGGTTATATGTGAGCCACAATTTTATTGAGAGATTAGTCACATTGTATTATTGGTAGGTTACGGAATTTATCTGTGGGGAGGTTACACTAAAATGTGAATGTTATAACTATTATTTACTGTTGGGAGGTTTCAAAGTACTTATTCTTTTATTATTACTATTGTATTACTATAGCTACTTGACATATTACGATTCTAAAATAGAGAAGTTTGCATAAACGTTTTTACAAGACGCAAATCCCCTGTCCTACACGAGTGAAACTCATACAACAAAATACGGGCAAATGCTATCTTAGTGCTACAAGGGGTTAATAATCAGTTGCCTGTTGACAATGAAACAGCATCGGATCAGGGTAGTTAGGTCGTGAATAAATGAATAGAAACACGCACTTACAGGATCTGGACATAGTTATGCTTTTCTTTCACTGCCGACGTTTGGTAAACAATAGCGCACTTCCGTAACTGAACGCTCAGAGCGCTGAAACTTGCTGCGCTAGATCTTGGTACCCCGTGGATGATGTTTAAGCAATTGGCACGTTTATATTCGGCACTTTGTAAACAGACTTAAGTTACCATTTCCGTATGTCGTATACGACGCGCAGGAAGGGAAGAGGATAAGAGAGCTTGCGCTACAGCTGACGGTGAATTGAGTGGTACGTAAGTGTTACGCATAACTCTCTGTTGGTCGCATAACTCGTGACGAGTCGTGTCTCGAAACTCGGCAGGTGACGAAACCGGCACTCAGGCGAAGCGTGGGGCAGCTGAAAAAGCGTCAGCGGGTGCTTACGTTGGCCCGCGCGGTGGAACAGCTTCGGCCCATCACTCTGCGGGTGTTTGCGTCTCTCACCTAGTTTATGACAACACTCGGGGCTTCGAGTTATTGCTGGTGTATTTGTGATGTTTCTATCCGCCCTCTTCCAGAAATACTGCGGAGAACTCTGAAGGACTTGTGTAGCCGTGAAGCACTCTCACCTCAAGAGGTATGAGAGGCCTAGAAGGATGTGAGTAAATGTTTATGCGAAAGAGGAAAGAGAAGGCAAAATAAAATTCGAGAAGTCTTAGTCTGTACCAGGAATACACTACGAGTACAAAGACGTGGTCCACTTCACTGTAGTGATGCCTAGGAGAAATGAGTGATGCATTTAGCTTGGCAATAGCTTATTTCAACGCAATTTTTTAAGCCTGTCGACTGGTCTGAATGTATCTACTGACGTAGCAGTTTTTCGCAGTCCATCTGACGACCAACAACCGCATTCTCCAAGTCTAAATTATATGTAACACATTTTTGTTGGAGAGCGCATGAGTACGGAACAAGAAGTCAAAGTTATTTTTGCTATGAAATGGTATTTAGTGATTCTGACTCTGTTCTATTTTGCACTTTCTTGTTAAAATTTGATGTTTAAAAAAATGTGTAAATAATTATTTGTTACATTGTTTACACCAGGAAATCTGATGATGGGCATCTCATCTGGAATAAATGCACAAAAAAATTAATATCTATTTGTTTGCGACTTGTCTAAAATCCGCTCAATTATATGAATCTGTCTCGTTTGATTGAAGTTTCTTTTCTTGAAATTCAACTTAACTGTAATAGGCACCTACAGCGTCATTTGAAAATTTGTATGGAACCATGATTCGAACGCCGGCCGAAGTGGCCGTGCGGTTAAAGGCGCTGCAGTCTGGAACCGCAAGACCGCTACGGTCGCAGGTTCGAATCCTGCCTCGGGCATGGATGTTTGTGATGTCCTTAGGTTAGTTAGGTTTAACTAGTTCTAAGTTCTAGGGGGCTAATGACCTCAGCAGTTGAGTCCCATAGTGCTCAGAGCCATTTGAACCATGATTCGAACCCGAACTTCCAACTTATCGTGCACTGTCGCCTTACCACTTAGGTTATATGAGCACGCTCCCCGGACCGAGCAACCAAGCGTTCTAGCTACCTCTTGTATAAAAAAAAAAAAAAAAAAAAAAAAGACAGAATGAATGACTCACCGATGAACTTCACCAGTTGTCATGAGACGTCCGCCCCGGAAAAAATGCAGTAAACATTAACGAACAAAATGAGATCTGCAAGAGAAAAAGAAGAAATAAAAAACAATACCTAACTATAAGTGATAAGGTGACCGCGAGCGATAGGTTGGAAAACCTGGTTCGAGTGCCAGTTGTGATAAAAAAATTTCGTACGTTGCTTTAAATAGTACATCTGGATGTATTATAGGTAACTTCAGGTTCACGAATAAATTTAATTATTTGGACTTGTACTTGGTCATCAAACATAAACATCGTGTTTTACGTGTCCTATTCTTCTTGTAGGTCTAACAATGTTCGTCTAGTTTTCTCTTTCTTTGCCAGCTTATCAATTCAGTGACACCCTAGAACATAACGATCAGTAGTTCTGCTCTCAGGCTTACTGTGTCGCAGTGGTAAAAGTCAAACATCTGTCAGGGAATAGCTTTACTGCTTATAATGCGCGTTTCGCTACTGCAAATGTTTGTTTCACGTACAACTGCAGAACTACAGCTATGTACAGAAATCGCTCCTGGATATCTAATAATGGATAATTCCGAAACGCGTCATATGCTGATGTTTGACTTTTATCGTTGAGACCCAGTCAACCTGCATGGAGAGCTGCTGAGTATTATAGTAATGGTCACCTGCTTCCTGCATGATTTTATGTCACATTTATATTGCCTTATAATATTTTCGGTTAACCTATTCGATCTTCTAGTTTCCCACAATCTTATGTTGTCTCTTCTTTCTAGTAAGTTTTCACTTCGGCTTACCTACATTTAATTTAGTGCAACGTTTGAACTGAAAGGTTTCCACTATGTCCTTCCTCGCTTTTGCACGCGGCCCATCTTCTGCAGTTACAAGACGCATTGCTTCAGAAGAAGTTGCAATAAATTCTCCCAAATTGCGTTTCAGAATTTAGTATTAGTAAAGCTCACGCGATGAGAAACCCCCTTCGTTTTCCTCAGTCTCCTACTCAAGTGTCCGTTCCTTCGGTCATCTGCTTGCTACGCTGCAATATTTTTTTAATGTTTGTACGAGGAGACTTTAAGAAGTTAAGTGCACTTATCGTCCCACGCTAAGAGCTTTCCGCAACACGAGTGGCACGGTGCTGGAAGGGAGTACACGTTCTGGGTTTCCTGTAGACATAGTTGTACTGAAGTACACATAACAGGTCAACTACAGCATGCGAGTGAAGTCCTTATTATTCCTCTTTTTAAACGTGTTACAAAACCTTTCTGGTTGCTTACCTTGCCCGTAATACACCTCATAACCCAATTATGATGTCTAATTTCGCGAAAAGATGTCGAACTGATGGAAATTGATATTTAGTTGTATTTACATTTACAACTTATATACTGATGAGCAGTTCCCGTAAATTGCTGACCACTGTGTATGGACTCGAGGCCGATGCCCGATAAGGTACTGGGTGGGGCAAAAAACAGTGGCCCGGAAGACTTAATTCGAGGGTACAAAGAAACACAGCAGAGAAAAGGAAATACGGTACTAACCTGACTACAGTAGATGTTGAAAGTGACCACCATTCATCTCTTGGCACTTCTGGGCCCTGTTCAGCATGTTGCCGAAGGCTGCAATTGCTGCAGTCTCATCCGAAGTGTTCTGCTGCAGTTCTTGAAGACTATGAGGGTTGTTTCGATTCACCCTAGAGTTGAGGGCGCCCCGCACAAAGTAATCCCACATTGACAGATCAGGTGACGTGGGTGGCCATCTATGGCTGCGAGCAGACTGACCTCTGCTGAAAACTCTGTCAGGCGTCATGATATTCTGGTCTCTCGCGACATGCTTTGGTCTGATTTGGTGGAACTCCGAGGTATTTTCTGGTAAACTACCGCCACATTTTCCGGTGTGCGGGCACGTTTCGGAATGTTTTTAGACTTATTCGAAACAGATCCTAAGCGTTCCATGGCACTCTTTGTTAGCACTTTGACACCATTCAACTTCTCAGCAACAAACTGACCACACCGTTTCCAAAATTATGTTGTCACGTGACTTCCCACAACGAACACCCGCTGCTACACTGTGAGTACCATCGTACCCTTTCCACTGCTCGTCTCACACTGACGTAGCCCGCGCTACTCTCTGAACTGGTATGGATCACGTGGTGGGCTGAGCACGTGGTACGCGCGTCATGGGGTGTGGTTATATGCATACATTCAAGTTTCCTGATTTAGGTTTTCCGTGATTTTCTTAAATCGCCTTAGGCAAATGACGTGATGGTTCCTTCCCTACTCCGATGGGACCGATGACCTCGCTGTTTGGTCCCTTCCCCCAAATCAACCAACCAACCAAAATTCACGTCAAATCATATTGACTCGATCGGGCAACTTTTATTTGCCCCACCCTGTGTATCTGACTGGGCGCAAATCATGTGGACCTCCACATCAAAGTGTGTTCACTATCGTACACCTCAAACCACTGTAGCATGGGCTTTATGGCATGGAGAGTTATCCTCTTGGACAATGTCATCACTGTCATGGAAGGCAAACCGCAGTAATGTTCACTTACTCCACAGGTGGCACCCAGACTTCGGTTGCTATGACAGGTTCCATGGAAGCCCAAATGAGTGTCCTTCCCACAACAGACAAGCGACTGTGTCGCGGTTCCTGTTTTGAGCAGTCTTTCGGCTGGGTAACGGAGTAGTCGGACGGAACCTGTGACATAGGGCGGCAAGAAACGCCATTCGTCGGACCAGGCGACAGTTTTTCGTTACTACACGGTCCAGTGTCAGTCATCCAATGCCAAACGCAATTTTATTTGACAATGCCGTTGGGCTCCATGTTCAACAATGTGCGCTGAACAATGTGTTTCTAAAACACTTGTGCCTCACCAGCGTTGTACACTGTCGTCTGTTTCTGCATAGACCGCCGTCTGTCCGGCTTCACAGGTCGGGAAGCTTTCGAACTCCACATTCTGTGATGAGGCGTGGACGTCCAACACCTTGCTGCGTACTCGTCTTTACACTCCAGTCCAGCTGACGGGTGAATACGGATGATCAAATTATTCTTTCTCCTTAAACTCTAGCCTGCAAAATATCTCTTGACGTCTGTGTCTCCCTTGTACAGCCAACTTTCTCATACATTGCTACACACGTGACAGGATTCTTCCAGTTACATCTACATCATATTCCGCAAGCTACCTAATGGTGTGTGGTGGAGGGTACTTTTGGTACAAAGATTCCTCTGTACGAGCCTCAGTGAAATGAAAAAAACAACGTAGTGTAATCAGTTGCCTTTCTTTCAAGAACACGATTAAAAAGTCAGCATTACACAGGTTTCCTAACAAGGTCAAAAGTGAAATATTTTATGGCCGATCGTCTTACAATATGTTACAATAAACACGGTGCCCACAGGTCTCTCCCCCCCCCCCTCCCTCTCCCCTCACAAACTATCATACGGGCGCCCTTGTTGCTGCACCATACAGAATATAGCTGTCTACAAGTTTCTGTAGCAAGCAGTGATACATCCGTACAATAAGAAAGTGGGACCACCGTCATGGATACATCACAGACTACTGACGTCTGTTTATCGTTTTCACACGCAGTACCACTAACATCGATTTTGAGGGACCATGTTTATTATGAGTGGTTTGATGCGACACGTCAAGCATTCTTCTCCTGTGGCAACCTCTTCGTTTCAGAGCAGCACTTGCTACCAACATCCTCAATTATTCTCTAGATGGATTCCAATCTCTGTCTTTCTCTACAGTTTTTACGCCCTACAGCTCCCCTAGTACTATTGTAGTCATTCCCTGATGTCAGATTTCCTATCACCCTGTTCCTTCTTCTGGCCAGTGTTTTCCATATACTCCTTTCCTCTTCGATTCTGCGCAGAACCACATCATTCTTACCTTATCAGCCCAACATTCTTCTATAGCGACACATCACAAATGCTTCGATACTCTTCTGTTCAGGTTGTCCCACGATCCATACAATTCTGTGCTCCATACGTACATTCTTAGAAATTTCTTCCTCAAATTGAGCCGTATGTTTGAAACTAGCAGACTTCTCTTGGCCAGGAATGGCCTCTTCGCCAGTGCTATTGTGCTTTTGACGTCTTCCTTGGTCCGTCCGTCATTGGTTATTTTACTGCCTAGGTAGAAGAATTTCTTAATTTCATATACTTCCTGACCATCAATCCTGATGTTAAGTTTTTCGCTGTGCTTATTTCTCCTACTTCCTAATACTTTCGACTTTCTTCGATTTACACTCAATCCATATTCTGTACTCATGAGACTGTTCATTTCTTTTAACAGATCATATAGCTCTTCTTCACTTTCACTCAGGATAGCAATGACATCAGTGAATCGTATCACTCATATTCATTCACCTCGATTTTTAATTCATCTCCTGTACCTTTTTTTATTTCAATCATTGCTTCTTCGATGCACAAATTGAACGGTAGGGGCGAAAGACTACACTCCGTGACTTACAAGCTTTTTTACCCTTTAATACGCGCATATCTTTCTTGGTCGTCCACTCTTAATATTCAGTCTTGGTTCTTGTACATATTATACATTATTCGTCTCTCCCTATAGCTTATCCATATTTTTCTCAAAATTTCGAACATCTTCCTCTATTTGCCATTGTCGAACGCCTTTTCCAGGTGACAAATCCTATGAACGTGTTTTGGCTTTTGTTTAGTCTTCCTTCCGTTATCAACTGCAACGTCAGAATTGCGTCTCTGGGGCCTTTACATTTGCTAAAGCCAAACTGATCTCAGCATGAGCATATTCTGTTAAGCTGATTGTGCGATAATTCTCACTTTTGTCAGCCGCTGCTGTCTTCGGAATTGTGTGGACGATATTTTTCAGAAAGTCAGATAGCATTTCACCCGACTCAGACATTCTAGACACCAACGTGAATAGTCGTTTTGTTGCCACTTCCCAACAATGATTTTAGAAATTCTGATGGAATTTTGTCTATTCCATCTGCTTCATTAGATCTTAAATCCTCCAAAGCTCTCTTAATTCCTGATTCTAGTACTGGATCCCCTACCTGTTCTAAATCGCCTCCTGTTTCTCCTTTTAACCCACGTGACATATATTCCTCCTCATAGAGATCTTCAGTGTACTCTTTCCACCTATCCGCTCTCTCCTCCGCATTTAACAGTGGATCTCCCGTTGCAATCTTAGTGGTATCACCCTTACTTCTAATTTCACCACAGGGTATTTTTAACATTGCTATATGTTAAGACAGTCGTTCCGACAATCATTCCTTTTTCGATATCTCCACATTTTTCACGCTGCCATTTCATCTTAGCTTCCCTACAGTTCCTATTTATTTCAGTCCTCAGCGACTTGTACTTCTGTATTCCTAAATTTCCCTGAACATTTTTGTGCTCCCTTTATTCATCGATCAACTGAAGTATTTCTTCTGTTACCCACGGTTTCTTCGCAGTTGCCTTCTCTGTACCGATGTCGTTCTTACCATTTTCGGTGATTGCTCATTCCTCTTAATCTGAAATGCCTCCTGAGCTGTTCCTTATTGCAGTACAGCCTTAGAGAATTCCAAGCGTATCTCGTCATTGCTTAATACTTCTGTATCCCACTTCTTTGCATATTGATTCATCCTGACTAATCTCTTAAACTTCAGCCTACTCTTCGTCAGTACTACAGCTGCTCCTGGGAATGACTTAGAATCCAGTATCTGCTTTCGGAATCTCTGTATGACCATGATGTAATGTAACTGCAGTCTTCTCGTATCACCCGGCCTTTTCCAAGTATACCTCCTCCTCCCCTTGTGATTGTTGAAGAGATCTATTATTAGCTGATATTTGATACAGAACCCGATTAGTCTGTATCCTCTCTGATTCTCCTGTAACCTTTTCTTCTACGTCGTCCCCTACAACTGCATTCCAGTCCCCCATGACTATTAGATTTTCATTTCACTTTACGTACTGTAGAACCCTTTCATTAGACTCGTATACTTTCTCTATCCCTTCATCTGCCGCTTGCGGTGTCGGCATGTATACCTGAACTATCGTTGTCTGTGTTGGTTCTCTCTCGATTCTAATAAGAACAATCCTATCATTGAATTGTTCACAGTAACACGCTCTCTGCCTACCTTTCTGTTCATAACGAATCTTACTCCCATTATATCGTTTTCCGTGGCTGTTGATATTTCCCTTTACTCATCTGAACAGAAATCCTTGTCTTTGTGTCGGCGTGTAGCTATTAACGAGGTCTGTTATTCCAAGAGATTGGCTTTACTGATGTGACAAGCCCTAGATTCTAGGGGCCTTAACTTTTGCATGTAGACATACTAACCGTTGCCTATACATGTGAGTGACTGACTGCCAATGTGACATCCGTTGTCCTGGTTGGTTTAAATCTGTCGGAACGATGGAAAAGGAAATTTTAAAACTACCATTCATTGCTACTGTTTGGCTGTCTGTTACACCGGCTGTTCTGTAAACGTTGCTGTAGTTCAGCCAAGTGCAAAGTATGGAAACTATAGAGGGTTAAAACTGTAGAGGAAGACACAGATTGGAATATATCCAACAGATAGTGAAGAGCACATGGTGAAGAGGTACTCTGAGATGAAGAAGTTGGGACGGGAGAGGAATTCGTGGCGACATATCAAATCAGTGATAAGGCTCATGACTGAAAAGTACAATAGGGGATGTGTCCATTCTTCGCGTTTTTGACGGATTCCACTTCGCCGCTAACACTTTCAATCAGATGTCTGAATGTCTATGGCAGGGCTTTCCAACATTTTCAGCTGGCGGACCCCTTCCTCAGTCGAAAACCCATGGCGGACCCCTAGTCAGTCAAGAGCACAGTAACTTTAAATTTCAGAGCGAAACCCATGGGAACTGAAAGCTTCTTAATGCAAGTGCCATGTTACCAATGACCCCCCCATCTCCCCCCCCCCCCCACCCCAATCTCCCCCCCTACCCCGCCCCCCGAAGTATCAATAGTCTTTGGTTTAGAGATGAATGAAAACAACTTGAAATTAACGATCCAATTTGAATTACCACTGTATCCAGACACTTACTAGTGGATTTACTCCCTTTCTTCAACACACTCTAGCCTGATTAAAATTACTTGGTAATTGACATTTCACACGTTGGAGCTGCCTTCCTCCAAGAGCAATCAACGTCACGTCCAAACTGTTCGCTGCTGACAAGCTGCCGCTTGTGGTCTGTTCACTTCCACTGGGTGGCTGCTGTTGTGTAAGGAGCATGCATATTTCGTAACAGTCGTGCAGTTGTGTGTGTGTGTGTGTGTGTGTGTGTGTGTGTGTGTGTGTGTGTGTGTGTGTTTCGGAGGACTCGAACCTCCGGCGGGAGTGGCCGCGCAATCCACGACCACATGACGCCTTAGACTGCTCGGCCATTCCGCGCGGCTGTGAACAAACGAGCAGACCCATGATTCTGGACACAAACACGTCATGAAAGGAAAGAGGCCAAGGAATTGCCTTTAAAGGACTATTGTGACATCTGTTGTGCAATGTGTGGGAATACATTCACCCAGTTTACATGCGTTTCCAAAAGCGGATTTCGTAAGCCGATGACCCGTCCCGCTTTTGGTTGGTCAGGTAAACACTTCAAAATCGATTCGGGAAATATGCTTCTATAAAGCAGTTTTCCAGTTCCACAATAGATTTTCGTGCCCATGTGATCAGCTCGGAAAGTCTAGTTACGTTTACGTCTTTGCGTATCTATTGAATGGCAGCTGTCAGTCCATAGCCGGCAGCTAATAGGCGGCGTTGCAACAGAGTACTGTCAGTTGGTAGCTGGCAACTGGCAGGCGGCGTGGCAACAGTTTAGCCACAGCTGACAACTTCAGCTACTACTTGGACACTATATCGTGGCAGTCAGCCTCGATTGTAAACAAATTAGGAAAACAAACAAGCAGACTATCTTATTTCTATATAAGAAGACAAAGCATTTCACAGACCGTAAGACTTTTTCCTCAAAGAAACAATTCTGGCAGATGTGGCGTTCGCTGGGTTATTCAGTGGTTTGGTATTTAACTAATTTGTACATGGAAATGATAATCTTATTTTATTACATCGAGTAATTACTAAATAATTTTTCTCCCGGCTAAAGATTTGATCAAGTTGCTAAAGAACTCCAAGTTAACGTCGTGTTAAAGTGTTGTCTGTAAGTTGTTTAAGTGTCACTAAATCACAGTTCATACAACAGTTTCTATACAACTATTGATTATGATGGAAGCAGTTATCTTCAGCAAAATGATCATTAAAACCACCGAATATCAGCCGCGCACAACACTGACATAAGTTGCCTGAAACAATATCCTTCGCAACTCGTGCGTAATTAATTTCGGCTCCATACATCAACTAGAAAAGTTTGTTATAACGATCGTGCTATGAGCACTGTTTTTAAAGAACCAATCTGATTCGAATTATTCTCATTAAAATGAGTTCGGAACCACCGGTGCACATTTATTTTTACACATTTGTATTACGTTCGGCATTTATGTCTGCAGAGTTGCGTAATTAGAATTTGCCGCTGTGATAATTGTTAAGATGGGGGCAGACAATTGATAGAGACTTTCTATTGTTAGAGCAAATAAATATTTTAAATGCTTATTAAACTTTACAGAAACTATACTTTCGTATTGTGAACTATTTAGACTTCATCAAGCAAACATTTGATTTGTTTCTAAGGAAAACACAGACAAAAGCGCGATACAAATCGCTATCATCAATGGCTGCGCTCCTTGCAGCGGAAAGAAACAATTAACACAGATAATGCTTACTGAGAGAGGAATTACAGTTACAAATAATTATTCACTCATGTTTATAATAATAATGAACTCTATTTTCAAGTAATAATTAACAAATAATTACAATTTCTTAACAGGCCTCAGTTTGATATGGGTCTTGCGTGCTGAACCTACAAAAGCCATCCAACAAAAGGTAAAAACAAAGGAAGACAAACGCAGATCATAAAAGGAATTTACAATTATCATTGTCTTTGAATGATACACATCGATATGTCCAATTACATTTTTTCATATGTCGAATAGAAAATGTTTATAACTGTTACAGGCATAATTTCCTCTCGTCGCACTGTAGCTAAAAATTTATCACGTGGATGCTACACAGAAGAGGTTATTTTCACATAACAAATCCGGCTGTGGAGCTTCTTGTGATTGTTCTTCCTTTGGTCTTCCTCACTCCTCATTCATTTCAACTGGTAACTTCCCTTGTGGTGAAGGCGATGGAGAAACTGCACCCTTCTTCAACGATCCTGACTTCAGCCACTGATCCATGTTAGAAGTAATAAACTGATCAAAACTCGACTTATGAAACAGGTAGTGCACTGACAAGGCAAGTTTAACATTTAATGATGCCTGGGGCCGCATACGTGCCAGCGAGCGCTATGATTGGTCGACAAAGATCGCTCCGCGCATGCATAACAGGTTTCAGTGCATCTAGCGCTGTGAGCCGGCGCACAAACGACCCCCGTATTGTTACGAAACAGTCGATCAGAGAAGCCGCATTCTCCGGCACTAAACTGTGTATGCGTTCTCACCTAGGAACCGCAAAGGCTGCTTGGGAATACGACCTGAAGTAAAAGTACACATCCAGAATGAGATTTTCACTCTGCAGCGGAGTGTGCGCTGATATGAAACTTCCTGGCAGATTAAAACTTTGTGCCCGACCGAGACTCGAACTCGAGTTCGAGTCTCGGTCGGGCACACAGTTTTAATCTGCCAGGAAGTTTCAAAAGTACACATGTTTTTCACACGAAAAATAAAATAGTGGTGAAGTTGATTTTTACGTTTTTATTCAATAATTTTACTCATTATTATACACGATTTGGTGAAAGGTGGCCGCGGACCCCCTAGAAAGAGCTGGCGGACCTCTAAGGGGTCCGCGGACCACACGTTGAGAAGCCCTGGTCTATGGAAGAATGGCAGCCAACTGTTCCACCGAAAACCGGAAAGGTGGTGATGCTTAACGCAGGGTGTAACGTAGCAAGTAATTAGTAAATAACATTCGATGCAGTAAGGCTCGCAGCAGTGTAGCACGGTGGATTCAGGATGGCTATTTTTTTCGCTCTGACTCACAGCACAGCTGATGTTACCAGCAGTGAGAACGGTTTCAAGTAACATTCAGTATGTACACAAATTCATACTCCCTACGAATCTAAATAAACCATAGTAATTATGATCCCAGTTTCTTCAAATTTGGTACGCAATCTTTTGTTATTAAGGAAGGAATCCTGTCATAATTTCAGATTTTTATCTATTATAGTTACGGAGATTGAGAAAATTACTTAAATATCCTAAAACCGACACTTATGTTTCAAACCTCAGTTAGGAACAATAACCAAATGTCTTTTATTGTCATCTGAAGTCATAACGAAGCTCACAATGTATAAAATCGCTTAAGTGGAATTTTCTTTTCAAAACTTTAATTACTCTACGTTATGTGGTAAAAAAATCATTCAAAATTATTATTTGCTTATTATTTTTTGGTGTGAATATAAGGAAATGAATGGGAGAGCGTATGCGGGACATACGTTAAAACTTAATGTCATTTTATGTAAAACCTTATAAAATTGAACTATGGGAAAATTGTGTTGGAACTACGAGGCTGATGACGTATGTCGATGTGTGCCTACTTTTGTAAGGGACAGGCAGAATAAAAGTCTGAAGAGGAAAATGTTTCTATATTAATTTAAAGAATATTCAGTATTTCGTTCTATTTTATTAAACAATATATTAGAAACTGAAATTGTAATGACGTAAATGACTATCTGATTAGTGGTTGGCTAAGGCAAGTTGTTCCGCGAGAATGATCTGGAAGGATAATTCTAACTGGTAATTCAGATCAATAGCCAATCAGAACTAAGCGGTTCCCGCGTGCAGAGAATTAGATAGGCAGAGAGGAGAGAAGGATCGAGAGAGTCGCTCGCAAACCTGCTTCCGAGTAACACCATGCTAGATGTCTCCGCGAAAATACTATGTAAAATGAAGAGCTAGTGAGATAATTTCAGATAGAACTTGTCGTGACTATAGCGGTTTAAGTTACGAACATTTTGAGGAAAGGGTGATATTTCGGATCTAATTAGTTGAAGTTTTACAAGCGTGTGATCTTTTTGTCGTAAAGACAATTCTGCGTGGCATATTCCCTGTTCTTGATGGAATACTTTGGCGAGCACTTCTGACGTAGAAGTTAAACTCGCTAGTGGTGGGTCAGTGACTGTTAGTTTGCAAATTTAACCGGGTCGGTATTGGAGGAATTCTGGCCGCTTTTACGTGTGAAATATGGATAGACAGTGAACTTTGAATGACAGAGTATTACCGTAGTAAATACGGACTTGATAGCTATTTCATGTGCATTCTTATGAATAAAAAGACGTTAATAGAATTTTCAAATGGTTACTGCAATTAAACTGCATTCTCCTACCGCCCGAAATTTCTGAAAATGACCTTACAGGAACTGATTTGCAACTTCAGTTAGGCGGCCTCTTTATGGTTTCATCAACGCTGCTTTGCACTGCCTAGCTTGTATCGACTACTGCAGAGTGAAGGGACGTCGGAAGGAAGAAATATAGAGGTAGGTGAACTGTTCGATGAAAATGACTGAGAGAGAAAGAGAGTAAGGAGACGAAAGAATGACAGAACGACCTCGCCCCGCCGCAGGGGGTCTGGTGTGGAGTCGACGTTCTAATCCATCCCAAAGGTTTCCATCGGCTTCAGGTGCAGTGTACTTCACAGTATTATTGCCCACAAACCATTGCCTCACGGATGATACTTTATGACAGGTTCATTGGCGTGGTGATGCAGTCATCGTCTTCGAACAGTTCCTATACTGTATGCATCATAGATTGATCCAAAATCTGTTCATATTCATCCGCATTTAGCGCTTTCTGTAGTCCTATAGGAGGACCACAACCTAACGACCGTTAATACCCCATACCGTAACACCACCTGCACTGTAATACACTGTCAGCACTACTCAAGATGGTGGAAAGGTTCTCCATGCGTTCGCCAAACCCAAGCACACCTATCGGATTGCCAGAAGGTGTAGCATAATTTATCACCTGATATCACTCGTTCCCAGTCATCCACTGTTCAGTGATGTCGCTATTTACAGCACCTGAAGCGTCGCTTATCACCGATTAGAGAAACGCGTGTCTTGTGAGGAGATGCTCGACCGCCGTAGTAGAGTCTTTTTAACTCCCTACACACAGCCATTGTGCTAGGTGAACTGCAGTAGCGCTTTGGAACTGATGAATGATTACTTCCACTAATTTCCTGAAATCTTTACAAACGCACTCCGCAATGCTCGACCGTCCTTATTCTTTGTTACATGAGGAATGCCTGGGCTTGGTTAGCTGTGATTGTTCCTACACGTTTTCACTTCACAACCACATCACCAACGGTTGACATGTGCAAACCTAAAACGGTCGAAGTGGCCCTGAGGGATTTCTTAACATCCAATGACCGCATTCGAAGTCGCTGGCCTCTCCCGACTTACACATTCTGCTGTTAATGCTTGTCTGCTGACGTCCAATGGTTAGTTCATGTTCGACTTATTTGAAACGCCCTGATAAACCCGCAGGACAGGACAGGTAGTTGGAATTGTGGAAAGGGGCCAAAATGAGCGGCTGTCAGTTACACTCGAACAAATATAACTTTGTTTATTTGACCAAAAATTACAGTACAAATTCTTGAACTTAGTTATCGGCTGAATACGCCACACTGTCTTATACCTTAAGGTTACAAACACTTTAATTAAAAAAACGGCTAAATGCCATTAACTCAAAATTCATTCGCCAAAGAGAATATTTAGAGGGCAGAACGCCTCACGTTAAGTGAGTTCTACAGTTAGGCTGAAGGCCCAAAATATAACACTTGAAAAGCAACAACATTAAAGATTGCTGAAGGCCCATGATTTGAGACTCAAGGTAAAATTAAATATAGAAACATAACGTAGAAGGTCCTATCTTCAATTAGACTGAAGGCCCCAAACAGTCTGGTACTCGAAAGACAAAGATCCTTAATTTAAAAACGGCTGCAGGCCCCATGACTTAAAACTCAAGGTAAAATAAATTTAAAGAGTAAAGCCTTATCACAAAGTAGTCCGAAGGCTCCAAGCAACCTAATACTTGACAAGCAAGGAATTTTAATTTTAAAGCGGCTGAAGGCCCATCACTTAAAACACCACTAAAAACCATTCAAGTTTAATACGAAACCATCGACTCTGAGCCGTACAAATACACACAACAGAAAATAAGGAAAGGCAATGCAGCTAACAGTTCTCACAAGTTTCAGGGGTCGGACAGCACTTGAAATACTGACGATCACTTAGATGGGACAGGGAGTCGGCCCAACCATTCTCGATCCGACGACAACCCAACCAATCGACAGTCAATGGACCCACCGACGAGGTAACTTGCACTCCACTCGACCAGCACACAACCGGGAGTTCAGTGCAAAACGTAAAAGGCATGGACGGCCACAACCACGCATTCACTAAGCTGTCAAACTACACACCGTGCTGGACAGTGAGGAAACGACACTGGCTGAATTTACGTCAACGGCCAGGGCAGGTTGCCGGAACGTTAACGGCCACAAGGCAGAGAATTCTGCTGGTGCTCTTCAATTGCAAATAACCAAATACAGTTACACTCCACCGGACAGTGGCTAAACCTTCGCCAACTCGAACACACACGTTGTTGCTCGTGGGAATGTCCCAACAGCCAACAACGAGAACCAGACCGCACTATGTGAACAGTCTTGACTTGCTGATAAATCCAAACTCAACTTTTGTGTCGAGGGTCGGTAAGCCACGGACCTCGTAGCAATGGGAACAGCCCCACACACTCCGAAACTGCGTAGAGACCGCCAACGGGCCCAGCCAAACTACGATCTGAGGAGATTTCCTCGCTGCTCGCACACAGCACACAGCACAGCCGGAAACTATAAGCGCCAGGCCAAAGATAGTACAAGGTGCGATTATCGATACACACCGCTGCTGCCTCTCACGGAGAGAGCGAACAACAGCATAACCGTGAAAACCGAGGAAAACCAAACACAGAATAGTAACTAAGGTTTAAACCAATGCATAACATGAGCCCAACAGGGCTCGCTATTCTTTCTACTGTTACTGCTTTGTTGATAGAAACACAATGCTTTCTGCCTCGTTTTATTGTTTCAGGTCTGCCCCTCATGGCCTCTGGACATTTTCTGGTCAGTTCCGCATTACAAAGGGGTTTCGAGGTATTTTTGATCAGATAATGTGGAAGTGTAACACGCTGCTACTGCTGCTGTATATTGCCCCTGAAATGGGCACACTGAAGTTGAGCTGAGATTTTTAGTGTTATTAATTAATTTCGTTTATTCAGGGCCACTCTCGATCATCTTTTATCAAACTGTTTGTCAACACTTCACTGAAGTAAGGTTTCTGGGCTTGGATGTGGACAATACATCAAATTAACCTTAGACGACAATGGGGACACGACTTGGACCATAAGTTTATTATAATAAGAAAGCGAATATAAAATAACGTGCATGGATTTCAGTTCGCTTTGACTGGGCTGTCACCTCACAGTGACGAAGTCTGTAGGATGCTCTGGCCTCTCAGAGGAGCGAGTTTTAAGGTGTGATCTCGTGTCGGCACTCAAAGGTGAAGAACTAGCGGCCTGTACGCGCTTCTATGCGTAGGGCTTTGTGATGGGCTACCTGTCTCGGATGCATCTGTCCGGCGATCGGCGCTTGATGCGTCACTGATAGAAGTCGGTAGCTGGACGATTCGGTCCTTTCGTTTCGGTGAACCGTATTAAGAACCTCAGGCGCCGGCCGAATTTACACACCGTTGAAGTAGTACGGCATATGCTAACACTCTAGTATCAAGATGTAGATTTAGTTAAGAGCTGCAATACCGTCATTGAATTAGAAGCGGGGACAAAAAAGGAACTAAAAATAGAAATGAACTTTAATTTATGCGCAGAACGAAACTCTATTAGCAACACGACATAAATTGGAGTAGAACAGAATGACAGTGCTCATGAGAATAACTCTCTAACAGCATCATAACGAAAGTTGGATGACAGGCATCAGAAATGAAAACAAAGTTTAACGTTCGTGGAGATGGGTGTCACACAGGAAGGAAATACTCCACAGACAGGAATGAGAATCAGCGCAAAATGGAACAGACAGAAGTCAGCGTGGCGTCGGATCGGCGTGACGTGCAAGTGAGTGGCGTTTACGTAAAGTGTCATTTTCAGATGTGAAACTACATTATATATAAACTAGCTGCACCTTCCTCTCCTGCTTAGCGAATTCGTTTAACAGTGGCCCCTATAATGCAGGTTGAGGCTTTAGCTGCCGCAGCAGATCCTTTTCAATCGACAGCGGAATCAGAGATTCTGAGGTCGCTTGTACATGCCGTTTAGAAAACATTGGTCCTCACTTCAATTGTAACGCATAGTGAATGAGTTCAAAGTTACCGAATTTTGTAAGAATCATGAAAAATACGAAATTGTTTTAAATTGCATCTAACGGTTGTTTCCAGTTTATAGTTCAAAATGGTTCAAATGGCTCTGAGCACTATGGGACTCAACTTCTGAGGTCATCAGTCCCCTAGAACTTAGAACTACTTAAACCTAACTAACCTAAGGACATCACACACATCCATGCCCGAGGCAGGATTCGAACCTGCGACCGTAGCGGTCACGCGGTTCCAGACTGTAGCGCCTAGAACCGCTCGGCCACACCGGCCGGCATCCAGTTTATGTTGGGTGGCTATACGCCACTGGTGCAAGGTGTAAGCTGCACTTAGCGTTCTTGTATTGCGATCCGAAAAGCTCTCATAGCTAATGAAATGTGCATAACGCAATCCGATGCTGCAAGATGGCTGCTAGATTGCAGATGTAAATACGATTGGTACTTATCTTTTGTTGCGTTCTTTTCTTCAAGTTGCGTTGTGTTTTCGACGTTCGGTACAATGCGTTAAACGCTAAGGAAAAATGCTTCTGTTGCGGTAGACATCAATATTTATTAGCTGATAGGTCGACGCAACCAAACGTTTACATTGTATCACTTCTACCAGTATTCCGCAACATTTAAACTTTACAGAGCAAGTTTCACATACATCTGGTCACTAGCATTTAAACATTTCAAGTGTGTTTTGCCTCAGAAGGTACTGATGTCTTTGAAAAATGTCCAGTCTCGAACGATCTCTTACAACATTAGATTCAGACTCAGATGTAACATTTATGGGTGTAGCATTTAGTACGGATATCAATGTGTCTCTTAGCAATCGTATATCAGTATCAGCATAGGAATCACACAGCCAACCGTTTGCAAATAACCGTTTGGTACAGTGATATAGGTTTCGGCACTTCTAAGTATGTCTTCATCGCAATGAAATTTTATGAAACCCTATAAAACAATACATAGACAATTAAGTTTGTCGACGTTATTAACCAACATTACAGTTGTCATGTGATACAAAGATTACTTAAGTAAAATTGCATTGCGAGAAAGCAATGGCCAAAATTTCGAATGGATATGATCAACTCAAAAATAAAAATTAACCACGTTCAAACCTATGTCATGTATCCCTTGCTAGGAGCAACATCATACTCATCGGCTAAGTGGCCTACATTGCTGACAAAAAAAAAAAAAAAAATACAAGTTGCACCTCCTATAGGGCTGGACTGTCGTTTAATTCAGTTATTTCTGTCAGTGTCCGCTGCCGATAGGGTGCGCAATTTGCATTGTTTTCGTGGCAGCAATGTAAGCCACTGAGCCGATCGGTCTGATGTTCCTAGCTAGGCACAGGTGGCAAAGGCCTGAATGTGTAATTTTAATGTTTCACTTGAGCATATACGCTCGAAACTTTGGCCACTGCCTTCTCGCAATGTAATTTTACGTAAGTAACCTTTGTAGGCCATGACTATTGTCATCTTGGTTAATAATTTTGTCACACTTAATTTTCTGTGTATTGTTTTACAGGGTTTCTCAAAATTTCGTTCTGATGAAGATATCCCTAGAGGTGTCGAAACCTAGGTCAATGTGGCGAACACTTATTTGCAACTGGTTGGTTATGTGATTCCTATGCTGAAAAATTTATGTTCCTTTTGCATAAATGAAATGTTGTAATAACTGTACTTGTATATGAAAATATGATTTTATGAATTCGTAATTTGACAAGAGTGTGACATTTTGTGTAGGCGCATCAACATTATACGAGAGCTATTCGGAAAGTAAGGAACGATAGGTCGCGAAATGAAAACCACAGTGAAAATCAAAACTGTTTTATTTGCAACAGTTAGCTACAATATCCAGCTACTTACCTCTATAGTCGCCGATCCGACTTAGACGTTTGTCGTAGCGTTGTACTAACTTTCCTATGCCCTCGTTATGGAAGGCAGCCGCCAGTGCTTTCTGCCAAATCTCTATGCTGGCCTACAGCTCGTTGACTGTGCCAAAATGTTGTCTTCATAGCCAGCAGTCCATGTGAGCAGAAATGAAACTCAGAGGGAGACAATTACAGACTGTATTGTGGGTAATCAAACATTTCGAATTGAAAACGATACAGGAGCATCTTCATTGCCCACTGCAGAATGCGGCTGAGAATTGTCTTGAAGAAGAAAACGCACGACAGTTATGTAATGTTGGCTGCATAGCATCAGGCGAAGAAACACTAGTGTCCTAGGTATCCTTATGTGCTCACTGTGTGTTCAGAACTAAAAAGAACGACGTAATGCGCTCGACCCGCATACTAGAGACACTGCCCAACTCACCTGTGCAAAACTTTTCGGATTTTCACTATGGTTTCCATTTCGCGACCAATCGTTTCTTAGATTCCGAATAACTTCGTATTTTTGTTATAAGTTTCGCTAACCTGTGGTGTTTCTCATGCTGTTTAGTTTGTTTGACAGCATAAAACTATAAGTGGAGTTTTGGACTTGACGTCCAGATGAATCAATTTTCTTTTGAATATGTTATTTTACGACACAATAAGATTCTTGTTTCTTTTGAATAATCCTCAGTTTAGCAAGTTGTTCCAGATTCTCCGTCACCTGAGCTTTCCAGCGAGACATACATTTTGGGAAAGGTGGAAATTTTTTGTACAGGAAATTTCGTAATTCTGTGTTTTGAATTTCAATGTTGCTTCCTTGTTATGGTGACTTTGAGGATTAATCACGAGTCAGGGTTTATAATAGACATGACTGAGAATCATTTCGTTTTATTGTCAGTAAGTTATGCTGTATTTAGTAGTTTCAATATTGGTAGACATTTTTCCGTTTGTCATAAAGCGCATCAACTGGAAGAGATTAATTGAAGGTCTTATTTCAGCAGTAGTACAAGTCCATTTTTGTTCATCCTGAGATACAGGACCTTCTATCTCAGAACAAACGAAAATGGACTTTTACCACTATTGAAATAAGCCGTTCAATACGTATATGATTATTATTCCAATTACGAGTGTTAGTCCTTACCTCATAGAAAATGAACTTATTGATATCAAGACTGATGAATTCTACTGCTGGGCTACCAATCTTATTATAAAGTGCTGGGATCGATACCATGTGGAAAGTGTTACAAAGTGAAAACAAGTCCTGAATACCAAGCGTTGAATGTAAAGTCTGTATGTATATGAGTGGTGACACCTTAAGGTGTAATTACGGGTTTTATATTGCTTGCAGCCGGTTTAGGTACTACATTACACCAATGATTCCCAATCTTTTTCAGACTATTAACCCTGAATGCACTTAAGTGTTAGCTGGTATGCCCCATCCCTCCACCATCATCATTAACACCTAGCTAAACTTTATAATGGGAAACAATTTTCTTTGAACAAGTTTAATTTAGGATTACTAAAAGTATATAAAGTTTATTGTTTGTAGGCGTTGTATTAAACTACGAATAAAAGAATCAATCAGACAGTTAGTACTGCTTATTCCTAACATCTTTTCTTTGTAGAATGATAAAGCATTCTCAGTACATCACTAGTGTTACCTACAACTATCTCTCAGAAAGAGAAGCTGACCGTCCAACCTGAGGGTAAACACTTGTTACAAAACGTTTTTCCTCTGCACCAGTCTTCTTCCTAGTGACACTTGCTTCATCCACATTCTGTTCCCCTGTTTAAAGCCAACCCAGATGAAATGTGTGCAGTATGCTTATTGTCTGTAAATCACTTGATTGCCAGATTTCTTAACTAGCAGAAGTTGGAAGACTTCATGTTGCTAATGCTTCATGCGTGATCACTCCCACTAACAATAATAATAATAATAATAATAATAATAATAGTACAATGTAGCCGGCCGGGGTGGCCGAGCGGTTCTGGGCGCTACAGTCTGGAACCACGCGACCGCTACGGTCGCAGGTTCGAATCCTGCTCGGGCATGGATGTGTGTGATTTCCTTAGGTTAGTTAGGTTTAAGTAGTTCTAGGGGACTGATGAACTCAGAAGTTAAGTCTCATAGTGCTCAGAGCCATTTGAACCAATACAATGTAGGCTCTACAACTGTACACTAGCATCTACGTAGTTACTGTTGTATTGTGCTGTCAATTATTCGTTAGCTGTATCGAAGTGAATTATTTAACAATCTCTGGACTATTGCGTGAACTGCCTACAACCCGGTCAAGGCATTTTCATGAAATTTTTAAACTTATCTGATGTGTATGTGCCAGTTTTACTGCCACAGACTCATGGCACAACCGTACAAAGTACATGGGTAGTGAGGGGATGAGGAAGATGGTGTTAATACATTTATTTCACAAGCTATAACCTCCACTAATTATGTCATGAGTTAATCAGACTATTTGAAAAAAATGTATAATTATTGTTAACTTCGTAATACTGATTGCATGACTTACGAAACTGTGCTAATACTAATGACCTTTTTTAAAATAACTTTGTTTCATGACAGAAACACAGTTCAACCATTTTGTCTTTACCCCTCGCAAAATCAATTTTACCCCTCATTTTGCAATTAGCCCCAGGTTGGGAACCACTGCATTACGCCATCTACAGGCCCCTCTACGGCTGAAATGTAACATCGAAACTGACTGAAAATGAAATAAGGCCTATAAATTCAGCTGAAGGTGTCATACCTATTACTCGAAGATCTAGTAACAGCTGAAGTCACATGATATGCTGGATGTATGGTGACTCGTGGAAGCAAAGTATTCGAGGAACTAGTCTTTATAATTTTTTTTATATACATACTCACCCTCGTGTGCTTCCAGAACGTTAAAATTTCGTCATCTCATCTTACCGTTGGCTTGGGATCTACCAGTACCGATCAAGAGGGCAGTGCTCTTCCGCTTCAGCCCTTGTCTTAGGGTGCCAACTTTGTACTAGAATATCTCAAAATTACCTAAACACTCTTATATTCACCCACTGGTTGTGTGATTGAGTACTGCAAACGTTTTCTCGTTGTCGTGTTCCCTAAAGGATTCTCCTTCGTCTAAGGGCTGAAAACTCGTGGTGTGTTTTTAAAGAGCTTACACAGTTCAGAGGTGTTGAGTTTCATAGGTGCAATTAAACGCCGATGGGAGAAGTAACGTATTCGTTACGTGTCTCAAGCAGGCACTGGCTTATGTTCTTCTAGGCACACAAAGCCTAAGCTGTCCCGAGGTCCAGTTGGCACTACATTGTACAACCAGAACCTCTCTCCGAGTGTTCCGTCAGTCGCCAGCCTTTCGCGGAAAGGTCTCTCCACTAAGAAACAGTAAGATCCACACACATCCACCCTGTCAATTACTGGGTTTTCTTGGAAAGTTTCCGCAGCAATGCGATAAGACGTTCACGCCCCTTTTTGTCTGCGACACTGGTGCACATCAGTCACATACTTTATATAGTTCTTTCACGTTTACTACAGTATTAAACATCCCCAGATTACACTTCCTGCCCATGAGTTCTCATATACAACTTCCTTTTGCCGTGAGTCCTAACACAGTACCGCGCAATGCTCTAACCCTGCGTCTCCTAAAGTTGATGGGAAGAGCAATGATCACTGATACAACTCATAAATTCACAACACTATACTTTTACAAAATAAATTTTGAACTTTGGTATTATAATTCCAATTCCAGTCGTAAGACAGTTGCAGTAATGTTTGTAGTGCATGGAGGAAGGTGTTAAGGTTACTACTTGCCGCTTGACGGCACTGCAAAGCAGGGTGAAGTCCAGGTGCTACGAATCTGACTTTGCCTGATTCCTTACAAGGACCTTTCTCACAGAGAATAACAGCCGAAGAACTTTTCACCGGACTTCCTCATCTTATGTTGTAAGAGACGGATCTGACTAAGTCATCTGCTTACGTTAATGACTAGGCCATGTAAACGGCTTCTCCCTTGCAAGAATCTACAAAAAATGCAAACCTATGTAAATATATGTGAAAGCTAACAAAACGGAGGACACATCAGTGACAGCAGGACATAAGCATACTAATTCAGCATTTGGTAAGAGGCCACTTCTTTATAATTAAAAGAAATGTAATGCACCTGGACCCGCGCGTCAGTTTACCTTGCGGTTGTTGAAAATCACAATTAAGAGGAAGAATTAGCTAAGCCACTACTTGTGCAAAACATCAGGAGAGGAAAGTACAGTAATATGAGTTTATATGTATAGCACCTACTTTGGATACGCCGTAATGGAGGAAGACGGAAGTAAACCTTAGGGACAAAAATGGAAATGAGCGCATGGCATCGATGGCCGGGAGGCCCCTATTGTTCGGCCGCCAAGTGCAAGACTTATTTCTTTCGACGCCACATTGGGCGACTTGCGCGCCGGTGATGAGGATGAAATGATGATGAGCACAACACAACACCCAGTCCCCGAGCGGAGAAAATCTCCAACCCGGCCGGTAATCGAACCCGGGCCCGCTTGCATGGGAGGCGAGCTCGTTACCATCCAGCTAAGCTGGCGGACATCTTGGAGAAAATGACTCACAACTGGACGAGGTCTGTTTCAGTTTTCCTGTGTTGGGCCGGCAACGCTTGACGAAACAGATCTGGCATATGAGATAATCTTGCTATCTAACAATATATGTAACCCAAAAAGAGACTTTGGAAGTCCACTGTCAATGGAGATATAAAAAAAAAATATCGTGTTAGACGAGAAATCAGAGAAAAAGTCATATATCTAAGGCAGATTATAATGTTCATCAGCAGGCTGAAAATGTAATTGTTACAACCTGTAACTAGGTAACAAACTTACGCAAAGTAGTGTTATACTACAATGCCAAAGCCATTTGACTGTAATTCGAAGATTCTTGAATGGTGAGCTAAAATTGTGTCCAACTACAGGTGAAGCACAGCGCGAAGTACAAAGGTATTTTACTACAGCCTTGAAAATATAAATAACTTGAAATTTTTTAGGTTAATCACGACGCCACACGTTTGTTTCAAAATTTTATTTTATGGGTAAAGTTAATCAGTACGCATTTAATTCAAAAAATGGTAACTTTTATTGTCCAAGAACTAATACACAACCTACAGGGGAAAAGTCGTATTTTTCCATTCACTATTTACATGTTTGACAGAGAAGCAAACCTGCTTGCTACTTCCAAAAGGTAATGTAGAAAAACAAACTAGATATGAAAATTGCTTCATCTACTAAAAGAGCAACTTTAACTAGGATTAGATCTTATACTCGTATTGCTGCCAAATCAAACAACTGACGAACGAACCATTAAAAGGAAATTTGTCTTTTGCGTTCTACGGGCAAACTACCTAGAAAAGTGCTGTAAAAAACCGATTTCAATGAATACAGCAATAAATGATAGGAAAGTATCAATTTTTCTTTGTTGGCTGTCCACCATGTATTAATTATCCTCTAACTTGTTCCGTATAGGTGCCGGTGATGGAAACTACGCAAACTAGTGTCTTCAAATTGACTTCACAAACTATGTCTTAAGAAATTTCTGACTTCCTACAGAAATGTCATGCCCTTCAAAGTAAGGGGCTGAAATAAAAGTAGCATACAATGAATGATTTCCGAAAACTGTGGTCCTCAGTGAAGACACTTAATGAGAATACTACAGGAATGTTGACGACGCGTTTCCAGAAACAAATCGGGAAAAACTGCCACACTTTACTTCCACTATGACACTTAAGCTGCTTCCATGAACTCTACAGGGAAACTGAAATTATTGAATATTCTCCCAAATTTTTCTCTCTTATCTCTTTGAGTTTTTCCTACTTCCGTTCTATTTACAGTAATTGTGGAAGAGCTTTATCTGACAATGGAACTCCGTGTTTCCGTGGTACCATGAGTACTTCTCCGAAGAAGTCACGCGTCCTAAAAAGATGAGCTGAAAAATAATCTTGTTCTTCCTCACTTCTGTCTACAAAAAGGATGCATCAGATTAGGTGATGCTCGAACGTTTTATAATGCCACTGTACTATACCACAAGGTAGCTTAGAATTTGGCGTGGGCTCAATTCCAAAAAAAGCTTATTAAAAATGACGTTCCTCTTGACAATGGAGATATGATAATAGAACTACACAGTTCTTGAAGGCAGGAATCAGCAAGAGAATAACAACATCCTGCTTCTAGCCGCTGGGCAGAGAAATGACGATAAAATTCATTCTGCAACTAACAGCACGATAAAAATGAAAAGACGGCTCTCGGATTTAATTAAGGCTACTTACATTAACACTCTTCGACATACAGGTTTACGATCACTCCCCTCACCAACTAGTCATTAAAGCAGAGTTAATATCATCTATAATACAGATAATACAAATTACTGGATAGTTTTCTGTACAATAAAACATACAAATCGAATCGTTCATACATGGTAAAATAACGAGATAAATTTCCGTACAATGGCATCAACACAACCAGTCACTCTCACAGCTTAATAATGCCAAGGTCATATATATATATATATATATATATATATATAGGGAACTATACCTGACATATGGACGTGAAATTGACCATAAGTGTGTAACTAAGTGGCAAAACTATCATTACAGTATAACTGTAATAATGGTGCTTCATCTTTTTGTAAGTACAGATACATTTTCGTCAAATGCTGCCTTACCACTTACAATTGTCCCACTTGTATTTGTGTGGTCACCAGCAAAATTTTTTTTGTATTTATACAGTGATCTCCAACAGTACAAACATGTCAATGAATGTATAAACACCTGAAGATGAGCGCAACCCCGAAACCTGTCGTGTGACGAATAAACAACCTTTTATTGAGACTGGTAGCGGATATTTTCTACAACACATAAAGGAACAGTCACGGAGTTCGACAGCATCCACTATATACAGGGTGTTACAAAAAGGTACGGCAAAACTTTCAGGAAACATTCCTCACACACAAAGAAAGAAAATATGTGTCCGGAAACTCTTACTTTCCATGTTAGAGCTCATTATATTACTTCTCTCCAAATCACATTAATCATGGAATGGAAACACACAGCAACAGAAGCTACCAGCGTGACTTCAAACACTTTGTTACAGGAAATGTTCAAAATGTCCTCCGTTAGCGAGGATACATGTATCCACCCTCCGTCGCATGGAATTCCTGATGCGCTGATGCAGCCCTGGAGAATGGCGTATTGTATCACAGCCGTCCAAAATACGAGCACGAAGAGTCTCTACATTTGGTACCGGGGTTGCGTAGACAAGAGCTTTCAAATGCCCCCATAAATGAAAGTCAAGAGGGTTGAGGTTAGGAGAGCGTGGAGGCCATTGAATTGGTCCGCCTCTACCAATCCATGGGTCACCGAATCTATTGTTGAGAAGCGTACGAACACTTCGACTGAAATGTGCAGGAGTTCCATCGTGCAAGAACCACATGTTGTATCGTACTTGTAAAGGCACATGTTCTAGCAGCTCAGATAGAGTATCCCGTATGAAATCATGATAACGTGCTCCATTGAGCGTAGGTGGAAGAACATGGGGCCCAATCAAGACATCACCAACAATGCCTGCCCAAACGTTCACAGAAAATCTGTGTTGATGACGTGATTGCACAATTGCGCGCGGATTCTCGTCAGCCCACACATGTCGATTGTGAAAATTTGCAATTTGATCACGTTGGAATGAAGCCTCATCCGTAAAGAGAACATTTGTACTGAAATGAGGATTGACACATTGTCGGATGAACCATTCGCAGAAGTGTACCCGTGGAGGCCAATCAGCTGCTGATAGTGCCTGCACACGCTGTACATGGTACAGAAACAACTGGTTCTCTCGTAGCACTCTCCATACAGTGACGTGGTCAACGTTACCTTGTACAGCAGAAACTTCTCTGACGCTGACATTAGGGTTATCGTCAACTGCACGAAGAATTGCCTCGTCCATTGCAGGTGTCCTCGTTGTTATAGGTCTTCCTCAGTCGCGAGTCATAGGCTGGAATGTTCCGTGCTCCCTAAGACGCCGATCAATTGCTTCGAACGTCTTCCTGTCGGGACACCTTCGTTCTGGAAATCTATCTCGATACAAACGTACCGCGCCACGGCTATTCCCCCGTGCTAATCCATACATAAAATGGGCATCTGCCAACTCCGCATTTGTAAACATTGCACTGGCTGCAAAACCACGTTCGTGATGAACACTAACCTGTTGATGCTACGTACTGATGTGCTTGATGCTAGTACTGTAGAGCAATGAGTCGCATGTCAACACAAGCACCGAAGTCAACATTACCTTCCTTCAATTGGACCAACTGGGGGTGAATCGAGGAAGTACAGTACATACTGACGAAACTAAAACGAGCTCTAACATGGAAATTAAGAGTTTCCGGATACATGTCCACATAACATATTTTCTTTCTTTGTGTGTGAGGAACGTTTCCTGAAAGTTTGGCCGTACCTTTTTGTAACACCCTGTACATGGAGAAGGGAATGGAGAGGAAGAAGGAGGAGATGGGGAGGGAGGAGATGGAGATCAGGACATATTTTCAGTTCCCACAATTATTTAACAATTGCGAAGCATTTCCGAGTTCGCTAGAGGCACATAAGTAACAAAATAATACGGCTCTCCATTTTAGAGAAGCCTCCCGCACATCCAGCGTGTCGCTACACAAGAGCTATAACTTTCCACAGTGTAACCATGGTCCTTCCGTGTGTAATATTATTGTTAATGCTATTAACTCAGTGCGCACTGTACCTTCCACTGTACACTATTTTACATCACTCGACCAACCACAATACTGCTGTCGCTCACTAAGACACTCAGTGGTCCCCCTATAATTTGTACCCCCTTGTTCGCGTCTCCTCTGGAATCGCTGTGGTCTCCCCCGGGAAAAGACACCAACCACCTCACTGTATCCACCCAGCAGCCACACCCCACGCTGACTGTTGGTGAGGCTCCTTGGCTCATCGACGTACCAGCTTGAAGAAGGTTTCTTTATTGGCTCGCCACCAACTGACCCCACTCGTCTCCAGTTCCTACCACACCAGGCCCAGAGACGCTAGTGTCAGTAATGTGCTCAGCCAGCTCACCACCACATGGGACCAGCGTGACGAGCTGGCGAGCACAATTCTGGCCACAGATGGCCCTCTTTCCCAAATTCATGCCTTCTCGAGTTCGAGTCTCGGTCCGGTACACAGTTTTAATTTGCCTGGAAGTTTCATATCTGCGCACACTCCGCTGCAGAGTGAAAATCTCATTCTGGAAACGTCCCCCAGGCTGTAGCTAAGCCGTGTCTCCGCAATGTCCTTTCTTCCAGGAGTGGTAGGTCTGCAAGGTTCACGCAGAAGTGCTTCTGTGAAGTTTGGAAGGTAGGAGACGAGGTACTGGCAGAATTGGAGCTGTGAGGACGGGTCGTGAGTCGTACTTGGGTAGCTCAGTTGGGAGAACACTTGCCCGTGAAAGGCAAAGGTCCTGAGTTCGAGTCTCGGTCCGGCATATAATTTTAATCTGCCAGGAAGTTTCATATCAGTGCACACTCCGGATGCGTTCAGATGCGTGTGAAATCTCATGGAACTTAACTGCCAAGGTCATCAGTCCCTAAGCTTACATACTACTTAACCTAAACTTTCCCAAGGACAAACACGCACACGCATGCCCGAGGGAGGACTCGAACCTCCGCCGGGACCAGCCGCACAGTCCATGACTGCAGCGCCTTAGACCGCTCGTGCACACTCCGCTTCGGAGTGAAAATCTCATTCTGGTTTCATGCCTTCCCCTGCTGATGATATACAGAGACACCTCTAACTGTAATACAATAGATCAAATAAATAACTTGCGGTGACATCCAAGGCCCCACATATATTGACATCCTCATTGACTATATACTGATACACTAGTATCAGTTGAGAAATACGTGCTCTGCATTACCTTGCCTTAGAAACGTCCTTGTTTCAAATAGTCACTGGTGTAACAAACTGAATAATCTCAAAAGACGCCTTAAAGCTTGGCAAGAGCTTTTGTGTTGGCTTCCTGAAATTCCTCATATATTCCAAATCCCCCAATTTAAATTCATGGGCTACCAATTTATTTATATGGGCCTATGCCACAACCCCCAACCCCCACCCCCGCCTCATCTCCTTACGAGATACACTGCTATGGAATAAATACTCTACCGGCCACAACTTGGTCAATGAGGATTTAGTTCTAAATCCAAACATTAATGTCACTGGCGTGTCTTTATGAGTCTCCACATTAACCATTCCTGAGTTCTATCCTACCCAGTATGGTTGGAGTGGTGATAAGAAATCAAGGTCACCTCCGAATTATAGTTCAGTCTCTTCACGAAAGCTGGGTTTGGTTAATACGGCACTACGGCATGGTGGTAGAATGTGTGATTTTCAATCCAGAAACGAATTCCTTGAAGATTCTGAAGGTTAATCCTTTGGCGTTATTACAAACTAACACTTGGGAAGGACCAAAGGGTCTCTTCAATCAGTATATCACAGACTGAA
The DNA here is from genome assembly GCF_023864345.2 of Schistocerca serialis cubense. Lineage (NCBI taxonomy): Eukaryota > Metazoa > Arthropoda > Insecta > Orthoptera > Acrididae > Schistocerca > Schistocerca serialis. The sequence goes on along the minus strand of NC_064645.1, from coordinate 362,946,922 downwards.
TCTACTCTGATCTAGGAGGAATCAACATAGAGAACCTGGGGAAGACATCCACACAAACTTGAGCATACTTGTTTCCTGACGTAATCTGAAGAACGGACCCACAAAATCAATACATAAATTCTCCATCGGAGTTTCCATAGTTTCAGAACCTAGCACTTTGTGATTATCATCATCTGGGGGCTTGCGAAAGGAATAAGTTTTGCACAATCGAACAATAGAAATATCTCCATCAATATACGAAATCTTAGCAAACCCTTACACCTGTTTTAAAAACACCCAAGTGACCCCACTGGAGACTGGTCACAATAAGCGAATAACGTAGATACAACTTACACAGGCATCACTTTCCTAGGCCAACTATTGCCTCTAGTACTGCAGTACGAGGCGTCTTTCCTCGCAGAATATGACTCATTCACTTCTCCTCTTTCTATTTTCTATTTGATTTCCCTCGAGGAGTTATCCTTTTCCTGCAACCTACGTTACCCATAAACAATGCAGGGTATTCCCCCAAAATATGATTCACCCCCAATCTCTTACTATCCTGCACGGGCCCTGGTGACCTGCACGGGCACGGGCCCCGCTCAGCGCATGTGCAATAGCGTTGTCAGTCACCTGGGCGTGCCAGATTTCAAACAAAAGTTTAAGTCGTGAACATCCCCTGGCAATGCAGTGTGTGCACCTCGGCAACACCGGCGCCCAACTAAGAGTCATTCTGTCTTATATTCTGACCTACCACTGCCTCCTTCAGGCCCTTGATGTTGCTTCTTGGGATTCGCCCTATTCAAGCTTGCATCCATTTTTCCATAACCATTCAGTGGCATGGCCAGTTGCGCGAAATTCAGTACAAATTAACCATTTCAACAAATCTTGCTATTTCCCTAGCAAATCCTGATCACAGGCATTCTCTAGTGGTTTTGTACGTTCAGCACCAATGTTAATTTCACTTAGCGACACGAGTTGGCCTAAAAACAACGTTTCAGGGAAACCATCCCTCACGTTGTCAGGTTGGAACGTTCTGTCTCCTAAGGCACGTGGATATTTCTTTGAAGTGTTCTATAAACTCCTGCCAATTTTTACGAAAAATTGCAACATTATCACACCAATAGTGAGCCCGAAAGAGACCCTGGTAAACACTAATAAATTCCAATTCGTGGCAAGCATCGTGATATGCTTGGTAACATGCTCGGTTCAAATACAAGGTAGTAGAAACTAAGGCGTCTGCTAATCAGTCAAAACAAGCGTGCAAGTTTGCCAGTGGCATGGAATAGAGGACCAGATTATTAAGTTCTCTATAATCTACCACGGGCTTGGATTTGACAGATGGTTTACGCAGAAGAAATACTGGTGCAGAATAAGGTGACTTGGAAGGACGAATAAATCCTCGCTGCAGCATCTCTTCGATTAGACATGTCAAGTCCTTTATGTGCAGTGGCAAAAGGCGATATGGAGGTTCGCTCACCATTTCTTAATTTAGTCAGACCTAACCGATCTGTTAATGCATCATCAAAGTTACTGCACATCTGATGGTGAATTTTTGAAACAAAAATAAGATAGTTAAAATTCTAAAAAGGCTGTTTCCTTTGACTCGGCAATAGATGATCTGATTGTACCACATCACCTGCTTCTTTCCTCTGCTGTGCCACCATTAATGATGATCAGGTCCCATACTCCGAGGAGCGTAGGGGACGATGTAGGAGATCCGCACCGCTGTACTAGGCAAGTGCCTAGTGGAGTTGGTTTGGCACTGCATTCCTCCGACCGTAATGGGGACGAATGATGATGATGAAGACGACACAACAACACCCAGACACTTCGAGGCAGGAAAAATACCTGACCCCACCGGGAATCGAACACGGGACCCCGCGCGTGGGAAACGAGAATGCTACCGCAAGACTACAAGCTGCGGACTGTACCACCACTATCAGAGAATTAAAATAAAGGCAAAACGAATATGTCCTATTTCTGTAAAAGTGGAAGATGAAGTAATCTTCTCCCAGATAGGCGTCAATCCGGTTCTCTTCATTACATCAGATCCCAGAATCAGTTCAGCAGATAGCCCTCTAATAACCTTAACATTGTTTACCATGTGAACTCCCAGATTCTCAGCTTATCAAAAACCCACCTCCTCCATCCACAAAGCACTATTACTGGACTTCACATATGAGGTGTCAACCAGACTCAAACTCGCCCGCTAGCACATTGTCTGGTGTGTGCGGAACCATTCGACGTTTACTGCTTTTATAGAGCTACTGGTGTCCAATGACCACTTCTCAGTTCATTGTCAACTTCACAGCAAATAAATGGTGTTCTACCCCACTGATGTGCAACCCTTGTCCGAATTAACACTTTGCATTCTTAAGCAACCACCAACTACTCTACCCAACCCCTTGTTCTGCTGTGGGGAACCGCTCTGGAGATGTCCCACCGCACCATAGAGGAAACTACCATTACCTTCAGAAACCCCTCCCCACGACACGCCTTTTTCGACCATGTTGTTGTTGTTGTGGTCTTCAGTCCTGAGACTGGTTTGATGCAGCTCTCCATGCTACTCTATCCTGTGCAAGCTTCTTCACCTCCTAGTACCTACTGCAGCCTACATCCTTCTGAATCTGCTTAGTGTATTCATCTCTTGGTCTCCCTCTACGATTTTTACCCTCCATGCTGCCCTCCAATACTAAATTGGTGATCCCTCGATGTCTCAGAACATGTCCAACCAACCGATCCCTTCTGCTAGTCAAGTTGTGCCACAAGCTCCTCTTCTCCCCAATTCTATTCAATACCTCCTCATTAGTTACGTGATCTACCCATCTAACCTTCAGCATTCTTCTGTAGCACCACATTTCGAAAGCTTCTATTCTCTTCTTGTCTAAACTATTTCACTTCCATACAAGGTTACACTCCATACAAATACTTTCAGAAACGACTTACTGACATTTAAATCTATACTCGATGTTAACAAATTTCTCTTCTTCAGAAACGCTTTCCTTGCCATTGCCAGTCTACATTTTATATCCTCTCTACTTCGACCTTCATCAGTTATTTTGCTCCCCAAATAGCAAAATTCCTTTACTACTTTAAGTGTCTCATTTCCTAATCTAATTCCCTCAGCATCACCCGACTTAATTCGACTACATTCCATTTTGCTTGCTTGCTATTCGTGATCCTGTCCCAGGTCTACATACATAATCCGTTTGAGCTTACAAGCTAGATCTTCCAAATCCTTGGAGATACGAGAGCGCTGAACGATCGTCGCCCGTCTCTGTCTGATGGTTTAATGCCTTGTACCATATTAACCACCTCCTCAGCCTGAGATCTGGACTGCAGCAGCAGCCGTAGAACTCCCGCAGGAGAATGCTCTCCTGTCGCCCTCTTCCCTGCCCACCCCCTCCCCCCCTCTACCAGCACCTCGTGGATCGGAATTTCTCTACCCGACCAACTTGCACATAGCATTATCTCATGTGAAAGAATGAGAATGTCTACAAAATGTTAGCGAATCGTGTAAATGAGGCAGGACGTGGGTAGCTGTCCTGTATTCACCTGGTCGGATGTGTGAAACCGCCTAAAACCCACGTTCAGGCTGGGTGGTACACTGACTTTCATCGCCAGTCCACCAAGCGGATTCGATTCGGAGACGGCAAGCTTCCCTGAATCCCAGAAGTGGCGTGCTGACGAGCGCTGTTCTTACACAACACAATTTCTTCATCAACTAAACTGCTCTTAATAATTCAATAAAAGAAATAGCTTTTAGTTCTCTCAAAGATAGGAAGCGAAATTTTCTACTCGTCTGCGTCTCTTGTCGTGTTGCAGATTTCGAAAATGAAGTAGGGTGTTGTGAAATGCAGTGGCAGTGGCAAAAGTTTCCTTGTTAGATAGAAAATTGTGCAAAACGTCGCTGCCACAAATATGTTTTTCCCAGTCAGCTATGATAAAAACTAGTCCGGAGTACGCAAACATTGTTTTGATATTGGAGTAACATTTCGGCAAGATCAAAACGGCAACAACATTGTGAAACGTACTGGTCAAGCACACACTTTCATAATGTCGCGCTTTCATTTCGTACTGTGTACAGGATTAAAAAAGAAATAACGAGAGTGCGAAAGTGACTGGACGAACGCCAACAGACAGCACACACGTGACACTACATCCTTTAAGCTTTTACGCCAACGAAACACATTTTACCCTTTCATCCTCTTGTTGGTGATTCAGTCTTTTCACGAAATTAGTTTATGATGCACTGAAAGAGACATCATGGCTTTCCATGTCTTTTGCACAGAGGGGGTCCATATTCTCGTCTAACCATACAGGTTTCTAATTTCCATGTTCTTTTCCCACTAATGTGAAATGTAGGGGCGTTCGTTTGATACGGACAAGGTTCATGTGCCACTTCATCCTTGTTATTTTCGAGCTCGTAACCTCTATAATGACGTTAATCAGTAATTTTTCTTCTTCCTTTACCACGTATTTACTATGCACTGACAAAGTTTAGCTATTACCCCCTTATACTAGCTAAATAGTTTCGGAAAGATCTGTAATTCACTTGAACGTTGAAACAGAACGAAAATCCTAGCGGCATAAAACTGTAGATACAACTTAACACGCGACAAACGTACGTTTTAGTATTTTTTCTATCTTCGGTAGCTGTAATCGTATATGATGAAATAATAAGCAACCAGCTCCATATAACAAATGTAATCTCTTGGCTTGTTTCTGTCGCTTAGTACCCTTCTTCAGAAGGTTGTGCCTGTCGCATAATTTTGTGAGTGTCAATAATAAAGTCCATACAGCCATGGTCCTAAAAAATGTGTGCAAGAGCGAAACGTAATACAACGCTAATACTTATTGCTCCTGCATCTATTTTTAAGGACCATGTTATTGTGCTGTATGGCACTCGTAATTAATGCACTTTCGGCCACGGTTGCAACGGCCTTCTTCTGGGTTAGACCCAGAAGAAAGCCGCTGCAACCTTAGCCGAGACGTTGGTTTTTCTCCAGCAGCAGTAGTTTTATACATTATGACGCGGTGCCACACCCAGAAACTATTATGTAGACTTTTTAGAAGTCCTTCGTCAATCCTGTTTGATAAAGGTCCCACACCGCATAGTTACAGTCTAGCAGAGAACGGACAAACGTAGTGCAGGCTGTCTCTTTAGTGCATTTGTTGCAACATCTATGTGTTCTGTGAATAAAATGCGGTCTTTGGTTCGTCTTCCCCTCAACATTAACTATGTGATCGTTCCTAATTTTTATCCCCAGGTATTTAGCTGAACTGACAGCCTGTAGACAAGTGGGATTTATCAAGTACCTAATTCTAACGAATTCCTTTTAGTGATCATATGGATGGACTCACACTTGTTATTTAGGATCAGTTGCCACTCTTCCTACGAAGCAGATATATTGTCTAAATCATTTTGCAATTTGTTTTGATCTTCTGATGACTTTACCAAATGGTAAATGACAGAATCATCTGCAAAAAACGTAATATGGCTGCTCATATTGTCTCATAAATTATATGTATAGATTAGGAACAGCAGAGGGCCTATAATACTTTCTTGGGTAACGCCAGATATCCCTTCGGTTTTTCTCGATGACTCTCCATCAGTTACTACGAATTGTAAACTTTCAGAGAGAAATCACGAATCCAGCCACACAACTGTGACGATACTGCATAGACACGCAATTTGATTAGAAGTCGCTTGTGAGGTACCGTATCAAATGCCTACAGTAAATCTAGGAATATGGAATCAATCCTAATTCCCCTGTCAATAGCACTCATTGCTTCATGAAAATATGGAGCTACATGTGTTGTACGAGTACGATATTTCTGAATCCGTGCTGACTTTATGTTCATATAACGTTTCCACCGTTACTCACAATGTTCGAATGCAGTATAGGTTCCTAAATCCTACTACACATCGACGTTACTGGTAGAGTCTGTAATTCAGCGGATTACTCCTGTTTTCTTTCTTGAGTATTGGCGTGACCCGTGCCACTTTCCAGGCTCTAGGTAGTGATCATTAGTAAAGCGAGCGGTTATATCATTTGCTAAATACCAAACTATTACATTACCTTAGTCTGAAAGGAACCTAACTGGTATGCACTCTGTACTAGAAACTTCCCATTGTTAAATTATCTAACTTGCTTCACTACTCTAAGGATACCTACTTTAAAGTCACTCTTGTTTGCTGTAGTTCTTCGTTCGAATTCTGGAATCCTGACTTCGTCTTCTTTAGTGAAGAAATTTCGTAAAACTGTATTCAGTAACCCCGCTTTAGTGGCACTGTGGCCGGTAACATATCCAATGCTATCATGCATTGAATCTACTGATTGTGTCTTGCTGCTGGTGTACTTTACATACGACCAGATCTCTTAGGTCTTCTGCCGTATTTGGAGATATAGTTTCTTTGTGGAAACATGTACACTACTGGCCATCAAAATTGCGACACCAAGAAGAAATGCAGACGATAAACGGGTATTCATTGGATGAATATATTATACTAGAACTGACATGTGATTACATTTTAACGCAATTTGGGTGCATTGATCCTGAGAAATCAGTACCCAGAACAACTACATCTGGCCGTAATAACGGCCTTGATACGCCTGGGCATTGAGTCAAACAGAGCTGGATGGTGTGTACAGGCACAGCTGCCCATGCAGCTTCAACACGATGCCACAGTTCATCAAGAGTAGTGACTGGTGTATTGTGACGAGCCAGTTGCTCGGCCACCATTGACCAGACGTTTTCGATTGGTGAGAGAACTGGAGAATCTGCTGGCCAGGGCAGCAGTCGAACATTTTCTGTATCCAGAAAGGCCCGTACAGGACCTGCAACATGCGGTCGTGCATTATCATGCTGAAATGTAGGGTTTCGCAGGGATCGAATCAAGGATAGAACCACGGGTCGTAACACATCTGAAATGTAACGTCCACTGTTCAAAGTGCCGTCAATGCGAACAAGAGGTCACCGAAACGTGAAACGCATCGCACACCATCACGCCGGGTGATACGCCAGTATGGCGATGACGAATACACGCTTCCAATGTGCGTTCACCGGATGCGACCGTCATGATGCTGTAAACAGAACCTGGATTCATCCGAAAAAATGACGTTTTGCCATTCGTGCACCCAGGTTCGAGTACACCATTGCCGGCGCTCCTGTCTGTGATGCAGCGTCAAGGGCAACAGCCATGGTCTCCGAGCTGATAGTCCATGCTGCTGCAAACGTCGTCGAACTGTTCGTGCAGACGGTTGTTGTCTTGAAAACGTCCCAATCTGTTGACTCAGGGATCGAGACGTGGTTGCACGATCCGTTACAGCCATGCGGATAAGATGCCTGTCATCTCGACTGCTAGTGATACGAGGACGTTAAGATACAGCACGGCGTTCCGTATTACCCTCCTGAACCCACCGATTCCATATTCTGATAGCAGTCATAGGATCTCGACCAACGAGAGCAGCAATGTCGCGATAGGATAAACCTCAATCGCGATAGGCTACAATCCGACCTCATTCAAAGTCGGAAACGTGATGGTACGCATTTCTCCTCCTTACACGAGGCATCACAACAACGTTTCACCAGGCAACGCCGGTCAACTGTTGTTTGTGTATGAGAAATCGGTTGGAAACTTTCCTCATGTCAGCACGTTGTAGGTGTCGCCACCGGCGCCAACCTTGTGTGAATGCTCTGAAAACCTAATCATTTGCATATCACAGCATCTTCTTCCTGTCGTTTAAATTTCGTGTCTGTAGCACGTCATCTTCGCGGTGTAGCAATTTTAATGGCCAGTAGTGTATTTACGCCAAAATATCGAGGGCAGATTGAAGTCACCCAGCTATAACTGTATGAGTGTGGTACCTTTCTGAGATAGTACTGTAACTTCCTTTGAAGATTTGAGGAACCTTATCATGTTAGTCAGGGGGCTTCGGTGACAGGAACGAATTATTAATGTGTTAGTTATCAAGTATAACCTCTACCGATACGAACTCATAGGTACTATCTGCCTCAATTTCGGTACTAGATAAACTATTTCTAACAAACACGCGGCCGGCAATTGTATTTAATCTATCCTTTCTGTTCTGTCCCTCCTCCCTTCTAACGTTGCGCTCTGTTTTTCACGTTTCTTACGGTTGTGCTTACCTGCTGCTGGTTGTCACTAAATGTTTCCTTGATTTCGATCCGAAATTAGTCCCACCACTATTCCTGGTTCTCAAATTGTTGCTAGGCTGCGTAGTCCAAGTTAATAAAAAAGCTGCTGAGTGGCATCTTACCAATGCTCCTCTAGTCACTCATCAACGCCCTGAACCAGAACTTTTACCATCGCTACCTTCTTGCTTAATGCATCTGCATTTCCATGTTTCCTTCCTCGCTTGAGGACTACTTGGTAGTCAAAGTCACTGAGTTATGATACCTATCTCGTTAGTCTGCTGGATAGGTCCTTCAACTCTAATCACCGTTTCCGAACGGCACGATCACTCACCGCTTTGAACTTCTTTCGTGAAAGGAAACATCGAAAGTATATCCCTCCATGTATGAGGCTAAGCATTTCTCTTTGCATGGTCGAATAGTTTAGCTAGGTCCCATTAAGTTTTCTCGACGACAAAGCTAAAAGGTGCTCCTCGTCATTGATTTCCTGACTCAGAACACACCTGAGAGCATGATTAGATACAATATAAATTCCCTCTGGACCTCTTGGAACACCAACACTGCACTCGACATGAAAACTGTCTTCAGCTCTTCGAATGCCCCTGCCATTGCTCCCTCCACAAATCATCTCGCATCCTTTTTTAACAGTTGTGTGAGTGGTCGCACTTTTGTAATCGAATCCCTTTATGTACTCCCAATATTAGTTCCAGACTCCCAAAAATGAATGTAGTTCTTTACTCGTCCTTGGCACTGGAAAATATCACAGTGCCTGTACCACCCTTGGATCCGTTCTCACCTCATCTTTCCTAATCATATGCCCTAAGTAATTTACCTCCTCCAATGCAAAGTGAAACTTCTCCATACTCCAATTCAGACGCGCAGTGCACAACCATTTTCATACCTCTCTCAAAAGTTTTCTGTTTTCGTTCATGTCACTTGATAACTGGATTATACCATCCAGGCAAACCAGAAACTGGCGAGCCTTCAACCCTTCCAACACTCCGTACAACAACCGCTAAAATATCTCAGGAACACTCTTCACACAGAACGGCATCCTACAATAATGCTAATGGCCCAGCCTCCAGCTGACGTTATCAACTTTTTTTTAATCCGTGGTAGAGAAAAAGCAGCTCTGCCCCAAGTTATCAATGGTCTCTGTGATGATGAGTATGTGGTATCCACTTATTACAGTCTTCCTCTTTAGAGGGCGGTAACTGCAGCAAAATCTATGTTGCTAGGAACTGATTGTAGAACTTTTTTGGCACATTCACAGTTCCTGTTCCATGGACAATTACTTTCTTGTACTATCCCATCAGTCATCTAACGATTAATAAACTGTTCCAGAATCAGTTACAAATACCGAGGTATTTCGTTACACCAGTGCTTCATTCCCTGCAGGAATACTGTGTTGCATAACTGGCGTCACAGGTAATGGATCATGAAGAAAAAGACAAATACTCAAATTCCACCAACAGCGCCTCGATGTGCGTTTTCTCCACTGCCTCTTATGTAATGCAGCCTTAGCGGTTTCATGTGACTGTTTATGGCTTATATCTTCTGTACAGCAATCCTCCTACGGCATGTCCAATCTCATTATCAACATCCCCTTTGTCATCTTTACTTCTTTGGGGCCAAAATTGTCGTTATTGACTGACACTACCTTACCATTGTCCATCTTATATACAGTTTGACAGTATGATACTTCTTTTAACTAAACAACTCGCTGACTGTCGTACAGGTACATCGTTCCCTTCCAGTGGTTCTATTATGCACGAAATAACATATCCACTAGTAAGTCTGGCTCCATACTCAACCAAAGTGACTTCCCAGTGCCACTTTTCACAGAGCCATGAGTGTCAAGCCTTAGTATATTTGTACGCAGTATAACGAGACTGATCACTAATTTGGACGCATCTCATGCCAGATCTACTTTGGCTTCCCCTTGCATTAAAGTCTTCCCACTACATATAAGCGAAGGTCATTGATGGTATGATGTTGATGCAAAAAGTCTAAGCCCTGGATCACGCTGCAGTTCTCTCTAATATGAGCCACTTCTTCCACATACTGCTTAAACCCAGTTGCCTTCACCCAACGCTCTTTACACCAACCCCAACGGTCTTACATCCTTATTCACTCCACTAAGCAGTATGTAGTATGGTAGGCTCCATTGCCTGTGGCCCACTATGTCCCTACTGGCTACCAAAAGGTGAGCCCCTTTGTGTAGTAAAAGTTAAAATCACCTTCCCTTCACCACAACAACTGTTGCACGTTTTGCCTCTCTATACGTACTTGTTACATTTTATTTTGACAATAACATCCTTCAGCATACTTGACATTTCCTCTTATGTATAGTGGCTCCCTCCACACCCCTACTACCGTTACATTGCTTCTGATAACCCACACCACTCATAGTCCATCGTGGCTGGCAGCACTGCTTCTGTACACCCACAATCGCAACGCTTCACATTTTATAGTGGCATGGGGCGGCTACTTTGTTAGGGGGCTGGATGGCTGAGGGGTGAGACTGGATCTCAGATCGGCAAGGCCCTGGAAGAAGCCACTATCAAAACTGACCTTTTATTTCCAACTTCTACATTGGGTTTGCTGTGTCGTGTGGAGGTGTTGACGGCGCTCCTCTACAAGAGTGGTCTAGTAGTCTGTCAGCCAGAGATTGGCGGCTGTGCAGCGGACTGCAACACTTGCTGGCGCCCTGCCGTGCTCATATCTGCACTCATCGCCTGGCCCGCGGCTATCTTGCGTGAGTTACAGCACTGACTTCAGTACCAGAATACTGCAGAGGCAGCCCGTCTTCGCTGAATGACTGCACCCAGACGGCCAAGATGAACAGCCCAGGCACGTGGCGAGAGACAAGCTCACCCATTGTCGGAAGGTAGCTGCTGTGCCTAGGGTGCGACACACTGCCTCCTGGAATTGATCAGCAGGCCCGCTGTGCTCTGGCTCCAAATCCAATGGACGGACTCAGTGCAACAAGCAAGTAGCTTGGCTGGGACTCGAACCTAGTGGTGTGGTTGGCGGCTCCACGTCGTCTTCTCGTCTGGCGTAGCCGCAGTGTCCTAGTAGTCCTGTTCGACAGTGAATGAATCTACTGCAAAAGCAATCGTTATTTGTATTTCTAGTTGATGCGCCACCTGTCGTCATATACTGGGGAGCACCACCGAAACCCCAATGATGGAGCATTGCCTGGGCTGGAAAGTTACGGCTAGCCCGTCTTGCAATAATTTCACATGCTTCTTGTCTTAACGCGAGTGTGGATACACAGCGGTCACAGACCACTGGCGGCTAATGCAATGTTCCAACACACTTTGTCAGAAATTATGCTCTTACCCTGTTAGTAGCACCATAGTAATGTTTACAGTCGATTTTCTGCCCGTGAAGCCGACAGGTTTCGCGTAGTCTTATAGGGGCAACATCGATGTCGATGTCTGAAATGCAAATGATTTGCTCAGAATTAAGTCGCGCAGAGAGTGGAATCAAATACAAGTTGCGAGATCAGGTTCGTCAAGAAAACTAATACTTTGTCCTGAAAGCACGTTTACTTCGCACTCACTGACTCAGCTGAAATACTTGCCTCAGCAGACAGAACTCCTGTTTGTACGTACATAGAATGCTATGCTCTAATGAATTTCAGTATTCCGTAAATGAGTAAATACCATAACCTTATAGAAACCACTAATGTAAATGATGAAAAAGCAGGAATTTCACAGATTCGCGTGACGACATTCACCGACCGTACACACAATACCACGATGGAAGACGCATAGCAGGCATCAGTGTTATGAAAGTCTAATAACAAGAAGAAAATATTAAATACAAACTGGTTTCCCATTAATACACTATATGCGTGGATGAAATTAATCATTAAAGCTTATGAGATAGGAAACAAAACGCCATTAATTCTTTGTTAGCATCCATCATTTATGGCATTTCTTTTAATGTCTTTTACAAGGAAGAGATAAGTGTGTGATATTCTTTCACTCTTCAAGACGTATTTTCTTCGATTTCGACTTTCTAATTCTATGAAGCTCTTTCAGCAGGCTGTGAAACTCCTGATGAAAAGTTCGATAATATTGGTACGTGGACACTGACTTGGTGCTTACTTCTCCGGGTCTTTCTCTGAGACCCGTGGTTTTTTAATGGGACAGCCGTACGGCTACCCTCTGGACAACTCGTATCTCCATTCCACACCTCCAAGTGCCCGCTTCGTGGCAAAACATTGGAAGTGTGACACCAAAATTTAGGATCATATGATGCTGTATTGTGGTTTTTTACATAAGGTTTATCCATTACCTCCTTGAAACTGAGCTTCTGGAGCGTCGAATAGAGTTCGATTGGTGATTTCCTGAAACCTGGTAAAGATACCGAAGCTCTGAAAGCCCTGAAAATACGAGGATGATTCAAATGAAAATCTTAAATTTGTAATAACAAATCGAAATTTCGCGCCGTCACCCTGTAAGTAGGTAAGCGTGCTACAAACAGCGTGCAGAATGGCCTGTAGGTGGTAGCATAGTGCACATGCACACATACCGTCGCTGCATCAGTACAAAGATGGCCGCCCCATTTGCGACTTGCACCAGGGAAGGACAGCGTTCTGTTGTTCCGTTTTTGTGTAGTGAATGTGTGAAACCTATTGAAATTCATCGACGAACTAAGGTTCAGTACGGTGATGCAAGTTTGTTACAGCAGCAAGTCTACGAATGGAGTAGGAAGTTCGCAAATGGTGTGACTTCAGTGGAAGATGCTCCTCGTCCAGCTGAGGCACAACGAGTTGTGACTCTACAGAACATTGCAGCAGCTGAAGCCATAGTGAAGGAAAACTGCCGAGTGACACTGAATGACATTGCAACATGTTTACAGATTAGTCATGGGTCAGCACACCACATTGTGCATGATGCGCTCCAGTTTCGCAAAGTGTCTGCAAGATAGGTGCCTCGGCAGCTGACTCCTGAAATGAGAGAACGACGTGAAGAACCAGAAGATGATGGTTTTACTTGCAAGAATCGTTACGGGGGACGAAAAGTGGGTTCACTTCCACCAACCGGAAACGAAGAGAGCTAGCAAGGAATGGTGCCATTCCTCATTACCAAAACCAAAGAAGTTTCGAACAGAATCATCAGCAGGGAAGGTTATGTTAACTCTCTTTTGGGACGAAAAAGGCGTCATTTTGGAGCATTACCTGCCTATAGGGACTACTGCCACCAGTGCATCATACACAGATCACCTAAAAAATCATCTGCAGCCTGCAATCAAATCAAAGAGACGTGGATTGCTGTCAGCAGGTGTCCTTTTGCAACATGACAATACAAGGCCCCACATTGCCCGTACAACAGTTGCAACAGTCACAGACCTGCATTTTGAGTGTCTTCCTCATCCACCATACTCACCAGACATTGCCCCAAGTGATTTCCATACATTTGGACCACTGAAAGTCGCAATGGGAGGAAAGAAGTTCCGTTCTGATGAAGAGGTACGCCATGCGGTGCATGAGTGGTTGCGCGGAATACCAAAACAATTTTTTTCTAAAGGAATTTATGAACTTTGTAAGCACTGGAGGACTTGCATTGAGCATGGGGGAGATTATGTTGATAAGTTATACAGCTTTGTACCACTTCTGCCCAATAAATAACATTTTAAAAAATATTTAAGGTTTTCATTTGACTCACCCTCGTAATTTAATTTGGATGGCCTCCATTTACAGTGCCACTCTCCCTGTCTGTGTCGTGAGTAACGGTACATTTGTTCACAATCGAATATGAGAACGAAAGAACCTATGAATTTTGCCAGCTGTTTTGTGGCACCTTATAAGCTATTTTCGCTGCATGCAATATTTATACCTCATGTACTACCCGCAACAAGGCAATTTATATTGCGGTATTGGTCGAGGATATTTCAACACAGGTCGAAATGTTCTTGTTGCTTCATACGAAATGGAGGCCAATATCTAAATGACAAATTGTGTCAAAAATAGGTTTTGCAATCATTGGAAAGGTGTTATTGGAGATTCACGGGAAGAATCTTAAGGAAACGTAAACTCTCAACAAAGGAAGCGCCTCACAATGCGCTTATTCGACAAATTTTTTGCTGTTTCTTTATCAATCTGAGAGCGTTACAAGGTAGTAGTGTCAGAACGGACAGGGAACAAGTAGTGAAGAGCGGCGCGTTTCGCCAGGAGTTCATTCAGTCGCCGCGAGAGCGTTGCACAGATGGTCTACAAACTGCAGTAGCAGACGCTGCAAGAAAGGCATTGTGGGTCACGGAGGTGAATACTACTGAAAGTTCGGGAGAGCACTTCCGGAGAGAGTTGGACAACATATTACTTATTCCCACATCTCGCGAAATAGCCACGAAGAGAAAATTGGAGAAATTACAGCCAATACAGAGGTTTATCTTCAATCATTCTTTTCACACGCCATACACGAATGGAACAGGGAAGCTGGGATCATTTAGTGGTACCAGAAGTACGTCCGCCACACAGTTGGGTAGCTTGCGGAGTATGATGTAGATGCATATGTAGGTGCGGATAAGATATGTAGAGCCGGACGTTGTGGCCGAGCGGTCCTAGGCGCTTCAGTCCGGAACCGCGCGACTGCTACTGTCGCGTGTTCGAATCCTGCCTCTGGCATAAATGTCCGTGATGTCCTTAGGTTAGTTAGGTTTAAGTACTTCTGAGTTCTGGGGGACTGATGACCTCAGATGTTAAGTGCCATAGTGCTCAGAGCCATTTCAACCATTTGAAGATACGTAGACGATACATTTGTGGTGTGGCCCCACGGAATAGAGACATTACCTTTGTTTCTCCGGCATCTGAACTCGCCCCATCCCAATATACAGCTCACAGTGGAAAGTGCAAAAGGATGGTATTTTACCACTCCTTGATGTCATAGTCAGAAGAAATGTCGATTGTACGCTGGTACATAGCGTCTATTGCAAATCAACTCATACGGAGCTGTATTTGCAGGCCACATGTTGTCATCACCCTGCGCAACGCGGTAGCGCGTTACGCTCTTGGGAGCGTAGAGCTCATGTGGCCTCAGATGACGACAGTCTTCCTGCAAGTCCTAAGAACGGTATTCCAACAGAATGGCTGTTTCGATAGACAGATACCCCATGCATTCCGTTCCAAGCAAATTCGATGCAATGGTGTAAACGAAGATGCGGAGGCACCCACTACAACTGTGTTCTTGTCCTGTTTTGGTACCGTGCCTTCAAGGATACAAAGAATCCTCGAAAGGCACGACATTAAGTGTTTTTTCCGGCCACAAGCAAAATTGACGAATTGACTGTGCTCGGTCAAAGACGATGTTGGTCTTAGCAAACATGGCATATATAACATCCGGCCGGAATGGCCGAGCGGTTCTAGACGCTACAGTCTGGAACCACGTGACTGCTACGGTCGCAGGTTCGAATCCTGCCCCGGGCATAGATGTGTGTGATGTCCTTAGGATAATTTAGGTTAAGTAGTGTGTAAGCTTAGGGACTGATGACCTTAGCAGTTAAGTCCTATAAGATTTCACACATTCACAAATCCGTACGGCGGATAATCTTATCAACAGGGATGCAAGTTTTCAACTAAGTGCCGCCTCGAATCCTGCACTGGCTGCAATTAAATCGAAACAGGGGAAACAAGAACTTTCGATTCATCGTGCGACGCATTGCACTGCTGGAATTTAATCCAGCTTTTAACCACAGGAGCGTCCAGCAGCACAGTCATTGCCCACAGCGCACACGCGGATGACCTTCCTGCGGCTCCCAGGAAGGGAGAACAGGAGCGTCGCTTTCCTCCAGGTGCGATCGTCTTCCCGAGCACGCGTATTGCCTGCTCCCAGCCTGAAAAATTTCGACGCCGCCACGCGATTGTCATCAGTTGCGTCTTGCAGTAGTGACAGCAGCAGCTACCACCGCCTGAAGATATCGAGTAGTTGCATCGATGAAATATTGTGTGATTTTCTGAATACGATCTGCCGGCATACTCGAAAAGTGTATCTGCGACAGATCCGTCGGGAAAGCTTGAAAAATCACAACATACACTCAGACATTACGGCGCAGACAATGATTGGTGTGGACGCTGTATGAGGACTGGTTAACCTCTGTCTTGCTTTTCCCTCCTTTGTGTTATTGCTACAGATCACACTCGTCTTCCCAGATTTTTACTCCGAATATAACACGCAGTAATCACACCAATCTTTAAACATGGAAACAGAAAAAATTGTAACAACTACAGAGGTATCTCTTTAATCAGCGTTGTGGGTAAAATCTTCTCAGGTATTGTTGAAAGGAAAGTGCGAGTATTAGTTGAGGACAAATTGGATGAAAATCAGTGTGGGTTTAGGCTTCTTAGAGGTTGTCAGGACCAGATCTTTAGCTTATGGCAAATAATGGAGAAGTGTTACGAGTGGAACAGGGAACTGTATCTATGCTTTACAGATCTAGAAAAGGCATATGACTGGGTTCCTAGGAGGAAGTTATTGTCTGTTCTACGAGATTATGGAATAGGAGGCAAATTTTTGCAAGCAATCAAAGGTCTTAACATAGATAGTCAGGCAGCAGTTAGAGTTGACGGTAAATTGAGTTCATGGTTCAGAGTAGTTTCAGGGGTAAGACAACGTTGCAACCTGTCTCCACTGTTGTTCATATTATTTATGGATCATATGCTGAAAACAATTGACTGGCTGGGTGGGATTAAGATATGTGAACACAAAAGAAGCAGTCTCGCATATGCGAATGACTTACTTGTGATGGCAGACTTGATTGTAAGTTTGCAAAGTAATATTTCAGAGCTAGATCAGAAATGTAAGGACTATGGTATGAAGATTAGCATCTCCAAAACGAAAGTAATGTCAGTGGGAAAGAGATATAAGCGGATTGACTACCAAATAGGAGGAACAAAATTAGAACAGGTGGACGGTTTCAAGTACTTAGGATGCATATTCTCACAGGATGGCAACATAGTGAAAGAACTGGAAGCGAAGTGTAGCAAAGCTAATGCAGTGAGCGCTCAGCTACGATCTACTCTCTTCTGCAAGAAGGAAGTCAGTACCAAGGCTAAGTTATCTGTGCACCGTTCAATCTTTCGACCAACTTTGTTGTATGGGAGAGAAATCTGGGTGGATTCAGGTTACCTTATCAATAAGGTTGAGGTTACGGATATGAAAGTAGCTAGGATGATTGCAGGTACTAGTAGATGGTAACAATGGCAGAAGGGTGTCCACAATGAGGAAATCAAAGAAAAACTGGGAATGAACTCTATAGATGTAGCAGTCAGGGCGAACAGGCTTAGATGGTGGGGTCATGCTACACGCACGGGAGAAGCAAGGTTACCCAAGAGACTCATGGGTTCAGCAGTAGAGGGTAGGAGTCGGAGAAGACCAAGGAGAAGGTACCTGGATTCGGTTAAGAATGAAGTAATAAGCTTAACATCAGAAGAGGCACCAATGTAAGCACTGAATAGGGGATCTTGGAGGAATTTTGTAAGGGAGACTATGCTCCAGACTGAACGCTGAATGGCATAATCAGTCTTAAATGATGATGATATAACAGGCGCGAGAGTCCATATGTGCAGTACTAATTAATCACGAACCTTGTTTCTTTTGACAAATGAAACGAAGCAGTGGACGAGCCTGTAAACAGCTCACGAGCGATATAATGAAACTTCAAGTACAGTGTGACACGTAATACAGTTCACACACTTGCCAATGTTAACACTTGTGCATAGAACTTTACATAAAGCTCTCGACGAAAATTACTTCCTACATACACATTCTGGTCGGCATTGTGCGCAGAGTCACGGTACATTAATATTTACATAATCGGTGTGCGAATGAGATGCTGTACGTGCGGCCTTGCCTACCTGAACCGTGCAACTACTGTTACCCACGCACCAACCCGACTCCGCCTAGAGCTCGCCTACTATAGTCGGCCCGAAACAATGCGCACTGTTTACATTGTTGGCGCCTCAAAGGCGCACCTAGTGCTTCGTCTGCATTCCAAAATACCAAGTTGTTAAAAGCAAAAGGGTAATGAAAATAACTTAAGTATTATTTTTAACAGCTTGCTATTGAGGATCACTGGAATAATTGTCAATAAAATGTTGTTGTTGTGGTCTTCAGTCCCGAGACTGGTTTGATGCAGCTCTCCATGCTACTCTATCGTCAATAAATCATGAACCATGGACCTTGCCGTTGGTGGGGAGGCTTGCGTGCCTCGGCGATACAGATAGCCGTACCGTAGATGCAACCACAACGGAGGGGTATCTGTTGAGAGGCCAGACAAACATGTGGTTCCTGAAGAGGGGCAGCAGCCTTTTAAGTAGTTACAGGGGCAACAGTCTGGATGATTGACTGATCTGACCTTGTAATAATAACCAAAACGGCCTTCCTGTGGTGGTACTGTGAACGCCTGAAAGCAAGGGGAAACTACAGCCGTAATTTTTCCCGAGGGCATGCAGCTTTACTTTACTGTCAATAAAATATGAATCAATAAATACTATTTTATAAAAACGGATGTATGGCCTATGTGTGTGTATGTACGTATACTCCACGCCTCCTCCGTAATCATTGGACCGATTTCAACCAAACTTGGTACACAAATGAATAACTGTATGAAATAAAAATTGGAGGGTAACAACAACGTACCTATCAAAGGGGTGTGGAAAAGGATGAATAAACAGTATAGCGTATGATCCGTGGATACACTTACTTGATGTAAATTGAAGGTGGAGGAGGGAGAAAGGAAAGGGATGGAAGTAATGATATCAGCTGCGTCGGCACTTTGTGCCCAATCAACAGCGAAGAATGAGGTGGTGAGCCGGACCGGAACTTGAATCCGGGATCTCCTGCTTAGTAGATTGTTGATTTAACAGCTCCGCCACCACGACACAGTGTTTATCACATATGCTCGGATTACCTTGGCACGCTCCCCAGCTGACTCACACACCCACCTAGCGTCATCTGTCCGCAGTCCCGTCTATGTCCTCCATGCTGGGAGCGGAACGTTAATGTGGATCCGCAATTACGGTTGTGGATTCGTTCCTCACCGAGACGAATCAATTACAGAAATGTGTGGTGTCTGTTTTTTCGGACGCCTCAGAAAGAAGAGACATCACGGGTTCATATAACCCTTGCTTTAGTCATGCAGTATTTGAGAATGAGAACACTTAATGACTTGCAAGAAACATTTCACTTAATTTTAAACGTTTGCGAAACTTTTCCTCGCTGACAACAACCCCCCCCCCCCTCTCCCAAAATGTTGAAAGGAAAAAGTTTCCTTCCACTCCCTTCTGTCTACGCCTTATTACCCTAACTTGAACAGGGTAAGTAATCTGTGTGCCAAAATGGACAGTACTTTATCACTGTCTATGCAGTAAAACCTACACATGAAGCATTATGTTTTAATTTTTTCCTTCTTTACTACCAAGTGTATTTGTGATACATTTAACATAAAGTATTCACATCTACCAGTAATTTACCAGTCACATTGTGTCACTGTATGACACAGTTCAGGAAATATGACGTCAAGTACTCACATTAGTGAAAAAATGCCACATCATACATCAGGTGCTAATTTATTAACTCAATTGGCAGCACGTTTCTCAGACAGTATCCAAATAGAATGAGATTTTCACTCTGCAGCGGAGTGTGCGCTGATATGAAACTTCCTGGCAGATTAAAACTGTGTGCCCGACCGAGACTCGAACTCGGGACCTTTGCCTTTCGCGGGCAAGTGCTCTACCAACCCTTTTTTTTTTTTTTTTTTTTTTTTTGTAATCTCATTTTGTTCGTTATAGTTCGTTGCAATAGTTCGTGGCGGACGTCCCCAGACGCCCTTTGAAGTTCGTTATTGATCCATTCACTCAGTTTTTTTATTACAGAGGGCAGCTAACCCTCTGACCGAACACGCTGAGCTACCGTGCCGGCTATCAACTGAGCTACCGAAGCACAACTCACGCCCGGTACTCACAGCTTTACTTCTGCCAGTACCTCGTCTCCTACCTTCCAAACTTTACAGAAGCTCTCCTGCGAACCTTGCAGAACTAGCACTCCTGAAAGAAAGGATATTGCGGAGACATGGCTTAGCCACAGCCTGGGGGATGTTTCCAGAATGAGATTTTCATTCTGCAGCGGAGTGTGCGCTGATATGAAGACGAGGTACTGGCAAAGGTAAAGCTGTGAGTACCGGGCGTGAGTCGTGCTTCGGTAGCTCAGTTGCACTTGCCCGCGAAAGGCAAAGGTCCCGAGTTCGAGTCTCGGTCGGGCACACAGTTTTAATCTGCCAGGAAGTTTCAGTATCCAAATATGTTGTAAACGTACCTAAGAAAAATATCATTGTAAGACACATAGATCAGGAGACACGACGTCAAATGCTGAGATGTGTGAAAAACTGCCCCATCATGCATGACATGATTCATGTTACTTGTTTTGTACTAATGCAATTCACAACATATTTCACAGACAGTAGCCACAAATGCCGCTGGTTGTGTCTGCAAAATTACGTCGTTGTACGACACATATATGAGCAGATACGACCTTTCAGACATGAGCTGCACTAAAATAAAATTGCAGGATGAAACTCGCTAGAGACACAGGTGAAATTTGCGTACAAACACGTGTGAAACATATTTGACATGAGCACACTTTAGCAAAGCCATGGGTAAAAAGCTCATAAACGATTTAAACAAAATTTGGTACACATATTACATAGGAGGCGGAAAGGAGCACTGTGGGGATAAAAATCACCGTCCTCCTATGCGAGTGATGGGGATGGACAGAGAAAGGATAGGGGAGAAGGTGGATAGAGACAGTGAGAGGAGGAGTTGAACAAAGAGGGAGAAGGAAATGAACAGGCTAATGGAAGGAGATGTACAGAGACTGGGGAGGGGAGGAGATGCATGGAGAAAAGAAAGGGGGAGAGATGTACAGGGATAGGGTGAGGAAGAGAGGGACAGAAAGAGTTGGAGCAGGATAGGGACACAGAGAGGGGGAGGGGGAAAGTACCAAATACAGGGAGGAGGAAGGGATGGAATTAGAGGGGAGAGGAGAAGATAGAGGGGGAAGGAGTAGATGGTCAGAGGTAATAGGAGTAGATGGAAAAGCGAGGGGTGGGAAGAGATGGACAGTGAGAGGAGGAGGCGGAGATAGACAAAGAATAAAGAATAGGGGTTGAGGAGGTAGACAGAGAGAGGGTGTACAGGTGATGGACAGAGAGGAGGTACAGGACGAAACATACAGAGAGAAGGGTAGGAGGACATGGTGTAATACAAGACTTTAATACATACCCAGGCAACGCCAGATATTCTGCTAGTGTAGATGCAAAGGAATGTAGCTAAATAAACCAATGTCTGTACCTCACTCCACCCCTTACGTCATACTTGAGCTAATATTAATCTTCCCTATTCCTGTGTTTTATGAGTGTATGTTATGACTCTCAGGGCCAGTAGTGCTACAACCTCAAGGCATATGGGAAAACTAAATAGAGAAACCTCCTGGAATGTTAAAACTATGTAGGAGGCACGGAACAACGGCGTCTTTTACTGGGAGTGCTCTTAAGATTGGCGTTCTATGTGTTTACGGTTTTTAATGAAAAAAATTGCCGAGATTAAATTTTCCTGTGAAATAAATGTCTCTTGCAAAAGCAATCAGTCTTGGATTCATGATTCTTATGGTAAAAACAATATTCGTTAGCGTTGGTGTTTCTTTCATGTCTAGTATCTTCTTGACAAATCTTTGAATTTGAGATCCGCTTATGAAATTGAAATTTACTAGTCAACTAAAATCTTCTGGTAAATTAAAATCCTAATGGTGACTTGTCACTTACTCGTGAATGTGAATTCCTCCATAAAACTAAATTTTTTACGGAAAGAAGGTGAAATTTCCAGTCATGGCGCGAATTCTCGAAAACGTCCTTCTGTCACATAATACGTCAATGTCCAAAAAATGATGGTTGACTGTTTTCTTTCCCCAATGAGGATGCAATATCCAGCTGATCTCCGTTTTTTGTGGTCCCTTTATATTTGCCGTAGCCAATTTACATCTTGTCCAGTTCTATATTTCTATAGGCCCCCTACAGAGCAATAAATAATCTGGGGCGGTTATCATGTAGTAAATGGTTCGGAGTGCGCTGCTTACCCCGGTTGTTTCTGTGTTTCTTCTACATAATTAATTTTTTAAAGAGAAGATGATTGAGGTAAGACTGCAGCACTTTCCGCTACTTTGGTCATTTGCTCGGAGCTGACAGAACACCAATCCACTTTCCTGATCCACGCATTAACATATGTACTGATTAAGCTGTTTGGATTTTATAGAAATTCTCTGTTAACTCGTATCCTTTTTAAACCATTCTTCACTTTGTTAAGCATAGTACTGCTCAGACCGATGTTATGTATGAAGATCACGCGAAGTCTTACTCTGTCTTTTTGAATATGAACTTCATTCTAAAATCGTTGTCTTGCAATATCACTTCATAGCAATAGTTACCTTCCCCGACCCACTGCTTAAAGACGGTTTGTCATTACGCATTGTAACATGGCTGCCTTGCAACAGTTTGAACATTGTTTTGAAATTTTATTTAAAATAGAACTCTAGCTTAGCCGCCGCCTGCTTGCTGTTTGTTGTCGTGCTTTCGAGAAATCTGTAACGATATTATTAAGACCCGAAGTAAGTGGAAATTTCGATTAGAGACAGATAATGGTTACACTTAAGCTGCGCATTTCATAAAATAACAAGCAGGATTCAGACCAGTTACAGTTCAATTTCAATTAGGTTCTGTTTCGTCAAAAGTTACCACATGAGTTTAAGTTGGGTAACGGTTTGTGGGTACGTAGTTTTCAAAAAGATTTTTTGAAGAGTGGGAGGTAACTTTCTACTATATTTCATTTAGAAACACATTCTGGAGAACTTAACAGGGAAGTTTGGAAGAACGACTTCGGCTCGGCTACAAAGGAAGTGGTCAGTCTATTCAGAAATGTGGTTCGACTTTTCGTAAACTTTTAGTATTTTACTTGGCGACAGTGCATAACTGTGACAAATGCACTCTGGTAGTCAAGGAAAACATCATCTGGGACTCTGAGTTAAAGTCTACACTGCTAATCTGTCAATTACATGTCTGAGGGATAGGACGTTTCGAATCTGGAGGAATACGGGTTTTGTAATGTGTCATATCTACAGAAATTACAGGCAGAGTGGGCTGTCCGAGCCATATTGACTTGTTTGGTGAGCATCTAAATGTGCCGACTGTACTTGAAGCTGTTTGGCAGTATCTACTGTACCGTGGGGTTCTTATACTGTGTTCCAGGCTTCAGTTGACGCCAGCATTGTTAAGATGCGATTACTGGCAGTTCTGTTGATAAAGTTGCCTTTATATCAACTTCACGTCTCTCTGTCACCTTTGTGCTCCTTTGGTAATCTTTAAATATTGCGAAGGGTTCGTGTAATGTGTGCTCAGTATAAAGGCAAGGACCGTTTTCTGTCTTCCATGAAACCATGTGGTCGTTCTGGCTCCAATTTTATTGATGTACATTTTGGGTGGAATCTGAAATCAAGCCATGTTCACTGCTAATGATCTCTGTTGCAGATACTCTTGTGTACTGAAATTTAAAAGAATTATTTACACTCGCTTGAGAACGAAGAGTTAAATACAGGATGAGCCAAAAAGTGCTTCACAACTTTGGAATGATAAAGAAATTTATTGAGGTAACTTTCAGAATCGGTAGATGTGTCATTTTGTAGCACACAAGCTCAAGTTTTATTCGCGTACTGCATCGGCACCCCATTACTTCACAAGGAGCGCCAATGTAATGCACAGTCAAAATGGCTACTGCCACTGGTGCGAAGCGTGCTCGCTCTGTGTTTTCGTTTCATGAAACGAAGTCTGTAAAAACTAATTGGCGTATATTTCGCACCCAAAGTACGCAAAAAACAAGGTGACGTGCGTCTCGCGACAATAGCATATCACAAAAGACTCTTTGACAAGTACCGCATAGACTTTTACACTTGAAACCACACAGATTCACAATGGCCCAGCACATTAATGATGCAGATGAGGTTACTCATCGGGAATTCTGCGCTAAAATGTTGCATCGGTTCGAGGACAAGACATTTCCGAACACAGTAAATCAAATGTTTCAAACGGCTCTGAGCACTATGAGACTTAACATCTGAGGTCATCAGTCCCCTAGAACTGAGAACTACTTATACCTAACTAACGTAAGGACATCACACACATCCATGCCCGAGGGAGGGTTCGAACCTGCTACCGTAGCGGTCGCGTGGTTCCAGACTGAAGTGCCTAGAACCGATCGGCCACAGCGGCCGGCCTCTGAACACAGCAATCTTCAGCGATGAGTCAACATTTCATATCAGTGACATGGTGAACACACACAACTGCTGATTGTGTGGTAGTGAAAATCCGCATGCTACCCTGCAACACATTCGTGACAGCCCTCAAGCAAATTTAAGGTGTACAGTCCTTCCTTCTTCTTGGAGGAAAGTGTCACTGGTATTGTGTATCTGGATACACTTGAAAACTTTTTGATTCCACAGATCGACGAAGATGATCGAGATGGAATGGTTCCTTCCAGCAAGAAGGTGGACCACCTCATTTCCTCAGGGACGTTTGAGGTTTCCTTAATAATCGCTACCCAAGTCGTTGAAATGGCCGTGAAGGGCAAGTCGCATGCCCACCTCGCTCCCTAGACTTGACACCTGTGGGTTTCTTTTCTGGAAAGTCATTAAAGACCGTCTGTATGTTTCTCCCCTACCAAACAATTTAGCCGACCTAAAAATCCACGCAGCCGTTGCACAAGTTACCCCCGAATTGCTGCAACGACTGCGAGAAGAAATTGACTACCGGTGGGATGTTTGCTGCTTCATAAATGGTAGTAAAAAGGAACCAAAATGATACTTGACTTTTTTGTGTGAAATTTGAGGTTGTTTGCTAGAAAATAACACGTCACGATTCTGTAAGTTATCTCAGTAAATGTCTATGTCTTTCCAAAGATGTAAAATCCTTTTCTACTCACTCGATATATTAATTTTCGCTTCACTCAACTGTGCACTCTTCTTTATACATTTTATTTAAACGTCTTTTATCGTTGCTCATTAGTTTTACAGTGTTCTTTAATACTGGCCCACTGTCTGTTGTGACTTGATAACTGAATGGCCTTTCATGTTGATTTCATTGATAAGTAATATTTGCTAACGAAATGTTTCTCTCTGTGTTTCAGTTCATATGTGTTTGTTTAATCTATGTTGGAACAGAATTACTGAAGAGGTTCATAGTTGACTATCGCAGGTTAAATTGTTCAATTTCTAATTTTAAAAATGAACTGTCCTTTTGGTTGTATTTACTGAAGTGTTTCAGATTTACTAAAGACGTTCTAAAGAGATAAATAGTCTCTCCCTGTTCAGGAGTTTTTTTTATTTTTTTATTTGGAAACTGGCACCTCGCTAGCTACAGCATTTCAGTACCATATGTTAAGGTTTCTTCCCTGTCCATTGTTGTATAGAGCGTTGGAGAAATGAATCCCTAACACCACTGTGAGCGCAATAAATAATGTATCTTGCATGTGCGGTTTCAGAGGGAGCAATACGCCGTGCTCTCTCAGATTCATCATTTAAAACTTTTTCAAGCGCCTTTCAGTTTTTCAGCATTTACGTATCACTGTCTCGTGAATCCAACAAACCTGGGACCATTCGCGCTGCCCTTCTTTGCAACGTTCAATATCTGACGTAACTCCTAGTTGCAATAGGTCTCACACAATTGAGCAATTCTCTAGGACGGGTCACAAGAGTGTTTTCTGAGCGATTTGCTTTGTAGACTAATTGCATTTTCTTAAACATGGCTGCGCTACTGCAACTGTGAATGTAAGAGCTTCAATGCATTCCAAATATCGGACAGTCAGTTGCAAAATACACGTTTATTAAATATTGACCATGGTTTCGACGGTTTTAAAACCGTCTTCATCAGAAGATGTAGGAAATAAAATCACACTATCTGCAGTCAAAGTGGGAGTCGTTGACAGTCTAGTAATCGTTAACCACTTAATCACCACGTAAATGCATCATATAAAAGTAGTAGCCGTGTGCTGTAGGGTTTTGCCTTAAAACTTTTAAAAAATGTGACATTTTGTAAAAAAATTTAGAAGTCTTAAGACCAAGCCATGCAACAGATGCCTACTACTTTTAATTAATGTATTTACATGGTGCTTAACTGGGTGATACATAGTAGATAGTCAACGATTCCCACTTTGACTACAGATAATGTGATTTTACTTCCTACATCTTCTGATGAAGACGGTTTTAAAACCGTCGAAACCACGGTCAATATTTAATAAACCTGTATTTTGTATCTGAATGGCTGTTATTTCGAATTTATTGAAGATAGCCGCATTTCACCAATAAGTTGCAATGAATCTAATGACTCTGAAATTATTGGTATATCTGAACACTTCTTAAATAAGGAGATAATTCAGAGGCTTCCTTTACCAGGATACAGGTTGGCTGGCAGCTTTTCTAGGAGCTCTTTGCGGTGTGGGGGAGTAGCCATGTATGTGAAAAACGGTATCCCATTTGAGTCAATTGATGTTTCAAAGTACGGCACTGAAAAGGTGTTGTGCAGGTGTGGTTAAATTTAGTGGAGCTAAACTTCTTACTGTTGTTATTTATAGATCCCCAGATTCCGATTTCACAACATTTTTGCTAAAGCTAGAGGAGGTTCTTGGTTCACTTTATAGGAAATACAAAAAGTTAGTTATATGTAGTGACTTCAATATTAATTGTATAAGTGATTGTGCAAGGAAAAGGATGCTGGTAGACCTCCTTAATTCATATAATCTTATGCAAACCATATTCTTTCCAACGAGAGTGCAAGGGAACAGTAGAACAACCATAGACAATATTTTTGTTCATTCGTCATTATTAGAAGGGCATTCTGTTAGCAAAAAGGTGAATGGCCTTTCAGATCTTGAAGCACAAATTTTAAGTCTAAAAGATTTTTGTGCTGCAACACATGTTAAATATAGTTACCAACTTCTTAGGAAAGCTGATCCAGTTGCTGTACAGACTTTTGTAAACCTTATCAAGGAACAAGAGTGGCAAGATGTTTATAGTGCTGATACAGTAGACAATAAATATAATGCTTTCCTCAAGACTTTTCTCGTGCTCTTTGAAAGATGCTTTCCGTTAGAACGTTCAAAACAGGGTACTAGCACAAACAGGCAGCCTGGGTGGCTGACTAAAGGGATAAGAATCTCTTGTAGAACAAAGTGGCAATTATATCAAAACGTTAGAAACAGTCAAAATCTAAATGCAGCAGCCCATTACAAACAGTATTGTAAGGTGAAACTTCCTGGCAGATTAAAACTGTGTGCCCGACCGAGACTCGAACTCGGGACCTTTGCCTTTCGCGGGCAAGTGCTCTACCAACTGAGCTACCGAAGCACGACTCACGCCCGGTACCCACAGCTTTACTTCTGCCAGTACCTCGTCTCCTACCTTCCAAACTTTACAGAAGCTCTCCTGCGAACCTGCAGAACTAGCACTCCTGAAAGAAAGGATATTGCGGAGACATGGCTTAGCCACAGCCTGGGGGATGTTTCCAGAATGAGATTTTCACTCTGCAGCGGAGTGTGCGCTGATATGAAACTTCCTGGCAGATTAAAACTGTGTGCCCGACCGAGACTCGAACTCGGGACCTTTGCCTTTCGCGGGCAAGTGCTCTACCAACTGAGCTACCGAAGTTTGGAAGGTAGGAGACGAGGTACTGGCAGAAGTAAAGCTGTGGGTACCGGGCGTGAGTCGTGCTTCGGTAGCTCAGTTGGTAGAGCACTTGCCCGCGTAAGGCAAAGGTCCCGAGTTCGAGTCTCGGTCGGGCACACAGTTTTAATCTGCCAGGAAGTTTCATATCAGCGCACACTCCGCTGCAGAGTGAAAATCTCATTCCAGTATTGTAAGGTGCTTAAAAAAGTTATTAGGAAGGCAAAAAGTATGTGGTATGCAGATAGAATAGCTAAGTCTCAGGATAAAATTAAAACCATATGGTCAGTCGTAAATGAAGTGGCTGGTCTGCAGAGACAGGTCGAGAATATAGAATCAGTGCGTAGTAGGGATGTCCGTGTTACTGATAAGTCGCATATATGTACAGTACTTAATAATCACTTTCTGAATATAGCAGGTGAACTAAATAGAAACCTAGTCCCAACAGGGAATCATATAGCGCTCTTAGAAAAAAGTGTTCCGAGACTGCTACCTGAAATGCTCCTCCATGATACTGATAAGAGGGAGATTGAGTTAATAATTAAATCACTAAAGACCAAGAACTCTCATGGATATGACGGGGTATCTAGCAGAATACTGAAGTATTGTTCCACGTATGTTAGCTCAGTACTTAGCCATATCTGTAACTTTTCCTTTAGGAGTGGTCGGTTTCCTGACCGATTAAAGTACTCGGTAGTGAAGCCACTTTATAAAAAGGGAGACAGGGATAATGTTGACAATTATAGACCTATTTCTATGCCATCGGTGTTTGCTAAAGTTATCGAGAGGGTTGTATATACAAGGTTACTGCAGCATT
Organism: Schistocerca serialis cubense; assembly: GCF_023864345.2. Taxonomy (NCBI): domain Eukaryota; kingdom Metazoa; phylum Arthropoda; class Insecta; order Orthoptera; family Acrididae; genus Schistocerca; species Schistocerca serialis. The sequence goes on along the minus strand of NC_064645.1, from coordinate 362,918,200 downwards.
TAAATTCACATAATTTGCTGTCAAATGTACAGTTTGGTTTTAGAAATGGCTTAACAACTGAAAATGCTATAGTCTCTTTTCTCTGTGAGGTTTTGGACGGATTAAATAATAGGTTGCGAACGTTAGGTGTTTTCTTTGATTTAACGAAGGCTTTTGACTGTGTTGACCACAAAATATTACTGCAGAAGTTGGAACATTATGGAGTAAGGGGAGTAGCTTACAGTTGGTTCGCCTCCTACTTTAAGAACAGAAAGCAGAAGGTAATCCTCCGCAATATTGAGAGTGGTAATGATGTTCAGTCCCAATGGGGCACTGTTAAATGGGGCGTTCCCCAAGGGTCGGTGCTGGGGCCACTGCTGTTACTTATTTATGTAAATGATATGCCTTCTAGTATTACAGGTGATTCAAAAATATTTCTGTTTGCTGATGACACCAGCTTGGTAGTGAAGGATCTTGTGTGTAATATTGAAACATTATCAAATAATGTAGTTCATGATATAAGTTTGTGGCTTGTGGAAAATAATTTGATGCTAAATCACAGTAAGACTCAGTTTTTACAGTTTCTAACCCACAATTCAACAAGAACTGACATTTTAATCAGACAGAATGGGCATGTTATAAGCGAGACGGAACAGTTCAAGTTCCTAGGCGTATGGATAGATAGTAAGCTGTTGTGGAAAGCCCATGTTCAGGATCTTGTTCAGAAACTAAATGCCGCTTTATTTGCCATTAGAACAGTATCTGAAATAAGTGACATTTCAACACGAAAAGTAGTATACTTCGCATATTTTCATACGCTTATGTCATATGGTATTATTTTTTGGAGTAATTCTTCTCATTCAAAAAGGGTATTTTTGGCTCAAAAACGGGCTGTTCGAGCTATGTATGGTGTAAGTTCGAAAACCTCTTGTCGACCCCTATTCAATAGTCTGGGAATTTTGACATTGTCCTCACAGTATGTATTTTCTTTAATGTCGTTTGTTGTTAGCAATATTAGCTTATTCCCAAGAGTTAGCAGCTTTCACTCAGTTAATACTAGGCAGAAATCAAATCTGCATGTGGAATGCACTTCCTTGACTCTTGTGCAGAAAGGAGTGCAGTATTCTGCTGCATCCATTTTCAATAAGCTACCACAAGAACTCAAAAATCTTAGCAGTAGCCCAAACACTTTTAAGTCTAAACTGAAGAGTTTCCTCATGGCTCACTCCTTCTATTCTGTCGAGGAGCTCCTGGAAGAGATAAAAAATTAAGCAAATTCCAGTGTTACATTCTTGATTTTCTTTATTTAAACTAACGACTTGTCGCCTGAATATGTTTCTTATATTTCATTTTATCTGTTTCTACAATCGTGTTATAATTTCATGTATTGACTCGTTCCATGACCATGGAGACTTCTCCTAAATGTGGCCCCACGGAACAATAAATAAATAAATAAATAAATAAAAAATAACCGTAAGTCATCATTATCTGGCAGTGAGCTCTCGTGGTCGTTTCATTTCATATCCCTCCAAATTTTTACATCTGTGTATCTGAATGGGTTAACTGATTCCAATTATGACACATTCACATTGCAATCACAGGACACTATATCATATGCTTTTTTTATCATTTAGAACACTTAACGCTACAGTCGTAGGTTCGAATCCTGCCTGGGGCATGGATGTGTGTGATGTCCTTAGGTTAGCTAGGTTTAAGTAGTTCTAAGTTCTAGGGGACTGATCAGAAGTTAAGTCCTATAGTGCTCAGAGCCATTAGGAACATTTGAGCACTTCAAAGCAAGTTGCTTAGCTTCGCATCACAATCAAAAGTTATCAATATACAACACCCTGCCCTTGGGCACACCTGGAATTACTTGTACATCTGTGAAGAAATCTAGATCCAAGACAACATCCTGGGTGATCCACTGCAACAGATCGTTGGTCCAGCGCTTTGTATCCTTTAATATTCCTTGAGACTATGGTTTCATCAAGAAACGGTGGCGTGGGGCTGAGCCAAATGATTTTCCGACAACGTTTGGTTTTTAAACGGAAGAGCATGCAGCTCACGTCTTAAGATCGTCGATCCTTCCCCAGAAGAACGCTGCACGTGCCGGACGGGAACTCTAAGAAACAGCTTCTGTCTAACAGTGCACAGTAGGGTACGATGGCTTGTGTAAATTCTTTTCCTGCGCGTTGTATTGGTCACTAATTTTTGTACTATGAAACATTTATCGAAAAATAAACAATAGCTGCCCAGTCACAAATAATTCGAAGGGTCGGCGTAATCTTGTGGAACAACCTTCAGATGTTCCCTGTGACGTAACCAGGTAGAGCGGGTGGGGACCTCTCGTGCCGACCCTTCCGTTGAAGTCGGGTTCACGCATGCAACTGAAGTGGCGCCAAGTTAAGCTGCGTGACTGCTGATACTGCAGTGGCTTCACGTGCTGCTGTTCCCACGCGCTCTTGTCAAAATTATAGTGGCACCGTTTTCAGTATGGGTCAACTGAGATCTTTCGGGCGAAGATGGTACGGCAGGTACATGAAAAACAACACCAATCGCGTTATGGAGTTGGAACTGAACAAATAATCTAGCAAGAAGAGAAGAAGGTATGAGTGTTGGATTTTGAAGTGGATTTGGTGCGGAAATGACACGGGAGCATGAAACACACTTATAAATGTTAGTAGCACTTGTAAAAGAAGATCCATTAGTTAAACCACTATCGAATAACAAAAACGAATTAGAACTGGGTGTCAAGGTTTCAAAGTCGCCTGTTGTAATACTATGCGGAGGGTATCGATCTTTTCAGTTTATGACCATATCGTTTATCGAGTACAAAAAATGAAGATGGTGGATATCGGACAGCCCAGGTGATAATTTTACGCTATGGTTTAACAGATGACATTAGCTGTTGGAATAACAATCTTGTGTGCCATATGCGGGATGCGGACATGAATTAATAGCATAACAGGCGAATTAATTTCTTCCGATTAGCGATGTTCAGTGGCAAGACAAAATACTTACACTGTCTGGACAAGCCAAAATGCCTACCATAATTAAAAATAAGTAATAAAAAAGTTCTAATAAATAACCACAACTCGTAAATAACGTTCAAAGCTCTCACAAAATGGAAGCAACAATGAAATTCATGAAATAATTCATTTACGAAATTTCGTATTGCAAAAATTATTTACCCTTGTAGAAATTTATATCTGTGTAGAAAGTTTAAGTAACGAAGAATCTGACAAACCTTCCACATTTCTTCAACTTTGCTGGATTGAAATAAGTAATAGTCATTAACAAATGTCCTATTTTTAACACAAATATTGTTACCTAATAAACGCTGATGCAAGAAAATCACACTGCAGTTCAAATTTTGGTACTGGGAGATTGTCAAAGACTTTAGTCGTTTCTGATGCAAACCTAACTTCTGATATGGATGTCCTATATATGGATATATGTGTAAAGTGCTCTATAAATTTACTCATAACACAACATTGTCGCGGATTATGCTACCAGTAAATAAGCGAAGCTACATAAAAACTTACGCGACCTGAGTTTTTATTTGAGAAGCGAGGAAAGACATTAAAATTTTTCTACACGGTTTTTGGGACCTAGGAACACACAAAGCAATTCTATGACTGGGGAAGAAGAACGTGTCCAAAGATAAGTACAAACATTTCAGTTTCGCCCCATTCAGCTAGCCTTGCAGGAACAGAATTTGTTGTGCATACCTCACGACCTATGAGAGCACTTACTAGTGCTTTACTGTTCATTCGGAAATTTGTAATTATATTTTGCTTTTAGTAGAACACAAGTTATCTTTGCAAGCAGAATGAAATTTTCACTCTGCAGCGGAGTGTGCGCTGATATGGAACTTCCTGGCAGATTAAAACTCTGTGCCGGACCGAGACTCGAACTCGGGACCTTTGCCTTTCGCGGGCAAGTGCTCTACCAACTGAGGCTACCCAAGGTCCCGAGTTCGACAGTCGGTCCGGCACACAGTTTTAGTCTGCCAGGAAGTTTCATATCTTTGCAATATTTTCGGAGTGTCTGCTACACCAACTTCGGTTTATCCATATAATCTTTTTTTGTCACCAATTTGCATGGTCACTGAGCTGTTCTCGCGTTTTTAGGGAGTCAGTTGTGTCTTTCAGCCAATGGGAAATCAGCATTTCAGAAGCCACGAGGCCGTCTTTGTTTGAAATATGGTACGCCATTCTAGTCTTCGAAGGAAGTACTTCAGCTACGTATTCACGACATTCAGAAACATAAGACTCCAGTACGCCAATATCGGTTATTTTTGCGAGATGAATATTGAGCATGAAGATGGCATAATGAATTGCTGAAACTGGTAGTGAAAATAAAATAAAGTAACATCTCAATTGCACTGATGTTTAACGAATTTCATTGTTAAAAAACTTGTAGTTTGTGGTGCCGTACCTGGAGGATCTCCTTTCTGCGTTCCGACTTGCGAGGAAGATTGGTCTTTGTCTGATGACGATCTGTGCTGGTGTAGAGATTTCACAAAGACGAGAGAATCGGTTTGGATCATTTAAGTATCTAGCCGTGGTGAAACTTAAGTGAAGTGGTTAGGTTATTTCAGTACTGCTTACACGCGCTTACTGGCCTGTTCGGGATGCGGGAATATCTTCCCGCAAATATCTTTCCACATGGTAAAATGAAAACTCGTAGGTTGCTCAGATTTGACTGAATGGGCGCTAATTGTAGCGACGCATATTATTTTTTGTAATTCGCCGTGCTGTATATTCAAGGTTATCATCCTGACCTAATTTGTAAAAGTTTTATTGCTTTGCTTAACGTCCCGATTTGGGAATATAATCTCCCGATTACTCAATGTGAAACTGAATTTCTTATCTACTACTTTGAGAACCTCTATGGGCTCTTAATTCAGTTGCTTTCCTTTGGTAGCAATTGTGGCAGAGACCACACTTGCTAGGTGGTAGCCTTTAAATCAGCTGCGGTCCGTTAGTATACGTCGGACCCGCGTGTCGCCACTATCAGTGATTGCAGACCGAGCGCCGCCACACGGCAGGTCTAGTCAAGAGAGACTCCCTAGCACTCGCCCCAGTTGTACAGCCGACTTGGCTAGCGATGGTTCACTGTCTACATACGCTCTCATTTGCAGAGGCGGCAGTTTAGCATAGTCTTCAGCTACGTCATATGCTACGACCTAGCAAGGCGCCATATTCAGTTACTATAGATTGGATTGTTTGGGGGAAGAGACCAAACAGCTAGGTCATCAGTCTCATCGGATAAGGAAAGGATGGGGAAGGAAGTAGGCTGTGCCCTTTTAAAGGAACCATCCCAGCATTTGCCTGGATGCGATTTAGGGAGATCACGGAAAACCTAAATCAGGATGGCCGGACGCCGGATTGAACCGTCGTCCTCCCGAATGCGAGTCCAGTGTGCTACCACTGCGCCACCTCGCTCGGTTCCGGTTACTATAATTACTATCTTCAAGAATGTATTCTGAACAGATAATATTGTGAATCATTTACCATCAAGAGCGACGTTCATCATTAATGGATTAAAGTTAAGTATCAAACTAATTACATCTGCTTTCTGAATTCTCATTCCTTGTCATGTTCCAGACCTCACGTCAGTATAGTTCTTCCCTCGTCACGCTAGTCTGCTTGAGCTAAATAGCGTGCATTTCGATCTCCACTCGTAAAACGGTGTTGGCTCTTCTGCTAACACAAAAGCAATATTTATACTTACTAACAAACTTCGTTTCAAATTTTTTCAGTCTAAACTGAGTCGTTCTTCTTTAGTTACGTCCGATAGTACCACGTAGCATGACCGCCATTTTGCTGTCTATAGCGGATTCAGCTTACAGTCCATAATTATTCGAATGTATCGAAGACCACACATTGAGCTGCCGTCACAAAACGTTAGTAATATGTAACTTCTTTTTGCATTCCTGAGGTTACAGGGTGTCGACGACGCACGTCGAAAGGATTCGATGGTCGCTGCCTGCCGAACGCACTGCGACATTATCCCCCGTATTACTGAGACAGTATGTGGCAATGATTTCTATAAATTTCATGTTGGTGCTTACTTATTCATTTGAACTAGAAGTCAATGACTACAAAAGTGTGGAAAGATATCATAACCAGAAAGCTAACACTTGTTCAGTTCTTAATCACATTCTTGATGAATCAGTTCTCACTGTTTAATATTCTAGTAATAGCTACGCAAAACCATTTTTGAGCTACGTCGGATTATGAAAGTTTGCGCGCGTGTGTGTAAGAGAGAGACTATTTACATGAAAAGTTACGAGTCGTACTGTGTTTTCTAATCGTATTCTGGGGCTTAACATTTATATTTACTGTATAGCTTAAAGACGCAAGGCTTAACTATCATTACTTACGGGAGTGGTGTACTGTTTTGTATGACAATACAAGCTTATCAAGTTCTACTGAAACATCTGTCACATTACAGATGCAGTACTGAATCGAGTGAACCCAGCAGTGGTATTTCGACGTTATATCGCACCACCGCCAGAACAGTGACACATTCAAAAAATGACAATTTTTAGTTCGTCTTACTGAAAAATACGTGTGAGGTACCGTGCACGAAAAAGTTACGTCTCTGTCAGGCAATTTGTCCACTTCAGAGCAGCTGTACCAGTATTTTATTTTGGTGGGTTACTTTATGATTCGCCATGGCAAGAACAAATGTCACTTCAGCGATCCTACTCGCAGGTATACACGAATCAGTCAAGAAGAGCGAAACATTCTGAGTTGTGAATCTTTTCGTGCATAATTTAGGTTAAACGTAATCTTTATTATCAATTATTACTACAATCTCTGTGTTTATACAGTGTTTGTATCTTATATTCTAATCTCCTTTAGACATTCATGCATATCTGAAGGAACAGACATTGTTTTGACAATTACAGTTGTTGTAAATATTACGAAATTTCGTGCTTTGCAGTGTAGAAGAAAAAAATGGAAATTTCTGCTGTAACGGACGTTAACATTGAATTTCTTTTCTTGTCGAAATGTATTCCCATAAGCCCATTTGAGATTCTGTGTTTTTATAAACAGTGTTTCTTCAAATGTAACTAATTGATGTTCCTTATTAAATTGTACACTTATCATAAATTATAATTTTACGTTTTGTATTTTTCTAATAAAACACTTTGAACTTGTGTTTTTTACTTTTTGCTCCAAAATTATGTATTAATTATGTCTGATGAAAGTTCGAATGTCGTATTATATTACAGTAAGTGAAACATATATACAGTAGAAAAGTGGCAAAAGTGTTAGATGAAGGGTCATAACAAAAACAAAGTTTTTAGAAAAGTAGGAAAAGTGACACAGTTCAAAGTTCTGATTAATAATTACCTGATAAGACCTCATATTCGACAACAACAGAACTACATCTTCATATTACTCTCGCATAGAATATAACTAAATTTATGTAGAAAAAAACCGACTTGAGATTTAAAGACAGCTTATACTATTTCAGTATGTTTCACAAAATTATTTACCTTGGTTTCTCTCAAGTGATGCATTTTCCTGTCAGTGTTCTTGCCAGGATACGATATGCAACGCGTCTCCCAAAGTATAATATCTAGGTTGCTGTGTGATGTGTTGGATTCTATTAACGATGCCCTGAAGACTCACTTAAATGCTAATATTTCCAATTTTTCAAGTCACATAAATAAGGCGTCACAGGTAATGTGGACATTAAAGTTACTGTATACCGGATTTTGGGGTCACACTTTGTACAAGTGCACTAAAGAGTTTGTAATATTGTTGATAACTGGTGTTTATGTCTTTTATTAAACTACTACCAGAGAGATTGGTAGGTCGTTTTTTCGATTTCACTTGACAGATATTTACATTACTGGCCACTAAAATTGCTACACCAAGACGAAATGCTTATGATAAACGGGTATTCATTGGACAAATATATTTTACTAGAACTGACATGCGATTACCGTTAAACGCAATTTGGGTGCATAGATCCTGAGAAATCAGTACCCAGAACAACCACCTCTGGCCGTAATAACGCCTGGGCATTGAGTCAAACAGAGCTTGGATGGCGTGTACAGATACAGCTGCCCAAGCAGCTTGAACACAATACGACAGTTCATCAAGAGTAGTGACTGGCTTATTGTGACGAGCCAGTTGCTCGGCCACCATTGACCAGACGTTTTCAATAGGTGAGAGATCTCGAGAGAGTGCTGGCATGGCAGCAGTCGAACATTTTCTTTATCCAGAAAGGCCCGTACAGAACCTGCAACATGCGATCGTGCATTATCCTGCTGAAATGTAGGGTTTCGCAGGGATCGAATGAAGGGTAGAGCCACGGGTCGTAACACATCTGAAATGTAACGTTCACTGTTCAAAGTGCCGTCAATGCGAACAAGAGGTGACCGAGACGTGTAAGCAATGTCATCCCATACCATCACGCTGGGTGATGCGCCAGTACGGCGACGACGAATACACACTTCCAAACACCGCAATGTCGCCAAACACGGATACAACCATCATGAGCCGGCCAAAGTGGCCGTGCGGTTAAAGGCGCTGCAGTCTGGAACCGCAAGACCGCTACCATTTGAACCATCATGATGCTGTAAACAGAATGTGGATTCATCCGAAAAAAATGACGATTTGCCATTCGTGCACCCAGGTTCGTCGTTGAGTACATCATCGCTGGCGCTTCTGTCTGTGATGCAGTGTCAAGGGTAACCGGAGCCATAATGTCCGAGCTGACAGTCCGTGCTGCTGCAAACGTCGTCGAACTGTTGGTGCAGATGGTTGTTGTCTTGCATACGTCCCCATCTGTTGACTCAGGGATCGAGACGTGGCTGCACGATCCGTTACAGCCATGCAGATAAGATGCCTGTTATTTCGACTGCTAGTGATACGAGGCTGTTGGGATCCAGCACGGCGTTCCGTATTGCCCTCCTGAACCCACCGATTCCATATTCTGCTTACGGTCATTGGATCTCGACCAACACGAGCAGCAATGTCACAATACGATACTGCAACCGCGATAGGCTACAAACGCATTTCTCCTCCTTACACGAGGCATCACAACAACGTTTCACCTGGCAACGCCGGTCAACTGCTGTTTGTGTATGAGAAATCGGTTGGAAACTTTCTTCATTTCAGCACGTTGTGGTGTCGCCACCTGCGCCAACCTCGTGTGAATGCTCTGAAAAACTAATCATTTGCATATCACAGCATCTTCTTCCTGTCGGTTAAATTTCGCGTCTGTAGCACGTCATCTTCGTGGTGTAGCAATTTTAATGACCAGGAGTGTAACTAAGAAGTCTAAAAAAATGGTGATACGGAAATCAGCCTCGTGAAGGCAGTCGAATGAGGCTAATCACTGGTGTTGGAAGTAAAGAGGCATCTCAGTGTTTAAACTACTTTAACTTTTGGTATAGGTGAGGTTAAGTTCCGCCGATCGGGCCTGACCGTCCGCTGTGACGTACTGTCAATGGCGTCACTGGACGCAGTTTAGAGAGACATGTTGTGAGCACACCGCTCTCACAGTCACTGACGGGTTTCTTAACCCTACTAATCGTTAGAGTAGCTCCTCAGTCGGCCCCATGAGGCTGAGTGTACTCCGTGCCAATCTTCCTACCAAATACTTGGCTGTACTGCGAATCGAACCCGGGTCCTCCACATCGCGGTCAGCCATGCTGACTGCTCAGCTCCGGAGGCAGGCTTCAGCTTTCAGTGACGTGGCTAAAAGCAGCGGCTTTCGAGTGACGCCATAGGAATCTAGGTGTTTCCACACGCAACTTCTGTGATGTTACTCAAGTGGCAGCCGAGTGGCGTCACATATGTTGCATGTGGAAAACTGGCTTTAGAGACAGACTAAATCTGCTGCCATCTGGAACTCATCGTCGAACGTAGCGAGCTGAGTGCTGTGCACCTGTTATTTTCTTTGTTATGTGATATATTTTTTAATGTACTTGGCAGTGTCAGACAGCGGCGAGTGCAAGAGCGGTGGCCACATCGAGACCCCAGCCAATTGCTAGCTGATCTGGCTGGCTGCCACGACCCGCTGAGGGCGTCAGACGCGGCTGCCGGCTGGCCGCGTTTCACAAGTGCCCGCTTTTAACGAGACGCAGCTTTTCCTGGTGGCCGCGCCGCCCCTCCTCCTATCCGAGCGCGGGCACGCGCCTCATCCTATCTGCACTCCCCCCACTCCACACCTCCGCTGCCCTCGGCGCTGGTTGCCACGCAGAGCGCCGTGTCGCCTGAGGAAGGACGCGCGCCGCGGCTGTTTACTGCTGCAGCGACCGATAACGGGCGACCCCGGCAGCGGCCCTCAGATAACGGGGGGGGACCCGAGGGGCCGCGCAAACTTTACAGAGCGCTCGAGCAGCACTAGATGCGCCCTGGAAAGGTCAAAGGTCAACATCCCATCTGTTAGTCTGGGCATGAAGTCATGGTCCAATGTGTATTTCTGTGCCTAACATTTCCCCACCTAAAGGTACGTCCCCACGATGCCTTTTTTGGTGTTCAACTATGCGCATGCGCGTAAATTTCCAACAGCGCGACTACGCATGCGCATTTGTGCATGCGTAGTTTCCTGGAAATTGCTGCGGGGCCGGCCAGAGTGGCCGTGCGGTTCTAGGCGCTTTAGTCTGGAACCGCGTGACCGCTAAGGTCGCAGGGTCGAATCCTGCCTTGGGCATGGCTGTGTGTGATGTCCATAGGTTAGTTAGCTTAGCCAACGACAGGTAGGTGTCATCCACGTGTGTTGAGGTTACGCTGTGAATCGAACTGCGCTCAATAATAGGAAAGCAGAGAGGTGGAAGGCGTATGTAGTGGGTCTATACAAGGGCAATGAACTTGACGCTAATATTATGGAAATGGAAGAAGATGTATATGAAAATGAAATAAAACATATGATACTGCGTGAAGAGTTTGACAGAGCACTGAAAGACCTAAGTCAAAACAAGGCCCCAGGAGTAGATAACATTCTATTAGAACTACTGATAGCCTTGGGAGAGCCAGTCCTGATAAAACTCTACCATCCGGTGACCTTAGGCTTCAAGAAGAATATAATAATTCCAATCCCAAAGAAAGCAAGTGTTGCAGATGTGAAAATTATCAATTTAATAAGCGACGGCTACAAAATACTACCATGGATTCTTTACAGACGAATGGAAAAACTGGTAGAAGCCAACCTCGGGGAAGATCAGTTTGGAAATGTTCGAACACGGAAGGCAATACTGACCCTACGACTTACCTCAGAAAATAGATTAAGGAAAGGCAAACCTACGTTTCTAGCATTTGCAGACTTAGAGAAAGCTTTTGACAATGTTGACTGGAATTCTTCAAATTCTGAAGGTGGCAGGGGTAAAATACAGGGAGCGAAAGGCTATTTACAATTTCTACAGAAACCAGATGGCAGTTATAAGAGGCGAGGGGCATGAAAGGGAAGCAGCGGTTGGGAAGGGATCGGTTGGTCGGACATATTCTGAGGCATCAAGGGATCACTAATTTAGTATTGGAGGGCAGCGTGGAGGGTAAACATCGTAGATGGAGACCAAGAGATGAATACACCAAACAGATTCAGAAGGATGTAGGTTGCAGTAAGTATTGGGAGATGAAGGAACTTGCACAGGATAGAGTAGCATGGAGAGCTGTATCAAACCAGTCTCTGGAATGAAGATGACAACAACAACAACAACAATGGCTGTTGACTCCAAAAGGAAGCACACTTAGATTTATAGATGATTACAGACAAAGAAGAAAGTCGTACTGAGTGCCCCTTCTGGAGATTATTGAAATAACAGTGCGAGATCTGTTGCCCTGAGCATCAAGTATTATATAAAAGGTCTCCGGTCATACTTTCGTGAAGAATAAGATACCGTAAGTTTAGAAGTAAACAAAATGAGAACAGTAAGGTGAAAGTTATGAAAAATGTAGGCCTATATGAAAACTGGGGACAAACATTCATGCTATGGTGACTTGAAAGCACAAGTGGGGAGCCTGAGATTTGAACACAAAAGAAGTGACACTGTATGTTTAGCTGCTCGAAAGACTACTAGAACTTGAAATGAAGTAGACTGACGATGTAAAAAATACAAAACTGAAAAATACAACCTCCGTACTAGTTCGTTCTGGCGCCTATGAAATTCCCAAATTCGTAGAGTGCGAGGATGTTAATCTACGTATCATCTTTCAGGATTAAAGCTGTGTGAACAAGTAAAATACAAATGATGCATTGAAAGCTAATGAAGCTTTACTTAACGACTAAGAACCTCCATTCAATATTTCTCATTTTCAGGAACGATCTCTGAGATGCTTTGTTTTGAAATGAGGAAGAAATAGTTCAAACTGGTGTACTAGTCGCCATTTACCAGCTAACGATATTTTATTTCCAGCCTTAACGCTACAGTCTCCCAAGCGGAAAATCTAAACTCTCGATGTGACCACCTTTGGAATTTGCAGGCAAAACGTTGTCATCTCTTCATATTTCTCGTAGCTCTGTTATTTAAATACATCGTTACCTACTGTCGCTTTTGTGTTTTCTTTTGCTGTGGCCTTTTCGTCTCAATACGCACAACCGAAGTTCCCAAGCTGTGAAGGGAATGTACAGCAGACTGCTTGCACAATGAGGCAAAGTGTGGACACGTGAACACCCATCCCTTCCTTACACAAATTTTTGTGCATCACCTTTTATTCCAGCGCGTCTGCGATTGATCACGACGAAAGACGCATCGTGCGCACATACGTTAATGTGAGAGATTCACCTCTTCCTCCGCGTACCTACCAAAATTTCAACGTACCTTGACACGTTCTCACCATTAAAGCGTTTCTTAAATATTATGCAGACATACGGAAGAAGAGAGTTTCTTAAATGTGAATCTGTGGTCTGAGTACTTATAAGCAAATCATCTACCGCCTCATGCACTGCGTCGAATATAATCACGAAACGGAATACGTTACCACCAGTACCGAATGCATAATTGTGGAGTCCATCGATGTAAATATGTCAGAAAACTTAATAAACAGGGATGGATGTTTCCACTGAAACAAGGCTTGGGGACGGGCACTCAGTTTATTAACATCTCGCCGGCCAGTACATCCAACAGAACTAGAAAACGCTTGGAGTATGGGGCCGTTCACGGAATATTAGTCCGGGCTCTGAAAAACAAAAGAACATCAGACGGTAAAGTAAGTCTCGGTAACCGAACTCTGTTCTAAAATACAGGACCGAGGGAACGGCAATAGTTCACAGTTGGGTTAAGCACCCCACTAATCAATCACGCCGGGAAAAGCTCGAAAGATCACAGGCCGCAGTTATCTTTCCATCTTTTGCTCACATTATACAGGGATATTTTCAGGAAGAGAAAGCAGAACGCAGGAGTTTACCTATCACAAATCACGAAAGACAGAAACAGTTGCAACGCTCCTAGACAGAGAAAGTTTTCAACAGTCCGTGAAGAAGTTCAAGCCTAAACGGCAGTGGCGTTATTGCTTGTTGTAGGAAAATGGCGAAATCACAGGAACAAACGTTGTTCTGCTGCAGTTAGCAAAATTCTAGTCCACTGTTAAAGCGCAAAGTGTATTTCCTCGAAAGTTACACAAAGAGCCGCCTTGTCTTGAGCAATATTTTGAGTGGGATACAAAAGACGCAGAAGATGGTTGCAAAATGGTTCAAATGGTTCTGAGCACTATGGGACTTAACATCTGAGCTCATCAGTCCCCTAGAACTTAGAACTGCTTAAACCTAACTAACCTAAGGACATCACACACATCCATGCCCGAGGCAGGATTATAACCTGCGACCGTAGCGGTCGCGCGGTTGCGGACTGAAGCGCCTAGAACCGCTCGGCCACACCGGCCGGCAAGATGGTTGCACCTTGAAAAGGAAAGACCCGGGTCGTTGACGCAAACTGGACGAAAATATGGAGAATGTCCTTGTAACTTGCGACACTAGACCTAGGAAACCGAAAACACTAGCAAGCAATGATTTTAAAATCACTCAAATAACGGCATGACGAGTTCTGTAACCACGTCTGAATCAGAAACCGTACAAGCTACAATTATTTATGACTACCATAGCAAAAGGTACGAACCTGTCACTGCCATTTTGATGACATGGAAGAGAACAAATTTCTAAACGATAAATGTTTTTGGAAGAATTCGGTTTTCATCTTTTTGATATAGTTGATACTCAATACGTTAGATTTTTTGTAGACCATTATTTTTTATTGTTGTCACAGGGATGTAGTGTCTAAACGTGCTAGAAAACCGGCTATCTCTCCAACTTCATAGCGACTCAAATAATTTTATTTTCATTCAAAATGGCACCATATCTTATTTCTCAAGACTATACCTGGATAACAGCATTCCAGAACACTGGATTTCAAGGTGAGGAGCAGAAGATCAATTTACTCGTCGATGGCCTCCCAACTCACCAGTCATTACTCCCTGCGGTTTTTATCTGGTGGGTGGGGGGTACATAAAAGACTCTGCTCTGTGCTATTGTCCCACTTGTACCTGTTACTCTTCAAGACCTGCTGTTGAAGCTGTGAAAGCGATAACTAGAGTCCAACCGATTCGTGTGTGACAATAAATGCTATGGTTTTGATGTATCACGTGGCGTTCAGAGTGATTAGGCACTCCATTTACCTTGAACTCTTGGAATCGCACGAAACAATATATATATAAAAGAATGGTCTGCGCTCTTTCCCAGAAGAACGTTGCTTTCTGCCGTAAGTGACATGTTTCTCTCTATTAAGACAGAAACAAAGTTACACGATATCAAGCTACAGGAGTGAAATTATATGTATGTAATGACAACAGTCTATAATTGTATTGCCGCGCGGGATTAGCCGAGCGGTCTGAAGCGCTGCAGTAATGGACTGTGCGGCTGGTCCCGGCGGAGGTTCGAGTCCTCCCTCGGCATGGGTGTGTGTGTTTGTCCTTAGGATAATTTAGATTAAGTAGTGTGTAAGCTTAAGAACTGGTGACCTTAGCAGTTAAGTCCCATAAGATTTCACACACATTTAAAAAAAATATAATTGTATTTTCAGTCAACAGTACCAAAAACCCCTCTGCGTCAAGGAATTACAATAGCGCAAAACGCGCATACGGTACACATCTGATAGTGGTTACATTAGTCCTCATGGTGTAGATGCGGGATCTGTCTGCCTCCATTTTGATGTCCAAAATGAAGGCAGACAGATGGACACCAACCGGAAAAAGCCGCCTATACTGTCGCAAGCATTATGCTACTACCAGTAATGATGTAACTTCCTGAAACCATCTGAAACCATCTGAAGATGAACCTGAAAAGGTTCGAAAACCGGTCATGGAAAAAAACATAATTATTCAAAAAAGTGACTGGTTGCAGTTCTGTTTAACTTATTTACATTTAATAGCTCTTTATTTTTGAAGCACAAACAGTTGCTTTCTCTGTTTTAGCTCACGTAAATCAGGATACAAAAGTGTGAAATAGTATTCCTAAGCCCTTGTAATACGTTAGGTTCTAGCTTATGTCGTATTTCCATATATGACATTCGTAGGTGAACCTGCATCTCGGTCGTAAGTTGATTCAAGGGGACATACGGCTTTATTCACGTAGCGCAGGCCCACTCTACGGTATACAACAACACAGCCTGGTCCGAGATGCCTGTTGGCAGTGTTAGCATCGTAAATACCGTTTCCGGCCACCGTGCTTTCATATTCTAGGACACTTCTCGAATACTTTTTACGGCAGGTTTGAACGTCAACATCAACAGACGCAGTATCACAGTAACTGTCCTGTCAAGAGTTATCGAATGCAGTTATAACAAGTACATGAAACCGTTTAGAAAAACGTACTTGTTTCAGTATCTTGGTTGATATCAGCGCTCAACATTTGCCGAAAACCGCCTTTCGATATGTGCAACCGTTCACGAAATAAAAAAGTGTTACGTCGTACGTGACTCACCGAAACAAAATTGATGGACGACTTATTCGAAACAGCTTAATCATCTCCCATTCCGACGCATAAATTCGAAAGTTGGCTGCAACGTACCTGCAAGCTTCCTCTGTAATGTTGAACAAGCAAGGCGCCCTGAGATAGCGCCCACGGGCTGGGCAACTCCTCAGACAGCAAGATGTCGACAAATGCGAAAAATACGCCACAGCTCAGAAGTTAATGTGAGAGTCGAGGTGACGTAACAACAGCACCAGTTTTCACTACAATTCTGCCCATCGCCACCGTCAACATGTCAGACAATGCCAACGTCGTCACATCCCCTCTTAAGCATACTTCACCCCCTCTTATGCCGCTTTTGCAATGGAGGTTAGAAACGCTACTCCCACTGTTGAAATCACGTGTTTTTGTCAGGGGTGGCTGATGGAAAACTTTCAGACACAGGCCGCCCCGATTCGACAGGAAAAGTTCTCAGAGGTTTGCGTAATAGGGTGAACGTTGTCACGCCATCCATTTGAGCGTTTCGCCTTCGATTGTGAGCAGTCCGATGCGCAACAGAATGACGTTCTTGACAACTTTCGACACTGCTGCCACCTTTTGGGAGTTTCTACCGTACTCTAACTACATCGTGGGACTGCAGTCCCAATGAAAGCTGTCTGGCCCCTTTGAGAGTACTGTGACTGCAGGTTTGCTGTGGTACAAAAGTTTGGAACCATTCACCTGAATTTATTCTTTTGCAGCGCTTCTGTTTCACGCTCGCCCGTGGCGTGATCACGGTGGGACTGCTGTCGG
The DNA here is from genome assembly GCF_023864345.2 of Schistocerca serialis cubense. Lineage (NCBI taxonomy): Eukaryota > Metazoa > Arthropoda > Insecta > Orthoptera > Acrididae > Schistocerca > Schistocerca serialis. The sequence goes on along the minus strand of NC_064645.1, from coordinate 362,901,496 downwards.
TAACTTGGGCTGCTCTAGCACCTGTTGTTGTTGTGGTCTTCAGTCCTGAGACTGGTTTGATGCAGCTCTCCATGCTAATCTATCCTGTGCAAGCTCCTTCATCTCCCAGTACCTACTGCAACCTACATCCTTCTGAATCTGCTTAGTGTATTCATCTCTTGGTCTCCCTCTACGATTTTTACCCTCCACGCTGCCCTCCAATGCTAAATTTGTGATCCCTTGATGCCTCAGGACATGTCCTACCAACCGATCCCTTCTTGTAGTCAAGTTGTGCCACAAACTTCTCTTCTCCCCAATCCTATTCAATACCTCCTCATTAGTTACGTGATGCACCCACCTAATCTTCAACATTCTTCTGTAGCACCACATTTCGAACGCTTCTATTCTCTTCTTGTCCAAACTATTTATTGTCCATGTTTCACTTCCATACAGGGCTACACTCCATACAAATACTTTCAGAAACGACTTCCTGACACTTAAATCTATACTCGATGTTAACAAATTTCTCTTCTTCAGAAACGCTTTCCTTGCCATTGCCAGTCTACATTTTATATCCTCTCTACTTCGACTATCATCAGTTATTTTTCTCCCCAAATAGCAAAACTCCTTTACTACTTTAAGTGATATTCATACAAGTGGCTCTCTTTTCTCCAAAGGTCTCTTAATTTTCCTGTAGGCAGTATCTATCTTACCCCTAGTGAGATAAGCCTCTACATCCTTACATTTGTCCTCTAGCCATCCCTGCTTAGCCATTTTGCACTTCCTGTCGATCTCATTTTTGAGACGTTTGTATTCCTTTTTGCCTGCTTCATTTACTGCATTTTTATATTTTCTCCTTTCAGCAATTAAATTCAATATTTCTTCTGTTACCCAAGGATTTCTACTATCCCTCGTCTTTTTACCTACTTGATCCTCTGCTGCCTTCACTACTTCATCCCTCAGAGCTACCCATTCGTCTTCTACCGTATTTCTTTCCCCCATTCCTGTCAATTGTTCCCTTATGCTGTCCCTGAAACTCTGTACAACCTCTGGTTTAGTCGGTTTATCCAGGTCCCATCTCCTTAAATTCCCACCTTTTTGCAATTTCTTCAGTTTTAATCTACAGTTCATAACCAATAGATTGTGGTCAGAGTCCACATCTGCCCCTGGAAATGTCCTACAATTTAAGACCTGGTTCCTAAATCTCTGTCTTACCATTATATAATCTATCTGATACCTTTTAGTATCTCCAGGATTCTTCCATGTATACAACCTTCTTTTATGATTCTAGATCCAAGTGTTAGCTATGATGAAGTTATGCTCTGTGCAAAATTCTAACAGATGGCTTCCTCTTTCATTTCTTAGCTCCAATCCATATTCACCTACTATGTTTCCTTCTCTCCCTTTTCCTACTGTCGAATTCCAGTCACCCATGACTATTACATTTTCATCTCCCTTCACTACCTGAATAATTTCTTTTATTTCATCATACATTTCTTCAATTTCTTCGTCATCTGCAGAGCTAGTTGGCATATAAACTTGTACTACTGTAGTTGGCGTGAGCTTCGTGTCTATCTTGGCCACTATAATTCGTTCACTATGCTGTTTGTAGTAGCTTACCCGCACTCTTATTTTTTTTATTCATTATTAAACATACTCCGGCATTACCCCTATTTGATTTTGTATTTATAACCCTGTATTCACCCGACCAGAAGTCTTGTTCCTCCTGCCACCGAACTTCACTAATTCCCACTATATCTAACTTTAACCTATCCATTTCCCTTTTTAAATTTTCTAACCTACCTGCCCGATCCGTAGAACGCCAGTTTTCATTCTCCTGATAACGACGTCCTCTTGAGTAGTCCCCGTCGTGAGATCCGAAAGGGGGACTATTTTACCTCCGGAATATTTTACCTAAGATGACGCCATCATCGTTTAACCATACAGTAAAGCTGCATGCCCTCGGGAAAAATTACGGCTGTAGTTTACTCTGGCTTTCAGCCGTTCGCAGTACCAGCACAGCAAGCCCGTTTTGGTTAATGTTACAAGGCCAGATCAGTCAATCATCGAGACTGTTGTCCCTGCAACTACTGAAAAGGCTGCTGTCCCTCTTCAGGAACCACACCTTTGTCTGGCCTCTCAACATATACCCCTCCGTTGTGGCTGCACCTACGGTACGGCTATCTGTATCGTTGAGGCACACAAGCCTCCCCACCAACGGCAAGGTCTATGGTTCATGGGGGGGGGGGGGGGGGGGTGCTCTTAAAGGTACGCAAATCACACCTGGTACCTCAAAGGGGTTGCCTAACTCTCAGGCGTTGAAGCAACCATGAGGTCGGACCGGTGTCAAAATTTCTGACAGGTACTTTAATAACGTGCGCAACTAATGTGCATGGGTGGCAACGAGCGTGTTGCCAGAGGGTCTAAGAGCAACCCTTGTCATTTTATTCACGCTTATTTTGATGTAGTACAGGAGGGCGCAAAACATAAGCGCTGAAAAAGAATAAAACCATTGTGGTACTTCAGATCACGTTAAGATTACGTTAAATGGTTTTGAACGATGCATAGTGTTTCTACCGCGTACACCAAAGAAAAAATTGCGATCAGACTACCTCCAAAGCGGTCAGATCACGTTCAACAGGGCTGCAACCGTACGTAGGTTTCCTCAACTTCAATACATATCCATCATCATTTAACATAAAGTAACTGAAAAAATAGAAGTCTCAAAATAAAAAGGAGAATTTTCAAATGATACAAATTTATAAATATATGCACATTGTTTGAATTTCAATAACAATTTTACTATAGTCAACTATCTTGTAAAAGAAAAAAAATTCATTAGTAGTTCAATAGAATTGGACAAAAGATCAGAAAAACAAGTGCGAGTTAAATAAAGGAGACTGAGCAGAACCACTGCTTAAATTATACTAAATATTAAGATAGGAAGTTGGTCAGTAAACATCTCAGTTGCTACAGTCAGCAGTTGAACCAATTTTGCACTGCTGCAATCAATTACTCAACCATTGATTGACCCAGTAAAAAATTGAAGACGGAAGGAGGAAGATATGTAAGTTGGCAGAATAAATGGTCAGATTTGGACCTTACATGAGACCTCTACAAATGAAGATGACACGTAACGTAAATCGACAGTTATGAGAATATTTGCCTATCAATATGTAATGCAAAAAGGGATGACAGTCAATCGACAGTAGTTAACACACCATTCCTATACAACCCACGTCCATGAGCGGAAGGTAGAACGGAGAACGTGAGTCGAGTCGCTTTTAGTTTTGAAAAGTCAGCTCCACAATGGCGTAGCGAAACTGTGCTGCGGAAGTTACGCTGGCGACCACTTAAGGGGGTGGCAGGAAAGAGGACAGCGACCTCGGGCCAGGTGATTCAAGCTGGAGAGCCGCCTATAGCGAGGGCGTTGATACAAGGGCAGCGAAGAAGCTCTAGAAAACTGCGTTTCGAAAGAAGAACCATTAGAAAACTGTGTTTCGAAATTCCAATGGGAGACGAACAAAAGCAAGTGACGCATTTTCGTCCAGCGAGTACAACATATGGAAAGGTCGTACACTTTAGGATTCTAGAACAGGCACAAAACGTCCGATTGGCGGAAACTCACTAGGAAGGAGAAAACTACTGAAATTTCGACGCAGTTTGGTAGAAGGGACGTTGCGATTGGTAGAGGGTGTTTCTACAAAATGACAGGAACGCTCCTATTCGTCGAAAAAAGCCGTGACGTGGAAAAGGAACCCAAGTGGAGGGAGGCAGTTCTGTCGCGAGTAGGACAAGAGAGAAATTTTGTGAGGACTCTTCCCTGAACATGTCAGTTGCAGAATGGAGCACTTAACGCTCCATACGATGCAAAGATGAAACTGATGTGGACACTGCGTTCACAGTGGCTGCACTCCAGCTAAAATTAGCTGTAGCAACGTTTAGCTCCAACCGTGGAGAAAATAACCAGCCAAATTAGTTAATTGTTCTTGCGAGAACTGAGAGGGAACTATAATATGCATGCTGCTCCAACCATGCGCGTGTATATCGCCACATAATAAGACTAGGGCTGAGTACATGTTTTCTCGCATAACGAGAAACATAGTCAAAGTTTCTGCTGGAAAGTTCACCAAAGGCCAGATTAGTTATATAGGAATTTCAGTTGGAAGAGCGGCCTTGCAGACAGCAGCACGTCGCAGCTTAAGGCAAATTCCGCATGCAGAGGCGTAAACCTTTATTGATTCACCAACTTGCGTCCACTGTAAACACGAGCGGTCTTGGGTAATCTTGCGCCCAAATTTGTCACTTGCCAACCATCCACCGTAGACTTGATTGTCATCCTAAGTACTACCGAACTTTGAACTGGAATCGGACTACTTTCGTAGTACTGACCAACATCACATCGTATGTGTAGGAGCAATTTTGTAAAGAAACGTCCAATTAAACTTACATATTATTGTGCTTAGAGTTAATGTAAAGAAACTTGCAATTAAACTTTCATAATATTGTGCTTAAGATTAATGTTCTTTCAGAGAGAGTTAATATTTAACATTGTTGTGTATAAACTTATTTCACTTTTGATGTTGGCAAGATGTGTTATCCATTGCGCTGTTTTTATGTTGGCGAGTTGAAAACTGTGTGAAAAGCTGTAATTTGGTGAGAAATATTGCGACATTAAACTTGCCATTTCACCTCACACAGTGTTCTCAATTCAAGAATAAGCAAGCAAAAAAAACTAAACACCCGCCACCTTACACATAGATGCAAAGTGAGGAAAGCTGTGGAGAGCAGTGGAGTAGCAAAACAGATTATATGGAGGATAAGAGAAATGTACCATGGAAGTGTGAGCTGTGTGAAAGTGGGTGGAGAGAGATCAGCTTGGATTGAACAGTAGAATGGCCTGAGGCAGGGAAGAGTACTTTCACCGTTACTCTTCATTTTAGTTGAAATGGTTCAAATGTCTCTGAGGACTATCGGACTTAGCATCTGAGGTCATCTGTCCCCTAGACTTAGAACTACTTAAACCTAACTAACCTAAGGACATCACACTCATCCATACCCGAGGTAGGATTCGAACCTGCGACCGTAGTAGGAGCGTGGTTCCAGACTGAAGCGCCAAGAACTGCTCGTCCACTTCATTGCAGTGATCGATGATATGAGTACAGTAGCACAAGTAGAAACCAATATGAAAGATATGGTATTTGCAGATGATCTGATGATTTGGGGGATAAGGGATAAAGGGGGGGGGGGAGTTGGACGTATGGGAACGGACAGTACAAGAATATGGGATGAAATTTAATATAAGTAAGAGTGAGATGATTATCACAAAAATAACAATTGGTGGAGAACGATTGAGGAGAGTGGAGAGTTTCAAGTACCTAGGAAGCGTGATACAGGAAGATGAAAAAAAGGACAGAGAAATAAACGAGCGGGGGAGAAAAGCAGAAGCATTTTGGGAGAGTGTCAGAAGCCTAACATGGAGCAAGGATGTACCCCAAATCAGTAAAAAGGTTATATACCAATCATACTATGACCCGATCCTGACATATGCATTAGAAACCTGGGTTATGAATGGAAGTGCAAGCTAGTGAGACGAAATTCTTGAGAAACAGTATTGGAGTGACAAAGATAGATAGGTTAAGGAATGATAGGATCAGAGAGGTAATGAAGATGGAAACATTACAGCAGGAACTAGAGACATCAGGACTGAGATGGTATGGACACATTAAGAAAATGGAGGAGAAAAGGATACCCAGGAGGATACCTGAGATGAAACTAGAAGGAAAGAGACCGATAGGAAGACCAAGAGAAAAATGGCTCAAAGGAGTAAAGGAATGCATCCAGAAGAATGGAGAAAACTGGACCAAGGTGAAGACGGAGAGATGGTGGCAAGACAGAAGATGATGGAGAGGACTACGTTCCATATAGACCTGGCCAGAGGCTGGAAACACTCTAAGATGATGATGATGATGATGATGATGATGATGATGATGATGACTGTCATATAGTACAGGATAATAGTTTTTTACCTACCTGCGAAACTAGGTAAGTCGTCTAGAAAATGAAGATGTAGAACTTTCAAAATTCTATGTGTTTATGACCCTGTAAACAAAATTTTGAAAAGTAAGATTAGTTAGGTAGATAGTAAATTTTAGAAAACTATGAAAACTATGACTAGCTCTGCAGATGATGAAGAAATTGATGAAATGTATGACGAGTCCCCGGGAGTAGGCAACATTCCATTAGAACTACTGATGGCCTTGGGAGAGCCAGTCCTGACAAAACTCTAGCATCTGGTGAGCAAGATGTATGAGACAGGCGAAATACTCACAGACGTCAAGAAGAATATAATAATTCCAATCCCAAAGAAAGCAGGTGTTGACAGATGTGAAAATTACCGAACTATCAGTTTAATGAGTCACAGCTGCAAAATACGAACGCGAATTCTTTACAGTTGAATGGAAAAACTGGTAGAAGCGGACCTCGGGGAGGATCAGTTTGGATTCCGTAGAAATGTTGGAACACGTGAGGCAATACTAACCTTACGACTTATCTTAGAAGAAAGATTAAGAAAAGGCAAACCTACGTTTCTAGCATTTGTAGACTTAGAGAAAGCTTTTGACAACGTTAACTGGAATACTCTCTTTCAAATTCTGAAGGTGGCAGGGGTAAAATACAGGGACCTAAAGGCTATTTACAATTTGTACAGAAACCAGATGGCAGTTATAAGAGTCGAGGGGCATGAAAGGGAAGCAGTGGTTGGGAAAGGAGTGAGACAGGGTTGTAGCCTCTCCCCGATGTTATTCAATCTGTATATTGAGCAAGCAGTAAAGGAAACAAAAGAAAAATTCGGAGTAGGTATTAAAATTCATGGAGAAGAAGTAAAAACTTTGAGGTTTGCCGATGCCATTGTAATTCTGTCAGAGACAGCAAAGGACTTGGAAGAGCAGTTGAACGGAATGGACAGTGTCTTGAAAGGAGGATATAAGATGAACATCAACAAAAGCAAAACGAGGATAATGGAATGTAGTCGAATTAAATCGGGTGATGCTGAGGGAATTAGATTAGGAAATGAGACACTTAAAGTAGTAAAGGAGTTTTGCTATTTAGGGAGTAAAATAACTGATGATGGTCGAAGTAGAGAGGATATAAAATGTAGACTGGCAATGGCAAGGAAATCGTTTCTGAAGAAGAGAAATTTGTTAACATCGAGTATAGATTTAAGTGTCAGGAAGTCGTTTCTGAAAGTATTTGTATGGAGTGTAGCCATGTATGGAAGTGAAACATGGACGCTAACTAGTTTGGACAAGAAGAGAATAGAAGCTTTCGAAATGTGGTGCTACAGAAGAATGCTGAAGATAAGGTGGGTAGATCACGTAACTAATGAGGAGGTATTGAATAGGATTGGGGAGAAGAGAAATTTGTGGCACAACTTGACTAGAAGAAGGGATCGGTTGGTAGGACATGTTTTGAGGCATCAAGGGATCACAAATTTAGCATTGGAGGGCAGCGTGGAGGGTAAAAATCGTAGAGGGAGACCAAGAGATCAATACACTAAGCAGATTCAGAAGGATGTAGGTTGCAGTAGGTACTGGGAGATGAAGAAGCTTGCACAGGATAGAGTAGCATGGAGAGCTGCATCAAACCAGTCTCAGGACTGAAGACCACAACAACAACAACATGACAGTTCCTTTATTTTACAGAGAAATGAGGTTCATGCATCTGAAATGAGATTCCTGACGACCGTGAAAAGATGTACAAAATTAAATACAATAAAAATGTAGGCATTAGAAAAAATTATAAGCTGAAGCAATACGTGAAATAATAGATGCGTATAGAGTTAATTGTGAATGGTTAATCTTCTATTATTCATCTGTCATTGCTTTCTTCTCTCACGTTACCTGCCTTGCGTATTGGATTAGTGATTAGGATTAAACAACAACTAAACACGACCCCAAGCCGCTTTCGCGTAACTGAACAACATCTTTGACCAAACGGGCGCTAGAAAGTGACCTACAACGATCACTCAGGACATTATGACCACCTACCTAATAACCGGTATGCCCACCTCTGGCACGGATAACAGCGGCGACGCGTCGTGGCATGGAAGAAGTGGGGCCTTGATAGGTCGCTGGAGGGAGTTGGCACCACATCTGCGCACACGAGTCACATAATTCCCGTAAATTCCGGGGAGGGAGATGATTTGCCCTGAAGCCACGATCAGCCACATCCCAGATGTGTTCCCCTATTTTTATTACAATCACGCGCAAAACCTTGTTCATTACAACAGAAACACCTGTAACTGTTCCTCGAAAAGGCTTGTTTCTTCGTTTGACACTCAGCGCAAGCACGTGCAAAAGTGCTTTTTTTTATTACATCGGAAACATACTACACCAATTCAACGGCAGGCTGAGTTTGTTCACTTGCGGCAGCTCGTTACCACTTAGCGTGCGGCCGACGTAATATTACGTCTCGGCAGTTACAATGTTTCTCTGTGGCGTCAAAAGTATATTTACGACTCCCGCAAAGTCTGAGTGGTCTGCACGCTTCGTAGTTTCAACAGCGAGCGCTAGATGGCAGCAGCGAACTCAGTGGAATACTTAGTGTTTAGGAAAGACTTTGTTATTGTAGCTTCATTCATAGACATTGTCTGGCGTTGGTGTCCTCTCAGTTTCATTCGTTTTGTGTGTTTTCGTGTTGATTTTTTTTCTATATGTGCAGTGAACAGGATAAACGTTTGGAGCAAATGATTTATGAAGTCCTAGACGCGTTTTCAGATGGTGAAATAGGGCTCTATGATGACGATTCGCATTATACTTCGTCTGAAAATAGCGGTAAGTCAAGATTTGTTTCAGATTTTGTTGCTAAAATTGTTTGTTTGTTAGCTTCCCAGAATTTTATATTATGAATTATGCTTCTGCAGGCACTTCAGGAAATGAATCAGATCATGTTTCGCCTTCTACACCTACGAATAATCAAAGCAGAAAGAGAAGTAGAAGTGACTTTGATGGTGACTGGACAGATGTTGATGAAATTCCTGACGTGGCTGTATACACAGGACCTCACGGACTGGTACAGAATGTATCTATTAATGAATGAAGTGATCCTTTAGATATATTCTTCTATTTCTTCGACAATACTGTGATAACAACAATGAAAGAATAGAAAAATTGTTATGCCAGGCAAAAACTTGATAAGCTGCGGTCTGACAATCTTCTGCCAGTGGAAAACTGTAACAATTGCAGATATAAAAAAATCCTCGCTATTTTGCTACATATGGCAATAAGTGAGAGGCCAAACACGAAGAGCCACTAGAATACAGATCCTGTCGTCAGCTGTAATTGTTGTCCCAGTGTTTTGTCAAGAGAGAGATTTGTAAACGTTTTATCTATGTTTCGCCTCAATGATAAAACAATGGCAAAAAAGAAAGATGAACCAGGTTTTGATGCTCTTTATAAAGTTATACCTCTCCTCAATTCATTAAGAAGTAAATTCCAAAATATTTATTATCCAGCGGAAACAGTAACAGTGGATGAAGGAATTGGTCATAACAGAGGAAGAGTAGGCCAATAAACCAAACAAATATGGTAAGGAGCTGTACAAAATGGTTCAAATGGCTCTGAGCACTATGGGACTTAACGTCTGAGGTCATCAGTCCCCTAGAACTTAGAACTACTTAAACCTAACTAACCTAAAGACATCACACACATCCATGCCCGAGGCAGGATTCGAACCTGCGACCGTAGCGGTACCGCGGTTCCAGACTGTAGCGCCTAGACCCGCACGGCCACCCCGGCTGGCCTGAAGCTGTACAGTTTGGCTGTATCCAGAACAGGATATGTCTGGAGTATTGAGGTATACCATGGAAGAGATGAGACAGTAGACAACTGTGCTTGTAGTGTCGTGAAGCGTGTGACCAATAAGCCTCTGTATAAAGGGCACACTGTTCATATTGATCGATTCTACACAAGTGTTCAATTAGCTGACGATAATACTTGTCTTGTTGGGACAGTGATGAAAAACAGGAAAGGACTTCCAAAACCGCTAAAAGATGCAAAGCTGAAAAAGGAGAACAGATCTTCCGTCGCAAAGCGAATGTGCTCGCCTTGCGCTGGAAAGATAAAAGAGATGTCTGGATGATCAGCACAAGGCACACAGCTACAATGGAGAGTGTCAGAACAAGAAGAGCAACGGAGAAACTGAAACGTGCAGCAGTTGTTGACTATAATAAAAACAAAGCTGGGGTGGACCTATTTGACCAACGACTATCGTATGGGGCTCTGGATCACAAGACAGTGAAATGGTGGAGGAAACTAGCTGTACATTGCATTATAATGGCAGTATCAAATGACTACATACTGCATAACATAATCAAAAAGAAAAAAACTTGCCACCTCTCAGTTTATTCAAGAAGTATGTGCAGGATTGGTGTTGTCTGCTGGGGATTCGACAGAGAGCTTTCTACGCAGATCATCAAAATTAGCATGACTCTCAGAAAAACACTCCCCTAATCGTGTCAAGATTCCAGAAGGGGAGAATAAAGGACAAAGGAGGTGTGTGGTGTGTAGCGAAAAGGAGAAATTTTCAACAGAAAAGGCTGGAAGAAAAGACACCTAATGTGAGTGCACCGAGTGTAATGTTGGGTTGTGTATCTCCCCATGCTGCAAAGTTTATCACACTGTTGTCCACTATGAACGCTAAATTGTGTACTGAAATTATGCTTATTGTCATTTTTCTTTATTTCAAGTATTCTGTAAACTTTTTTAGAGGATAATAACATGTTTCATTGTGTATAACAGTACTGTAATTATTTTTCAATTTCCTTTCTGGCAATAAATATCACTGGCTTGAAATTTCATTGGTGCCTTCAAATTTTAAATTATTAATCACAAAATTTGAGTACTTAAAGTAAAAAGTCCAATAAACATAAAAATGTTTTGGAATTGCAATGACAGTGAGCTGTACAGCAGTAAGAAACTGCAGAAAAACACTGATTTTACCCAGTCTACAGGTGACGGCAACTACAAACCACATCAGCACTGTGAGTGTTACAGAGATTTATTTCCCCGTTCTTGCTTTTCCTATCACTAAACCTAAACGCTCAATGTGCAAGAAGAATTGATCTAATTCAACAAATATATGTGATTTAGTGCAAAATATTGCCCTTGATCTGTCTCCCACACGAAAGCCCTCAATTATACCGGGTGATCAAGAAGTCAGTATAAATTTGAAAACTTAATAAACCACGGAATAATGTAGATAGAGAAGTAAACATTGACGCACATGCTTGGAATGAAATGTGGTTTTATTAGAACAAAAAAAAAAAAAAACAAAGTTCGGCGCTGGACAGCAAAACGTAGGTGGTCAGTGACTGCGCATGACAATCGCGTATAAAAGGAGCTGTAATGAGAGAGAGAATCAGATGCGCCAGCAGTTGTACCATGTTGACGTTACCTGAAAGGCACTTTTGGTGAAGCTGTATTATTAGAATGGGGAATGTGCTAGTTCAGCGTTAACGATCCTATCGCCATAGGAAGGGGATTCGAACAGGTAAAGGTCCGCTGACAAATGCAGCTGTGGCGAGAATGATTTCGAATTTCCTACCGCATCACTCTCTAATAATTCTACACACAGCGTCGACAATGGTACTCGGATTTCCTCAATATATCGAGACACATTCTCCAAACTCTGGAATTAGAAGTTCATATCGTGCTCGCTCTGAGTCTTAATTTTGCAAAATTTTTCTTCCAAAATTACTTAATGGTAAATTTACATTAATGGCTTTGGCAATGACTTTTTTAAGTTTCCCTCTAGTGCGAGGAAACATCGTCTGTAAACCTACTATGTCAGGCTCTTGCAAATCTTCGCTCAAATCTTATAACCGTACTGTGCACCATAGCAATTGCTCAATTTCTTCATTAGTATCTATTGAAAAATCTGATGCAGTTGCAAACAAATCGGAATAAGCATTGGATAGTTTATTATACATTTCCCAACATCCTGTGGCAATGCTCACTCTATTACAAACACTAACCATTTCACTCGCGTGACCAGAACCATGCATACTTCCTTCCCCTCATTCCGTTGTCAGGTTAGCAAACCACTTTGTAACTGTACTTTTATTACTTTATTACGTAAATCTTGAATAAGCTCTGCCTGCCCTGGAATTAGTGCCTGCGATATTTAACTAGGTTCATGAATCCCCCAGTGGCGGTCACTTAGGTACCTGTAAGACTCTTATGAAAATTAAGGAGAACTTGAAGTGGCCAAACCTAAATAAGGAGGTCAGGTAGTTGGTTAGCCAGTTCCAAGAGTGTCTTAGAGCTAAGCCTAATCCGAATTCCAAGAAAGGCGAATTCAGTCCTCATGTGGCAGAACACACAGTTTTCTGATTATCTTAGGTACACTCTCGCGCACTCAGCAGAGAACAAATATTTATTGGTTGTAGTAGATGCGTTATCCTGCTTTGTTTGGTTGTTTCCGAGTAGGGTGAGTACAGCTGGATCCACTTTTCAACATTAGTCTAAGGTTTTTTCCATCTTTGGGGCAACTACAACACAGAGATCGCCTTTTTGTCACGGGAATTTAAGAAGTTTTGTTTCGCCAATGCAATCCATAGTATAACTACTACTCCTTACAACCCATCACCGTCATTTTCAGTGCGCGTGAATCGCAACTTTAAATCTACGCTATTTATATTTCGTTCGAAGGCTCAGACCCGATGGGATCAGTCAAAAGGGTGGCTGACTTTTGCGCTGAATACTGCGCACCATGAGGCTCATCAGGCTACACCTACTAGTCTCATGTTTGCCTTTCCTGTTAATTCACCGTTGTCCAAAGTCTGGTCGATCAACGACTTATTGTCCATGGATGGCAGGCCGGGGACTATAAGAGAAAATTGGCTGGCCGCTAGGAATAACATTCTACTTGAGCACAAGAGGGAGGTTGTGCGATACAAGGATAGGCGTCCCATCACTACGAGTTGGCAATCAAGTTTATGTAAAAAATTTTTGGACGCAGAGCAATCATCTTCATCAGTGTTCTGCCTAAAGGCAGGTTTTCACATGGTAGTTCTCCAGGCTGTCCGGTCTTCTGCCATCCTCTTCAGGTCTGCATAATATCCTCTTCCCTTTATGTCGTCTATCACCTTGTATCTCCTTCTTCCTCTCAGTCTTCTCCCACAAACCAATCCTTTCAAAGCATCTACTAGCAAGCACTCCGTTCTCAATTAATGTCCCAATCAGTTCTTTTTCCTTTCTCTTACAACATTCAGCAGACATCTTCTCTCACCAACCCTTTCCAATACTCTTTCATTACTCACTCTTTCCATCCAGCTTATTCTCTCCATTCTCCTCCACATCCATATCTCAGATGCTTTTAACCTTTTTCATCCTCTCGTCTCAGTGTCCATGTTTCTGCCCCATATAGTGCCGCACTCCAGATAAAACATTTGCCAAGCCTTTTCCTTAGTCCTTTATCTAATTTGCCACATAAGAGTCTCCTCTTTCTGTTGAATGCCTCCTTCGCCATGGCAATTCGAGTTTTCACCTCCTGGTGACATCTCAAGTCTTCAGTTATTGTGCTTCAGAGATATTTAAATTCACTTACTTGGCTAATGGTAGATTGTCGTATTTTAAGACTGGACAGTGTGCGTCTTGTACTGATGACCATACTCTTTGTTTTTGCTGTGTTTCTTTGCATCCCATATCCCACACAAGCTTCATTAAGATCTTTGATCATGTTATTCACTGTCCGCTCACTTTCTGCCACTAATACCATGTCATCAGCAAATCTTATACATTCTATTCTCTTTCCACAAATACATATTCCTCTTTTCCCATCTAAGCTTTTCGCAATAATCTCTTCAAGGTATACGCAAAGCAAAGGCAATGATAAAACTACATCAAAGATGAGGCCTCAGTTTTTCGGTCCACACGGAGTGACCAAGGTTCCTTCCCCCATATACGTTCCTCGTATGTGAAAAATCCGATGGTAAACCGATAAGGGCAGACATTTTTCAATTAAAACTAGGGGGCGGGAGATCGGTCAAGTGACGGAGTCACGACCTTCTCCCGATAGTTTTGACTTAAGGAGGGAGAAAATTGTGCCGTGCGTCGAAACCTTCCGCAAAGTCTTGTATTTTTCGACTTTGTGCCTCTCTGGTGGAATTGCTGGTTGAGTGGAATCTCTTTGCCAGAGAGGCTTGTGGAGCAACTGTGGTCCGCGAGGCGGCGTAGTTCGGGCAGGGAAGGAGTCTTGCGTTAGCAGCGGCATGAGGAAGGTGGCGAGCCGGGCTCTGTGCTGGGAGCAGTTGATGTATTACACTTTAGAGTTTTAAAATGCTTCAAACGAAAAAAAGAAAAGAAAAACGAGAACAGCCCGCCTCCAAGTGGTGGGCATGGGCAACGGTGCGACTGGATCGGGAGTCTGCGTGAACCTAACTGGAACCACAGTCGCACCTACGAACCTCTCGTAGCGGCCAAGAGGCTGAAACAATAAAATGAAGAAATAAAAAGACCCACCATAAGGAAATCAGACGATGGGTCATTAAAAAAGATCAGCGCGTGAAAAAAACATGTATGTGCCGGAAAACGACTTGGCCGCATCTGGAGTGATACCACGGCCTAGCTGGAGGTGGGAGCCGTTGTTTGGGAAGCTGTAATTGCATGCCAGAACGCTTCGGTTGCACAATACTGGTGTTGCCCGAAGGAGATCAGCTGTTAAAACAACGACTGTGTGTCTGTACAGCCGTCACTATACTGTCGCTGCTCCCTGGCCGCGTTTACATTCGAGTATTGGATAGCTCCACGTGGAGCTGAGCAACTTTATTATTGAGTGCCTGCGCATCTGTGTGTTGTAGTTGTTCGTATTGCAAACCCGTAATAGAGTCTGCCCTTGTGGGCTGCCGTTAGTTCCAATATTTTGTTACTGGTCATTTGTTTTAAGGGGAGTTGGAACGCCCTATCCCGACAATGTTAAATTTATTGATTCTGTTTCCCTGTATTTCAGGAACCACTGCAACCATTAACGTGAAATATTTTTGAATACATTACGCGAAAGGCAATGATCAATGTCTTCCAAATATTTACTATTAAAAACAGTCTTGATCACGATTTATTTATCAAGGTGACCGGTTTCGACCACTACTGTGGTCATCTTCAGACCATTGAGTAGGAACCTCTTTCTCCAACAGAAAGAGGTTCCTACTCAATGGTCTGAAGATGACCACAGTAGTGGTCGAAACCGGTCACCTTGATAAATAAATCGTGATCAAGACTGTTTTTAATAGTAAATCTTAACGTGAAAATTTTAAAGGACACTAAATTGTATGTACTGAGTCTGCTGAATTACAACAATTGCATTTCAAAAAATGGCTCTGAGCACTATGGGACTTAACATCTGAGGTCATCAGAACTTTAAGAACTACTTAAACCTAACCAACCTAAGGACATCACACACATCCATGCCCGAGGCAGGATTCGAACCTGCGACAGTAGCAGTCGCGCGGTTCCGGACTGAAGCGCCTAGAACAGCTCGGCCACAGAGGCCGGCTATTGCATTTCCGCCACTGCTTTCGGAAATACATTTTTTTAATTACACAGCTAAAATTTCGTGTACTTTTTGTACGTTATCGTAAATAATTTTAATTATGCATAACATTATGTTCTCCTTACCAGTGGTAACTGCTTTACAAGTATGCCATATGTTTCAGGTCTTTTCATGCCAATTTAATGATGTGTGTAATGTATTGGCAAGAAGTGTGTGCAAAACTGACGTTTGAAATAAAGTAAAGTAAGATTAAGGATTACGACTCTATAAAGCCACTGAAGTAGCAGCGGATGCAGAGTTGTTCTTGATAAGTAATTACCTTTTGTAATTTATTCGGTACTCCTGCACAGTAATTGAGCAAATTTTATATCGTAGCACGAGAAACTGGCGTGCACAAAACTTATGACAAAGGGGTTCCGCTGTAATTTGTTGCGTGTTTCAAGTGCTTTTGTTGAATTGGTTTTATCTGAATACTTTTTTAAGTTTGAATTGCTGTCAGTTTATTGTTATAAATGTGTTTAAAAGTTACTACATTTATTTTGAAATAGCCTAGCGCATTTTAAACTTTTTGTCACAAATAGATATCGAGGTTAAGTTGAAACTTTTAATTGATGTTATAATCACTTTGGGCGGAAAGACAAAGTTTTCTTACAACTGTTGAGTAAGAATTGTTTTTAATACTCGTAAATTTGTTTTAAAGGATGTCTGAACTCATGTCAGCCAAGCACGTTACCACTCCATACTAGCTCCTACCATACCAATCACCATTATGAAGAAGTTATCGGTATTCATCAGTCCATGCGACGCTCCGACCCAGCGCCATCGTCCAGTGCCGATGTTCACGTGTTCTTTTCATTCGTCGTTGCTGATGTCGTGGTGTTAACAGTGGCACATGCATGGGTAATCAGCTGTTGAGGCCTGTCATTAGTAATGTTCGGTGCACTGTGTGTTCAGACACACTTGTACTCTGCCCAGCACGGAAGTCTGATGTTAGTTCTGCCACAGTTCGCCGCCTGGCCTGTTTTACCAGTCTGCCCTGCCTATGTCGTCCGGCAACTGTAATCAGAGGTGGCCGGCAAGCCCCACGACGTCTGGACGTGATTTCACCTCGATTTCGCCGCGTATTGAAGACACTCACTACAGCACTGCTCGAACGCCCAATAAATCGTCCAGTTGCGCAAATTCTCGTGCCCAATCTCCGGACCATCACAATCTGCCCTCGCTCAAACTCATGTAGGGCGCGCGCCCTCCCCATTCTACACACAGACAACACGCTCACTGTTACCAAAGGCGGCGTGTAGTCATTCCCAGCCAGGAGACGCTGCTGTCGACTGGACAGGTTCATATCGATAGTAGCTCGATGGCCGTAAAGTCCTGGCTGATCAGTGTATCAGAGCGCATACAACAATTGTACCTATTCAACAGAATTCAGTTTCGACTGTTGGACACTGACAGGACAATGCAGCCTCTCATACTCTTCATTATTAGACAAGTTGTGGTACTGCAATAACCTTGGAATTTCCTTGGATAATTTAACATATGTGCTGAAATGCCTCTGTAATTTTCGGTGACAACATTTTATTTCCCTTTTCTAGAATAAGGACAAACGTTTCACCACCCCATAACGAAAAATATCAGAACCTTCACAGTAAACATTAAGTTATCCCCTAACACACAATAGTTTACATTTACTGGAACAGTAATTTAAGACGACAGGGAGTGCACTCGTCGCAGAGAGATTAAGGTAACACTTTGTGATAAAGGAAAGGGGTGTTATTTTCTCGCGTTGATTTAAGATACGCACAGAAAGCATGTTACAGCATTATTTACTCTTCGCTCAGTTAAACCGGAGTTCCACGAAGCTCTTACAAATTCCGGAAATTACTGTTGTACTGAAATCTTCCTAGCACAGACGTAGTCAACCTGTTTGATATCCCGAGCTCCATGCACTACTTCTTTATGTAAAATGAAAGTCACCAACATGCACCGATTACTAACGCAACGTTAACTCACTACGACAAACAACAGAGAACCCCCAAAAGGAAGTCAAACTAATCTGGTTAATTTTAACAGAAACTACAATGAGGGACCTCAGATAGTAATCAGCCACCAGAGAGCTACCAACTTTATACTGACCACTGTCATGGCGATGAAACAAGGGAACTATCCAATCCGAAATCTGCAGTGAATATTTTTGTAGAGGAAAAATACACCGAAAGAAACACATTGTAAATAATTTAACTGTCTAGGCACACTGCAAGTTTTTAAAAAATGTTAAAAATCACCAAATCATATTCCATGCGGTTGCGGCAGATCCTATGTCGGTCAAACGATCCGAACAGTCGAAGACCTCTGCAAAGAACACCGACGCCATACGCGCCTAGGCCAGCCCAACAAATCGGCACTGGCGGAACACTGCTTGGAAACTGGACACAACGCGAAATACGAAGACACCAAGATTCTGTCCCCTTCCAGCTTCTACTGGGACCGCACGTTCAAGGAGACCATTCAAATTCGCGTAACGGACAATCTCATAAACCGACATGCAGGTTTTCATCTGAGCAAGTCATGGAAACCCTTACTTAGCTCCATAAAGGAGTCACGCGTCAAGCGAACACAAGATCTTTCTTTCCACGACGGCCGCCTGGAACACTACACGGGATTTTGCATCTTCCACCACCCGTCGCGACACAGGGGACGGTGCGGACCTGGTTGGTTCAAATGGCTCTGAGCACTATGGGACTCAACTGCTGTGGTCATCAGTCCACTAGAACTTAGGACTACTTAAACCTAACTAACCTAAGGACGTCACACACATCCATGCCCGAGGCAGGATTCGAACCTGCGACCGTAGCAGTCGCACGGTTCCGGACTGCGCGCCTAGAACCGCGAGACCACAGCGGCCGGCGGTGCGGACCTGGCTCGGCGCCCGCAAACCGATTGTCGGCGGCCGCAATCGGACCGTCGCCGCAGGGAATCGAAGCCCGACTGACGGACATAAATAACACCGTCACAAGACGACTGCAAAACGTCCTTGACAAAACGGACATATGGGCCGAGAAATGGCGCATAACCCTGAACAGTGACAAACCCAAGCCATTATGTTTACTCATAGAAAAGGGAAGAGACGTCCACGTCACCGCCCACACCCCACACTCCGTCTCCACAGGCGCAGCATCGAGCGGCGGCCCGATACAAAGTACCTTGGAGTGCCCATGGACCAACGCCTCACATGGCGTAGGAACATACAAGCCCTGAGGATAGAAACTAGTCAAACGCTCGACGTACTACACCCAATTCTAAACAGAGAGAGTAGCGTAGCAGCCAGTGTAGCGGTTAGGGTGCACTGCAGTCTTCTACATCTACATCTACATCTATACTCCGCAAGCCACCTGACGGTGTAAGGCGGAGGGTACCTTGAGTACCTCTATAGGATCTCCCTTCTATTCCAGTCTCGTATTGTTCGTGGAAGAAAGATTGTCGGTATGCCTCTGAGTGGGCTCTAATCTCTCTCATTTTATCCCCATGGTCTCTTCGCGAGATATACGAAGGAGGGAGCAATATACTGCTCAGCTCCTCGGTCAATGTATGTTCTCGAAAACATCAACAAAAGCTCGTCCCGAACTACTGAGCGTCTCTCTTGCAGAGTCTTCCACTGGAGTCTCCGTAACGCCTTCGCGATTACAAAATGATCCTGTAACGAAGCGCGCTGCTCTCCGTTGGATCTTCTCTATAACTTCTATCAACCCTATCTGGTACGGACCCCACACCGGTGAGC
Source organism: Schistocerca serialis cubense (assembly GCF_023864345.2). Taxonomy (NCBI): domain Eukaryota; kingdom Metazoa; phylum Arthropoda; class Insecta; order Orthoptera; family Acrididae; genus Schistocerca; species Schistocerca serialis. Next base: position 362,882,190 of record NC_064645.1, on the reverse strand, counting down.
AGCATTCAAGCAGTGGGCGAACACGTATACTGTAACCTACTTCCTTTCTTTTCGGATTGCATTTCCTTTGGATTCTTCCAATGAATCTCAGTCTGGCATCTGCTTTACCGACGATTATCGTATATGATCATTCCATTTTAAACCACTCCTAGTGCCTACTCCCAGATAATTTATGGAATTAACTGCTTCCAGTTGCTGACCTGCTACATAGTAGCTAAATGATAAAGGATCTTTCTTTCTATGTATTCGCAGCACATTACACTTGTCTACATTGAGATTCAATTGCCATTCCCTGCACCGTGCGTCAATTCGTTGCAGATGCTCGTGCATTTCAGTACAATTTTCCATTGTTACAACCTCTCGATATACTACAGCATCATCCGCAAAAAGCCTCAGTGAACTTCTGATGTTATCCACAAGGTGAATAGGAACGGTCCTACTACACCACCTGCGGCACACCTGAAGTTCTGTTTCCTAGGAACTCTTCAATCCAATCACACAATTGGTCTGATAGTCCATATGCTCTTAGTTTGTTCATTAAACGACTGTGGGGAACTCTATCAAACGCCTTGCGGAAGTCAAGAAACACAGTATCTACCTGGGAACCCTCTGAGCCTCGTGGACGAATAGCGCGAGCTGGATTTCACACGATCGTCTCTTTCGAAACCCATGCTGATTCCTGCAGAGTAGAATTCTAGTCTCCAGAAAAGTCATTATACTCGAACATAATACGTGTTCCAAAATATTAGAGATATACGTCTATAGTTCTGCACATCTGTTCGACGTCCCTTCATGAAAACGGGGATGACCTGTGCCCTTTCCCAATCTTTTGGAATGCTATGCTCTTCTAGAGACCTACGGTCCACCGCTGCAAGAAGGGGGCCAAGTTCCTTCGCGTACTCTGTGCAAAATCGAACTGGTATCGCATCAGGTTCCGTGGTCTTTCCTCTTTTGAGCCATTTTAATTGTTTTTCTGTTCCTCTGTCATCTATTTCGATATCTACCATTTTGTCATCTGTGCGACAATCTAGAGAAGGAACTACAGTGCAGTCTTCCTCTGTGAAACAGCTTTGAAAAAACACATTTAGTATTTCGGCCTTTAGTCTGTCATCCTCTGTTTCAGTACCATTTTGATCACAGAGTGTCTGAACATTTTGTTTTGATCCACCTGCCGCTTTGACATAAGACGAAAAGTTCTTAGGATTTTCTACCATGTCCGTATATAGAACATTGCTTTCGAATTCATTGAACGCCTCTTGTGCGCCCAATCCTCGAATACGCCTGCCCCGTATGGGGTTATGCTGCGAAATCGCACATCAAAAGATTGCAAGCAATACAGAACAGAACCTTGAAAAGAGCCATACATGTAGACTCCCGTTTCCCCACTGCAGACTTGCATTCAGCCGGCAATATAGAACCACTTAAAACAAGATTCAAAAAACTTCCCCAAGCGTTTTACGACAGAGCCAGACAATCCTCGAATGTGCTGATAAATTCTCTTGGTAACAACAACCCAAGAGAATTCAGAATAAAAAACTCCAAATCACTAATAACATGACAGTTCACAAACCCCCGAGAGACACCATTCCATCAGAACCACCTGGCTTACTATTTCTGCAGCTTTATGTCTATCTTCAGGAACCACAAAGATGACAGGGGCCAAAACTATTAAAAAGACGACTGTTACATGCAAAAAACTTATAACACACGTAGCACAATCTGAAAAAAAATGGGTCAAAATATATAGAAACCAAAAAAGTTTTGCATCACCCCAGTTCCCAGAACTCTTGAAGATAGACGTTGACTGCGGATATTGTATTACAGACACAGTCCCTTCGACTGTTCAGAGATATCACTAAACCCACCCAAAGATGTAAACAACGATGCAGGAGCAGCGCCTATTAGCCTGGCCGCATAGACGGAGGGGATCCGACAGCCGTTCAGTTCCAGTCATTCCAGCAGGAAGGACGTATACGGCTCGTGTTGTCTGTAGTTCAACCATGCCTACGTCTAGGCAATTCGCATCGACAACTAAACTGTTGCAGATGTAAATGTTACACAAGCGACGGAGAGGAGGAAAGAAAATGAAGGGAGTGAGCGTGTGGTGTTACCCAAATGACGACTTCCGTCAATTGGGCCTGTAATTTGTTGACATTAAATGTTTTATAACAATTTCGGCGTCACAGGTCTTATGATAAAGTTTGAATAAATTATGTTTTACTGACAAAGGAACAGTACCTTGTTCATTCCCTGCGGTTACCACAAAAATGTGAAATCTGTATAGGATGGCGAAAAAAATACGCATTGGCTTTACACCAGGCTCAACTGATAAAAGAGTAAGTAAAATATTGAGACACTTCACAGTCATTACCAGTTTTATGAAGACAGAACTAGAGTGAAGTAAGAAATGGTCGCTGGCATTGTTCTGTATGTTTTTCTGCGCATCAGGCATGCTTGATCGAATTTGTAAAAAGTAATGAAGCTAACTGACAATGCAGGAATGACTGAAGTTGAAGTATACAGCTTCGTTGATGAACCTGAAATGACAGAGTTATCGAAAATTGTATTTTTCTAAAATTACTTTACATTGTTGAAATACTTTTTACCGATAGGCTTAATCAATCTATTAGTTCGCGGTTCGATCGCGTCCTCATTGTTACTTTGCGCAAGGAAGGGCTCTCAACAATGGAAATGTTTAGGCGTCTAGAAATGGACCAAAGCGATGTTGTCCAGGCATGGAGGAGGTACGAAAGATAGGAACTGTCGATGACATGCCTCGCTCAGGCAGCCCAATGGCTACTACTGTTGTGGATGACCGCTACCTACGGATTACGTGACTCGGAGGACCACTGACAGCAACGCCATCATGTTTAACAATGCTTTTCGTGCAGCCACAGGACGTCGTGTTACGACTCAAACTGTGCGCAATAGGCCGCAAGATGCGCAACTTCACTGTCGGCTCCTTGGCGAGATCCATCTTTGCAACCAACATCCATGCAGCGCGGTACAGATGGGCCCAACAACATGCCGAATGGACAGTTCAGGACTGGCATCACTTTCTTTTCACCGATGAGTGTCGCATATGCCTTCAAGCAGACAATCGTCAGAGACGTTTTTGGAGACAACCCGGTCAGGCAGAAAGCCTTAGACACACTGCCCAGCGAGTGCAGCAAGGTGGACGTTCCCTGTTGTTTTGCGGTGGCATTATGTGGGGCCGACGCACGCCGCTGGTGGTGATAGAAGGCGCCGTAACGGCTGTACGATACGTGAACGTCATCCTCCCACCGATAGTGCAACCGTATCGGCAGTATATTGGCGAGACATTCGCCTTCATAGACGATAATTCACCCCCCCCCCCCCCTAAACGTGCACATCTTGTGAATGACGTCCTTCAGGATAACGACATCTTTCGACTAGAGTGGCCAGCATGTTCTCCAGACATGAACCCTATCGCACATGCCTGGGATAGGTATAGATTGAAAAGGGCTAAAGGGCTCTTTATGGGCGACGTGACCCACCAACCACTCTGAGGAACCTACGCCTAATCGCCCTTGAGGAGTGGGACAATGTGGAAAAACAGTGCCTTGATGAACTTGTGGATAGTATGCCACGACGAATGCATCAGTGCAAGATGAGTTGTTACTGGGTATTACAGGTATCGGTGTGTACAGCAATCTGGTCCACCACCTCTGAAGATCTCGCTGTATGGTGGTACAATATGCTATGTGTGGTTTTCATGAACAATAAAAAGGACGGAAATGATGTTTATGTTGATCTCTATTCTAATTTTCTGTACAGGTTTGCATCACCTCGGAACCGAGGTGATGCAAAACTTTTTTTGTGTGTATATTTCAACGCTACATCCATAACGTCTTCTTACCATTTACAGAAAATAATTGATTGCTGTTGTTGGTGTCTTGGCTTGGATATAACGACACCACTGTCATTAGGAGCATGACAAAAACTATTAATAAAATTAGTATTCCATCTGGAACTAATAGATTGATTAAGCCTATCGGTAAAAAGTATTTCAACAATGTAAAGTAATTTTAGAAAAATACAATTTTCGATAACTCTGTCATTTCAGGTTCATCAACGAAGCTGTATACTTCAACTTCAGTCATTCCTGCATTGTCAGTTAGCTTCATTACTTTTTACAAATTCGATCAAGCATGCCTGATGCGCAGAAAAACATACAGAACAATGCCAGCGACCATTTCTTACTTCACTCTAGTTCTGTCTTCATAAAACTGGTAATGACTGTGAAGTGTCTCAATATTTTACTTACTCTTTTATCAGTTGAGCCTGGTGTAAAGCCAATGCGTATTTTTTTCGCCATCCTATACAGATTTCACATTTTTGTGGTAACTGCAGGGAATGAACAAGGTACTGTTCCTTTGTCAGTAAAACATAATTTATTCAAACTTTATCATAAGACCTGTGACGCAGAAATTGTTATAAAACATTTAATGTCAACAAATTACAGGCCCAATTGACGGAAGTCGTCATTTGGGTAACACCACACGCTCACTCCCTTCATTTTCTTTCCTCCTCTCCGTCGCTTGTGTAACATTTACATCTGCAACAGTTTAGTTGTCGATGCGAATTGCAAATTACTAAAAAATTAATGAACTGAGACATTTATGGTATGTTCTAAGTGCTTAAAATACGCGTGTGTGAACTTTGGACTTCGTGCTATGTTCTCTTGCCACGGCTGTCTCTTAATCGCCGATTCGCACGCGAGGCAGAAAGGTCTGTACAAACTGCTGTTGTTAAGTGGTTCTTTGTGTGTCAATAATGAGTAACTTTAAAATAAAAAAAAATACTTTCAGTGCATCTTACCAGCTTAAATTTTGACAGTGTGTTTGTTCGGTGCATTCTTCCTGTATTAAAAGTTTTAGGATAGGTTTCGACATAATGGATTGGACTAGTCCTTTGTGAGTCACATATAATCTACAACTCATCTCTGTTACATACCAGTATGTCAGTTATATTTGTAATGCTGAGTTCACTTCATTTTTTTGGCTCACATTCTAGTACCAATATTGTAAAAAAATATAAAAAGGCAAAAAACTATGTTGTGAGATTTGTAGCAGCATACCCGCGTTTGTGATTTATTTGAAGTCATTTGAATATGTATGTTGGTACTTGCAAGAGGTATTTAAGGTAAAACTTCGTAGATATATTATTTCTTCCAGTCTGATATTTGGCATAAATCTATTTAGAACAGATGTTTTTATAATCTGAGCTACTAAATATAGTCAGCTATACAAAGAACTTCAGAATTCCAGTGACTGATTAAGCTGTATATTTATCGCAGTTCTCCTACTGTGTTAGGATGCACAGAAACGTAAAGCAGGCTACCCACGAAGGAGGACCCAGCGCGACGCATCCTTAACGGGTATAAAAAATATCCTCTTGTTATCTAAAGAAGCAGCACGCAGTAGCAGCTGGATGGCAGCGCCAAGTGGCGTGGTTTCGCAGCTGCCAGTGAGCCAAAATGTACGATCATTTGTTGTCTGCTTTCAGGATATGAATTGGCGACACTACACAGACAGAACAGAGGTACATGGCAAGCAGTTTGTCTCAAACGATTTTACAGAAGCTATTTCGTAAAAAAAAAATAATAAAAAAAATTGTCTTTACGTTACTTATAGCTTTATGCATCCGCTTCATGGTGAGATGCCCATCATCTCCATAATGGTGATAGTTATTGTGGTATTTACATATAAGTAAGACACTGCGTAAAAATCGGAAAGCGCGCAATAAAAATCTGGGACGCTATGATTATTCTTTTATATCAAACATTGCTGTGCATGAGACTCACATGGGATTGATGGCATTTCAAGCAGGATAATGAAAGCTTGTTCCCAAGAAATAAGTGGGATTCTTAGCCACATATGTAATAGCTCTCTGAAGCAGGGTATTTTCCCATATAGACTGAAGTATGCCATTGTTATACCACTGCATAAAAAGGGGATACGTCTGATGTCAACAACTACCGCCCAATCTCGCTTCTGACTGCCTTATCCAAAATTCTTGAAAAAGTAATGTATTGAAGAGTAGCTTCACACCTTTGTAAAAATAAAGTTTTAACAAAATGTCAGTTTGGTTTCCAGAAGGGTTTTTCAACGGCAAATGCTAAATATACTTTCAATAATGAAATATTAAATGCTCTGAGTAACCGGAAGTCACCCGTTGAGATTTTTTTGTGATTTATCAAAGGCTTTTGATTGTGTAAATCATGGAATACTTCTAGATAAGCTCAAGTATTGTGGTATGAATGGGACAGTGCTCAAATGATTTAAATCATACCTAACTGGAAGAGTGCAGAAAGCTGAAATAAACAGTTCACATAATACGCAAAAAACTGGTGATTTCTCGAACTGGGGAACAATCAAGAATTGGATGCCGCAAGGTTCGGTCTTGGGTCCTCTGCTATTCTTAATATATATTAATGACTTGCCATTCTGTATTCACGAAGATGCAAAGCTGGTACTTTTTGCCGATGATACAAGTATAGGTATCACACCCGACAGACAAGAATTAACTGGTGAAATTGTAAACAATGTTTTTCAGAACATTATTAAGTGGTTCACTGCAAATGCGCTCGCATTAAACTTTGACAAAACACAGTATATACAGTTCCACACAGTAAATGGAATGACCCCATTAATAAATATAGACTTAGATCAGAAATCGGTAACTAAGGTAGAATATTCAAAATTTCTAGGTGTATGCATTGATGAGGGGTTGAACTGGAAAAAACACACTGAGGATCTGCTGAAACGTTTGAGTTCAGCTACTTTTATTATTAGGGTCATTGCAAATTTTGGCGATATACACTCCTGGAAATGGAAAAAAGAACACATTGACACCGGTGTGTCAGACCCACCATACTTGCTCCGGACATTGCGAGAGGGCTGTACAAGCAATGATCACACGCACGGCACAGCGGACACACCAGGAACCGCGGTGTTGGCCGTCGAATGGCGCTAGCTGCGCATCATTTGTGCACCGCCGCCGTCAGTGTCAGCCAGTTTGCCGTGGCATACGGAGCTCCATCGCAGTCTTTAACACTGGTAGCATGCCGCGACAGCGTGGACGTGAACCGTATGTGCAGTTGACGGACTTTGAGCGAGGGCGTATAGTGGGCATGCGGGAGGCCGGGTGGACGTACCGCCGAATTGCTCAACACGTGGGGCATGAGGTCTCCACAGTACATCGATGTTGTCGCCAGTGGTCGGCGGAAGGTGCACGTGCCCGTCGACCTCGGACCGGACCGCAGCGACGCACGGATGCACGCCAAGACCGTAGGATCCCACGCAGTGCCGTAGGGGACCGCACCGCCACTTCCCAGCAAATTAGGGACACTGTTGCTCCTGGGGTATCGGCGAGGACCATTCGCAACCGTCCCCATGAAGCTGGGCTACGGTCCCGCACACCGTTAGGCCGTCTTCCGCTCACGCCCCAACATCGTGCAGCCCGCCTCCAGTGGTGTCGCGACAGGCGTGAATGGAGGGACGAATGGAGACGTGTCGTCTTCAGCGATAAGAGGCGCTTCTGCCTTGGTGCCAATGATGGTCGTATTCGTCTTTGGCGCCGTGCAGGTGAGCGCCACAATCAGGACTGCATACGACCAAGGCACACAGGGCCAACACCCGGCATCATGGTGTAGGGAGCGATCTCCTACACTGGCCGTACACCACTGGTGATCGTCGAGGGGACACTGAATAGTGCACGGTACATCCAAACCGTCATCGAACCCATCGTTGTACCATTCCTAGACCGGCAAGGGAACTTGCTGTTCCAACAGGACAGTGCACGTCCGCATGTATCCCGTGCCACCCAACGTGCTCTAGAAGGTGTAAGTCAACTACCCTGGCCAGCAAGATCTCCGGATCTGTCCCCCATTGAGCATGTTTGGGACTGGATGAAACGTCGTCTCACGCGGTCTGCACGTCCAGCACGAACGCTGGTCCAACTGAGGCGCCAGGTGGAAATGGCATGGCAAGCCGTTCCACAGGACTACATCCAGCATCTCTACGATCGTCTCCATGGGAGAATAGCAGCCTGAATTGCTGCGAAAGGTGGATATACACTGTACTAGTGCCGACATTGTGCATGCTCTGTTGCCTGTGTCTATGTGCCTGTGGTTCTGTCAGTGTGATCATGTGATGTATCTGACCCCAGGAATGTGTCAATAAAGTTTCCCCTTCCTGGGACAATGAATTCACGGTGTTCTTATTTCAATTTCCAGGAGTGTACATTAGCTTACCACGCCTATTTTCATTCTCTGCTTTCGTTTGGCAACATATTCTGGGGTAACTCATCATTGAGTAAAAGAGTGTTCACTGCACAAAAGCGTGTAATCAGAATAATTGCTGCAGCTCATCCAAGATCATCCTGCAGACACTTATTTAAAGTGCTAGAAATCTTCACTGTAGCCTCACAATATATATATATATATATATATATATATATATATATATATATATATATATATTCTCTTATGACATTGGTTATTAACAATCCGAACGAATTCAAAAGTAATAGCAGTGTACATGGCTACAGCACTAGGAGAAAGGATGATCTTCACTACTCAAGGTTAAATCTAACTTTGGCTCAGAAGGGGGTAAATTATGCTGCCACAAAAGTCTTTGGTCACTTACCTAATAGCATCAAAAGTCTGACAGATAGCCATATAGCATATAAAAGGAAATTAAAAGAATTTCTTAATGACAACTCCTTCTACTCAGTAGATGAATTTTTGGATATAGCAAGTGGGTAATTCCCAACGTTCAAAAAAAAAAAAAAAAAATCGGGTCTCATGGAATATTTTGTGTAATGTAATATCTTGTATAGACACCTTTTATTAACCTGACACGTTCCACATCATTACGAAGTGTCGTATTCATGATCTATGGAACAAGTACTAATCTAATCTAATCTAATCTAATTTAGCTAACACATTGAATTTTCCTGTAGACTTGTTACAAGGTGTCTATCTGTCTCCAATATCCACGAAATGGATTTTATGTAGCATGTTCGTTTACAGTCATGCACGTGTGGGAATAAGATATTCGCAACATATCTGCTAAATCATTCGAGATATCGAAACGAGATTGTGGCAAATGACGACACACAAGGATGAGAGTATTTTCACATATAGTTAACGTAAAGAACTTCCTTGTTTAAGTCGATATAGCAGAAGTTGCAGATTTTAATTAACTTCTGTTCAGTTCAGTGCTGTAATTTTTAAAAATTCATCGATAGCTAGTGAAAAGAGAATTTACTACCATGAAAATAATCGTGAAATTTCTCGTCCGCTGTTACTGCAAAGTGGCGCAATGAGGTTTTACATAAGATACTGACCTCTCAGGTCACCTACTGCTTAAGACACACTATTTCAAGATGCTGTCACCATAACTAGTGCAAGGCGAGTTCATGCAAATTATACTCTTGATCTAAGAGGTATGGAATATTAAAACTGTGTGCCCGACCGAGACTCGAACTCGGGACCTTTGCCTTTCGCGGGCAAGTGCTCTACCATCTGAGCTACCGAAGCACAACTCACGCCCAGTACTCACAGCTTTACTTCTGCCAGTATCTCGTCTCCTACCTTCCAAACTTTACAGAAGCTCTCCTGCGAACCTTGCAGAACTAGCACTCCTGAAAGAGAGGATATAGCGAAGACATGGCTTAGCCACAGCCTGGGGGATGTTTCCAGAATGAGATTTTCACTCTGCAGCGGTGTGTGCGCTGATATGAAACTTCCTGGCAGATTAAAACTGTGTGCCCGACCGAGACTCGAACTCGGGACCTTTGCCTTTCGCGGGCAAGTGCTCTACCATCTGAGCTACCGAAGCACGACTCACGCCCGGTACTCACAGCTTTACTTCTGCCAGTATCTCGTCTCCTACCTTCCAAACTTTACAGAAGCTGCAGAGTGAAAATCTCATTCTGGAAACATCCCCCAGGCTGTGGCTAAGCCATATCTTCGCTATATCCTTTCTTTCAGGAGTGCTAGTTCTGCAAGGTTCGCAGGAGAGCTTCTGTAAAGTTTGGAAGGTAGGAGACGAGATACTGGCAGAAGTAAAGCTGTGAGTACCGGGCGTGAGTCGTGCTTCGGTAGCTCAGATGGTAGAGCACTCGCCCGCGAAAGGCAAAGGTCCCGAGTTCGAGTCCCGGTCGGGCACACAGTTTTAATCTGCCAGGAAGTTTCATATCAGCGCACACACCGCTGCAGAGTGAAAATCTCATTCTGGAGGTATGGAATAAATCAGCAGCAAATACCTCATCAAATTTTTGTATCTATCCCAATTCAGAGTGAAGTGGAGAACTACTTCACCATAGTTATCTTTTCATGTGTTAACGATGGTTTACATAAATTTAGAAACTATTTTAACATAAATGGGTAGTTTCAAAAAGTTCACAAAGTATGACTATCATTTTTTTGTAACCGTCCAATTCACAGATACGCAGACAACAGTTTTTCCTAATAAAACAATGCTGGATTTTTTTCTGAAGGGTAGTACTGACCCGATAAAACGCATTTATAGCTCTGAAGCTGTGAATACATTGTCGACTTGCAGAATCTGCATAGCTGTTCATCAAAGTCAATATCACTGATGAATTAAAAGATATTTGTAGTAAGAAAATTTATTCGCTCACTGTGTACGCGTATAGCAACGGGAAGGTGGTATGCTACTTTCTCTACTTTTTCATGTATCAGAGTTAACTGAGGTGCAGTAATTAAATATTTTCGTGAGTTTCAGTCCCAGTTCTTCGCTGCTGAAGATATACTGGACTACAGGGCTCCCCAGGAATTGGAACTGCATTGGTAATTTATTTTCACCTGCCTTGTTGAACTTTTTATCTTCAGGGAAGTGGTATGATGTGACAAGTTTTGAGTGACACATATGGTACATTTATCTTGTTGCCATGTTAAATTTTTTTTAATAGCCAGCCACAACAGAAATTGAACACAGAGATGAGTATCAAAACAAAGGTGTGAACCCACTGCTCTCGCAGCAGAAGCGCCCTGGCAGAGCTCGATGTACGTAATTGGATTTTTATTAGAATGGCAGGTGTGCAAATGAGAAAAACCACATAACCAAGCCTCTGCGATTTTAAAGAAACAATTTGGTGAGAAATATTTGTACCCTCACTGCGAAACTTGACAACAAACTATCTTTCCATTTACTCCTGTAATCACTAAATTCTCTTAATTTCTGTTTTGGTTTGGAAAAAGAAGCGAAATTTAAGTCGGCATCTAGATGATAGTATCGTATACGTTCCTCAAAACTCATCACTGATGGTGCCTCTGAAGGCAAAATGTTTAACAAGTCAGATGAAAATAAATCGCCACTTCTGTTGCAATTTCCTGGGAATTCTGTAACCCAGGGTTTCGTTAATAATGATCATCTGTGACTGAACCTTATAAGCGGATTGTATTTCTACACTTCAGTTACATCTGACACGTGAAAAAGTACGAGTAGTGAACCATCTTTTCGTACCAGTCCCTGTCCAGAAGTATCTTTTATTTAATCAGTGATATTGACTTTAACGAATAGTTGACACGGCTCTGCAAGTCATTAGTGTGTTCACAGTTTCAGCATTATGAAAGGGTTTTGTGGGTCTGTTTTAAATTGCAGCAAAAATGCAGTATTCTTCTAGCAGAAACCAATTTGATACCCTTTCTATCTGTGGATAACGAAGTTACAAAAACATGATAATCATTACTTTATTAACCACTTGCGACTTCTCGCAAAGGTTGCAATAAGTTATAGATATGTGTAATTTATCTTTAGCACATCAAAAGATAATTACGGAGAAGAAGTCACCACTTCACCCTCGTGATAGGAACAAAAATATCATGAAGTATTTTCTCCTAATTATTTTCATATTTGGTAAGTTTGTATTTCAGTCGTTCACTATTAAAAATTCTGTGGGCTGCAGAATTCCACTAAAATAGCAAGAGAATCGTCGGTTTATTTTTGTCAGAATTGTTAGTCATTTCTTATTATCAGTTACAAGTAACAGCTACATTCCTCTTGTTTACCGGTTTAATCTTGCTTCTTTTGCCAAAACGCAGTGTAAACTGCTCCAACGCATCTTTCAGTCAGTATTGTGACGGTATCTTGAAACGGAGTATCTTATTAAACAAGCTATATGCCACCAGTGTGGTCAGTACCTTACGGAAAATCTCATTTTGTCGGTCTGCTGAAATTTCAGATGAGAAATTTCACGATTATTTTCACACTAACAAATTGTTTTTTCACTAACTGGCGATGACTTTAAAAATTACGGTACTGGGTTGAAAAAGCAAAAAACTGTAGCTTCAGCTACATGGACGTAGGTAAGTTCATTATGTTACCTAGATGGCAAAATGCTCCTCTCTTTGCATGCTATAATTTGCCTAAACCTCGTTTCCATATGTTGGTCAGTTTAGGAAGTGTCATACATGTTATGAGTATTTTATTCTCGTACGCTGTAGCTGGAATTGAACATGTTAAACAGAAACTATTTTCTCGATGTTAGAGACAGAGTCCTGCTACCATGTCAGCCGTGCGCGGCTTGTGCTCATGCCGTTTCTTGCTTGACAGCTTCTCTTTACTGAACTGCCACCCCGTTTCTTATTCGATTTACTGGCATCAGTAAGTTGCTGGATTGCCTGCCCGTGAGTGGCAGCAGCAGCGCGTATCGATAAGAGCACTGTCGTATTATCTTTGAAGCGACCGCTAGTATTTCGGGCTCGTCGCTTGTAGGGAGGGGGTTCAGTCGGGACGCAGCACCAGTGAGGTCCGGACAGACAGTACTCGCCGACCGCTTGCGACACACATGCACTGTCCGACGGAAGGAGACTGGAGCGGAAACGACCGTTGGTTGGTCGTTCAGTCGGTCTTGTCACCGGGCGACGTGTATTTGGTCTTTTGACCGTTTCTGGGCCTCATCAGTTGGTCATCTTGCCGGATGTGGGTCGGTTCCTTCATTGTGCAGAGATATCGGGTGGCCAATGGGCAAGTGTTACCTCTGCATGGTTGGGTTGGAGCCAGTGTGCCCGGGTCGCCGTGTCTCCGAGTTCTGAACGGACGTGGAGTTGAGTCGGGATGGAGCTGCAGTGCGGTCCGGACAGCCAAAACTCGCCCGACTGTTGCTGACACACATGACTTGAGTGGGGACGACCTTGGTTGTTGGTTCGGTCGGTCGTCTCATCTGAGGACGTATATTTGGTCGCCGACCGCTTCGGGTTCTCTGTGTGTGTCGCCTGGTTGTTCCACAGTAATCGTTTTTACGATTGTTCGAGTTTTTGTGGAAGTGTTTTCGTGGAACTGTGTCTAGATTGTGTAATTTCGACTGAGCAGTTATGTTAATGCTGTATTCGTACTCGAGTAGGCAGTCGGTCGGTTGGGACAGTGCAGCGAGGAACTCTCCGCGGCGAGGGTATTACCGTAGTGTTCCGCAGTGTGATTTTCCGGGCCGTGTTGATGCTGTCCGTACCGCGTGTAGTTTGACAGTCTTTGGTGTTGTTCATATTTTTGAGTGGTTATTGTGCCTCGGCCGTTTTTAGACGCCAATTTTGAAGGCGTAGTGCTGCTGGTATCTTCGTCCTGGGCTGATATTTTCCGTTGTCGTGTCGTTGGTCGGCGCAGTGGAATTGATTAGGTTCTTAAGCTTCCTGGCAGATTAAAACTGTGTTCTAGACGCTTCAGTCTGAAACTACGTAGCTGCTACGGTCGCAGGTTCGAATCCTGCCTCGGGCATGGATGTGTGTGATGTCCTTATGTTATTTATGTTTAAGTACGAGTAGTTCTAAGTCTAGGGGACTGATGACCTCAGATGTTAAGTCCCATAGTGCTTAGACTCATTTCAACCATTTGAACCTTGAGTTGTTCTATGTTTAGTATTTGTCCTTCAGGCGAACTTTACGTGAAATATTTTAAAATATGGCCTCAAGCTGTCTTAAATTTAAATTTGAAAAGGCACTTGTTTAATACCTTTTGAAATTTTCTTCTCTCTCTGAAATTCTTGTTATCCACGCCTTAAGCCCTCACTTCTTCTATCTCCCAGTGTGTGGTCTTCAGGCGAGTTTTTATGTAAAATTTTGTATCTAAGGCCTTCAGCCGTGTGTATTCTTTAAGCCAAGGCGGGCCTCCAGCCGTATTGTTTTGAATGCTTTTAAGGGCATGTGTGATTGTTTTAGGATAATAAAGTTTTTATGTCTTGTGCAAATGAGAGTAACTCATTTTGGCCCCTTTCCACAACTATAACCTGGTCCGCTCTATCCTGCTAAACCACACTTTACCAAGTCTCAAGAAAAAATCAGTACGTTACCTAAATATCATACACAGAAATATACGGTCGACGTTGCACCTCATAATCATAATGATCCATATGTTTCACTGCGAACTTTTCGAATTATGCGCAGCGTCCAACGTGACTGCGACTGTCACGAAGAATTCGATCATTACCGAGAAGATGGACTCTTCACAATGTAGCTGATGTATAGAGCTATACGTAACGTGAACATACAATTTATTAGCTGAATAGTTTCTACAAAATCGTGTGAGAGAGGCTGAAGAGCTAGTGGAGCGCACGTGGCCTGCTGCTCGTAATGGCATTGCTGCACCTTGTCTAGCAGGCTGATCAGCGGTAGGCGTGTGCAGCTGCGCTCGACAGCGCGGATTTCTTCCTGTATTTCCATAGAGGGTGACAGATTTACAGCTTTAAACTGCAGCGATTTGTCGCACAAGTCTCGTTAGTGAAGAACATTATATAAAAACACTGTTCTCTGGCGATTCACTTGGTTTTTATCCCCATAATTAGCACACACGTTCTCGTTTTCGAAATGTTACCTTTTCAGGTAACTTGAGCCAGTCATTGGTCACCGGTCGACTTGTATTATTCGTTTGTAAGTTACTCTGGGTAACACGCAAGGATCACAAGAATGTGAATACAACATTCTTACTCCTGTGTCAAGTGCTTCTGCTTTTGTGCCCTGCCCCTGCCCCACTCTCTCTGAAAAGGAATTACACTATTAGTTGTACTGCGTATGTAGTGTCTTTCAAACCTCTCAAGTCAAAATTTTAGAAATGTTAGAGGATCCTAAGCTAGGTACTTCGAGGTTAGAAACTACCAGATAGGAACGAATATATTGTTAAATGTTTTTTATTCCAGTCTCTGATCGTAATATCAATTCTTTAGACGATGACTGGTTTCAGTCTGTCATGACCATCCTCAGATATAAAATATATAAATATATACACCTAGTGAGCAGTGTGTCTTTCAACATAACACAGCAATATGTATCACAACATACTGTCATACAACTAGGGAAATGTACAGGTAAAATATGGTATAACGTACCTTTTTACACCATGTCCTAAAGTGATAAGGCCGTAATGGTATCGTCAAAACATATAAATATAATCAGCACAGAATCGTCATATGGATCTAAAATAAGGTGTAGAATAGGCCAAATCGCCACATAGTGATTATTGCAACTGGCTACTGAAGTACAGTAGCATCCAGAAACCTGTTTGTCTACATCCTCCCTCCACAGGCAATGTATTACGTATACTAACTGTTGACCGTAAATTCACCATAAAAAAGGGTCGGACCTATTTTCTTCATATATTTCCTTTTAATAATTTTATACAGGTAACTGCATTCATCTCTTAATGTATCACAAATGGTTTGTATGATAGTCATCAATTTTAATAAGTCTGATACATGCATTTTACCTAATGTGTTTTTATCAGATTATGTTTTTTGCGTAAATGATGACTACATCTAAGTAAGCCCACAGTAGCGACATCTAGGGAGGATGTAGGCAAACAGGTTTCTGATAGCTACTGTACTTCAGTAGCCAGTTAAAATAATCACTATGTGGACGATGTGGCCTATTCTACACCTTATTTTAGATCCATGTGACGATGCTGTGCTGACTATATGTTTTGACGATGCCATTATGGCCTTATCACTTGAGGACATGGTGTAAAAAGGTACGTTATACCATATTTTATCTGTACATTTCCCTGGTTGTATGACACTATATTGCGATACATATTGCTGTTTTATGTTGAAAGACACTCTGCTCACTAGATGTATATATTTATATATTTTAGATTTGAGGATGGCCATTGCGGACTGAAACCGGTCATCGTCTAAAGAATTCATATTGTGATCAGAGATTGGAATAAAAAGCATTCGACAGTATTGGATCACTGTTTGTGTACGCAATTATATCGCAGTTGGTGAATATATTGTTAATTGTTGACATAAGCAACCAGTCAGGCTTGTAGTAACCATTTGAAGTGATAACTATCACTTTCAGTTCATTCATTCGAACACAATCCATTGTCAGAACAAAAGTCTGGCTTCAAAATTATTTGACTCCTGTACTTGGTTATCGCAGGGTACAGTTTCTGCTCTAGTAATATCCAAACCGTTTAATTCAAAATGTGGCTGTCATGGACTAGTTTCAATGTATTTGTTGATTATTCTCCTCCCACACGCTCCTGTACCATGTACTTAAATTTACTGTCTCGATAAGAAAACTCTCATTTTTTGAACGAATCGGTTCCTCATGAGTTGTCCATGATAGTACGTTTCTTGCCGTTTGGATGACAGCTTCCTCCAAAGCTTTGTCTTTACAATCATTGGGCATTTTGTGGCACTTCGTCCTGTTCTACTATACAATGAGGTGAGAAATGTCATGGGATAACTCCCAGTATCATGTCGGGCCCCCTTTTGACCAGCATAGTGCAGCAACTCGCCGCTGGAAGTCCCCTGCACAGATACCCAGCCATGCTGCCTCTCAAGTCTTGCTGGTGCAGGAGTTCGAGCACGAACTGACCTATCGATTATGTGTAATAAATATTCGATGGGATTCATATCGGGCGATTCGGGGGCCAAATTATTCGCTCGAATTGTCCAAAATGTTCTTCAAATCAACTGTGAAGAATTATGACCTGGTGACATAATATCTTTAGCTAGGAACATGAAGCCCATGAATGGCTGCAGATGGAGTAGCCGAAGGTAACCATTTCAAATTAATGATCGGTTCAGTTGGACTAGTGGACCTAGTCCACTCATGTTACCGCAGTCCACACCATTATGGAGTCACCACCAGCTTACACAGTGCCTTGTTGACAAATTGGGTCTATGACTTCGTGGGGTCTGCGTCACACCCCAACCCAGACGTCAGCTCTTACCAACTGGAATGGGGATCCCTCTGACCAGGCCACAGTTTTCCAGTCGTCTGGGGTCCAATCGATACAAAGCCCAGGAGATGCGCTGCAAGAGCTAACGGGGTGTTTGCAAGGCACTCACGTCAGTCGCCTGCTGCCATAGCTCATTAACCCCAAATTTCCCCTCCCTGTCCACACAGATACGTTCGTCGTGCGTCCTAAATTGATTTCGGAGGTAATTTCACACAGTGTTGCTTGTCTGTTAGCACTGACAATCCTATGAAAATGCTACTGCTATTAGTCATTAACTCTAGGCCGTCTGCCACTGCGTTGTCCGTGGTGAGAGGTAATGCCCGAAATGTGGTATTCTCAGTACGCTCTTGACATTGTGAATCTCGGAATATTGAATTGGCTAACGATTTCTGAAAGGGAAGGTCCCATGCGTCTAGCCCCAACTATCATTGCCCGCTCAAAGTCTGTTAATTTCCGTAATGCGGCCATAATCACGTCGGAAAACTTTCCTCATGAATCACCTGAGTACCAAAGACAATTCCGCCATTGCACTGCCCTTTTATACCTGCACTGTGTACGCAATATTACCACCATCTGAATATAAGGATATCGCTATTCCATCACTTGTTCCCCTCAGTGTACACTACTCGCAAGACTAAGTTTTGTAAGTTCTTCTGGTTACAAGTAACGCTCCATCTTCTATAACCAGCAGTGAACTGAAAATGGTAAACTCACTGGGTACACACCACAGACGAATGCATCTTGTTTTAATTGATATGGTCACCAACATCGAGGGGACAGACTATTGTTTTTACGACACATTAGCAGTTTACTATTCTGTGCTTATATCATTTGCTCATTCCAGACTGCATACTGCCCGCAGTATTCACCAGAAAAAAATCAGTTAAGGCCCTTTATTTATACAAATAACAAATTTTAAGTTTGCTGCAGTGTTTTTCTGTCTGTGTGGTAGGGCTAATCTCAGGAATTATGTAGAAATTCTGATAGGGTTTTCTCTAATCGACATACGTATTCACTAGAAAGGTTTGTGTATATCACTGCATATCGTAAACACGTCGTCCAGCCGAGATAGTATAGCTGTGCAAGAGTGGGTTAGGTCCTATTTTTCTGTATAATTTGAACCTAAAACTTCGAGACACATTCTAGTGAAAGCGATGAGTCCTCGTACCACCTAGGATACAGATGAACACAATATTCTGTTAATAATTACATCTCCGTTGACTGCTAGCAATTTGGATCTCGTGTTACACCACTGTAGCGTCATCTTTATACATATTATGAATCTGTTGTTAATGCCTTCATTTGGAGATTTGACATGTTGTTTCAATCTAACTGAGTGATTTCATTTCCTGAATTTTTCTTCAAGTCGTTCTTAAACATGTTTCTACAACTATCTTGTTGCGCATAGCATTTTATTGCTAGCGTTGCAGTTCAAATTCTAACACTGTATAGGCTTTCCACACGTGTTATAGGGTATTTCACTGTCTTTTGGTGACTAACACGTCTTGATCCACTGATCTAGGCCCGTGAAAACTTATATCCACCAAGTTCCACCCGGGTCCTTTAAAAGCTGTTTGGTAAATGCATAACGCTTTTGGTTTAGGCCTTGATTCAGTCACTGTGTCGAAACCATAGTGGAGGGTGATTTGTACAATGGTGGAAAGCTCTTCTCTAGTCTCCTTTACATTTGGTTAAAAAAAGGATGGGAGAGAGTGCCATTGACCCATACAGACAACCGTGGCGTCGCTTGTTACACCAAAATGGCCATCAACCGAAACGTTACCAACAGATGAAATATGCATGTCCTCACTTCACTGAAGTCTATACAGACACTGTAGCCGAACAACCAATGAAGATGACTTCAGCCTGAGGTAGAACCACAGTCATAGGACGGCAATGACGAGTGTTTCTATGAGGGGATGTTTAAATTTAAGCCCAGTTTCTGGTACATATTTTAGTTATTGTTTGTATTACGACACTCGTGGCAAATTTTTCGAACAGCTATCCACGGTTTGGAAGCCAATGTTGTAACGTAATTTTCTGTGGCAGCCACATAACCAGACTATATCCACATGAATGTAGTATAAATGTTGCTGTGATATGCAGATATCTCCTGCCACCACACTGTCGAAAGAAAGAAAGAAATCACTGCAACATCAGGGAAATGAGGATGCGTATTTCATATAATGACGGACAAAAATTAGTACACAAGGAAAGACGGCGTCGATTCTGATCCAAAGACGACGTACGCCACCTGGGGGGTATTGGATGTACTGGTTATTGGTTTCAACGTTGTCCGCCAACACATAACTACATCAAACCTTTAATAGGGAATGCACATTGCCAGAAGACGAAATGCGGTGCAGATGCGTGAAGCAAGCACGCAAACATGTCACACACATGCACTAATGCTTCATACAGCCAGATTAGCTTGATTGAAACTGATGAAATTGTGCCCTTCTGAGTTGCGGGATGGTTCTTTCGGAGAATTGCCGCACAATTGGACATACGGCATCAGTTGTCTACGATGCTGATATCAGTGATCAAGTGAACATTCTAACACCCATAGACGGTGTTCTGGACGTCCATACGGCGCAGATGCCAGCCGGGATCGTCGTATTGTAAGAGCAGCAGTGGCAGAACGTACAGCTACCACAGCACAGATAAGAGGAATTGTGAGCCTAGACGTGTGAATACGAACTATTGCAGAAAGGTTATTTAGCAGTAGACTACGAGCAGGCACACCTCTAGCCCGTCGCCGCATCGACATGCACGGTTCAGCTTTGTGCCGTCAGAGGGTCACCTGTGCCATGAAATGGTGAGTTCAGAAATGAAGACAGATTCTGTCAGCACTTTCTCGTAGACTGCATTCGTCAAAGACTCACCGGCCTCACCCCAGGCGTCATATGGTCTGGGGTGCGATAAGCTACAGCTCTCGTTCAAATGTAATGTTTCTGGAGGGCACGCTAACCAGCACTCCTAACACGCAGAATATTGTTAGACGTATTCTTTTTCCATTCTTTGACCACGAATGTAATGTGCTGTTCCAACGGGACTAGAAGTGACTAGTGTGACTCGTCAAATCAACAACTCTTACAGAAATACGCGAACAGGTGAAGCAGGCATGGCGTAACGTATCCTACGACAGTATTTCCCGTCTGTACGTTTGACTGGATACCAGAATCAGAAACTGAATTGCCGCCTGTAGAGGCTACAACACATACTAGTATGGGTGTTTTAGCATGGGTCGATACCTGGTTCGTCAGAACCGCCTGTGCTGTTAATATGTAAATGAAATCATTTCATGTACGCCATATGCACTGTTTCAACAATTAATATTGAGTGAACTGAAAACTTCTGAAAGAGTGTACTATTTTCTTCCAGCAGTGCATATCATTACATAGAAGTCTATCAATGACATCGTGTCACTGTCCTGTGAAGATATTTAGAGATACCACTGGAAACCTAAATCAGAAAAAGCCAAAATAGAGAACCGGTAAATATATCTGTATGAATGGTGGCTGATCTCTGTGGCTGTGTATTCAGTCACTTGAAGAAATACAGTTACCAGCTCGTTACCGTCATTTCTTCGACATGTTCGAACGGTTGTATGTGTCGGAAGTTTCTGATAGAGCTATCGGATAGTATTTCGCTTTTGATAGCGTTCCGCCTTAGACAACTGAAAACTGCTGAAGTTTTCAGCGACGAGAAACTTGTGAGCGTGTACTGCTGGGACGTCGTGCCAGTAGAGGCAACAACACAACGCGAACTACGTTTGATGCATATACATTAAAACTGCGCAGACTACGTACTGTAGCGACGGGATGATTAGAAATATCTGGAAGCTCCATGGAATTCAAATAGCTCTAATAATGAGCAAAAGTCTTGAGTGATAAAGCACAATTTCTGACACGACAAGGTGTGTAAAAACTACGTCAGTCAGTTGTCAGTCGTCTCATTATAATCAGACTCCAACGACTGATAAACGAGTTGACTAGACTAAGCCGCCTGTGTAGTACGAGGAATATAGTTTTAATGTCGTTACTAGACTTCTTTAAGGACGTAACTGACTGTTTTGAAATACTGCAAATATCTACTTGCTAGTTTCTCCTTTGTGATTTTCTACTAAATACAAAATCCTCCAACAGTGACCTGTACAGTAGACTAGTGTCAGGTCTGTTGCGACTGAGCCTCTGGTATTAACGCAGGTCGCAGGTTTCCTTCCTTCAGTCACCTCCGAGATTCTTAGCAGCATTGTGGGACCACCTACCACTTACGTTGGGGCCTTTACTGTGTGATACCTTCCACACCCAAAAGGACCCAGGCTTTTTATGAGGTTGTCTTCTCCTCCCTCCCTTCCCCTCAACCTTTGTGGCTAAGTGTCCGGTAAAAAAGCTGTGGTGGAACTGCTTCCTTATCTACAACTTTTAGAGGTACATTCATGGAAAACCAATGAAGGAGGCATCACCTCAGCGTTAGCCAATGGGACTAAGCAACTGCCCAGTTACTCTTCCTAAGGGTGCATCCCCCAACTATGAACTATTGTGGTTTCCTCCGACACAACATGACGTGTCGCACCATGTAAAATTGCCACGCAAGTAATTTTGAAGGTTACACAAGTTCACTAAATGGTTTAATGAAACAGAGTCACAGAATTAGGCGGGAACTACGTAACATAGAATTCCTGCATCCAAGCAGGAGAGCCTCTGTTTTTTTTTCATCTTTATAGTGATTTCATTCCCCTGTCCCGTATGGGGATGGGAGGGCTGGCAGTGCCACAATCCGCTGCTCTACAGCCAAGTGACGTGACAGTTAATAGAAGGAGAAAACTGTACATATAAACGCGATAAAAAGTGGGACATAAAACAGAATAAATGGAGGCAATGGGGGTCAAAATATACACTGACACAGAGACGTTCACTGTGGGACAGTTAAAAAAGGAAGTCGACATAAAGCTTAAAAAACACAGTTGGCGATTTGTGGAGCACATAAAATACATTGAAGTCACATGCACAGGTTAAAAGTTGGCCACAGTATTAAAACACTCCAGAGCTAAGACTCTTTAAAACCACTGTAAGAGTTTAAGAACATATGATGAAGAATAAAAACTGCCGGGAGGGACCTGCCGAGGGAGAGGCCTGAGACTAGTAAAAAAGAGGGGAGATCAAGATGCAGGGGGAGGGGCGGGATGAAAAGAATAGGGGGTCAGTGGGCGGACCAAGGGGCAGGAAATGGGCTGGATGGGGGATGGAGAGGGAAAGCAAGTCAGGAGGGAGTTCAGAGACATAGAAGGGGTGTACTGGAAAGGGAGGAGATTGGAGGGGAAGTAAAGAGGAAGGGAGAGGGAGCCCTGAGGAATGGGGAGGAGGGGGTAGGTAGGGTTAGAGTTGGTAGGATGGGTAAATGTCATAGCAAAGCTCATCATCTGGGAGGGGTAAGTGCTGGAAGTTGCATTGGGAAAGGATGTCGAGGGTCTTGATACGGAGAGAGGGCAGGACACAATGATAAAGGTGCAGCAACAGGCTGGGGGTGGAGAGGAAGGAGGACACCATGGAGTGGGGGGTTGCATTGACAGATGATGTACAGGGTGCGAAGGAGGTGGGAGAAGGTCATCGAAGATGCATGTGGGGAACAGAAAGCAGATACAGAAGGTGAGGCAGAGTGCATGGCGTTCTAGGATTTGGAGGGCCTTATAGAATATGGGAGGGGCGGATATCCAAGAAACACTGGCATAACAGAGTGTTGTGGACTGGCAAGACAGCCAATCCACAGTGACGGGTAACCGAAAGGCACGCGCTTCAACTCACGTAGGCTGGCGTGAGGTCTGAAACAGGATACGTAATGAATGCTATAAAGAAAAGTACGTAGCTGCTGGAATACTTAACTTTAATCCCTCATTTGAATACATCGTTCTTGACGGTACGTTATCAAGAATATAAACTGTAATGGCGCCTTGCTGGGTCGTAGCCATTGACTTAGCTGAAGGCTATTCTAACTATATTCTCCGCAAATAAGCGAGGCTTCGTCAGTGTAGTCGCTAGCAAGTCGTCCGTACAACTGGGGCGAGTGCTAGTAAGTCACTCGAGACCTGCCGTGTGGTGGCGCTCGGTCTGCGACATTGACAGTGGCGACACGCGGGTCCGACATGTATTAATGGACCGCGGCCGATTTAAAGCTACCACCTAGCAAGTGTGGTGTCTGGCGGTGACACCACACAGAGGATGGGGTGGATCAAGGATTTGTAGGTGTGAAGGATGGTGGAAGGATGCAGTCCCCATCTCCAGCCGGACAGGAGTTTCTGGAGGCAGAGTACATTGTGGGCTTTGTGTTGGATTGTAAGGAGATGGGGAGCTCATGTGAGGTGGCGGTGAAGGGTGAGGCCAAGGTACTTCAGGGTAGGAGTGAGGTGGATAGGATGACCCCAAATTGTTAGATAGAAATCATAGAGGTGGAAGGAGTTGGTGGTGCGGCCTATGATGATTGCCTGGAACTTTGGAGGGGGCAAGATGTATGAGACAGGCGAAATACCCTCAGACTTCAAGAAGAATATAATAATTCCAATCCCAAAGAAAGCAGGTGTGAAAATTACCGAACTATCAGTTTAATAAGTCATGGCTGCAAAATACTAACTCGAATTCTTTACAGACTAATGGGAAAACTAGTAGAAGCCGACCTCGGGGAAGATCAGTTTGGATTCCGTAGAAATGTTGGAACATGTGAGGCAATACTGACCCTACGTCTTATCTTGGAAGCTAGATTAAGGAAAGGCAAACCACCCTTTCTAGCATTTGCAGACTAAGAGAAAGCTTTTGACAATGTTGACTGGAATACTCTCTTTCAGATTCTGAAGGTGGCAGGGGTAAAATACAGGGAGCGAAAGGCTGTATACAATTTCTACAGAAACCAAATGGCACTTATAAGAGTTGAGGGGCATGAAAGGGAAGCAGTGGTTGGGTGGTTGGGAAGGGAGTGAGACAGGGTTGTAGCCTCTCCCCAGTGATATTCAATCTGTATATTGAGACCGGTAGTCTAGGGGTAGTGTCTTTGATTCAAAACGTCTTCGGTCCTGGGTTCGATCCCCGCCACTGCCTAAATTTTAATAAATAATCAGTATTGGCGGCCGAAGACTTCCGGCGTAAGAAGTCAGCCTCATTCTGCCAACGGCCTTGTCAAAGAGGGTGGAGGAGCGGATAGAGGTTCAGGGCACTCTCTTGTCCTAGGGGTGGGAAATTGCCCCTAAAGGTGAAAGAATCAGCAATGATCAACGACATGAGGATGCAGGAGGCAATGGAAACCACTGCATTAAAGACACGTAACGTGTATCCACAGGACATGTGGCCTGTAATTGAAGAAGTGTCATGATGATCTCTCTGTGCCAGACACCACACTTGCTAGGTGGTAGCTTAAATCGGCCGCGGTCCATTTAGTACATGTCGTCCCGCGTGTCACCACTGTGTGATCGCAGACCGAGCGCCACCACAAGGCAGGTCTCGAGATATGGGATAGCACTCGCCCCAGTTGTACGACGACTTTGCTAGCGACTACACTGACGAAGCCTTTCTCTCATTTGCCGAGAGACAGTTAGAATAGCCTTCAGCTAAGTCCATGGCTACGACCTAGCAAGGCGCCATTAGCCTTACATAGTTTGATAGTTATCGTATGAAATGTCTCATCAAGAACGCTGTAAACCAAAGGACTATATAAAAGTTAAGTATTCCCAAAGCAACGTACTTTTCTTGCTACCATTCACTACTTATCCTGTTCCAGAATTCACGCCCGTCTGCATTAGATAGCGTGCATTTCGGCCTCCTCTATCTGCAAGGTGTTGGCACATTTGCCAACACATCATTGGCGACGTGGAAAACGTGTTCTTTCTAATTGCTTACATTTACTTGTGTCATGGCTTCGCCAGATGTACTGTCCGAATTTTATCGCTTGCAGAATCAGCAGACGCAGGCGTTATTGTATGCCCTTGGACAGCTTGTCCAGGGTCAACGTTCCATTCAAACCGATGCGGCCGCCGCCGCTTCACCGCTACTGCAGCCACACCATGCAGTTGCACCGCAGTTTCGCAATTTTGATGCGGCGCAAGAATCCTGGACGGAATGGTCACGCCAGTTTGGATTTCATCTCGCCGCCTACAGAATTCAAGGTAACGAGCGGCAGCCTCATTTATTGTCGTGTGTAGGGGTGCAAACGTACCGTGTGATAGTGAAATTGTTTCCCCGACGCGACGTAGCAACTCTGTCCTACGAAGAAATTTTGTCGGCATTGGACGCCTATTTCAAAGAAACAGTTAGTGTAGTTGCAAGAGGTATACTTTCTTTCGTACAAAACGTACGGCCGGTCAAACTAATCGGGAGTGGGTTGCAACTTTGCAAGGCCTTACTAGGGATTGTGCGTTTGAATGTGACTGTGGCCTTCCTTATTCAGATACTATGGTGCGTGATGCAATTGCACAGAACGTTTCTGATGTTCGCATACGGGAACAGATTTTGAAACTAGTTAATCCCTCCCTTCAACAAGTGATAGACATATTGGATAGGCAGGACACACTTGACTGTGCTCAGGAATCTTTTGAAACTTCGCCAGCCGTGTGTAACATTAACCGGCCCGCCGGGCGCGCTGCGCGGCCCGGTAAACTGCCCTCGCACTCGTCCACGCAGCTGCCACCACGCTCTAAACCAGGTGTGCCGCGCCAGCATACAAATGCAGTGAAATCATGCCCACGGTGTGCAACTAGACATTCGCGTGACAATTGCCTGTCACGCCAAGCTATTTGCTTTTTCTGTAATAAGAAAGGACATGTTCAAAGTGTTTGCCAGAAAAAGCTCAGATCAGACAATCTTAATCATTCCAGGCCTTTTTCTTCGCGCTGGAATCGAACCAAGGACACTCAGGCTCGTGGACCTTCTCCCATGGACATTCATGTAGTTAATTCCACCCCGTCCAGTGCCATTTTCTCTAACAGTGACTGTGTTAGTCCCACAAAAAGTGTGCGTCGACGTCGCCGGAAATCACGTCCATTAGCAAGTGATGCTGTACCTGTATCAGTTCAAATTGCACGAGACAGTCGATCTTGTCGTCAGCAGGACAATAAACTTTTTGTAGATTTGAACTTTAATGGCAAGGTCATACCATTCCAGCTCGATACCGGAGCTGCAGTTTCATTGCTCAATCACGACACGTACCAGCAACTGGGCAAACCTCCGTTGCGTTCCGCAAATGTTAAGCTAACTACATATTCAGGACAGAAAATTCCTGTGTTAGGACAGTGCAGTCTTCTTGCAACATACAGGGGACAAACAAAACTTGTGTCATTTTACGTTCTTCATTCGTCTACTGCAGTGAACTTGTTTGGTTTAGATTTATTTCAGTTGTTTAACATATCTATTGTAAATCAGGTCCTATCAGTGAACCAGACTGTGCCTTCAGACAGTGTTTCTCGTCTGTGTGAAGAATTTGCAGACATTTTTGCACCGGGCTTAGGTTGCACAAAAAACTATGAAGCACATTTGGAACTGAAAGTAAACGCGCTACCGAAATTTTTCAGAGTGCGCAATGTTACTCACGCATTGCGTGTTGAGGTCGCAAGAACATTATACGATTTAGCATCACAAGGTGTGAGTGAACGTGCGCAAGCCTCTTCCATTTCAGCTCCGCTTCATCGCTTACGCCGTACAGGTGTTCCGTTCGTCTGGACGACGGAATGCGAACGCGCCTTTCGCCAGCTGCAATCGGCGTTGCTTTCAAACACTTGCCTTACGCCATTCGATCCCCAGAAACCCCTTTTGTTGATGGTAGATGCATCGGATTTCGGGATCGGTGCTGTGCTTGCGCACAAAGATGGGTCGCATGATCGCCCTATTGCCTTTGCGTCCAAATTGCTCTCGTCTGCGCAAAGAAATTACTCCCAGAGAAAGAAGCGTTGGCTCTCGTGTTTGGTGTTACTAAGTTCCATGATTTCTTGTATGGTCGTCACTTTACCATCATCACAGACCACAAACTTTTGACGTCGCTTTTTCATCCGAACAAGCCTGTACCTCCGCGTACAGCGCAGAAATTTATTCGCTGGTCTATTTTCCTCTCGCAGTACCACTACGATATCTTGTATCGGTCCACTGCTAAGCACGGAAACGCCGATGCGTTGTCTCGTTTGCCTGTTGCTGAGGATAGAGCATTCGATTCCTCCGAACTTGCTTGCATGTTCATTGATTCGGAAACCGATGAAGTGGTCGGATCGTTTCCGATTGATTTTCGTCGTGTCGCTACAGCCACAGCTGCTGACCCTGTCCTTGCTACCGTTTTGCGTTTTGTTGCTACGCAATGGCCTTTGTCAAAGTCTCGGATCGAGGATCCGTTGGTTCGCCGATTTTTTGCTCACAAGGAGAGACTTTTTGTTCGACGTGGTGTTTTGTTGTTGCGTTCTGATAATGATCAGTCCAGAGTCGTGGTCCCACGTTCGTTACAGTCCTCTGTCTTACGGCTTCTTCACCAAGGACATTGGGGTATAGTGCGAACGAAACAACTTGCTCGTCAGCACTGTACTTGGTTCGGAATCGATGCTGCGATTACGAATATGTGTTCTTCTTGCATGGCGTGTGCCGAACAACAATCCGCACCGCCGCGGAAAGTCTTTGCATGGCCAAAAGCTACTTCCCCTTGGCAACGCTTGCACATCGATTTTGCTGGTCCGTTCTGGAATGCTCGATGGTTGGTTCTGGTAGATGCCTTCAGTAATTTTCCTTTTGTTGTCCGGATGTCTTCCACGACGTCCTCTGCCACCATCCAAGCGTTGTCTGCTATCTTTTGCATTGAAGGTCTTCCGCAGACTATTGTTTCCGACAATGGCCCACAATCCATGTCCGCAGAATTTCAGTCATTCTGCCAGGCCAATGGTATTCAACATCTGACATCCGCGCCGTTTTCGCCTCAGTCAAACGGCGCCACTGAACGATTGGTCCGGACTTTCAAGTCACAGATGTTGAAGTTGAAAGAGTCGCATTCTCGGGAGGACGCGTTGTTGCTCTTTTTGTCATCGTATCGCTCTTGGCCCCGAGATGGTCGCTCGCCGGCTGAGTTGCTCCATGGTCGTCCTCATCGAACCTTGATGTCTTTGCTGCATCCGCCGCATCAGGTTCCTGTGCAGCGGCAGACTCCTGCTTTTGCTCCAGGCGACGTTGTATTCTATCGCAATTATCGAGGTTCACGGCGTTGGCTCGCTGGGCGCATTCTTCGCTGCCTCGGCCGCGCGATGTATTTGGTTTTGGGGGCCTCTGGTGAGGTGCGTCGGCATCTCAATCAGCTGCGCCTCTGTCGTCGCACGGGTTCTGCCGCTCCCCGTCTGCTTTCAGCGACGGTGCCGTCCGGTCAGCGCCCTGGGGACCCATCTACTGGCTCGCCTCACCCCCAGGTGTTACCGACGATGCCTTCCATTTTGCCCCATGGCGACGCGCCGCCGCAGCCGCCGCCGCCGCCGCCGCCTGTTCTCCCGCCGGCGCCGCCGGCATTCGACGCTTCGCTGCAGCCGCCAAGCGCCTCCCTGGGTCACGCGCCGCCGATCGCTTCCCGTGACCAGCTGTCCTCCGCCATGGAACTCTTGCCCACTCCGGACCACGTGACGTCATCGCGCGTCGGGTACCCCGACGCAATGGAGGTCGACCCTTCGGCCCCTCCTGTCTCTTTACGGGCGCATACACCGCATGTTGACGTGCACCCTGGACTAGGTTTTCAGGCGTTTCCTAGCTCCCCTCGGACCGAATGGCTGGGTGCGGGTAGCACAGCCTCGCCTGTTGTTAGGCTCCCCATCTCATCGCATACGTCAACATGGGGTCCTCCCCACGGCGGGCGGAAGCCTTTTAACACGACCGTTCGCCGATTTGCGGGGGAGGAATGTGGTGTCACCGCCAGACACCACACTTGCTAGGTGGTAGCTTAAATCGGCCGCGGTCCATTTAGTACATGTCGGACCCGCGTGTCGCCACTGTGTGATCGCAGACCGAGCGCCACCACAAGGCAGGTCTCGAGATACGGGATAGCACTCGCCCCAGTTGTACGACGACTTTGCTAGCGACTACACTGACGAAGCCTTTCTCTCATTTGCCGAGAGACAGTTAGAATAGCCTTCAGCTAAGTCCATGGCTACGACCTAGCAAGGCGCCATTAGCCTTACATAGTTTGATAGTTATCGTATGAAATGTCTCATCAAGAACGTTGTAAACCAAAGGACTATATAACAGTTAAGTATTCCCAAAGCAACGTACTTTTCTTGCTACCATTCACTACTTATCCTGTTCCAGAATTCACGCCCGTCTGCGTTAGATAGCGTGCATTTCGGCCTCCTCTATCTACAAGGTGTTGGCACATTTGCCAACACATCACTCTCCATTGGCAAAAGATTCCGAAATAGTCCCCCATTCGGATCTCAGGAAGGGGACTGCCAAGGGGGAGGTTACCATGAGAAAAAGATTGAATAATCAACGAAAGGATAGCGTTCTACGAGTCGGGGCGTGGAATTTCAGAAGCTTGAACGTGGTAGGGAAACTAGAAAACCTGAAAAGGGAAATGCAAAGGCTCAATCTAGATATAGTAGGTGTCAGTGAAGTGAAGTGGAAGGATGACAAGGATTTGTGGTCAGATGAGTATCAGGTAATATCAACAGCAGCAGAAAATCGTATAACAGGTGTAGGATTCGTTATGAATAGGAAGGTAGGGCAGAGGGTGTGTTACTGTGAACAGTTCAGTGACCGGGTTGTTCTAATCAGAATCGACAGGAGACCAACACCGACAACGATAGTTCAGGTATACATGCCGACGTCGCAAGCGGAAGATGAACAGATAGAGAAAGTGTATGAGGATATTGAAAGGGTAATGCAGCATGTAAAGGAGGACGAAAATCTAGTAGTCATGGGCGACTGGAATGCAGTTGTAGGGGAAAGAGTAGAAGAAAATGTTACAGGAGAATATGGGCTTGGGACAAGGAATGAAAGAGGAGAAAGACTAACTGAGTTCCGTAACAAGCTTCAACTAGTAATAGCGAATACCCTGTTCAAGAATCACAACAGGAAGAGGTATACTTAGAAAAGGCCGGGAGATACCGGAAGATTTCAATTAGATTACATCATGGTCAGACAGAGATTCCGAAATCAGATACTGGATTGTGAGGCGTGCCCAGGAGCAGATATAGACTCAGATCACAATATAGTAGTGATGAAGAGTAGGCTGAAGTTCAAGACATTAGCCAGGAAGAATCAATACGCAAAGAAGTGGGATACGGAAGTACTAAGGAATGACGAGATACGTTTGAAGTTTTCTAACGCTATAGATACAGCAATAAGGAATAGCGCAGTAGGCAGTACAGTTGAAGAGGAATGGACATCTCTAAAAAGGGCCATCACAGAAGTTGGGAAGGAAAACATAGGTACAAAGAAGGTAGCTGCGAAGAAACCATGGGTAACAGAAGAAATACTTCAGTTGGTTGATGAAAGGAGGAAGTACAAACATGTTCCGGGAAAATCAGGAATACAGAAATACAAGTCGCTGAGGAATGAAATAAACAGGAAGTGCAGGGAAGCTAAGACGAAATAGCTGCAGGAAAAATGTGAAGACATCGAAAAAGATATGATTGTCGGAAGGACAGACTCAGCATACAGGAAAGTCAAAACAACGTTTGGTGACATTAAAAGCAACGGTGGTAACATTAAGAGTGCAACGGGAATTCCACTGTTAAATGCAGAGGAGAGAGCAGATAGGTGGAAAGAATACATTGAAAGCCTCTAGGAGGGTGATAGAAGAAGAAACAGGAGTCGATTTAGAAGAGTTAGGGGATCCAGTATTAGAATCGGAATTTAAAAGAGCTTTGGAGGACTTACGGCCAAATAAGGCAGAAGGGATAGATAACATTCCATTAGAATTTCTAAAATCATTGCGGGAAGTGGCAACAAAACGACTATTCACGTTGGTGTGTAGAATATATGAGTCTGGCGACATACCATCTGACTTTCGGAAAAGCATCATCCACACAATTCCGAAGACGGAAAGAGCTGACAAGTGCGAGAATTATCGCACAATCAGCTTAACAGCTCACGCATCGAAGCTGCTTACAACAATAATATACAGAAGAATGGAAAAGAAAATTGAGAATGCGCTAGGTGACGATCAGTTTGGCTTTAGGAAAAGTAAAGGGACGAGAGAGGCAATTCTGACGTTACGGCTAATAATGGAAGCAAGGCTAAAGAAAAATCAGGACACTTTCATAGGATTTGTCGACCTGCTGGAAAAAGTGTTCGACAATATAAAATGGTGCAAGCTGTTCGAGATTCTGAAAAAAGTAGGGGTAAGCTATAGGGAGAGACGGGTCATATACAATATGTACAACAACCAAGAGGGAATAATAAGAGTGGACGATCAAGAACGAAGTGCTCGTATTAAGAAGGGTGTAAGATAGGGCTGTAGCATTTCGCCCCTACTCTTCAATCTGTACATCGAGGAAGCAATGATGGAAATAAAAGAAAGGTTCAGGAGTGGAATTAAAATACAAGGTGAAAGGATATCAATGATACGATTCGCTGATGACATTGCTATCCTGAGTGAAAGTGAAGAAGAATTAAATCATCTGCTGAACGGAATGAACAGTCTAATGAGTCCACAGTATGGTTTGAGAGTAAATCGGAGAAAGGCGAAGGTAATGAGTAGTAGTAGAAATGAGAACAGCGAGAAACTTAACATCAGGATTGATGGTCACGAAGTCAATGAAGTTAAGGAATTCTGCTACCTAGGCAGTAAAATAACCAATGACAGACGGAGCAAGGAGGACATCAAAAGCAGACTCGCTATGGCAAAAAAGGCATTTCTGGCCAAGAGAAGTCTACTAATATCAAATACCGGCCTTAATTTGAGGAAGAAATTTCTGAGGATGTACGCCTGGAGTACAGCATTGTATGGTAGTGAAACATGGACTGTGGGAAAACCGGAACAGAAGAGAATCGAAGCATTTGAGATGTTGTGCTATAGACGAATGTTGAAAATTACGTAGAGAGATAAGGTAAGGAATGAGGAGGTTCTACGCAGAATCGGAGAGGAAAGGAATATGTGGAAAACACTGACAAGGAGAAGGGACAGGATGATAGGACATCTGCTAAGACATGAGAGAATGATTTCCTTGGTACTAGAGGGAGCTGTAGAGGGCAAAAAATGTAGAGGAAGACAGAGATTGGAATACGTCAAGAAAATAATTGAGGATGTAGGTTGCAAGTGCTACTCTGAGATGAAGAGGTTAGCACATGAAAGGAATTCGTGGCGGGCAGCATCAAACCAGCCAGTAGACTGACGACAAAAAAAAAAAAAAAATTTAAGTAACAGTGAAGGAAACAAAAGAAAAATTTGGAGTAGGTATTAAAATCCATGGAGAATTAATAAAAACCTTGAGGTTCGCCGATGACACTGTAATTCTGTCAGAGACAGCAAAGGACTTGGAAGAGCAGTTGAACGGAATGGATAGCGTCTTGAAAGGAGGATATAAGATGAACATCAACAAAAGCAAAACGAGGATAATGGAATGTATTCGAACTAAGTCGGGAGATGCTGAGGGCATTAGATTAGGAAATGAGACACTTAAAGTCGTAAAGGACTTTTGCTGTTTGGGGTACAAAATGCAAAATAACTGATGATGGTCGAAGTAGAGAGGATATAAAATGTAGACTGGCAATAGCAAGGAAAGCGTTTCTGAAGAAGAGAAATTTGTTAACATCGAGTATAGATTTAAGTGTCAGGAAGTCATTTCTGAAAGTATTAGTATGGAGTGTAGCCATGTATGGAAGTGAAACATGGACGGTAAATAGTTTGGACAAGAAGAGAATAGAAGCTTTCGAAATGTGGTGCTACAGAAGAATGCTGAAGATTAGATGAGTAGATCACATAACTAATGAGGAGGTATTGAATAGAATTGGGGAGAAGAGGAGTTTGTGGCACAACTTGACTAGAAGAAGGGATCGGTTGGTAGGACATGTGTTGAGGCATCAAGTGATCACCAATTTAGCATTGGAGGGCAGCGTGGGGGGTAAAATTCGTAGAGGGAGACCAAGAGATGAATACACCAAGCAGATTCAGAAGGATGTAGGTTGCAGGAGGTACTGGGAGATGAAGAAGCTTGCACAAGATAGAGTACCATGGAGAGCTGCATCAGACCAGTCTCAGGACAGAAGACAACAACAACAACAACAATGTGAAGGAACCACTGGTTGCACCAGAGAGTCTCTGCTGGCCATGGAACATATGGATTTTGTAATGGATTTATTTTAATTTCATTCCCCTGCCCCATATAGGCAGCGGAGGGCTGTCCATCATTCTTCAGCCAATTGGCTTTAGAGAAATACAGAACAGGAAAGAAAAAGGGGGCAGTAGGTGCACCATGAGGCAGGAGACGGGCAGGGTGGGTGATGAAGAGGGAATACAAGGGAGGAGTGAGTGCAGAGTCACTGAAGGGTAGCATGGGAGAGGGAGGGGTGTATGAGGGGGAAATCCACTCAGGAGATGGGAGGGGGAGGAGAGAACTGTGAGGAGGAGGCGGGAGAAAGGTGGGGTTACAGTTGTAGGAGAGGTAGATGTCAGGGCGAAGCTCATCATCTGTGAGGGGTTGGTGCTGGAAGTTGCATTGGGAAAGGACGTGGAGGGTGTGGAGGTAGAGAGAGGGCGGGACACAATGGTATAGGCATGGCAACGGGTTGGGGGAAGTGAGGAAGGGGGCACCAGGGGGTGATGGGGATCGAGTCGGCGGACAATATACAGAGTGCAAATGTCTTCAAGGAAAAGGAGAAGAAGGGGGAAGGGGATGAGATCGTAGAGGATGCGTGTGGAGGACGGAAGGCAGATCAGAAGGTGAGGCGGAGTACATGGCACTCGAGGATTTGGAGGGCTTTATAGAACCTGGGAGGGGCGGAAATCCAAGCGATGCGGGCATAAAAAAGGATGGGGCAGATCAAGGATTTGTAGGTGTGAAGGATGGTAGAAGGATGCAGTCCCGATGTCCAGCCAGAGAGAAGTTTTAGGAGGCGGAGTGTGTTGTGGGCTTTGTGTTGAATTGTAAGGAGATGGGGAGTCCAGTTGAGGTTTCGATCGAGGGTTGGGCCAAGGTATTTGAGGGTAGGAGTGAGGTGGATAGGACAGCCATATACGGTTAGGTAGAAATCATGGAGATGGAAGGAGTGGGTGGTGTGGCGTGTGATGATCGCCTGTGTCTTGGAGGGGTTGATACAAAGGAATAAGTGGCCAGAAACGACTGAAAACTTGTAATTCCACTGTGAAGGGGGAAGTGAGCATGAATAGTGCTACTGGTAGCACACTGTTTGGTTTCGAGATTTGGTCAAAAGAATAATTGGATGTTTAATTGTAGAAAGCTTCTAAGTGCCAAATTCATGAAAAATGCAGGATAACGAGGAGGATTACGTATGACAAGTGCTATGTTCACCAAGATTTCCAAGCAGTTACACGTGCCATCACTAGCGGGCAATGGTGCTAAGTTGCCTGCTGATTTCATGAGAATGGTGCAATGTGCCATTCAGTTCTGTTTGTTTCATTTTGCTACAGTGATAAGTGTACTCATAGACTTCTATTCTGTCCTTTTTTGTGAATCATTGCTCTTCAACGTATAAGGTATGTGTAGAAACATCGCATATTATTGCGGTCGTATATAGTCGTATAACATTGTCATATTAATGAAATATTATATACCAACATGTTATCTTTAAATCATTTTGTACGTATGTGATGTCCATGTGTTAGGTTATGGCGGATGATGGCCACATGGGTAGGATACGGAAGAAGAAGGGCTGTGAATCATTCAAAGACGAACAGAAGAAATTAAAGACGAAAGGATTAGCGTATGAAACACATAAAGGTTATACTAGCTAAGAACCGTTCCGCACCGCAGATACGATTTTAAGCCCTTCATTGGCAGTAAAATCTGCATAACGATTGATTGTTGTTGAATGTGTACATATTTCCAGTGTCCTCTATAGAAAACAATGTTTTGTTGTTCTTTCCTTTAGGTAATATGCAAATGTAGATTAAGGTGCAGTGAGGTGATGCCTGCATTGAAAATAGATTTGTTTTCGAAGTTCGACAAGCAAGACCACTAAAGACAAGGAGCCTTCCTGTTTGGTCTTCTTAGTGTTACACCAGTATGGCGTCGTCGGCATGGAACGGATGATAATCCCGCTGAAAGTCGCCGCCAGGGAACAGTTCGGTATTCTATTCCAAATAGATTGCAAAACCACTTTTATGGATATTTTTGTTGTTGGAAAGAAAAGGTTGAAAATATTTAAAAACAAAACTCTTGGAGAGACTAAATTCACCGACTGCCGGACAAGACACGCTCAATCACAATACAGCGACGAAGACAAAATGCGTGTAAAACAGCACATAAATGGCTTTCTCCGGGAAGTCAGCCATTACAGCTGAGCAACATCAACCCAGGAATACTTCAGTCCTGACCTGAATATTTCAAGAATGTACCCCCACTATAACAAGGGGTTTCCTGAAAACGCCATAAATTCCAGTTTTTATTGTAGAGTCTTTCTGAAAGAATAGCCCAACTTTTCCTTGAACAGGCCTAGGAAAGATACCTGCAAGGCATGTGACCTACTGAACATTGAAGCAAAAGCACGTTCACTGCAGTCACAGGTGCATTTAGAGATTCACCATACGAAGGTCGAAATGGCACAGAGTCTTGTAAAGAGTGACATCAGTTCTTCTCAGTTCCTGAGTGTGACATTTGCTGAATATCGATTGATATGCAGCAGGTTATGTTTGTGCCCACACTAACGCAATGCGGGATGTTTTATCGACGTCAGTTTTGTTACATCTAGGCAGTATTTGTAGGTGACACTCTTCAATGCTACATGTGCATGTGAGTGGAGAGTATCGCTGCTGTGGGTGGAAATGAAATCGCGTCTGGAATTCTGAAAGTGTTGAACACCGGGATGACAACGAAGAACAGCCTTGTTGTTTCGAGTGACAACTGTGCTGCACAAAACAAGAATCGTATAATGGATCACACTAATAGAAGGAAGGTTTCTTGTTAGTGAGGAGAGCTTTCTCCCCTGTGACTCTGAATTTGCCTTGATAGAGAGAAGGAAGTCGGTGACGAAGGCATTTGTATCTAGCGACCTATGCAAAACGATCGAGAAAGAAAAGGTAGTTAGAACTTTCAAAGTAATGTCTACCAATACTTCCGTTTTTTTTTTTTAAATATTCAAACTGTGGCGGACGAGATACACTCTACAAAGGAGCTGAACATTTCAAAAGCTGTCAGCGTCACATAAGATTCAACAGCAATGTAGCAATAAAAGAATGTTACACCGACATGGAAAGGACCCGTAAGGTGAATGTGCTCAAAAAAGGGAAACATGCAAGAAACATTCAATCTGCTACCTTTGAATCTATTTCCTCAATCCATTCAATTACAGATGAAACGAAGAAAGATTTAAAGGCTACGATACCTTACTTGGAAAAGAATGAGCATAAAGAATATTATATGCAGATCTGTGGAAAGGGACTAAGAACATAGCACCTAGAATAAGTTCATGGGACTTAGCACCTTTCATAAAGGTGCCTAAAGCACGAAACAATACCAATTGTGTCATGAAATCACCATGATAAGATACTCACATTTGTAACAAGGAAAAGTTTGAGGAATAAATAATGAAAACACTGCACTACAGACAGTTTCTTTGTAATAACTACAGCTCACAAATTTGGCACCGTTTTACAATTAAGTATCCAATTATACTAGTCCCCAAATTTCAATAGAGAAATTACTTTTGCCTAAATGATTATAAGTAGAAAACAGGGACAGTAAACGTTTCGGTATAACATTTCACATTTTGTTTGAATTATGATATTTACGATGTATCTGCAGGGGAAACTATTAGTGTATAAGAACTTACTGCAGAACCTTTTTCCTCCCCCAACCCCCCTTCCCCCCCCCCCCCCACATCCCACGACCTCTCTCTTTATATGCACTATCTTATCAAAAGCATCCAATCACGCCAACGTAATGCGATAGTAAAACATCGTATGAAATCAGCAGAAGGAATCTTTCGTGAAATCCGAAGTGCTACTAGTAGTCCAGCTGCCACAATAACTGTGGGTAGGGAGTTGAAAAGGATGGGTACAGTGGTTGAGCAAGTCGTC
Source organism: Schistocerca serialis cubense (assembly GCF_023864345.2). Taxonomy (NCBI): domain Eukaryota; kingdom Metazoa; phylum Arthropoda; class Insecta; order Orthoptera; family Acrididae; genus Schistocerca; species Schistocerca serialis. Next base: position 362,844,772 of record NC_064645.1, on the reverse strand, counting down.
ATAAGCCACGCGTTTGCGAAGTCGGTGCTAAGCGACACCTGAGGTGGTGAGTGATCAGGGCCACGCCACAGGACGGGGACGGTGGATGATTGGAAATAAGTGATTTGTCAATCCGATGGAAGGATTTGGGTTTGGTAAATGCCTGGAGAATCTTACTAGCCATCATGCGTAGTGCCAATAGTGAAGTACGGATGTAGTTGGATGTGGCTGTATTTCGTGCTTGCGAAAATGCTAAATTCAAAAGGATATGAGCATATTTGCAGCACTGTGTACTGAACAAGTGGAACCATTCATAGCTGGCGACTGTTTGAGCATGACAATGCACCCTGTCATAAAGCGTCATTTATGAGGAACTGGTTTGTGGACAATAACATCCCTGAAATGGATTGGCCTGTCCACAACTCCGGCCTAAACCCAATGTAGTACCTTTGGGAGTTGTTGAAAAATCGATCGCTCCTGAGCCTACGGCCCATCATTACTACTTTTTCCAGATGCGGCTCTCAGGAAGAATGGGCTGCCTCTCCACCACGGACACAAACACGTTATTCAAACTGTCCCAGCAGAGTTCAGTCTGTTATAAGCGCAAGGGGGCTGACATGCGTCACATTAATATTCACTGATGGGTCTCGGGGTAAACTTCGGATCACATAGTATACATGCGTTGTGGTCTTCAGTCCCCTCTCGTATCCTGTGTAAAGTTCTTCCTCTCCGAATAACTACTGCAGCTTATCTTGGTCTCCCTCTACAATTTTTACCGTCCCCTCCGCCTCACATAGCTCCACTACTACATTGGTGGTCCCTAGATGTCTCAGAATGTGTCCTATCAGCCTATCCCTTCTTCTAGTTAGGTCGTGCCACAAATTTATTTTCTCCCTAATTCTATTCAGTACGTCCCCATTGACAACGTGATCTACCCACCTAATTTCCAGAATTCATCTATAGCACCACATTTCAAAAGCTTCTATTCTCTTTTTTCTGAACTGCTTATCGTCCGTGTTTCATTTCCATATATGGCTACGCTCCATACATACATATTCAGAAAAGACTTCTTAACACTGGATCTATATTCGATGTTAAAAAATTTGTTTTTTTTTTTCAGAAAAGCTTATCTTGTCCTTGCCAGTCTGTATTCTATACCCTCTCTACTTGCGCCATTATCAGTTATTTTACTGCTCAAATAACAAAACTTATCTACTACTCTCAGTGTCTTCTTTCCTAAACGGATTCCCTCAGTATCACCAGATTTAGTTCGACTACATTCCATTATCCCTGTTTTGCTTTTATTGATGTTCACCTTATATTCTCCTTTCAAGACCGTGTCCATTCCGTTCAACTGGTCTTCCAAGTTCTTTGCTCTCCCAAGAGAACTAAAATGTCATCAGCAAATATCAAAGTTTTTTTTCTCCTCCCTGAAGTTTAATTCCAGCTCTTGATTTTCCTGTTTCTCTTAGTGCTTGCTCAGTTTACGTAATGAATAACATAGGCTACAAACCTGTTTCACTCTTCTCTCAACCACTACATTCTTTCCCCACCTCTTGACTGTTATAACTGCAGTTTGGTTACTGTACAAGTTGTACATAGCCTTTCGCTTCCTGTATTTTAAACCTGCAACCTTCAAAATTTCGAGGAGAGCACTCCAATCAATGTTGTCAAATGCTGTAAATGTAGGTTTGTCATTCCTTAACCTATTTTATAAAAGACGTCGTACGGTGTGTATAGCCTTGAGAGTTCTAAATTTCTTTGGAATCCAAACTGATCTTCCCCAAACTCGACTTGTACCAGTTTCTCCATTCTTCCATAAGGAATTTGTGTTTTTTTGAAGCCTGACGGTACTTCGCCTGCCTCCTCACATGGAAGAGGTTCGACATAGCTGCCTCTCCCAATAGGGCCAGTAACTTTGATGCAGTATAATCTACTTCCGCAGCCTTGTATTAACTTAGGTCTTTCAGCACTCTGTCAAATTCTTCTCGCGGTATCTTATCTCCCATCTCATCTTTATCTACATCGTCTCCCATATCTGTAATATTGTCTTCAAGTATACATGCGTATATTTAGTTAATTATCGAATTCGTTGCTAGCAGAGAGCGTAATGTAATCGATAAAGTAACAAACTTTTTCTTAATTCCATATTTATTACGAAATGGAAATGTTAATGGACAAATATTGATTGATATGTTGTAAAGAAGATAACAGGTCTTTATTCATATTGCCATCCTCATGAAAATGAGAGTATTAATAATAAATTAAAATTTTGTAAAAAAATGTGAACTATGAAATAGAAATGATAATCCTGTTTTACAGTATCAGTGATGCGTGTAACTTTCTCCATGTAACACACAGGCATATCGCGTGCTTGTATCAAACTGTAATGAAAGTAAATTACAATTCTATAGGCATGCCAAATGTCTTTCTGTTAGATGAAAACAAAAACAAATATTTTCAACAGTGTCTAAGGAGTTTCTGGAAATAAAAAATTGTTTTTCTGTTTGATGTTTCATATTTTTCTGTCACATTTTAATTTATTGTAAATACCCAAACAATCATGGAAATAACAATTTAAGCAAAGACTTAAAATTTTCATTAAAGAATACGAATGAAAATTTGTTAGTGAATATTTCCATTTGGCGATAAATATGATAATGAGTATTACAACCGGTGACTTTGGCTGCAATCCAATTACAGCTCTCGGAAATCTCCTAATGCTGGACGCAAACCAGAGAGAGCCACTCCATGATATCCTAATGTATGATGCGTTCTCCAGTTTAGCAGTGCAGTGCAGCGTATTAAGATTTACGTAGATTTCGTTGATACCAGAAGTAAACAGTCCCATGGCTTGTGTTAGAAATCTGAAACGGAGCCAATAAGAGTCTAGTGTTGCCGGTTGCATACTTCACAAATCAAGGCGTCGGTGTTAAATCAGTGCTGACGTCCCCGCTGTAGTTCCGCAAGTACAACGATTCTGAGAACTATGGCGCTGCGGTCACTTCAGCTTAATACTCGTTGACTCGTTCTACCTTATTGCAACATGCGGGGGTGTAACGCTACTCGTGACTTACCACTAGTAAGGAAGATGAGTACACGATCTTATTTTTTTAAAATAGCACTGACATCTACATCTACATGATTACTCTGCTATTCACAATAAAGTGCCCGGCAGAGGGTTCAGTGAACCACCTTCAAACTGTCTACCGTTCCATTCTCGAACGGCGCGCGTGAAAAACGAGCACTTAAATTTTTCTGTGCGACCCCTGATTTCTCTTATTTTATCGTAATGATCATTTCTCCATATGTAGGTGGGTGCCCACAGAATGTTTTCGCAATTGGAGGAGAAAACTGGTGATTGAAATTTCATGAGAAAATCGCGTCGCAACGAAAAACGCTTTTGTTTTAATGATTGCCACTCCAATTAACGTATCATGTCTGTCGCACTATCTACCCTATTTCGCGATACTACAAAACGAGCCGCCCATCTTTGTACTTTTTCGATGTCATCTGTCAGTCCCGCCTGATGCGGATCCCACACCGCACAGCAATACTCCAGAATGGGGCGGACAAACGTTCTGTAAGCTGTCTCTTTAGTACACTTGTTGCAACTTCTGAGTGTCCTGCCAATGAATCGCAGTCTTTGGTTTGCTCTCCCCACAACATTATCTATGTGACAGGTTTGTTTGTAAATAAATAAATCTTCTGCTACCAGTCACGATTTTTCTTTATTTTACTTTACTATTGTGCGAAAAGTAAAATATAGAAAAACCGTGACTACTAGCAGAAGATTTATTTATTTATTAACAAACCTATTGTTTCTACAGTCGCAGGCTTTCAAAAACCATTTATAATGGATCAGATCAGATTATCTATGTGATCCTTCCAATTTAGGTTAGTTGTAATTGTAATCCTCAAGTATTTAGTTGAATTTACAGCCTTTAGATTTGTGTGACTTACCGCGTAATCGAAATTTAGCGGATTTCTTTTGGTACTCGTGTGAATAACTTCACACTTTTTTTTATTCGGGACAATTGCCACTTTTCGAACAATCCAGATATCTTACCTAAATCGTTTTGCAATTCGTTTTGGTCATCTAATTATTTTATAAGACGGTAAATGACAGCCTCATCTGCAAACAATCTAAGACGGCTACTCAGATTGTCTCCTATATTGTTAATATAGATCAAGAACAATAGAGGGCCTGTAACACTTCCTGGGGGAACGCCGGATATTTCTCCTGTTTTACTCGATTACTTTCTGTCTTTTACTACGAATTGTGACCTTTCTGGCAGGAAATCACGAATCCAGTCGCACAACTGAGGCGATATTGCATAGGCACGCAATCTAGTTAGAAGACACTTGTGAGGAACGGTGTCGAAAGCCATCTGGAAATCTAAAAATATGGAATCAGTTTGTCATCCCCTGTCGATAGTACTCATTACTTAATGAGTATAAAGAGCTGGTTGTGTTTCACAAGAACGATATTTTCTGAATCCATGCTGACTATGTGTCAATAAAGCGTTTTCTTCGAGGTACTTCATAATGTTCGAATACAGTATATGTTCCAAAACCCTACTGCAAATCGACGTTAGTGATATGGGCCTGTAATTCAACGGATTAATCCTACTTCCGTTTTTGGGTATTGGTGTGACTCGAGCAATTTTACAGTCTTTAGGTACGGATCTCTCTGTAAGCGAGAGGTTGTATATAATTGCTAAATAAGTAGCCATTGTACCAGCATACTCTGAAAGAAACCTGACTGGTACACAATCTGGACCGGAGGACTTGCTTTTATTAAGTGATTTAAGCTGCTTTGCTACACTGAGGACATCTGCTTCTATAGTTCTCATTTTGGCATTTGTTCTTGATTGGAATTCAGGAAGATTTACTTCGTCTTCTTTGGTGAAGGAGTTTCGGAAACCGTGTTTGATAACTTTGCTCTGGTGCCACTGTCAGCAGTGACTTCACCTTTGTTATCGCGCAGTGAAGGTATTGATTGTGTGCCACTGGTGTGCTTTATGTATGACCAGAATCTCTTTGGGGTTTTTGCCAGATTTCTAGACAAAATTTCGTTGTTGACGTTATTAAAAGCATCTCGCATTGAAGTTCAAATGGCTCTGAGCACTATGGGACTTAACATCTTAGGTCATCAGTCCCCCAGAACGTAGAACTACTTAAACCTAGCTAACCTAAGGACATCACACACATCCATGCCCGAAGCAGGATTCGAACCTGCGACCGTAGCAGTCGCGCGGTTCCGGACTGACGCGCCTAGAACCGCTCAGCCACTGCGGCCGGCCCGCATTGAAGTACGCACTATATTTCGAACTTCTGCAAAACTATGCCAGTCTTAGAGATTTTGCGTTCTGTTAAATTTGGCATGCTTCTGCAACAACGATCTGACCCGTTTTGTGTACAGTGAGGGATCAGTACCATCACTTATTAATTTATGTGGTACGTATATCTCTTAATTGCTGTCGATACTATCTCTCTGAAATCATTCCACAACTTTTCTGGGCTTACATGACTAGATCGAAAGAGGTGAAGACTGTCCCTTAAAACGGCGTTAAGAGCATTTTCATCAGCTTTTTTAAATAGAGATACTTTGCGTTTCTGTTTGATGATTGTGGGTGTCAAGGTATTCAGCCTAGCAGTAACTGCCTTGTGGTCACTAATACCTGTATTTGTGACGATACTCACTATCTGTCCAGGATTATTTGTTGCTAAGAGGTCAAGTATTCTTTCGCAACCATTTACGCTTCTAATGGGCTCATGAACTAATTGTTCAAAATAATTTTCTGAGAAAACATTCAGTAAAATTTCTGATGACGTTTTATGCCTGCCGCCGGCTTTAAACGTATAATTTTTCCAGCATATCGACGGTAGATTGAAGTCACCACCGACTAAAGCTGTATGAGTTGGGTACCTGTTTGAAATGAGACTCAAGTTTTCTTTGAACTGTTCAGCAACTATATGTGCTGAGTCGGGGGGTCGGTAAAACGATCGCATTGATAGTTTACTCCGATTGTCAAGTATAAGCTCAACCCACACTGTTTCGCAGGAACTATCTAATTCAATTTCACTACAAGGCAAACTAATTCTCACAGCAATAAATAGTCCACCACCAATTTTACTTAATCTATCCTTTCTGAACACTGTTAGATCGTTTGAAAAACTTTCGGCTGAACTTATTTCCGGCTTTAGCCAGCTTTCTGTACCTATAAGTATTTGAGGTTCAGTGCTTCCTGTAACGGCTTGGAGCTCTGGTTCTTTCAACAGGGAGAAATAACCGATTATCGGGATCAGATAGCCTTTAACGAAGCAGCGTTTTGTGAGACTGTGGAGGGTATAAGACGAAAATTAATTGATAGAAAGCACATGAATGGAAATGTCTTCCATTAGAGGAGGGGTGATATCTGGAACAAGTTTCACGCTACAGTCTACGCTTCAGACCGAAAACGTAAAAATTTCGTCCAACACAAATAAAATGGTTGTATTCTTGTTTATTCCTTCTCTATCATGAGAAAACACATGTGCTGCGTCAGACGAAAATTGGACACAAAGCAACTTCACTGTTATATCCCTGCAACCCAAAAGCGTGGTATTTCTTAATTTATTTGATCATGAAAATATGAGTTTGTGGGGTGACAGCGAGTTTTGTAGCTCATTGTTCATTTCTGTATTTTATTTTAATAATTAATCTTTATTTAGAGACTGCATTTCATCCTCGTGTCATGTTCTTTGGTGCTGTTGTTACAAACTTGGTAACGTCACGAAAGCGTGAATATGTCAACGTACTTGTTAGACATTCTCTAATGAGATATTAAAAATTTATATAAATTTACAGCAGTGGTCGAAAAAGTTTCATCAATATAGATGTGCGTATAAACAGTACAATATCCACTGGTAACTGATGAGTCGTTGTATTCGTATATAACTTGTTTCTGTCATTTAGACAGGTCAGACGTTTTGTGACATTTCAACCAGGACTTGAGAATGGCTATAAAGCCAAAATCACGAGTGTGTGAAAGAAATAAATAGTAATATACAATTTAATGGCGGGAATTTCTTTCAGAACTGTTGCTTGAGTATCGGAAATGCGGCGAATGAGGGAAATACACGATTTCTACAAGTGATAAACCTGGGCTTACGAAGATGAAAAGAATTTTAGAAGGAAGTGAACATAGGTGCATCGAAAACATGCATACATGCAACATCTCTACTTTCAGTTATTCAAAGAATAATGAACAGGTTAACAATTGAACAATCAATAAGACAAAAAAGTAGGACAATTACATTTCGGTCTTTTCAGAGTGCAGAGATTTTTGTTGCACACGGTTATGGAACAATGCCGCATCCTAAATATATATTCCCTTTCATTCCCATTTACTATGTGAAAAACGCAAAATAAATTCAGTTGAGGCTATATTTGGCGCATTCCACTGAGTCTTTTACGAAACGGAGGAACAGAGAATTTCAGTCTTTACACTTAACAGTGACAGAATCCTCCATGTTTCTAATAGGAGTGTCCCTTGACATATGATGAAGCCTAGTCGGTATTAATACGGACCACATTTCATCTCGTCACCGAGCGAGAGAAACTAGTGGATTACGGCAGCCATAATTAAGCGGGTAGCTAAAAGAGCCGCAGCACGTGTAGTTTCAGAGACCCTCGTAAATTCTGATCGAATTAAGCCTGCTTTAGACGCTAGCGAGTACAAGCCCAGCAACAAGTTATGCGAAGCAGATGCTTTTATTTCTAGTGCTTAGTGGGGTGTCAGTGCCTTGACTTCTAGCGGCGACTCGCAAGACTGCTTGTATCACGTGTTCTCGTCGGGAGTTTCCGTCTTTCCCTTCAAGTTTTTATGGCAGCTGGTGGTGCATGTGGTGAACGATGCCATGTCTGGTACGTGATTGCAATCTAGCTGTTATTCAGAACGTGAGCTGTTGCTGACTCCAAGGCCTGTATCGATGCAGTTGCGCACGCCCGTGTATTATGCAAAGCATCATGTAACAAGATGTACTCAGGGGATAAAGGCAGTAGGGGTGGGTCGTCATTCGAGCTGACACAGCTCAAACGGTAGTGCACCTGCCGACGAGAAGCAAAGGTTCCAGGTTCGAGTCTCACTCCGGGCCATAGTTTCGATGTGACATAAAATTTCAAGCGTCGTAGATATGCATATCTTGTGCAACATACATTCACCTCAAACTGCTTACTGTAGTTAAGCTTTGGCCTTTGTCTATGATATTTACCCACCACGTTTCCCTGCGTTACTAAATCCACAACTCCCTGATGTCACGGGATGCTTCCTATCAATCGATCCTTATTTTAGTAAGATTGTGCCATACATTTCTATTCTCTCCAGGTCGATTCATTATCACTTCAACAGTTATCAGATCTACGCATCTAATCTTTACCGTTCCTCTATAAAGTTAATTTTCCACATTTCAGACGCTGCTAACTTTCATCAATCAAGGGGAAAAATCCAATTCTGCTCATTCAGTTAAGTCCCTCAAGTTGGTACGCTATGTCGCCACAGTGCATTTAACAATGCTTTTTAGAAGTCTGTACTGGAAAGTTTCCTGAAATGGAGAGATTCGGTAATACAGAATACTGCGATTTCTCAGGAGGAAAGTGCTATAATGAAGTGAAAGGATATACACTTTGCTATGATCGCAGAACATAAAAGTTCCAGTCTGCAACGTACACTAGTAATTTTGTGACTATGGTTTGCTTTCCTCTGCAATTGTAAAATGTATTTCACCGTCCAGAACAACTTCTCATACACGGTTTCATGCAAGCAAACTCTTCTCTTATTTGTGATGTGCGTTACGTGGAACAGCTTTCTTAGATTTCTTCGCTTTTTAACATTCAGCTATTTACTGCATTTGATGTGAAATAGGGAATGATGTGAACTAAAGTAACCTAATACCTAGGGGTAGCATCATTGGCTAGGTACTAAACTGTTCTGGGTCCGCGGTTAGTACCTCGCCACTGCTTAAAACATGAATAAAAACCATCAGCAATGGTGGCCGAAGACTTTCGGCACCAGAGGTCACATTCGTTTCGCCAACTGAGGTTCAGGACGCTCTCTAACCCTTGCGAGGGGGAACTGTCCATGGCCGAAGAATCAGTAATTTTCAACGGCATGAGGGTGTATAAGGTAATGGAAAAACAATGAATTAGAGACATAACATATATCCACAAGACGTGTGGTCTGTAAATGAATATGTGTCATCATGGTCTCTACAGTGGCAAAAATATCGGGGACTAGCCGTCATTCGGATCTCGAAGAGGTGACTGCCAAGGGGGGAAGGGGGGGGGGGGGAGCTGACCATAAGGAAAATATTTAATAACAAACTAAAAGGTTACGTTCTACGAATCGTGGCGTGGAATGTCTGAAGTTTGAACGTGATAGGGAAGATAGAATATCTGTATAGGGAAATGCTCAGTCCAGATAGAGTGAAGGTCTGTGAAGTAAAATGGAAAGAAAACAAGGATTTCTGGTCAGACGAGTATAAAGTGAAATGACGGTCATACGGACATGTCAAAAGGATCAACACACAAGGTTGTGGAGTGGGAGGGTTAGCCCAACAGCACCAATATACGCACAGTTTGCATGATGACAGCTTATTTGTACAAGTTTTACCAGTGAGTGCATGGACGCAATCAAGGAAAAATCTCTTCCCCTATGACGTACTATAACGAAATGCTGGTAACACAGTAAATTATTTGAAGTTACGAAAAATTCGTCACAGCACCCAGCAAAACAGATGTTCTGTTTAATTTCAATAAATTTTAGATTTAAGAAAGTATGCGGATAATGCTTACTAAATCATCTGTCAATAACAATTTATCCTTTCAAAACAATCTGAATAATACTTGTAATTTCAGAAAAAAATGCGCTCCTGGCGCTTACCAAACTCTATTAATAACCTTCAATTGAACTACTGTAATTAAGAAACATGCACCACCAGGCTGACTAACTCTTTAACTGGTTGCAGTTCAGGTTACAAGGTATTTAAGACCAAATGTTCCACAGCACTCAACAAATGGGTAATTAAATATTAACAGGTCACTGCGAAGTAAGCTCCGAAATCAAATGTTAACACTCTTCAGAATTAAGCCAGTTGTGTTATGAAATTAAGATACATAAAGTTATTATTATTTTACAGCTCCGGCCTCGAACCGTCAGCAGACGGAAATGAGATGGATCCAGACTTGTGGCCAACTAGAGGGCAGCGAAAGCCTGCCGTAAACTCGGCCCCGTTTACTGGGGAGATGACAAAGGACGACGGCTAGGTCATCCTCAGTCTGACACAACTATCGCCCGTTTCGACGCAGACGTAAACGTTCACTTCTTCCTCACATATCAGTGTAATCATGGCAAGCGTAAATCACATCAGAGGCAGTCAGTCGCAATTGCTCACTCGAAGTATTCAGTTCCAGGTGGAGTCGGCGCTATGACTGGAGAAGGCAGCTTTTGAGCCGGAGATGACGGCAGGAGGTACGGTGTGCTCACCCGCTACTGCTAAGAGATGTTGGAGGAACTATTTTGAAAGAGGCACTACGAACTAAGTTCCTGCCTCAGCCAGGAAGTGACTGAGAACGCGCCAGGACAAAGATCTAATGCGTAAGAGCAGACGGTTTCTCTTCCTGAACGTGAAGCAGCTGCGGCGAGAGACCAGCTTCCTCGGCTTTAGTGACACAGTTCGTCGAAGGCTGAGGGAAACTGGACTGCACGGGCAAAGGCCCGTTGTGAAACAGGAATTCAGAGAGGAAAACATTTCATACCAGATTGCATTCGTGTAGCTTCTTCACCTGAACAAGCCCTGGGAAAATGTAATTTTCATTGGCGTGAGGTACTCACCACGAGAAAATATGGTCGTGGAGTGTCTTAAGAGCCATGAAGAGAAGTGAAGAATATGTAGCGACTTCGAGGAGAAGGCGGCTGTCGCTTTCCTGGTGGAGTTTTATTTTTGCGAGAGAAGCAGAATTGAATGATTTTGCAAAAACAGACATAATGTCTTTGATAGGATAGCAGCAACCAGTGAATTTTACAGTGTTACTTATAATCCGTCTTGATTGCAAAATTTTTATTCATATGAACGGTTTTGGTTCATTTAGAACCATCTTCAGATCTGTTACGATAATGATACTAATTTAGTACTTCAGGAATGCAAATCTTTTCCATCGTATCTAATCAACATCAAATGTACCAGAACGCACCTGATATTTCGGTTACAGGAGTATCCTGTCCAAATCCAGCAACTTTCACATGCTGTGTCACATAAAATTGGTTGACAGAATTCAAGTCATTTATATTACCGACAGATGGCGTCTGGTACATTTGTTACATTACATATGCACTTACGGTATTCAGTAGATTGTTGTGATTAACTTATATCTCCGAACATACTTAATTAAAATCTGTAGATGTCAAGGTTAAAAACTGCATTTATCAAAATTAAAAAACATAGTAAAATTGTCATTTTTATACGATCTAAAAGCATAGGGCGATTTCTATATCTATGGCGCTGGTGTAGACTTGTTTTCCTCCACGGTCTGCTTCCGTGGTTCCCGCCATTTCGGTGTCGTACCGCGATCCGCTCAGTTTTGATAAGTACAGATTATAACCTTGACATCTACAGATTTTAAATAAGTATGTTTGGAGATAAAAGTTAATCACAAAAATCTAATGAATACCGTAAGTGCATATGTAATGTAACAAATGTACCAGACGCCATCTGTCGCTAATAGTGTTACAATTAATATAAAGGACGTGCATTCTGCCAACCAATTTTATGTGACACAGCATGTGAAAGTTGCTGGATTTGGAAGGGTTACTCCTGTAACCGAAATATCAGGTACGTTCTGGTATATTTGATGTTGATTAGATAGGATGGAAAGGATTTGCATTCCTGAAATACCAAATTAGTATCATTATCGTTACAGATCTGAAGATAGTTCTAAATGAACCAAAGCCGGTCATATGAATAAAAATTTGCAGTCAAGATGGATTATAAGTGACATTGTAAAATTGAATGAATTCTTGATACCAGGCAGTACGCCCATAATGAAGAATATGATGCTTCCTTCAGTGCAAATGCTATACACTGAGGGGAAAAAATGAAATTGAAGGGCATTATTGACCGATATAAATGTTTGTATGACATTATTGGCTGAGAGATCCCATCTGGGATGTTCATCTGCGTGTGCAAACCGGTTTATTTGACGCCTCGGTGATGATGACAACACACACACACACACACACACACACACACACACACACACAGACACACACGTCCTAAGAGGAGAAAATCCTGAACATGGCCGGGAATCGAATACGTGGCCCCCCCGTAATCGACAGTCAGGAGTGCTAACCACGAGACCACGAGCTGTTTACACAATTCAAGTTATTCACGTTAAAAGAATTTGTTTCTACTGCAATCGTTCAGCAGTAGCCGTCTGACGAGGGCATCAACGTCATGGACTGGCCGGCGCAGGCTGCTGATACGAGTCCAGTGGAGAACATTTGGGCTGAAGTAGCTCGACAAGTGTAAGATAACCAACCAGCTATATCTGTCGCACGTTGTGACTATTTTCTTGAAGCCTGGGAGGAATTTAGACAATGGAGAAAAAAAGGAGTGGATCTTGAAATTCATCGTTTCGTTACAGCAGATCTAGAGTTCATGCATTACATAGCCATCTTCAGTGCATATACCAAAGGGTGACTTTAGTCCAGTGTCAAGTGGCACACAATATTTGTTGATGTAGAGCACACAGCAATCTAACATGAACATAGATGAGTCCATGTTGGAGTCCTTTATGCTCTACATCAACGTATATTGTGTACTACCAGAGACTTCGGACTGTTACCTTTTGCTATATGCACTGAAGATGACTATGTAATAGCTGAAATCTAGCTCTTCTGTAATAAAACGACGTATTTTTCGATTGAATGCTATTCTTTTCGCCGTTGCCTATATTAGCGATCGCTATGCACAACGGTTTCATATGGATCCCAATGTGCTTAGAAGGTGTCTCTTCTGCCAAATGTGTGCGACTCCTCACAGATCCCATGCTAAGAGCCGTGATTCAAGTTGGAAATGATGGGGTGTTCTAGACAAGATATTAAACCCCTGAATACATTTTATTTTCTTAACTTGTCCCTTAGCTCAGTTTTCTGTCAGTGATAGCATGTAGAAGATCACTTGGTGACAGAATAATATCGAACCCGAGATAATAAAATATAAATTAATCTTCCTTTAAGTTACCTTTTTAATGAAAATAAATATTTTAAAACATTTTTTTATGTTACATTTCTTTTTCCTCTCTGATTATGAATTTAAAAAGTAATAAATTATGTGACACTTTTTCAAAGTAATTTTTTGTTATTCAAAATTCATCTTTCTCTTCTCCTCTACGGAAACCTCCTGCATCATACCAAAAAATATGTAAAACATTTCTTCTAATATTTATTTGCCTTTATTCTCCCCACCCCCTTTTCTCTCACTCTAAAGAGCTACCGGCTGAGACTGGTAGGCTTGTTGGATGCCTCCGTTTGTATACAGCCATTAATGATACGAATCCACTTTTCTCGCCTGTCCTGTACTTGATGTGACGGTTTACCAGGACGTCATGAGGAATTATCTGACGATTAGATAGAGAGAGAGTTACTTGTGGTTTGGTCGGACGCAGGACGTTGTAGAGTACTGTTTTTGGGACACAAGAAGCTAGACTAGCGTAAAGGCGTGTGGGCGCGGCAACATGCCACACAAACTGTGGTTACAGCGGCGGTTAACGAAAATGCAAGGATCTTAAAAATTTCAGGGACCGCTGCGAACTCTTGAAATCGACAAGGCGGTTGATGTCCTTCGTACGGACAGAAGAGAGATCTTACTGCCCTAATGGACGCAGATTTATTTCGACAGTATATCAGTTATCAAAACTGATGTAGGATTGGTGTAGCTCGTTTCGATTGTGGGAAGTCTAAAAAACGGTGGGGCTTCATATAATCAGCAGCTGTTTCTTTTTTTTTTTTTTTTTTTTTTTTTGAAAAAATATTGTGTGGAGGCAGAAGAAGGTGGTTTAAGAAATCGAAGGTAGTCCTGAAGAGGAAATAAATAGCTATGGGATTTAATGGCTGTTACAAGATTTGTTAACCTGAGAATATACCATGTCATTTCGTTTGTTTTGCTGAAATTTCTAATGACATTGCAGGATACTAGTTGGGGGTTAAGCGATGTATATTTCTGTTTCATTTTACGATTTTTCAATGTCTTTTTCAAATTTGTCCGTGCTCATGTCACCTTAGAGATCGCTAGTTTTCGTGTTTACTGGCCATTCTCATTTTGCACTGGCTGCCTAACCAAATTTTTCAGTTAAAAAAAGAGCTGGTGAACTGACGATATGTAACTGAGCTCAATGCGCTGTTAGATCCACACAGCAGTTCTTATGACTCTTTTCGGAGATAGTGAAAGCTTCAATGGTTGAGATCAAGCAATGAGGAAAACTTGTTTCGCAAACTGCCACATATCATAGAAGTCTCTTCTAGCTGTTCCCCCTCGATAATTATTTAGAGAAGTTAATATCAAACGATCAGGCAATAATTTGAGAAAAACCAGCAGTGTCTGCGAGACATTACTTGGCAAATGTGGCCCATGCACAACTAAATATACCTTTTATTGCTTTTTGCGTCTCTTTCTGTCATAAGAATGTTTTCGCTTTTCCGAACGTAACATCAGTGATAGTTTTGTGATCAATATGGCGGGAAATTACGTTCTTCTTATTACTATAAACTTCTAATTACTGTAAATTGAATGGGAGTTTTACTTCTGAAGGAAATATTAAAGACTGTGCTGTCAGCGAACTGTGTTCCTTTGTACACTCCCTGTTTTAATATCCGCATCGCTTTGCAGTGCGTTTTTTCGATAGTTGCGAAAACTGCGCATTGTTTCTTTGCACAATTCATATGAATGTTTTGAGGCTTTATACTGCTTACACCTTACGGAATTCCTCTCCAGATGTTTGTGTTTTCCACTCAGCGCTCTGTTATTGTCTTCTCACTTTTGTTTCTGTCTTTATGGGAAGTGGCATGGCAGTGTTCTCAAGAAATATTTTTCTTCAGTCTATGTAAATAAAAAAAATGTGTTAAGTATGAATACACTACAACCACCATGGACGCTCCAGGAAAGTGAATAACGCCTGATCAATCAGCTTTTCAGTTTGCAACACAATTAAGAAAGAAAAGTAATAGTAATTCTGGCAGCTACTGTTTTACTATTTTCAGCTTTCAGTCTATGCATGTGAGTGTTGTCAATTCTACGCTCCAGCCCTTAAGCCTTATTACAGAAACGAGAGTAAAAGTCATTTGTTAATGGTGTTGATATTTCGGCCCTGGATCAACACGGCAATGCATCTTTGATACACGAGCTACATTCCACACTTCCAAGCACGCTAAGGGAAATCATAGGTAGTGTAAACGTATTATTCCTGTGGCTAGTGAATAACTCCCGCTTAAGTCCAGGCTAAAACACCGCAATGAGATAATCAGTATATCACCTGCGCTTAACTCCAAGAGAAACACTGCAATGGCACAATTAGTCTACCCAAGAAAAATTCTCAGTGCCATTTTCAAAGCAAGAAAGGTCCAACATTCACAAGAAGTCAAGAACATCTGATCTCACGGAAACTTCAGCTACATGAAAAAAAATATTGGAATTACGCTAGACTTCAGAATTTGGGCAATCATTGTCCGAAATTTCGACGTCTTTTTCACTCTAGTAAATTCGTACAAACGTTACTAAAATTTAAGGATTTGTTAATGTCTGGCATTTCTGTGCTTGTCGAGATAGTTTTCTGGAATGGCACAGACTTATCCTGATAAATTCATTTGATATTTTCTTGTCAACTGCATTAAATAATTGAGTGATATTCATGTAAGATGTGAAATCGGGTTATCAGATTTATGGTTTCGAGTCCAGAAAGGTCGTTCAAATGGTTCAAATGGCTCTGAGCACTATGGGACTTAACATCTGAGGTCATCAGTCCCGTAGTACTTAGAACTACTTAAACCTAACTAACCTAAGGACATCACACACATCCATGCCCGAAGCAGGATTCGAACCTGCGACCGTAGCGGTCGCGCGGTTCCAGACTGAAGCGCCTAGAACCGCTGGGCCACACCGGCCGGCAGAAAGGTCGTTAAACCGAGAAAATAAAACTGCTCTCGTCTTTTACGTCTCAGATAATCTATGTCAGAAATCACTTTCTCAATAACAGAGGATGAAAAGCAGTACTTGTTCGCCACAATAGTGGTAATACGATCGCTGGGTAAAGACTTCTATTTTTCATCTACGTTTTTCCTCTTCTTTAAATTGCCATAACGAAAATCGACAACGATATGGTAAGAAAATCGCTGCATTGTAAGGCTTCCCATAACCGTTTTTCAAAACGATTTAGATCTCCCGTTAAGGAACTTATGAAATTACAGAATTACACAGTTGTTAATACCAGCATTTTTCAATTTCAGCCAACAATATTTAAAATTATTTGTGAATACACAATTATATTAAATATTGAATAGCGTTGGACAACTAGTTAAGTAGGTAGACAACTTAACTTTGTCATTACCGGACTGAGACCCTGCCGCGATAACGATAAACGTTTCAGACAGACAACCCCAGCGTGTGGATGGAACGTAAATTACGCTCCTGGACGTAATTTAATGATGTGTTACGTAACTATCTTTCTCTGATTCAGCTCAATCCTCTGTTTCAAGAGATATAGCTGAAATGCTTAACTAAATCATTTCATTTGTATCTATACAGTTTTTTTTTTCATGGTAGATATCTAGTACTGGTCTTTTCCATCTTAGGCTTCAGACTATCGCAAGCCAGTATCCAGACATGTATGTTTGACCTTAAAATCACCACTCCACTCCTTTAACCATCTTTATCTTCATTTTCTAGACCATCAGAGATTTAGGATATCGCTATCCTGTATGATTTAATGTCCTGGAGCTGCATCGCCGACACTCATACGTTGTTGAACGTCTTCTATACGGCTTGAAAGTCCCAATAAGGTCTTGATCCACCGACTATAATAAGGACATTACGTTAGGTGGACGACACACCAATTTTATTCAATTCTTCATTTTCGTTTAAGACATCACATGCTGGAAAAGCTGGTGTGTTGTTAAGGAGTAATACTGTATTTCTACCTCTTGCCAGTCTTTAACCGATGAACTTTTACAGACGGTGTAAAAGATTCCATAATTGAACCCGTGAAAAACGCACTAGCCATGAGGTGCTCTTCTGTGAGCTATAAACACTTGGCATCACAGACATATTAACGTCTTTCAAACAACGGTTTCTTAATTTGACCAATGACGAGAACAGGTAATCGGTGGCTGCCAGTGACACTGGCACAAGCTACAACTGTAGTACGATCCTTGCTTATTTTAAGACGAAGTGCTGCTAATTTACGAGGTAAAGCAAGAGTTTTTCCTGGAAAAGCTTTCCAATTGAGCCCAGCTTTGTCAGCATTGTAAACAATTTTGAAAGCCTAATGTTCTTCCCTCGATACGATTGTGGAAGAATCATCAGCTGCAGAATCAATAGACAGTTTCTCCTTGTATTTGAAACTCACGAATATATTGTCTTGACATAAAGCGCTTTAAGCAGCCAGTGCTTGCCTTTCCACATTGAAATGGGACCAAAGCTAGGCTCTCCGGTGATCGTTGTTGAGTAAATCACTTGTGAACGGCGTCATCTGGATCAGTGTTCGTAGCGAGCTTCAGAGGTTTACGACTTGAAGATCCATCTGCATTAGCAAGCTTAGGAACATAATTTGTTATGCTCGTATTTTTTTTATATCTGTAATTATGCGTTTACCAACCTTGTACTCTTTAGATCACTTAGTTGCAGAGTCACCATCCTCTAACGTTGGTTAACCTCATATTTATCTCACATACATAGGACAACATGTTTAGGCATTTTACACTACAATAGAGCGTCGATTATCGGCATGTCTATCAACCGAACGACTGCTTAACCAAATTGGTTAATGTACTGCACACCGAGACGCAATGTTGCTCGTCTTTGTTGCGCAGTTGAATCACTTCGAAACGGAAGTCTCTGAAATAATGATGCGCAACATGGTAAGTGTGGACGTGTTCGTGGAAACTTTGGCCCAGTCTGACTGGTAGTCGTCCTACGTGCTTATATATATATATATATTTTTTCCACTATTTGGACGACTGAAAATACTTTCAAACTAACTCAGGATTTTCCAATGAGCAACTTGTGGCGGATGCCCGTACATCTCTGATCCGGCACATCTCTAGTTTCTAGGTACTTTGCATGCAACAGTGACGCCGTGTATTACTTAAGTTATTTTTTATTAAGCTGAGCTGTATATATTCCTACTGTACCTTGCTTTTGTAATAATAAAAGAAAATTTTGTTTTTATAAACAAATGTAGCTTTTATTGGTAAATTAGTAAACAATAGTGTACAGTTCGATGACCTGATTAAACTGGTTTTCCAAAAGCGCATGACCCACAATTAGTTCCAATAATCGACACTCTACTGTACATCCGCACCCCCTCACTGCGCAGTAGTTACTTGTATGGCGCACCAACATCTATCATAATTTGCACGTTCAGCAGGGCCTACAGGATTCCAATAGACATCTGCAGAAACGTCAAGAGGTAATGGCATTTGTATTTGCTTTCTATAGACTGCATGTCCACTACCTTACAACTATGTAATGATGCAAAAAATTGTTATTTTCCAACGTTAGGCTGCAGAAAGAGTTTAAAGTTTAATCTGTATGACAATGTCCGTAAGTGAAAGTTATATTTATTTTTTAATTATTGGTTCAATTGCTAATTTTCAAAATCTTACAGACGCTGAGTAACTTTTCTTCCACTTTTAATGGGCCGTGGAAATATTATACAGGGTAAGCCACCTGAAACTTGCAGCGCAAGTATTGCGGAAATGGAAAGTGCTATTGACATACGGTTTGCACAGAATGGATTGGTAGGCTGGGGCTCGTATTGTTAACCAATCAAGAGATTCTAATAATGCATAGAAAGTGTCTTTTTAGTACAAACATATACTGTTTTGACTGGAACATTGGCTATTGACATTAACAACAGTAGGGTATATTATAATGCAGTGGTGTTTGTTGCAGGATTCTAGTGCGAGTAGTTTACGTGTAATCGTACTTGTACAGTACCTGCCCAAGCACACACTAAGGAAAACACAAGTGTACACACTAGTTATGTGGACTCTGACCATTAGGAAGACAACTGACCACCATAGGTTGTGTTCAAAAGTACCACACAGAGAGATGAGACACGCTTCCAATCTGGCATGGAACGACAGTTGCACATGTGCTAGCATTTCAGTGCAGATTTCCGAGCAGACTGCAATGAAACATCGTTGCTTATCATCTGGTACAGTTGATATATCCTTGAAGATGGTGTCTTTCAGCTTTCCGCACAGAAAAAAGATTACAGGCATCAAATCTGGGGCATGGACCGGTCAAGGTACGGTCCTTTGCGTCCAGTCCAACGATCTGGAAACAATTCGTGAAGATATGCTGTGATACTTCCTACAGGATGGGCTGGACAGCCATCATCTTGGTACCATAGGTCCCTCCTAGTCTGCACAGTAACATTTCTAACATCGATGGAAGGTGGTCGTTAGGAGGCTGCAGTACTTGTACACTTTCAAGGTTCCTCTGTGGAAAATGGGCCTGTGAGCTGATGGTTCACTATCCCACACCACACGTTTACATTCTACTCCTTGAGTGGTAAGTGTGACTTCATCACTAAACAAGATAAGTGACACATACGGATTATCGTGTCTTAATGTCCATGTGCAGATGTTAACAAGATTCTCATGTCGTTCCATGCAGCCCTTGATGGAGAGATATGTGATAGAATTAGGACATACGTCGATAGAGAATGTGTAAGGCACTTCCCTGACACATGTCACTTCCCCGTGTGATTTCACGGGAGCTAACTACTCGTACAACAGCAGCAGGAACATTAATTTCCCCTTCTTCTGTCGTCACTTGTTCCCTCCTGTTGCGTTGTCTGTGCCCTTCGTTCCCACTTTCACGTACCTGACTTAAGAGATTGATGCCGGCCAGTGTGGCCGTGCGGCTCTAGGCGCTGCAGTCTGGAACCGCGTGACCGCTACGGTCGGGCATGGATGTGTGTGACGTCCTTAGGTTAGTAAGGTTTAAGTAGTTCTAAGTTCGAGGGGACTGATGACCTCAGATGTTAAGTCCCATAGTGCTCAGAGCCATTTGAACCAAGAGATTGATAAATTACTGCCGAGCTATTTGACTTCTAGTGGGATATCTTATTGCGTGCTATAACACCACAAACATCTAGAGCCCCTAATGTCATCCCCTTGGTAGCAAAAGATATATGAAAAAAATTAGTTATTCTGACCTTGACGGGAGCTACTGGCAACAAAATATTAACACTATTGAAAGTTTGACAAACAGAAAACAGAAATACTATGTAACTAACAACGTTTATTACAAGGAAAGAACTAAATGAAAGACCATCAGATGATACGAAGCATGAAACTCTAAATAAAAAAATCAAACTATATGCCTTACGAAGATTAACACCCAGACAAGATCAAGTGATCAGAGATAACATTTATGAAAGAAGAGAGTTGTAGCCGCATCGAGCTGAAAGTTCCCTGCGACTACAATGTAGGACCTCGATGGAGATGTTAATTTGCTCTTTTGTAGAAGGGACTGATGATCATAGATGTTAAGTCCCATAGTGCTCAGAGCCATTTTTTTGTAGAAGTTGCGATAACATTACGCCTACAGACCGCTACTAGATTTTTCAGACCAGACCTGGAGTTTTAAAGCTTTTCCAGTACTGTCTTGACGTTCTAGTCAGAATTCTCAACAGACGTAAAATAACAGTTACCATTTAGCCAGACAACGGAACGGTTATTAAACGCGAAGGAAAAATAAGTCGTATGATACTCAGTGAACTCTGGGACTTAATCGCCATGATCTGTGATAGTCACGAACATTGAAGTATACAGCAACATACCAACCGCCGACATAAACTGTACAAGCAGCTTTGAGTAGGAAACATCTACACGCGATGATGAAGAATTCACAGGTACGCCTTGTTGTCGGAAGCTGTAGTCAATGTCAGAACCGCTGATGCAAATATCTTCAATTCCCTGAATGACACATCGGTGTGCTTTCCAGTGCAGTGGTTAAGTAATTCAGAAGTTCAATAAATTCAGATAAAACTTTAATGATTCGTGTCGGCTACATCATTTAATGGCACTTTACTGTATTACTGGGAAATAATTATTACTTGAGAGAACACCGAAGTTAAAGGTGATTTAGTGACATTATTGACAGGGAACAGTAAGTTTACATCGAAATACGACGCCTTCTGTACTTTATTTAGAGAATACCTTATCTCTGGATTTACGACGTAGGAGTTGTTGAATTAGCACCGTGGCGACGCCTCAACGACGTTATAATACTTCACAAATCAACATCCTCGCAACTCGCAAGACTATAATCTGGCATCGTCTTGAATGGTGGAACTTATGATTCGAGATATCATATTATCTATGTTTGAACATTCATTTGAAAACCGGGCGTTAAGAACTACTATTATCAAGTTTCGCGTAAGCTTATAAGGCCGTCGCGAACACGCGGAGGATATTAGGTTTATTGTTTCAGATAAAGGGAGTTGTTGCGGTACCGAGAGGTGCAGTCGCTGCGTGTGGCAGTAAAGAAGACAGACATCCTTCGAACACCATTGCTTCAATTATAAGAGAGGGCCGCTTATACAGTCCGCCGTGCTGCTCCACCGATACGCGGATATGTGTTAAAGGGAGATAGTACCTGAGACTAACCAAACAATGCGAGGAGTTTGTTTCGAGAGTTACTCATCGGAGTTATCACGATCGACGGACGCCGACCTGTGTCAGCCAGACTTGAACCGCCATCCCCATCGAGCCGACACACACGCGCCACAGTACACCATAGGAAAACGAACTGCATTCTTCCTGTACTCTCCATACAACATCGGTGTGTCGGTTTTTCCTGCATTGGTAAACCCCATCGTCCATTGACGACATTCTGCTTGGACTGTCACACACTAACACACTAGCAAGTCGCAATGCACTCAAAGAACACAAAAGCACACTATAAATAAGCATAACATCATCGTACCTAGCAACTAAGCGGGTTGAATGGCACAAGCAAGTGTCGATGTGGAATCTTTTCAAAACACCGTATCTCACAAACGATTCGAGTAGAATCGTGCGACAAACACCTCTGACGTTCTAGTTCACTTGATTTTTAGTTTACAGTGTCAATAGGCACTGTTCCATTCAAAAAAGCGTATGTTTTCACAAAAAATACAATTTCTAAATTCTGTTACAATCTGTTTATTGGCTAACAATACCAGCCCATGGCTGTCAATCCATTCTGTGAAAATCGCACGTAATAGCTCTTTTATTTCCGCAACCAATTCCAACACCACCTGCAATGCATAGAATACAACTCTGGCGTACTTCATCATAAGAGGAATATTGGGATGACCCCAAAGAAGAACTTGCTGCAGCTTACCACCTGCCATACATGGAAGGTCCTCAATAGACTGAGAACTGCAGCATCTCGGTTTAAGGTAAACATGAAGAAATGGAGAAATGACCACCTTAAATAACTGTTTGTCCAGATGCAAATTACAAAATGTTTCAAGCAGATGTTCTTTATCCGCCAGTGGGACATCAATCAGCATGATTGCCTTCGTTGTAGTTTTGTTTTTGCAAAGATATGAACAGGGATATGACTTTTTTAAATGGAACCTTGTAGTTTTTATTCGGTAATTTATTGCCTCTCCTAAAGACCTATTCAAAAATGTATCACAGTGTACCTTTCACTGAAACACAACGTTATTAATTACATAACACAACACTGACGTTGATGCTCCCAGCGCTTAGTGCAGGTACTCGGCGTAATGGAACACATCCACATGCTGACGTTGACAGAGGACACATGTACACAGAATGCAAGCCCGTTATCCATCAACCATCGTCAGTTGAAGAATTGTGTGAGTAGAATGTACACTAACTGAGAGAAGGTAGAAAAGCTATTCATCTATGAGGAATGTAAGTTACCAGAACACTAATTGTAATAATGTTTTCTTGTGTCTGGCTGCGTTTAGTACAATAGTTTAGTCCTTTCAAATAATGTTGTGTAGAGTAGGCATAAATTAAAGGCCGTCATTCTCACAAACTGCATCGACATAACGTTTCTTTTATTCTTGTTGTTGAAGCTAGGCGAAATGCTACGAAGGCAGCGGAACTGTACAGAGAGCGATATCTTGTCAAGAACCCACCTTCCCAACGGATGTTTTCTCGCCTTATTGCGATGCTTCAGGAAACAGGAAGTTTCAACCTACGACAACGCGATCGTCGTAACACTCTCACAGACGAAACTGCCGAAGTTACTGTTCTCGCTTCCGTTGTTATGAATCCAATGTGAGCACACGACAGCTTGTACACGAGATTGGCATTCCTAAAACCAGTGTACATCGTATTCTTTACACGTCACCGGTTCCATCCTTACCATGTACACCTACATCAAGAATTGCATGGGAATGATTTCCAGAATCGCGTACAGTTCTGTCAGAGGGTCAGCAGCAAATCCTCGCCAACCCGAACTGTTTCTTCAATGTTCTACTTACAAATAAATGTTCCTTCTCAAACAAAGAACTTGTAAATACAAGGAACATGCAGTATTGGTCCAGCGACAACCCACGATGGGTTGGACAGGTGGAATATCAGCGTCAATGGAGAGTTAACGTGTGGTGTGGGATGCTTGGTACTACAATTATTTTCCCATATTTCATCAATGGTAGTCTAAACGGCACAGCATATGCCAGCCGGCCGGTGTGGCCGTGCGGTTCTAGGCGCTTCAGTTTGGAACCGCGTGACCGCTACGGTCGCAGGTTCGAATCCTGCCTCGGGCATGGCTGTGTGTGATGTCCTTAGGTTAGTTAGGTTTAAGTAGTTCTAAGTTCTAGGGGACTGATGACCTCAGATGTTGAGTCCCATAGTGCTCAGAGCCATTTGAACCATTTTGAGCATATGCCAACTTCCTCAGACGAAATCTTCCTCCTCTTCTGGATGAAGTGCCTCTGAGAACCAGAATGCCTATTTGGTATCAACACGAAGGACGTCCAGCGTATAATTCCTTGCGTGCAGGTCGTGTTCTGAGCCGAAGGTATCCTGCCAGATGGTTTGGTCGAGGAGGAACAGTTACTTGGCCTGCTAGGTCCTCTGATTTAAATCCTCTGAACTTTTTTCTTAGGGGATGCATTAAAGACGTTGTCTATCGTGATATTCCAACAACTCCACGGGACGTGCAGGAATGTCTCGAGCTTGCTTGTAATTCTCTTCAGCAGGCAACACTGGGAGCAGCAAATAATTCTTTCATTCAACGAGTGCACCAGTGTATCGGTCTCCCAGGTGACCACTTTAAGCACATCTGAATGTTCTTGGCAATGGTACAGGAGAGTCAAAGTTCATTTTGTGTTATGTTTTTACTTCGTTTTCATTTGTTTTCTGACATCTCCAGCAAGTGGACGAGTTTTTGATCCCGGGCTCAAAGTTAGTGATGTGTTATGTAATTAATAGCGTTGTGTTTCAGTGAATGCTATACTGGATGGATTTTTGAATAGGTCTTTAGGAGAGGAAATGAACTACCGAATAAAAAATACAGGGTGCTATTTAAAAAAGTCATATCGCTGTTCATATCTTTGTAAAAAACAAAGCTACAACGAAGGCAATCATGCAGACTGATGTCCCCCTGACGGCCAAAGAACATTTGCTTGAAACGTTTTGTAATTTTCATCTGGACAAACAGTTACTTAGAGTGGTCAAGATAAATGGGACACCCTGTGTATATATCAGCACCAGATAAAATGGTATAGGCATGCGTACGAATACAGTGATATGTAAACAGGCCGAATACGGCACTGTGGTTGGCAACGCGTATATAAGATAACAAGTGTCTGTCGCAGTTGTTATATCGGTTACTGCGACTCAATGGCAGGTTATCAAGATTTAAGTGAGTTTGAACGTGGTGCCATTATCGGCGTACAAGCGATGGGACACAGCTTCTGCGAGATAGCGATGAAGTAGGGTTTAGCCGGCCGCGGTGGTCTCGCGGTTCTAGGCGCTTAGTCCGGAACCGCGCGACTGCTACGGTCGCAGGTTCGAATCCGACCTCGGGCATGGATGTGTGTGATGTCCTTAGGTTAGTTAGGTTTAAGTAGTTCTAAGTTCTAGGGGACTGATAACCTCAGATGTTAAGTCCCATAGTGCTCAGAGCCATTTGCTCAGAGCCATTTGAACCATTTGAAGTAGGGTTTACCCGTACGACCATTTCCCGAGTGTACCGTGAATATCAGGGATCCGGTAAAACATCAGATCTGCGACATCGCTGCTGCCAGTAAAAGATTCTGCAAAAACGGGACCATCGACGACAGAAGAGAATCGTTCAACGTGAGGGAAGTGTAACCCTTCCGCAACTTGCTGGAGGTTTGAATGATGGGCCATCAACAACTGTCAGCGTCCGAACCATTCAACGAAGCATCTTCGATATGGGCTTTCGGAGCCGAAGGCCCACACGTTTACCCTTGTTGGGTGCATGACACGAAGCTATACACCTCTCCTGAGCCTGTCAACACCGACATTGGACTGTTGATGACTGCAAACATGTTGCCTCGTCGGGCGAGTCTCGTTTCAAATTGTGTCGAGCGGATGGACGTGTATGGGTAAGGAGATAACCTCATGAATCCATGGACCCTGCATGTCAGCAGTGGCTGTTCAAGCTGGTGGAGGCACTGTAATGGTGTGGGGTGTGTGCAGTTGGAGTGACATGGGATCTCCGATACGACTCTGACAGGTGATATCGACGTAAGCATCCTGTCTGTTCAGCTGCATCCATTCGTGTCCATTGTGCATTTCGACGGACCTTGGAAATTACCGCAGGACACCCCACAGGTCCAGAATTGCTACAGAGTGGCTCTTCTGGGTTTAAACACTTCCGCTGGCCACCAAACTCCCCAGACATGAACATTATTGAGCATATCTGGGATGCCTTGCAACGAGCTGTTGAGAAGAGATCCCCACCCCCTGGTACTGTTACGGATTTATGGACAGCCCTGCAGGATTCATTATGTCAGTTCCCTGCAGCGCTACTTCAGACACATAGAAATAAATAAAAATTTCCGCAATGTTTGCGGCGCAAGTTTTAGGTGACTCATCCTGTTTATTTGTAATAAGTTGATTTTATGTAATTAATAATTAGATTTTAAAGGCTAAGGAAATAAGAAATTCAATTGTTGATTTTTCGAGAGGCAAAGAAGCGGTAATGTATTTGCAGTAGTATTCTTTTCTGCCAATTAGTAGTTTTAATAGGCAAGGGTGTAAAGTGTCATAATGATCACGGAAACTTTATTTTTTTTATATCTGATGTGTCTGTGTAATGCTCTTTGATGGAAAAGCAATTAACACAGTCGATATTACGAACCTGAGAAGACGGGACGGCCGAGTAGAGAGGCAATTGCCAGGTGGTCGAGAACCGGCCTCGACAAGCTGGTGCGAGGTGAGAATGCATGTCCCATTTAGCGGTCCTTGCCGAGGGCACTGCCACCCTTGCGTCAGCAGAGGCCTTTGCTCAAAGACATGCATCAGTTCGGTACGTGGTCCTTTCCATACAGGACCAGCACAGCAAGTTACATCTACATAATGGAGGAACAGTTTTCTACTTCCAGTCAACCCAAAGTCGTTCACTGGATTACCACAACAAGCAATTACATTCTGCTAATCCGGCTTGGGACAGCCATCCTGATGGCCAACGGTCTGTTCAAGAGACTGCGTTTCAGAAGTCAACATATCCGAGTCAATTAATCTCCTACTAAAACGGTTGTAAGTCTATCTATTAACAAGTCTGTGTGTGGGGTCCCTATGAGAGAGTTGTACTGAATATTGTAATGTTGCTGAATTAAGTTGTTCTGAAAGCGGTGCTGATATTCAAGATAATAAAAACGGGTTAAAAGCTGTGAGCTATCTGGGGAAGTTAACCTTGCATTACTGAGCAACTGTTTCACCCGGTATCCAGTCTAGCTTACCAAATTCCCAACCAGACTAACATTAATTATAATCTTTTAATAGGCATCTTACGACAACCAGTGATAAAGAGAATTTAAATAAATAGAAATAAATCAGTTTATATTTGGACATTTATTTTAACATTGATCATTGTTCCGTTAAAATTTCAGCATATTAAACTTGATTCATAACTAAGCTGGTGCCTTATTTAGGATTGTGAAAATGTGAGTTTGTAATCTTACAGAACACATCAAATATGGAGCCAAGATTGGGAGACTGCATACAACACTGCATTCATAAAATAACACACGAAGAACGTTGGAATGTATGCAAGAGGAAATTAACCACAACCAACCGATTCGATATTCACCCAAAGAAGTTATGTTCGTAGTGCAATCCTGTCCGTCATGAAATTACCACACACTGGTATACTAAATTCATACTAATTCTCTGTGAAATCTTCCCGAAAAGAATAGCTGAGGGCTACTTTGATTGTTATGCCACATGCTTCCCATGGTCAACTTCGTTTACACACAGAGTGTAACTCCACAATAATTTTGATAATTTAAATAAATTACATCGAAACGCAATTTACAAAAGAAAAACCTCGAACTGGTTACTATTGTCTTACTATTAACTTGATGGGTCAAACAATTGTATAAGCAGGGGTACTGGTCTCACAAAGTACACCCCAGTGGGTTGAACATAAAGAAAAGTTACTATATTGAAAAATATTGTCAAGATGAGACGTTATAATCTCACACACATTCGCATTTAAGATTGTTGATCTTAGTTGGAGTTACAGATCATCAACATGTGGTTCCACTTTACTCACAAAGTAGTGACAAAGCAACTACTGGAAGATATTCTGAAGTTCACGCTCAAATTACACTGCGTTGCAATTTAAGATAATATATTTTAGATCTAAACCTGAAATAAAGATGATTAAATTTTCAGTTAGGCTGAACTTCAGAAATCCAATGTCCTACGGACTTAGCAGAGACGTGCTTAGCCAGAGATCTTACCACTTCAGATGCTCACCGCGGATGGACTGCCATGGCCCCCACCTGAGGGTGCCTCACAGATACAAACGGAAGTGACCAGAGAGGCAGCTTTCTATACCAACATGACAAGGGACGTACAGGACCATACCAAGAATAGAAACCTCTTTGCTTTCAGAAAGCGTAGCTACCTGTTCCGACGTCGGTCCTACTGTTCTCTAGCAGACATGCTTGTCTGCTACCATCAAGCATGCAACTAGAAATACATTTGCTCATTCATCCTTTCACACAGAAGGGAAGGGGGATGACAGTATCTTATCATATACAGCACATAAAAGAAAGTGGATTTAGGTTCCGTATGAGACTGTGTGACATGATATACATACGAACTGTGTTTTAAAGTGTAGTAGTGTGACAGATCGTTCTTGTTTATGTGTAAAAGTGACACGTTCCACTGCTCAGTCTCCTCCCAGATAGAGTCAGGAACACCACAGTAAATTTAGAAGAGGAATTTATGCCATAAATGACAACAGATTTAAGAAATTAACATGAAAGGAATCCAACAGAGACCTTTCAATATATTATTATGCTGACGTTACAAGTACATGCTGCACCAATGAACAACATTCATTGCTTTGAAGTCTTACCTGGTTAAACACATAAACTATGGGACAAGGGACTCAGTTCTATTCTCATTTATTAGCAAATGACATCGAATTCCTTCTGTTACATCTGTGTGAGAACGAACTTTACTGGAGCACTCACCTCAGTATCTGTTGATTTGTATGTCATGTGCATGAACTCTTATGGTTACTCACTGAAACTACTAGGAGACTGGTCAGATGTTAGAGCAGGGACTTCTGAACTTCACGATGACAGGCAGTGAATTTGGTAGAGGGTGATCCAGTTGTTGTGAGCAGGCTACGGATATGAACATTTTATGCTAGCCAGCCCGTCGATTGCTATCGAGGTGTGCCACTGATCATTCGATGTAACTATTGGTTTGAACCTGTAAATAGTGCTACACTTCTGTGAGAGGAGCTATAAAGAAACGTGAACTTCTGCTAATGTCAGGACATCGGTCAGGGCAGTTCGCGTGATGAACAGTGTGTTTACATGAATGCGTGGTGTCTTTTCTTTTCAATACGTCCTAAAGAAGAGACACCACACGGAATTCTCAACTGTAATACATATTATGTGTATTGAAGGTGGAGGATGGAGAAAGGAAATGAAAGCAAAGGAAGTGATAATATTAGCTGCATCGGGACTTCGTGTGGCATTGGCGGCGACGAGTGAAAGTGTACGCTGAGTGAGCACCAAGTCCTGAAGCAACTGACATCACCAGTCCTTCACTTTCCTTTCCTCTCCCCCCCCCCCCCCTCCCTCTCCTTCAATTTCCATGATAGTGTGTCTGCCCAAGAAAGGAGAAGTGTATAAATTTGTATTTATTTTTCTATTTGAACATTTTCACTGACTGTTTTATTGCATTTGTTTTCATTGGAGATTGTTCGGTACGTTCTCCCATAGCTGCTGATTACAACATGAGCTTGACGTGCACCATCAGTGATGTTGCAGCTTCCGTATCTTTGTAACATTATGATATTTTCTCAAGCAGAATTAATAATTAATAAATTGATCTCGATGCACGTCAGCCGGCCGGAGTAGCCGAGCGGTTCTAGGCGCTACAGTCTGGAACCGTGCGACCGCTAAGGTCGCGGATTCGAATCCTGCCTCGGGCATGGATGTGTGTGATGTCTTTAGGTTAGTTAGGTTTAAGTAGTTCTAAGTTCTAGGGGACTGATGACCTCGGAAGTCCCATAGTGCTCAGAGCCATTTGAACAATTTTTTTTATTTCGATGCACGCCAACAACAGTATAGTAACTCGTACATGTTTGTAACTTTATAGTATTTTATTGTGAATGACGTAATACGAAAATAATCTTGTTTGTTAGGAGACTCTCAATTGTAATGTCACAATTATGATGCTAATTTACAAACAAGAACTGCTTGAAATAGCTTAGACAGTGACACAAGTGTTATTATACGAATATTTGTCTAATGTATTCCATTTTAATGCACCTGTGATACCAACGTGATGGCTGTCCAGCCCATAGTACAGAAAGTACAACAGCATGTCTTCACCAATTGTTTCCAGATCATTGGATTGGACACAGAGGACTTGTACCTTGACTGGCCCGTTTCCTGGGTTTGACGAATATAATTTTTTTCCTGAAAGACATTACCTACAAGGACATAACAGATATACCCAATAATAAGCAACGACCCATTATTGCAGCCTGCTCGAACATCTCCGCTGAAATGCTTCACGTGTGCAGCCGTCGTTCCCTACCAGACTGGAGCATGTATTGGCGCTGCCAGTAGTCGTTTTGAATGCAACCTGTGATGGTCAATTGTTTCGTTACTGGTTAAAATCACCATACATTGATGAGCCAAGACCTTATGACCACCTGCTTAGTACCTTGTTTGTCCGTCTTTGGAACGAAATACATCACTGGTACTGTGTATCAAAGATCCGACACTTTGTTGGTACGTTTGTGGGGGTATGTGGCATTAGATGCCTACGCAAAAGTCATGTAATTCAGTGTAAATAACGGACCGCTGATTTTCGTATGTGATGATAGCGCCCGATAGTGACCGAGATGGGTTCCATGAGATTAACGTCAAGCGAATTTGGTAACTGAGACTTTGTCGTGAGTTCACTATAGTGCTCCACAAACCACTGGCTCCCAGACAGGGACAATTATATTGTCACCTAGAAGACGGTGATGAAATGGATGACGAACACTAACTTCACTTAATGAAGGTTTATTCAGCACTTGAACATACGAGAGCACGGAGCGAACTGCCTCCGGCCAGAACACATACAGTACATACACAGCTACGGAACATTCCAGTACAATGATGCTTGATATTTGTGGATACATCTAGAATGTACTCGAACGTAATATATAAATTAAAACTCTACAATCCAGGTGAGTTTTGAACTCACGATCTTCCAATGCAACAGTTTAGTATCATAACGACTACACCACGGTGCTACTCAGCTTCTTCTGCGGCAATATTACTGAAAGATAACATAGCCGTCGGGGAAGACACGAAGCGTGAAGGGATGCATTTGGTTCGCGGCTGTCAGCGAGACTTCGATCACTACCACAGGTCCCACACAAGTTCAGGAGAATTTCACCCACAGCATAATTGTGTCTTTAAAGGAGGATATAAGATGAACATCAACAAAAGCAAAACAAGGATAATGGAATGTAGTTGAATTATGTCGCGTGATGCTGAGGGAATTAGATTAGGAAATGAGACACTTCAAGTAGTAAAGGGTTTTCTATTTGGGGAGCAAAATAACTGATGATGGTCGAAGTAGAGAGGATATTAAAATGCAGACTGGCAATGGCAAGAAAAGCGTTTGTGAAGAAGAGAAATTTGTCAACATCGAGTATAGATTTAAATGTCAGGAATTCGTTTCTGGAAGTATTTGTATGGAGTGTAGCCATGTATGGAAGTGAAACATGGACGATAAATAGTTTAGACAAGAAGAGAATAGAAGCTTTCGAAATGTGGTGCTACAGAAGAATGCTGAAGATTAGACGGGTAGATCACATAACTAATGAGGAGGTATTAAATAGAATTGGGGATGAGTTTGTGGTACAACTTAACTAGAAGAAGGGATCGGTTGGTAGGACATGGGCTGAGGCATCAAGGGATCACCAATTTAGTACTGGAGGGCAGCGTGGAGGGTAAAAATCGTAGAGGGAGACCAAGAGATGAGTACACTAAGCAGATTCAGAAGGATGTAGGCTGCAGTAAGTACTGGGAGATGAAACAGCTTGCACAGGATAGAGTAGCATGGAGAGCTGCATCAAACCAGTCTCAGGACTGAAGACCACAACAACAACAACGTATTATAACCATCCGTTTCTGGGCTAACGATACGAGCCCCTGTCTTCCGATCCATCCGCTGAAAACCGAACATCAATAGCATTTTCTATTTCCGCAATATTTGCGTTGCAAGTTTCAGGTGATGAACCCAGTATATGACAGATATATTTATATTATATACATATTAAAAGCATACAATGAGTTCACGAAAGTCATAGGATAGCGATCGATATACACATGGCAGTCGCATACACAAATTGTGAAAGGGCAGTGCATTTGCGGAGCTATCACTTGCACTCAGGTAATTCACGTGAAATGGTTTCTGACGGTAATTGCCGCATGACGGCAATCAAGAGAGTTTGAACGCGGAATTGTAGTTGCAGCCAGAAGCAACGCACTATCCACTTCGGAAATCGCTAGGAAATTCAATATTGAGAGATCCTCAGTGACAAAAATGTGCCAAGAATACCAAAGTTGGGGCATTACCTCTCACCACGGACAACGCAGTGCCCGACAGCCTTCACTTAACGACCGAGGGCAGCAGCGTTTGCGTAAATTTGGCAGTGCTAGCAGATAAGTAGCACTGCGAGAGATAACCGCAGAAATCAATGTGGGACGTACTACGAACGTTTTTGTTACTACATCACGGCAACGTTTGGCGTTAAAGGGCTGTGGCAGCAGGCTACCAACGAGTATGGCTTTGCTAACAGGACGGCATCGCCTGCAGCACGTCTCCTGGGCTCGTGACCATATCGGTTGGACCCTAACCGATTGGCAAAACGTGGCCTGGTCAGATGACTTCGGTTGCTGCTGGCTCCATAACGGTGTAGTGTTTACACTGAAAGGACAGGGTCCTCTAGCCCAACTACACGGATCATTGACTGTAAATGGTCACATTTTGCTACTAGGCCACCATTTGTAGCCATTCATGGACTTCAAGTACCCAAAAATGATGTCATGTCAGTGAGCCACAGTTCTTTGTGATCTGTCTGAAGAATATTCTGGACAATTCGAGCAAATGAACTGAGCACCCAGACACCCGATGTGGACTCCATCGATCATCTATGAGACATAGTCGAGAGATCAGTTCGTGCAAGACGTCCTGCACCGGCAACACTGTTCACAGTTATCGACAGATAGAGAGGCAGTACGGCTCAGTACTTCTGCAGGGGACTTCCAGCGACTTGTTCCTCGTCACGTCGAGTTGCTTCACTACACCGAGCAAAAGGGAAGTCCGACACGATATTAAGATGTATCCCATGACCTTTGTCACCTCATTGTATCGCTTGTTGTAAGGTGGCAGTATTTTGGCACCTTAGGAAGATTCCGTCCCAGACATGTACATGCGATTGTGTAATGATTAGACATCTGTTGATAGCCCTGCATCCGTTTATTAAAGATAAAGAATATGACTAACTGAGCCGTGTCACGGCTCAGCATTTATGATTTACCCGCGAGATTATTTCACTTGTTTTCGCCGCTGCGATAGGGGGCGTGATCGCTGAGCGCTGTCGGCGCAAGAGTTTTGGGAGGACGGCTCGGTGGGTATATGGCGACTGGACGGAAGCGGCGGGGGTCAACTGG
Organism: Schistocerca serialis cubense; assembly: GCF_023864345.2. NCBI lineage: Eukaryota > Metazoa > Arthropoda > Insecta > Orthoptera > Acrididae > Schistocerca > Schistocerca serialis. Next base: position 362,811,096 of record NC_064645.1, on the reverse strand, counting down.
CGCCTGCCGATTAAGGACTGCGACGAGCGTGGCCGTTTGTGAGCATGTGGGGAGGACGGAATGCTCGCTTGCTTAGCGTGGTTCTCCATGACCAGCTTTGCTTGTTGGGCCTAGCACTCGAGTGTAACAGGAAACTGCGTTGGTGTGGTTCTCGTCACCTGGCTAAGCCGAAATTTTCATATACTTTTATTATAGTTCATGATCATTACTTATTATGGGATTGGTACTTGTAGCCAACATTTTGTGATTTGAAATACTTAGAGAATATCATCATTGCCAGGTGTCTACTATGAATAATTCTTAATTTGTTTCATAGTCTATGGCACGGTATCCACTATCATCGATCATTTTATGAAAGTTCTGTCCAAATTATTATTACAATGGATTTTGTTAAAATTGGTGCGTTTAAATTGCAAATTTCCTAATTCTACTAATATTGCTTGGGGTATAGATTTTTGAGCTGTGTTGTGTATGCACTTAAAAAGACTGTTGTGAGTGAGAAGCACACTTGAGTGTGTAATGTTTTTCAGTTCCATTGTTACGAAGTGACCATTATTTATATTGCGTGATTTGTTGGATTTTGTAGTGAGTGGAACTTCAATTTGTGTGATTCTGTTTTGTAGAATGTTTTTCGCGGCAGCATTTGAGAATCACTTGTTACAAGAAGTTGCTAACTCTGAATTGCCACCTCGTTAATCAATCATTTACTGACAGATGTGTTTGACTGGCTGTAGCAAGTAAGAGGCAGCTACTGTAGCTTGTTATACAGAAATTTGAATGGGAAAAAAGGAGTCATCTTTTTATTATAAAGTTGTTTTATAGCATGTTGGAAGATCATCCTTTTGAGCTGTGTTTATTCTGTATCAATCAAATTTAGTTATCGCACAGCTGGCAGAAATGACTGTTTAGCTCGTAATAGACTGTATGTGTGAAATAATTTGTGTAGTTTTGTGAGTGATTTGTTAAATTATTTATTTGTAAGTTGTTTTGAACATGTGCATTTTTGGTCTTCTCACCTTATGTTGAACCAAAACAGTATTCTTCAGATCTTGATGACTGCACATGATACATAATATATGTAATGTACCTTTATGTAATGTCTCAGATTGGGGCTGCATGTTCTTCTGGAGAATGTTTTAAAAAAATGTAAAAAAATTATTGCTAAAATTTCCTTTTAAACTGTTAATTGTATTAACTTGGGTGTATAACCAATTATTGTTAAATAATAACTTTGTGTCAACAAGGCTTGGACCAAATAAATGTGCCTACACCTTCCCCATCCTGGCTCTGCTACCGTCTGTTCATCACACTAACATTGTCAAGTACACCTATACACTAACACTCGTAGTTACCTTATTTGTTGGGTGACGGACAATTCCATGGAGTGGCAGCATACACTTAGTGGAGTCGTGGCCCCGGGATCGCACGCTGTGGCCAGGGGCAGACAGGGGGCCCAGAGAGGTCCCTCAGGCTGGTAGTAACTGTTTCTTAGGGAGACGCTCGGCTTGGGTGGTCACCGAAAAGCGGGACAGTATACTAATGCGGTCACCGACCTGGCTGAGGGCCGAGACGCCGAGTTTTATGAGGGGCGCAGGCGTTGTATAAATGGCAAGAGCTGCTCCACAGTGACCGGTGTAGGCTGCCCGGCGCCGCCTAGTCGCGGACGTAAATTCCTTCAGACAATAGTGCTGCGAACTGGGAGCGGCCAGGCCACAGGATGGCGCCTCGAGCGATCGTTCCGGATGGCACATTTCCTTATAGCGTTGGTAAGGGGAGTGCATTCTCGAAAATTAGACGATTACTTTACTGTGATTGGACGGAGCCATTTAGTTTGAGAAGAGAGGGATTATGCATTTACTGTTCCTAAACTATGATTCGCTCTCGTTCGTGTACCTTGGGGAGTGGGGGAATAAAGGGAAGGGGCCGACCTACAGAACCGGTCGTTTTAGCTAAGAGATTCCTGTTTGGAAAGAGCAGGAGATCCTGTCTCAGCTCTCGAAAGAGCAGAAACATTTCCTTGACTTTGCTTCCAAGCGCATTCTGTTTTAGCCTCAGGGCGACGTAGAACTTTCGGCTAAGAGGTCAGTTAGGGCACAGTATTTTGCTATGCGTTTAAAGACGATACTGTACTTGCGCATTTTGTTGAGAGCCCTCGTCTTTCGTCTAGCGTACATTTCTTGAGAGCACTTTGCTTTTATTAACTTGCTCTTAAAACGTTGTTGAATTCTGTTTTGCGCTGACAGTTCGGGCCTTAAGTTTGTTCCTGGCAGTAAAGTGCTAAGATTCAGCTTCGCTTAAGTAGTTACAGCTAGCACTGTTATAGATATCAGTCTAAGCTCTTAGGTTTCACACTCACCACATTGGTGGGTCTGCAGTTACATTGCTTATTTGTTCAACCGGCACGCTTTTGCTACGGAGATACAGCCAATGGCACCGCCTACTTAGGACAGACGGAGGTGAAATTGTAGGGATCACTTACAAAGGTTACAAACTGAGGTTACACGCCAATCAATAGACTCCAGTTGCTTTTTCTAGTTTTTGGTACGACGGATGAAGTCGGTCTTTTTTCGTCATTAGTCTTCTGACTGGTTTCATGGGGCCCGCCAGGAAATCTTCTCCTGCGAAAACCTCTTCATCAAGAGTAGCACTTGCAGTCTACGTCCTCTACTAGTTGCTGGATGTATTCCAATCTCTGTCTTCCTCTACAGTTTCTGCTCTCTGCAGCTCCCTCCAGTACCATGGAAGTCGGTCCCTCACGTCTTAACAGATGTGGTCCCCTCCTCTTGTCAGCGTTTTCTACGCATTTCTTTCTGCGCGAACCTTCTCATTCCTTACCACATCAGTCTACCTAATTTTCAACATTCATCTGTAGCACCACATCTCAAATGCTTCCATTCTCTTCATTATCGTTTTCCCACACTCCGTTTCCCTACCGTACGATATGCTTCAGACACATTCTCAGAAATTTCTTCCTCAAATTGAGGTCTATGTTTGATACTAGTAGACTTACCAGGAACTCCCTTTCTGCCAGTTCTCGTCTGGTTTTGATATCCTCCTTGCTCGGTCTGTCGACGATTTTTTTGCTGCCTAGGTAGCAGAATTCCTCAACTTCATCTACTTCGTGACAGTCAATCCTGATGTAAAGTTTCTCGCTGTTCTCATTTCTGCTACTTCTCATTGCTTTCGTCTTTCTTCGGTTTGCTCTCAATCCGTATTTTGTACTGATTAGATTCTTCATTCCATTCAGCACATCATGTAATTCTTCTTCACTTTCACTCAGGATAGCAATGTCATCAGCGAATCGGATCATTGATATCCTGTCACCTTGAATTTTAATTCCACTGCTGAACATTTCATTCATTGCCATCATTGCTTCTTCGGTGTACAGACTGAACAGTAGGGGCGAAGGTCTACATCCGTGTCTTACTCCCTTTTTAATCTGAGCATTTCGTTATTGGTCGTCAACTCTTATTGTTCCCTGTTGGTTCTTGAACATACTGTATATCACCCGTCTTCCCCTATACCTTACGCCTATTGTTCTAAGAATTTCGTACATCCCGCATCATTTTACACTGTTAAACACTTCCTCTAGATTGAAAAATCCTGTGAACGTGTCATGACTTTTCTTTAGTCTTGCTTTCATAATCAACGGCAAAATCAGAATTGCCTCTCTCGTGCCTTTACCTTTCCAAAAGCCAAATTGTTCATCATCTACTACATTCTCATTTTTTTTTCATTCTTCTGTACATTATTCTTGTCAGCAACTTCGATGCATGAGCTCTTAAGCTGATTGAGAAATATATCTCGCACTTGTCAGTTCTTCCATTCTTCGGAATTGTGTGGATGTTTTTTTCCGAAAGTCAGACGGTACAATCCCAGACTCATACATTCTACACTCCAACGTGAATAGTCGTTTTGTAGAAACTTCCCCCTAATGATTTTAGAACTTCTGATGGAATCCATTCTGCCTTATTTGGCCATAAATCCTCCGAAGCTCTCTTAACTTCTGATTCTAATGTTGTATCCCCTAACTGTTCTAAATCGACTCCTGTTTCTTCTATCACATCACACAAATCTTCCCCCTCATAGAGGCCTTCAATGTACTCTTTGGACCTAGCCTCTCTCTCCTCTGCATTTAACAATGGAAGTCGGTCACATTTTGCAGTATTTCTCAGATCACATTATCCACTTTGGGCGGAAGCAAGCAGAAATTTCCCAATATTAGTAAAGCCCATTTATTTTATAACTGTTTGAGTCCACAAGACAAGTATTGTTTCTTATTTCTGCCGGTGAATTTTCAGGCTTTAATTTAAAATAAATTGTATAGTGAACACTAACATTTGTCCTTCCGGTAGCGTTATAGTTCATCCTTGACCATTCGGTTACTGATATGATTCTGGTTTTAATTTGTGCTCTAAGATTGGCCACAGGGGGTATTCATGGTTGACAGCTCCAGATTTCAAGATCGCATAAATTTAAAGGTCGTGTTGCACACATTAACTGCACAGTAATAGGTCTCCCAGCCCCTCACCTGGAATCTCCATAGTTGAGAGGTAGAAAAGTACTCGCGAAAATCACGCTTGTACCAAACACACATAATAAACGAGCGGAGCACGTTAGACTACGTCTGTCTGAATGTTCATTAACATTAACATTAACGTGTAAAAACTTCGGGTAAACTGGTCAAATACTTTCCGAGCTTCTTGGTAACAACATTAATCAACGACCTGCCTTTTGTTGTAGAATAGTTAACCAACATGGGTAAATCAAAACACATTTGAAGAAACAAGGACTTTGCTCGAGTTTTCTGTCAATGTAGGGACAGGAATTATTGGCGATAGACTATTGGGACCTTACATACTTCCAAGCAGGTTGACTGGTGCAAGCTATTGTCAGTTCCAGTCATACGACTTGCCTGTCTTGCTAGAGGAGATGCCATACCGACAATGCCTGGACATGTGTGGTTCATGTATGATGGAGCACCAGCTCATTTTCTTCGAAATAGAGAACACATCACACAGATATTTAATGGAAAATGGATTGGTCAAAGAGGTCCTGTGCTTCGGCCAATTCGCTCCTGAGATCTTAATACTTAGGACTAACCGTTATGATAACCCTTGAAATCTTTGGTATATGAAAGCCCCATTAATGAGGTACTACAATAAGACGTCATCAGTGCCTATCAGTATATGTATTATCAATATGGACTTTTTGAGAGAGTGCGTGTTTCTCTGAGATGCCGGACAGAAACATGCCTAACTCTAAATAAACACCACATTGACAGTCTCTTTTAGTGATGGCTCACAAAGGCAAGTATTATACAAGGTTATTCAACTGGCCCTACCAATGGGTTTCATGCTAGCCGCGGCGCCTTTAAAACCACGCGCGTCATTTTCATATTCTCTCTCTCGCCACGCGCAAACTATTAGTTCTACAGGAAAAATGGACTAGACCGTTTTGTAGGAAATTTAACGTAGTTAAAATTTGTACTGGAATACGATTTCATTGGAAGCCACGGTTTTCGTGTTATTCAGGTGAAACGCGTTCGAAGGTCACTTTTGTACCTTTCTCCTGAATAATTCGAAAACTACGGCTTCTAGCGAAAACGTATTCCAATACAATATTGAACTACATTAAATTTCCTACATAAAGGTCGTGTCCATTTTCTCTGTACGAGTAGCAGTTTGCGAGTGGCAAGAGAGAGAATTTTAAAATTCTTGTGTGTGGTTTTTGAAGGCACTGCAGGTTGCAAAAATCCCATTGGTAGAGACAGCTGAATAACCTTGTATTCTGCAATATGAGTCATATTACGTCAGAAGCAACAGAATAATGTGTTCGCCTTTGACTACTCTATTGTTTACTGCATTCTGTGCTAGCAAAGAGCTCGGAGTAGAACAGATGTTTTTCGCAATTTTTTTCAACTGTTGTTAGTCTTGAAGGTATACATTTTAGAGCCCATGTTTACTGGACATATTTTCCTCGTTTTGGTCCTTATACCACCTCGGATAACATGCAATACTTTTTGGCATCTGAACATTACTATAGTATAGTTTTTGATATTGTTTTCAACGTTATTTAAATTCTGGAGCTTTCCTGTGATAACTTTTTACCTGCTCCTTTCTCGGACTAACATATATACGCATAAAAGTCATGCTACATACAAATGTCCCTTACCGCTGTACATAATAGTTTCCTCCAGCAAGTTATACTGCTAATCTCAAGTAGCAGCTCAAGGTTAAAGCAAAATGAACTGTAATTTCGTATCCGTATTTTGTAATTATAGAAAAAACTACCTCATTTCACCACTAGGCAGATCAGCAGAATGACGTCATTTTGATCAAAAACATTAGATGAATAACACATCACGAAGTCATAAGAACTAGAACTACGACATTAATCCATTATGATAATGTACGAAAACATTTCCCCGTATTCCATTGGGACGTTTATGTGTATGCGCTGCTCGTTTTCCCCGGTTCGTTTAATCACACTCAACACGTAGTAGTTTTGAAAAGCAGATGGTGCTAACCACGGGTATTAAACACCATGTGTGGGAGCATGTGACAACGTGGAGGGTGATCACACAGGGTGAACTATGTGAAAAAAACGTGAATTAGTTACAAACTACGGTGTGCACTCACTTTGTTCAACATGAAACGTTACTACATATTTCCGGCTTTGGGTTATGGCATGGTCGATATGCCTGCCATCATTGGCGGTGACGTGGCGCAGACGAGTAGCGAAATTCTGCATGACCCGCTGAACTGTCGGAACACCGATGCTGTCCATTATCTCCTAAAAGTCTGTTTTCAGCTGAGCAGTGGCTTGGGGTTATTGCTGTACACCTTATCTTTAATATAGCCCCACAAAAAGGAGTCGCATGTGTTCATATCCAGAGAATATGGCGGCGAATCGAGGCTTACGGCAGTGGCCTCTGGGTACCCCAGAGCCAGAATGCTGTTCCCAAAGTGTTCCCCCAGGACATTAAACACTCTTCTGCTTCGGCGGGGTCGCCCTCCGTTATGCGTGAACCATATCTTGTCGAAATCAGGGTCACTTTGGATAATGGGGATGAAATCGTCTTCTGCACGTACCGTTCGGCCATCAAGGAATATCGCACCAATTATTCCGTGACATGCACATCACACAGTCACCCGTTGAGGGTGAAGAGACTTCTCGATCACGAAATGTGGATTCTCAGCCCCCCATATGCGCCAATTTTGCTTATTGACGAACCCATCCAAATAAAAAGTAGGCTTCGTCGCTAAAGCAAACCTTGCACTTTGAACGTCCTAACACAAACCGCTCAGAAGTTATGAAGATTTTATTACATATAGTTCAGTGATTGTCACCCTGTATATAGCAATATCGACAAGCAAGTACTGCTACGTTACTGTACATGACACACGGAAGCAAGCCTTCACGTTATCTGTCAGAGGGGTGGTAAAATACTATGGTCTCCAAAGAGAACAACTGGAAATCACTGGTAACAAAATAGCCTGAAGCGAATCCTCTTCACATGGTACGAGATATACGCGAAGTTTCGTAGCGTCGAATGCCGTCGCCGTAGTTTCTCATTACAGAGCGAGAAGGCCAAGCCTACTGAAATTTTACGACCGCCTGGGAAACTTGCAAGTGCTCCACTACCTACTGGATACATCTGAGAGCAACGAAACCTAAGTTTCTAGTACCGAGAGGAAAGAGCTAGCTAGACCCGTCAGACTTTTGAGGCTGCTGATTTACATAACCAAACAGACATAACATACACGTTACAATTTTTTATTTTTTCACGTAATATTACATTCCAGGTGCTGCCAGTTTCGAGTTCTCTACCTTTGTCGTGACCATTGTTTCACTTGCATTCAGTGCTGTGCTCTACATGTACTATACGCAGAACTTACACCTGAGATGCAATTCGATATTTAATAAAAAAAATCTTTTTAAGAGCTTGTTTTATTACTGGCGTTAACTGTGTTCTGAGTGGCTTCTTAATTCTACCCCACCCCTCTCGTAAGCCTCAATAGTATTTCTAAGTATTGGTGCTTTTCACCTAGACTGACTAAGCGATCTGGGAGCCTTTGCAATCATGTTACATGCTTTTAGTACACCTCCTCCAACAGCGCATCTATAACAGCATCAGTGGTGTTTAGCCATTTCACTCTCAATGAACTTTCAACAGACTCACTGCCTGCTGTTCACAACTTGTAACAAATTGCCACTCATTGCACTCATGGGGTTTCTATACCGTAATTAAATTCGTTATAAATAACATATTCCGTTTTTCAACAAGGCCAATAAATGTAGTGCTCAGAAACAGAAAAAAACTGCATAAAGATTTAGCAATAGCTTTATTCCAAACATGTGACCATTATTCAGAAACACTTATGTTCAGTTACTTGCCAGCTTAAAAGAAAATATAGCATGAATGTATGGCCATCTTCGTCTGTACAAAACCAAATGATGCATTTATTAACAAAAATATCATTTAGTATAATGTCACTTTCTCATTATTGGGAGTCACAGTCATATAGCATTTCTGTTATAAAAAGACAGTGTTTAACCTGTACACTTTTTCTTGTTGTGTTTTTCTCATACCAAACCTGCCTATGTTCACTTTTAGCACAAAATTCTGACAAAATGTTTATTTCCACATTTACTTATTTTCCTCTGAACAGCAGGTTATCAAGGCGGTGTACGTTAGCTCTGAGATGTGCTCATTTGTGGCTGGGTGGATGACAATATTAACAACTAGTGATTCTGTTGGTGGCGGCTGAGGTCATCAGTCCCCTATAACTTAGAAATACTTAAACCTAACTAACCTAAGGACATCACACACATCCATGCCCGAGGCAGGATTCGAACCTGCGACCGTAGCGGTCGCGCGGTTCCAGGCTGTAGCGCCTAGAACCGCTCGGCCACTCCGGCCGGCCTAAGTAACTTACCGAGGAGAGTATAAATAAGTAACCACAGTACTGAAATAATAACACAGGGATGCGAAATTAAATTATTGTTCAAGACTTTTAATCCTAAAGGGTGATTTTTATTAATTGCTGGCCTCTGCCGAAGAATGTGGAGGCACATTTTAGCCTCCTATCACACATGACAAAACTGTAATAATGGTGTGAAGAATTGTCATAATTGTACAATATTAACACAATTTAATATATTAATAAAGGCACTTAGAGCCATAATAGTAACCTCTAAACTGTTTAAAAATGTATGCAGTAAACAAAATCAGACAGCATTCATCTGTTCATGGATCCAATCACAATTTATGTTCAACATATTCTAAGTTTTACAAAGAGTGCACATTTTCAGTATCACTTCCTCTTCATATTGAAATTTCGTCTTCGAGATTTTCGTATATGCTGTAGCTCCACATTATCACGTTTTTGAGGCCAACAATAGTCAGCTATCATCCCTTCATTCCACCTGCCTTGATAACGTTTTTCTGTTTATTTCATGTGTTGATGAGTTCCATGTTCTTCGCCAACATCTCCAAGATGGTGAGAGAAGAAGTCAAGATGGCTATGAAGAAAATGGATTTGAAGGCTCATATTGCGTCCAAAATTTTTCAGAGCTATCAACATATTTTCCACCATCGCTTTCAAACCTGCGTGTTTCCTGTGCCCTAAGAAATTGTCAACCACATTCTTAAATCCCGTCCAAGCCAGTCGTTCTTTTTATGGCAGTACTCTTTAAAATACTTTTCATCAAAGTTGTAATGTCCGGTCCCACAAACAGTGCTCCTTTATGTTTAGCCTCAGACAGGAAAGAAAACTTGGAACTTATATACTTAAAACAGTCACTATCTTTAGGCAATGCTTTGACGAACTGTTTCATGATTCTCACTTCAATAGGCAGAGGCGGCGAGATAATTTTCTCTAGTTTCACCAGAGATTCTCTTAACACATTTTTTTCGCCAGAATTCATTGTTGTTCTGGTTGTCCTGTTTTCTCCACTCTAATGCGATTTACGGGCACGTCTATCACAGAGGCCCAGGAAACAAGGAAGCTTCGTAAAGCCTGACTTTGGTCCCTGCAACATTCCTGTTGCATCTCCATGTCTTCATGAGTTCCTTTTAAGTACACAGAATGTGCTACTTGCACTGAGCCTCACTTATTAGCGGTGCATGGAAGTACGGCCTTGAAGCTTGTAAGAGGTCCGAGCAGATGTAATTTCGATGTATTGCTCATGCGCTGCCTGCGATATGCAAGGTATAAGAAAATCTCTGACCAGAGAGCAGTGTTGACTGCAGTAGGAACTGTGTTGCTACTCTGGAGTGTGCTCTGGTCTGGTATGGTGTATCGTGTTGGCTGGCCCGGTCGCGGTGCAGCGATGCCGGAGCCTGAGTATTATTGTATAAGGTAAAAAGCAGCCTCGCGCATTTGTAGTAATGCTATCTCAAGTCGCATGTAAATGTTTTAAAACTCTCGTAATAACAATCTTCCTCATAAAAAGTAACTTTTAACAACCATTCATTTCAATTTAAAGAATTTACTAATTTCTCCCATCCATGATCATGCCGATTATTGCAATAGAAAAATCAGTTGCTCCCTTTCATAAATGACAGATTGGTCGGCCAGCATTGCACAGAGCTGTGCCGGAAAAATTTATTGTAAGAGCAGATATATCCGGCGACTTCATTGAGGTAAGAATTTTTTCTTTTTTTATTCAGAATGATCTTTCAGGGCCATGACGCAGCACTGCTGTCGTCCAAAATTTACCAGGTTAAAGCAGATATATCCGGCGACTTCATTGAGGTAAGAATTTTTTCTTTTTTTATTCAGAATGATCTTTCAGGGCCATGGCGCAGCACTGCTGTCGTCCAAAATTTACCAGGTTAAATTCACAGTGAATTATTGAAAAGTCATAAGTGAACGACAATTTAATTGAGAGGTTAGTTACATTGTTTTATTACCAGGTTACTGAATTTATTTTTTTATTGGGATGTTATACTGAATGTGAATGACATAATTATAATTTTTACTGTTGAGAGGTTTAGGAATTTTTCTGTTTTGAGGTTACGCTAAATGTGAATGAATTTTGAGCTTAGATTAAATCAGAGAGAATTTTGTGTGGAGGTTAATGTGAAAAGAATTTTGTAGGGAGGTTACAAATGAGAAAGAATTTTGTGGTGAGGTTACACTAAATTAGAATCATATTCATATTATTTATTTATTCTAATTTTGTGGGGAGGTTACAAGCTTTCTTTGTTAGAATCTATAAATAGCCTCCATTCATTCGTTGTATGTACCAACATAACACGCCCTCAATGTTCTTATAGTAAACAAGAGAGCGTTATGTAGCTAAATACTAGCGAAATTCTGATTCTCTTGATCGAAACAATTATAATGTTGTGCCTGGGGTAAGAAATTGATTTTCCTTTAATCAAGAATTCATAAATAGAGCTGCTTCTTTTGACAGTCCCAGATCACTTACCAAGCCATTTGTTTTTCTTGTGAAAATTGCTGTGGCTGTCCTTTTGTGGGTGAGGAGTTATAATCAATTCCTGGAGGCTCAATGATGATGTTGCAGATTCTAAAGTGGTGGGCATTTTAGGCACGGGAATATGAGGACCATGTGGTATCATTCTTATGACTGACTTTAGGTTTGGATAAATAATTGCTTTCATACTGTTCTTGTCATTAGAATGAAATTTTCACTCTACAGCGGAGTGTGCGCTGATATGAAACTTCCTGGCAGATTAAAACTGTGTGCCGGACCGAGACTCGAACTCGGGACCTTTGTCTTTCGCGGGCAAGTGCTCTACGGACTGAGCTACCCAAGCACAACTCACGCCCCGTCCTCGCAGCTTTACTTCTGCCAGTTTTGTTCTTGTTATGGTCGAAAACTTTCAGCAGACAAAAATAGAAACCATCTACGTGGTTTTCTAGTTCTCTCCATACCACTGGAATCCCGAATGGTAAGGATTTCTGCTTGCTTTGTGTACATTTCCTCAAACTTGCAATGCAAGCGTGACCAACAGTATGTGGCGCTTACATTTTGTCCTGGTCTCGCAACTGTATACCGAAATAAGATAGGTATGCTTCTCTCTCCTGATTTCGAGAGTCAGAGGGCCTCGGATGTAACAAAACACATCACGGTCATTCACACATAATCTCCTTGATAAATTCGCCATTATTAGGATGATTTAAAATAACGTGGTAACATCGACGCACACAAATTTTACTTCAGGGTTATATACAACGGACAACGGTGCGTTTGTGTAGTTCAGAAAATGTTTCACAGTCGATCACATTAAATTACTTCATGATCTGCTGCAGTATGCACGATGCTTTACAGTTCACGTTACACACTGCTGGGTTGTATAGGGGACTTAGTAGGTCAAGCTTCATATAGGAACCCGTGTTACAAGGAAAAGATATACAGATTTCATTCCTATTTACTGTGATATTACAACAGCTATTCGATATGAAGACCAGAAGATTCGGTGCACCCAGTGCAACTGCGCAGTAAGTTCGCATAAACTCCGACCAGCATGTATGGTGCACGCTTAGTCACTTCTGCCGCAGCCGTGGTCCGTGCAACCAGATCATCCTCCGACTGGGAAGGTGTCTCGTAAACAATACTCTTCATGCAGCCCCCCAAAAGAAAATGTCCCAAGGGGTTATATGTGGGGATCTTTGTAATTAAGCAAGTGTTCCACCTCGAGCAACCCACCTGTCCCCGTAAACTACCTTCAGATGATTTCGGAAGCGAATTACAAACTGTACTTCCGCTCCATCGTGCTGAAACCCCAATTAGTGCCATCTGTTCAGTGGCACAACTTCGAAAAACTCCGATAGCACTTGTTGCAGGCATATTAAGTGGCTGGCACTCGTTAGGTGGGAGGAAGGATGTATAGACCAATTACACGGCCATCGTAGATACTTGCCCAGACACTGATGTAGAAGGTGTGCTTGGATGTTCGTGTACATGTGGTTTTGGGATTTTCTTGACCCTAAATGTGGCTATTTCGAGCGATCGAAACAACTTTCCTCTTGAAATGAGTTTCGTCGCTGGACAAAATTTGCCTTGGAAACTGAGGAAAATCCACGCAACGATGTAAAAACCAAGTACAGAAATTAACACGTGGCACAAAATACGCCGGTAGCATGGCGTGTACCTTCTGAGCGTGACACGGGTGTAGTTGCTGTTCATGCAGAACACGTCAAACGGACGAGTGAGACACGTCCAAGTCACGTGCAATGGCTCTAGTACACGTCCATTGTTTCTCTTCAACTTGATGACGCACTTCCTCTTCGAATACGACTATGGGCCGCCTTCTTGGAGCACCATAGTTTGCTCTGTCGTTTGTGAGTTTCCCACTTCCCTACAGCCGTTCTTACACTCTGGCAAACA